>NC_082349.1:18392812-19056250 GCF_027477595.1 Haemorhous mexicanus | reverse complement strand
AAGGTGAGGAAAAGGAAACGGCTGAGATCATAATAATTACTTTCTACTAGGACTGGTAGGGAAAACTAATGTGAGAAGCTGGTCACCTGAGAAAACAGATATCTATTTATTTGGGCTTTCCTTGGAGTTGAAATAGCTAAGTTAAAGTATGCCAAGTATACACTAAACATGATTTACAACTTTAACGCACCCAGGAAGCAGAGTGCACTACGTGTGTCTCTGAGGGGGTTGCTGTGGTAACCTCTTTGGAACGCAGCAATTACCGCCTACCTGGCAAATTGGAAGTGTTACATTCCTCTGCTAGTAAACCACTCCTCCATTTAGCCAGAGGTCAGGGAGGAGAAGGAGGTGACTCTCACAGAGGGAACAATCAGAGCCACAGAGCTTTCTACCAGAAGGGCAAGATGCACTAGATGTTAAACTCACAGTACAGGGAATATATGGAATATATGAACTGTGAAAGCCTGTCATACCCATTAGATATAAAATAACTCGGACAAAACCAGAAATTCAGCTCCTTGACGTTTCTGATCTAATGTTTTATGTTTCTATAGGGTGCAGGTCTAGGCCACTCCTGGTCTTCGGTGGGATTTTTTTGTTAGAATGGTTCCACAGAGAAGCTGCTGACCATCAAGGCTATTGTATAGGGTACAGAGTCCCTCCCTGCCGGGCTAGACCTTTAGTGACTGGGCGTACAGAGAGCCAGGGTAATCAGGTACTGTGTAACATGTCCCACAGATTAAATTGTAAGTCCTCTAATTTTTGCTCTGCAATAAGAATCTACTGCCCTGACTTCTTAGGGCCATCAGATCACTACAATCAGGGGACTTCTGCTCATGAGGACTGGAGAATAAGTTTTCTTGCATTCCTGCAATCTGATGTTCCATCTACTAAATAAATACCTTACAGATTGCATTATTTTGTTGTGATACATCTGAACACAATTATGATACATAATCTTCCTTACAGAGAAGTATTAATTTACTATAATCCATTATTATAAAGACCTTCAAGCTTAGTATGATGCTATCCTCAGTATGAAAGACAGGCTATTTATTAACATCTTATCACCCTTTCACAAAAGAATAGCATCCTTATAGCAACTGTAATTATAGAGATACAGCAATATAAATATCCTTAATGCATCTTTTAATTAGGTTTAGTAAGTGAAAATATTTGGGAGAGTCAACTCAAGGTCAGTTGTCTAAGGACCACTTTGCAGTGATTCACCACTCTGTAGTGATTCACGAAGCCCTGAATGAGAATTTCCACAGCCACTCAAGAAAATACATTATCCCAGGTGCTACAGCCACAGCCACAGTGCCATGTGCACTGCTGGGGCACAAATGTGCCTTTACAGCTCTGCTGTAAAAGGGTTAAACGTCCACATCACAAAGGTGCTTGAAATAGTTCTCAACATTATTTCAAGCAAAGTAATACAACTGAGAATGAAGAAGGGGCTGCAAAACAGCATAGGAAAAGGGTAAAAAGAAAATGGAAACCCATCTCAAGTCAGAAGTACCTGAGGAAGGACATACATCTCATAGATAATCAGTCCACAGTATTAAGCAGTGGAGCTAGATACTTTCAACTTCAAATATAAGCTTCACAGAAACAAGAGGGGTTTTTTAGGTAATTTTTTTTTTTAATATTTCCAATGCTTTCTCTGTTGATGTGGAGGTAAAACAAAGGTAGGAGTGTGTGGCTTCCAGTAACAGTAATAGAAATGAGGTTTTTTAGAGTAGTAGATAAACCTGTGGTCTACACATCCAAAGATATAAATTATGGAATATTTTTTTAAAAATCAACCCGCAGAGAAGTAAAATATAGACACAACCTTCATGAATTAGTTCCTATATGCCATGTAATTTTCTGCAGAATGTGGCATGGTGGATAACAACTCTAAAGGCATTCAATGAATATTTTAGCTGTTCCATTGTATAAAACCATCATCATATGATCCAAAGAAAGAACTGTTCTAGAAACTTTTGTGACACATTTCAGCACTCAATCTGCAGACCGTGCTTGAAACAGAACGCAGAAGGCTGTTGTGTACAGCTAGGTCAGACATCAGCATAGGCTGTGAGGTTTCCTGAAGGCTAAACATGTGATGTGACACATGTGAGAACAAAGGAACTGTAAATTGTAGGAGATTAGTATTTATTTTTTATAAACTAAATGTTTAACTACAGGTAGAGCAATTTAAAGGCACATGCCCCAGCAGACTTGCAGGTCTGCTACAGAGCATGATGAGATTTGGCATGGTGTGAAGTGCTGCATAATCCCTGGCACACATACAGTGGGATTACAGATCAAGAATGTACAGGTGGATCCTGACAACAGGGCAGACAGAAGCAGCTCCTGAGAAGGGCTGTGCTCAGACAAAACATCAGTGTTACTGGGGCTCTGTGGGAGTGACCCAAGCAGGCAGGATTAACACTGTACAGGTGGGAAATTAATTCTGGAATTCCTGTGTTTAAATGTCTGTGTTCTGCTGAACTTGCCAGTGTCTGAAATTATGACCCATTACCAGTCACTCCTCATCCATCTGTTAACGATTGGAGCCTTTTTTCTTTTAATAGTACCCCCAGCAATGGAACCAGCATTTAGAAATCACATGCAACAGTGGCAGCAAAATCAGTGGTTCTTAGCTTAGGAGACAGGTTAAGCTAAGTAGGATTTGGGTTAGCAGTATTCTTATTTTTAGCAGAAAATAGTTACTGATTAATTGTGAGGGGCAGTGAAAATGACCAAGCAAGAAGCAAAGATCAAAACTTTCCAAAAAGAAGCATGTCCACCAGGTAGTACTACCTGCCATCCACTTTCCACTTGCTCTGAAGCGACCAAAAGTTCTCAGAGTGCAGCAATCACAATTTTCCAAGAAAGCAAGATAAGGGCCAGAGACACCTGCATACTACTCCAATGCCCCCTCAGTTAATTCTGAGCAATCCTCAAATTTTTAGCACTGGGAACATACAAGTGTGAGTGGTGTGTACTAATCGCTGTCACAACTATTTAGCATCCTATTTCAGAGCATCCTCATGTCAGTTTCCTGAAAAGAAATGTAATGTAACATGGTATTTAACAAAGCATTCATAGTGAAAAACGCTAAAGATGTAGTATCCTTTCTACTGCTTTCCCCATGTTTGAAAATATATATACATCAAACAGATACATGTTGAAAGAGTGTATTTATTAGCAGCACATTGAGTATATAATTATAACAAATTAAATAGAGTACGCTGAGAATTAAATTTATGAGACAAAAGATACTATTACAGCAATTGTTATTCTGAGTTACCTTCTGTATATGACATCAAAAGACTTTAAAATGTTACATTCAAGCACATAAAACCTTAGAGTCTGATGTAGTACTTACGTTTCCAGGGATTTTGATGACTTCTGGGTGAAATTCACAGTAGAGTTTTAGTTATGCTGAAGAAGGGTGAAAGACAGAGAAATTGAGTCTGCCTTAAGACACCATAGTAAAGTGGCTGAAGAGGTGGAAATAGAGCTGACAAAATAATCCGAATTTTTCACTTCAGCCAAGTGAAAAACATTTCTTCAGCCTCTACAGGAGTTCTCCTCCCTATGAGATTTCAATATTTAAAAAGTTTCTAGTGCTCAGAAGTGAAAACCATGTGATAATCGAAATAAGTTTGGAAATTCATCTGTGGTTACAACTAGTTCCTCAAGCTGCTCTTCCCTTCAGTGGTCAGAACTCCTGGTCAGTGCAGTGTTGCATTTTGGTGTAACAGCAGTAGAGCCCTGTGGCTGTGCTGTCTGCTCCACGGAAACACAGGGTCATACAGATGAGCCAGGAGACCCAGACTGAGGTAAACTGCAGCTTCCCCCTCTCCATCACTTTTGCTGTACTACAGCAAGCAGACACACCAGAAATCAGAACTTCCTCTCTTTCCTGCTTCCTCCTTTTGAAAAACTCCACAGGTGAGGAAACATCCTCCTTGTCTCTCTCGGGTGTTAACTTAGAAGTCCTTCTCCCTTTCTGTCATAACCCATCCTCAACCATCCCCCAATCTCTGACCTTCCTGAAGGATTCACTGATGGCCAAGCAGTAAGGTTGCTCTTCAGACAAACAAAGTTAAAATTCAAACACTGGGGTTCTACACTCAAAGAGATTTTTTTTGAAAGAGCTATACTGCAGCTCTCTCTCTAAAGAAATGTTGAAGTGCTTTATAATTTGAATGGCAGAAGACACAGAAACACCCACTCCCCACAATTACATGGAGCCTTTTCTGTTAAATGAAATCAGGGAGACAGATAGGAAACAAGATGACATTTAACATCAATATTCAGTTTAGAACAATTACTTCATAACCAATAAAAAGTATCTGCTGAAATTTGGAAGAAATGCTTAATTACCTAATTGAAGGGTTCTTATCTCAGCTACTAAACTGATAAACATTGACTTTCAAAATATTGTAACATTCTCTGCTCAATCCTCCAGCACAGACAAAACAACACTTTCTAATAACACAGGTACAAATTTCCAAATCCTACTGCTTTTAAGGAATTTTTGTAAGGTCTTATTTGCAAACATAATGGAAATAATCAGAGGAACACCTGTCTACTGCTACCACTATCCTCAACTAGGTTTTATTTGCTTTTAACATTCCTGAAGAGAATGTTATCAGCAATTTGATAAATCCAAAGACTGAAATTTTACCAGATTTTTGAGGCTACAGTAGAATTTAGAGTATGTTCTGTTAGACTCCAGCAAAGGTACCTACAAGAAAGGCAAAACACCCCTCTGCATGACGGGGAAACTGCTGTAAGGAACCTACTGTGACCATGAACCCCAGCACAGTACAGACTCCCTACCCTGGAATAAACAAGTGTATTGCATTGTTACATCTGATTTATGCTTTTAACTGCTGTTTGCAAAGGTGTATAAACTGTCTAAAGACAAACTTATGCAAAAATAAACCTGCAATTATTCAAGGCATAGAAATTAAATTACTCTAGATTTATTCTTATCCAGGTGATAGCAGCATCTGGTTCTTACATTTAACCAAATGGTGCCTGGAGGCCTTGGAAAAGCTCTGCAGTAACCTAACTGCTACAAATGCATTAATCTGGCCCTCCAGAAGCCTGCAGGGAGACCTCCAGCAGTACTAGCCAGACAGCCATTACAAGAAAACAAAACCAGCTCTTGAACAGCTGTCCCAGTAGGTCTGATTATAGGCTTTACAAATTACAAAATTATCTTGAACATGTGGGTGTTCCCATCCAGCTTCAACAAGTGGAATAACTGCTAGAAAATGCAGCCCGTTAAACACACAATGTCTGCCACTAAAAAATATCCATACTTAAGTTAAAATACCCACAGTTAGAGTGAGAGATTGCCCAGGCAGAATTATTTTAAGTTTTCATATTAATTTTTTTTTAATGCATAAACAAAGCATTTAAGGAAACAGAAAAAATTTGCCAGCAGTTACTGAAGCATTAAATGAACTATGATGCAAATAATAAATAAATGCCTAACATAGACCTGGTTTGATAGCCTAGCATTTCCCATTTTTAGGAGATAAATAGATTCTTGAACTTTGCAATAAAGCAGAGAAATAGATTACTGGATCTTTTAATACTGCAATATTCATTAGTTCCAGTTATCCCTTTAAAAAATCAAGCTGGAAGGAATACAAAAGATGTGTTCCTTTCCCACTTCTCCCACATGAGGATATATTAATGAAACATTTTCTAAACTTTTGAAAATGTTTAGATTTTATTATGATTTTGACTCGCAGGAATGGAGATTTGAGCTGTTAAAGGCCAGCCCAGCGAGTGTAGCTGCCCAGGAATGCAGAGCCCTGAAGGGAGCGGGGAGTTGAATGGCCCAGCCCAGCAGGGCCGTAGGGGTGAACTGGCGCCACCCTCTGCTGCCAGCTCGGAAATGTTAACTTCTATCTATAATACAGAGATGCACTCTTCTTACCCCATCACCCCCAGCTTTCTACTGAGGTGTTCACCTCCAGCCCACCTTGCTAGTCTCTGGATTACCATATACTCAAGTAAGATCCCTTCTAACATGTCATCCCTGACACTTTAATCAGTCATTCATTTCCACAAAATTCACACACTAACCTCAAAATCCTACCCCAAACTCTCCTCAGGTATAATACTGCAACACATCTTGGCAACACTTAACCTACTATTGCCCTCCAACGACTGCCCTAAGACACTATTGCCTCATTATTTGGCTGCTCTTCAGAGTGTTACACAAGCAGCTGGGAGCCTTACTCCTGCATTTGGAACCCATTTCTCATTGCATACTGTTAAAACAAGTACCCCTCTCCAGGTCTAGGCTGCATCTAGCATCCTCATAGGCAATGGCCGTAAGACCAATTACAAAGAAATTTTAAAAACAGCCCCTGAATGTATCCCACAAAAGAACAGATTTCCTTGAGACTTGCAAGAATTAATCTTTCAGCTTTCTCAAATTATGTGGTTGTGACTCTAAAAATCACCTTAAAAAGACTCCCACTATTATAATTTAATCCTACTCTAGAGCATCATGCTTTGAAATAATTGTACTTGTCTGTAAGTCATGTGACTGCAAGTATCTTCCTTTAGAACTGATTAGAAGATATCATCTTATGTTTCTCACCACCACACAAAACTAAGATCCAGTTTATTTGCCAGTCCAAATTCAGAAATACAGAACTCCAAAAAAACTTACCTCCTTTAGTATCTGGAGTTCACATCAACCAACTTAAGACCCTTGCCAGGCTGCAGCACTATTCTCTTTTTTCATGGCCAGTTTTCATTCTCATTGCAAAATGGCACTATATGAAGCATAGTCTCTCCATCTGAAGTTGTACTGAGATATTGCTGTGGCACACAAAGGGAGGGGAAGCGCCCATGGATCTCACAGATAGCATAAGCTTATGTGAATTGTAGTGAATAAGTTTATTATTTGTCAAATATAGTCAGTGGTACTGAACCTTGTGTAATATGCTAAAATTATTATTCACGGGGTGAACAGCTGCCGGCGGCTGAAAGGTTACAAACAGAACAGACACACAGCAGAGATTAAGATTTCTGAAAGAAACAGGTTCAAGGAGGTAGTACACAGTGAGACAAACGTGTCACAAGCCAACAGGACTGGACAAGTGCTTACAGAAGCACAAGAGCCTGGAACAGCACAGATGGCTCAGACTGCCACCTGACTAGCCTTTCGATATTATTCTCAGGTTCACTTTCGTACCACCACACATTAATTCTACTTCAGAATCTGACCGTGTGAAAAACAGCTATTGCTAAAACAATTAACAGTCAACCTCGTGCCTTGTTCAGCTGCTCGTGCTCTGAAATCAACATCCCCCATGAAAAGTGGCCATTGGTCCACTTGGTCATCTGCATTTTGATACAAAATTCAGAACTGGGAATCCTCTGTTTTAATTTAGGCAGTAACCTCTGAGAACTACCAAATGCAGAGGCAAATCTGGCAGAATGCGAGTAGAGCTGATCTTTCCCTTGTGCAGCTACACTAAACCACAGATGTACAAGCTCCCAGGTTTGCACAAACTCCCAGATGCTCACAGGCAAGTACACTTTCCTTGTTACTGTTTCCAGGTACACTAAAAAAGGAAAACCAGCGGTCAGCTGGGGCAGGTTTCGCCAGTTTTCCCGAGGAGAGCGCGGCTGAGCCGCCCGCAGCAGGCGGTGTGGGCAGAGCCCTCCTGAGGCCCCCGCGGCGCCGTCCCGCCCGTCCCGCCGCTGAGGGGCCCGGCCGGGCTGAGGCCGCGCGCCCGGGGCCCGCGGGGCCCTCGCCCCAGCCGCCCGGCGCGGGGAAGCCCTCTCCTCTCTCGGTGGCGAGACTGGCGGGCTCTAGCAGGGCCCTGCCTCACCTCACACCGCAACGCGGGAACAGCTCCAGCGTCCTGACTGCAGGCGCTTCCTCACTTGCCCTCTGCAAGCTCCAGAGCAGCTTTCAAGAGAAACCTGCCAGCCACCAGTAACATTTCACCCATCTGTTCCTCGACTGAGCTACCTGAGGTGCCATGAGGGCTGAGGTGGCAGCTCTGACCTTACTAACGCCCCCCAACACCTCAGTGACTTGTCATTTTTACATTTCTTTACCCATTTTTCAATAGACTATTTATTAAAAGTATATAATAGGATAATAAGCTACTTCCCAAAGAAAATGCTTGAATAGAGAATTAGAAAAAAATCCTGTTTTCATAAAGCATGGAATGAAATGGGGACACTGCAAAACATATTCGGTATACTAGGCACCTGCGCTATGAGATTTTGATTTTACAAAGCAGAGCTGAAAAGTGAAAATGCCTTCTCCATAGTGATAGAAATTTTACTCCAAAAGTTAATCACTGTGTCACTTGAGTATCTGTAAATCAGTTAATCAAGACCGTTGTCTCAGTGAAGTCACAATACTGTAACTTAAATTATATAAACATTCACAGCAGAAGGTCTGCTAACCCAAACCCAACTCAGACTCAGCTAGGACAGCTGACATTGACACCAACATCAGAACCTCAAATTTATGCTTTCTTCTTAATAAGCTGCTGGTTTTGTAATAAGTGTTAGCATATTTTAACATTCACCCCGAGGAATTAACAATCTCTTCCTTGCGTGTAGAACTGCAAGAAGTGAACAAGTGACATCAGCTGCAAAGTTTGACTTTTTTTAAAAAACAAATCACAAGAAAAAGTTAACTCTGAGTTAAAGAATTTTATTTTGTGCATTTCAGAAATGAATAATGACATTTTCTAAAATCAGTTGTTGCTGTGATAGACAGACATGTAAAGCTCATGTTTCCATTTTACATTACAACATGCAATGTGAGAATGATACATTAGTTTACTTGAATTCTCAAGTTAATCATCTTTGAATAAATCAAGAGCTATTAACTGTGTGAACATTGGTAACAGTTAAAATTATTTCAATTCGGAGGAAAACCAATTCTTAATATATCATAGATCAAGAAGCACCAACTGGAACACAATGGATGCACAGTTATTATTGAGTTATTTGGTTTATTTCTATTTTACCAATTTTAAGTTTGCATTACTACAAGTCCTTGAGTAAAAAATACAAATGATAGTGATACAGCTAAGGATTAATCAATATAAGTCAGCTGTTTTTAGGGGATAATGACTTGATCTACATGGAGATCAGCTCATTTTATATTAAAGATTGTCTTCTTCCTTCTTCATTTTTAAACTGTCTGGCTTGACAAAGTGTTGAGTAGCTTTTTGAGAAAAAAAAAAAAAAAAAGAAAAACCTCCAAACCAATAAACCACCATCCCCCAAGAAAGTTAATAACCTTAAATCTTACTTTTGTTGCTACTTAACAGCAAAGTCAACCATTACATATTTTTCCCTATTTAAAATATTTGTCACTAAAACTATGCTCAACTAATCAGTGCAGAAGCAACATTATAAATGGGCATGTTTAGAAGTTTCATAACATATGTATTCTTGTGTACACAGCGGTGATTTATCTTTAAAATTTTACTATTAAATAAGGAAAAAAACCTAGCAATGACAAATATGCAGTCTCTATCAGCAGTGCAGGTTGCAAAACTGGAAAGCAATCTGTACATAGCATAGGAAGGTTTTGATGAAAAATTTCTCATGTTTTTTTTCCCCAACACTTAAAGAGTGTTGTTGCCAATGAATATAATTTTTACACCTGGTGGAAATCTTCAACAGTTATAGCTCTTAAGCTTCACTTCCAATTTTAAAATGTTTTCATGAAGTAAGAACAAATTCTTTTCTGCCATTTTGTTCCTGCTTTCTAAGCCACAGGAGCCATAAAACATACCTTGAAATAATACACAAGAAATAAGTATCCAGGAAAACAGTAAAGCTAGTGAAACAGTAGGACAGAAACCTCAATATAATTATCAAGAATTTTGGAAAGTTCAGTGCAGTATGAAAAATACTTTCTATGCCTCTTGCACATTAAAAAAATAATCTGTAGCTGACATTTCAGTAACATTTTTGACCAAATGACATTTCTTATGCATTGTGTTGAGAAAATAAATTCCCAATCCATGTACTGCAGCTCAGAAGTTAAGGTATAATATAGACTTTACCTATCCTAACTTCTAAGGACTGAACACTTGAGCAAGGGAGTTAAAATCCTTATTAAACTTTCAAACAAATAGTATATGAGTATAGCCACTTCTTACAATTCATCTCTTGAACTGGTTAACTTGCCCTTACAGTATCAACCTGAAATACATCTCCCTGAACAAGACAGCATGTGCACTGTACTTTAGACAGAACACAGAAACTTTAAAATACAGACATGATAAAATATTGTTCTGTGTTTTAGTGCATTATAATTACATCCCATATTTATTTTTTCAGCATATGTTGTCCAACATTCAGAAATAGTGCTTTTGCTTTTCTGCCTTGTCATGTGGGAAGTGTTGTCAATCTCACTCTCTGCTTGTTTATTGCACTAGGATGAAAAAATTGTATGAAGAGTTTGAGAATTACCGACTGCTGTCCTCTCAGTTTTTGAACCCTGAACTTAATGAGGACATGCAGGCATCCAAATATGAAAAAACACATTTTGCATCATGTTCACTGGATTGTTCCCAGAGGACACCACACAGCATGCTTATTGTTATTGGTGCAATTTCACAAGGCCCAGAAGCCTCATATTCACCTCTATGATAGCAGGCTACTATGTCTTTCCATTGTGTTAAGCATTTCTACCTGATTAATAGAGCTAGGATTTTCCCAAGAAAGAAGGGCTCAGGTGACCATATCTTTCAATAAATTAATTTAATAAGCTCAAGCACTTGAGCCTTCCCTAACACACAGGCTGTGCATTTGAATTACCCATGGTGAAAACCAGAAATAAATGAAGAAACAGGTTTGCTATATGGCTCATGGTATTTAAATAAATCTAAAGACAGATTAACATAGGATGTTACCTCATTATTGCTTGAGTTAACTCTTAAAGTAAAGCTTCCAAAATTTTATATATAACTTCAAAAGTTGATTTATTACAGTATTCATACACTTTATTTCTGTGGTTGCTTAGTGGAGTGTTCAATTGAACACATACAGAAACATCCCCATTATACAGTTCAATGGAGAGATAACATATTATGCCTTCATTAATGCATGGTGCTAGAGCACAATGCATACCAAACTTAGAAAGCTAGAGGTTAGTCTACTCCCCCTTAAGCATGCATTTGTAAAAACATCCATTTACTCTTTAAGAGACGAAGAAAAAAAACCATAAGAGCTGTGCTACTTATTTTTAGCTCAGGAAGGAGAAAACTTACTTTGTTACATTAAGATTTTGTTTTGAAAAGGTTAAAAAACCAAAGCTACTTAAAATTAAGTTTGTGCATATTTTTAAAATTGTTCCTTACTAAAAGTTGCTGCATCGAGTGTGCACTGCAGTTTTATTTTATTGTCATGACCTGATTTTCAAAACACCTAAGCCCCACACAGTTACAGGGCACAGAAGCTGCTGGCATTCAGCATCTCTGAAAGTCAGGACACAACTCAAGTGATTGTGCAAAACAGTTAATTTCCCTTGCAGTGTAAGCCAAGTGTTCATTTATGCCCAATAGTAAGACCACAGAAGTTTCACCAAATCAATCAAAAGAAACTTTTACAAGTCATAAAGGATTTCAAGGATAACACCAATTGACCAGGCCTGAGTTTCACAGCTAAAAGGACAATACTGCCCATTCTCATTGGTTAGTTCTGGAAGTCCTTTCCAGGATGATCTGATAAAAGAAAACAGAAATGAGTACTGTTGTTAGATTACAGATTGAAAAAAAAAAAAGAGAACATTTCATTTTAAAGCCTTTTGGAAGATAAACTCAGTAGGAAACGGAAAAGCTTCACTAAAGGTCTGCCCTCCTACAAGCATACTATATCCTTTAATAATTGAGATCTAATATTTTTTTCATCTGCAGTTGTTAACTGTAGTGAAGTGTCTCTTCTTCAAAGCAGACTCTCTGCTACTAATAATAACTGAACTTACACAACTGGTATGCTGCTCCTGTTTCTCATTCTGGTAGTTTTGCATTTGGAAGATAACAACGGTATCCAAACTATACTTTAAATTCATTATGGTGCTAAAAAGTGACAAGGGCTGGAAGACAGCATGACTATATAAATGTTCTTTTCCTCCTTAGGAAAAAACTTCCCCCCCCCCCCCCCACCCCCCGCCACCCCCCAAGCACAGTTACAAAAATACAGATAAACCCTAGTGCTACATTAATGATTCTGTAAAGAAACAAAGTATCAAACAGAGTATTAAAAAAAAAAGTACACTACTTTAATAAGACAGAAAAAGCCAAGAGTGCTACCAAACTGCAAGTTATTTCTGATACTGTCAAACAAGAGATTCTGTTAAGACACTATATAAGGCAAAATTTTTCTTCACAAATCCTTTTTCCTTCCTTGTGTGGTCAGACAAACTCTTTTGTCATGAGTCCTGAATTACTCTTTCGGGCATAAAGAAATCCATGTTTCATGTGCTGCAGAACAGATTATATGGAAGAGATACCAAGGCCAAGGTGTTTTGTTTAGTACAGCTTGTCCCAAATCCTTATTAATTAAAATAGACAGTAAAAGAGGAAAAACAGTGTGTGGCTTTGGTTTGAGGGAAAATTCAAAAGGCAAGTTCCTCTGTCTCCTTAGAAAATCAAGGTTATTAGTATGACAGCCTCAGAATCCTAATTTTCTCATTTAGAACACAACAATTCTAACAATATTTTGCATCATTTTATCTGCTGGAGTTTTAATCTGTCACTACTTGTCCTTTAACTATCATGTTTTACAAAGTTTGTTTTTAAATACTTTGATTTTTTTTAAAAAACAGCTAATTGACACTTCTTTTCTGAAACTGATTTCTTGTATGAAATAAGATTCTAATTTTTGTGTACGACTTATTTCACCCAGTCTTTGCAAGGGTAAGTATTAGGAATGCTGCAATCTGTGAAAGGCACCAGATCTCACCTGTATTTGAAATCTGACTTGAGACCTGCAATTGCACATATAGCAGTCAACTTCCTCTCTAGAAAAGAGATCCTGTTTATACAGTAGATCTGTACTCTTACATGCATTTGGATGGTGGATACCACTAGCTTGGTATTTCGAATATTTTGCATCTGTGGTTTTTGTTACCTTACCTTTCAAGATGAACATAGTGGCGAGAAAGAACATTCTTAATCATAACTACAGTTTTTGCATACATCTCTGGACCAATCAGCCTAGAGAAATACAGTTTGGCACGAAGAAAATATCCAATTGGCCACAGCCATTCCTAAACAAAGAATGAAAGAGATGATTATCAAAGCAGTTGGTTTGAAAAGATGACTACACTTTCTCAAAAATTGAAGGAAGTAGCTCTTACAGGTCCTTGGTGATAATTAAACCCTCTGGCTACATTGTAGTTGTCATTGTCAAGAGCATTATCATAGACTCCACAGTACACCATATCACTGCAAGAAAAAAAAAAGTATTATGCAAACAAAATCTTAATTAAAAATGATACACAGAAAATGAATACAGAAATTAACCAATAACTTGTCATTTACATTTATTGATGGTTAAGTTAGGGAGGTCTCCAGTAGGTTCTGTACTTTACATGACAGTAAAATTCCAAATAAAATTTTAATTCGTAGGAAAACGGTCAACATCTTGAAAGGACTTAAGAGTCATAATTCTACCCTTTTACTTTTACTCAAACTGTAGTGCTGTACACTGTATCAAATGTCCCAAGATGCAAATTTAACATCTTTGGTATGATACCAAATTTGACTTGCTTACTGTGAGGCATCCAAAACCACCCAGCCACTGCCTACATAAAGAAATCAATTACACGGACTTCTAGAACAGCAAAACAATTGTTATGGAAGTACTTCCTGCAGCCTTATTTCATTGGTATAAATGAAGATTTCACACCATCACCACCACCCCTGCCCTACATCAAATAATTCCTACTGTCCTGTTTATTGTCTTTAGGAATTACCACTTGGTCTTATCTCTAGTGTACTTACTCTGGGTCTAAGGTTTTCATGCCTAATGGACCAAGAAGCTTTTCCTCTGCTATCTGCAGAGCTTTCCAAGCTTTCTCAGGTGTAAACAACTCAGGGGCCTAATAAAATAATAAAGATTTAATGAATAATGTCTGTGTATATACATACATAAGGCTGTGTATACAAATGCAGAAGACAACAAAAAGCCTGAGTTTTGCATTACTGAATCAACTTCTGGAACCTGAAAGTCAGAGTAAGCAAGAACACAGAAGGTATCCATTTCTTTTTTAGATTTTGATTTTATTTTATATACCCTTGACAAATATCATTACTGAAGCTTTTAACAAATCCAATGAAAATAAAGACTCCTTCATTTTTAGCCAATTTGATGGGAAAAGCAGCCTCCCAGACCTAGCCATGAAAGATTCTGAATACAGTGAACACAGCAAATTGGAGAGTCCTGTCTTGATATATTTTTAGGATACAGACCAAGATTGATGAATATTAAAAGCATGGGAAAAAAGCTGCTTTCAAAAAGTTATTCCAAGCAATGTACGTTCCTGATAGAATGCCATGCAGACGGACCTTAAAATTTTCTTTATAACTGAACTAAGCTTGCATTTAAGTGCAAAGCCCTCCTCCCATTCACCCACACTTACCACAACCATTGCTATTGGAAAATTTGGCCTGAGTTGGTAATCACACCATGGACTCGAAGCTCCATAGCTGTCCTTATAAATTCCACGTTTGTGTACAAGATCTGGGTGTTTTTCATTAGGATCTGCTGGATTCTCAGAGACAAAGAACAGCTTTTCAAAGTGTCCTTGAATTTTCCTGTCCCACTCATCATATGTGATAATCTCCTCCTTTCCTGCAAGATGTTATACACGGTTTTAATTTTCTGCAATCAGACACAGTGACAACAGCAGAAGTATGCTGCTTGAATTCCTGACACTTAATATACAGATCACAGGAGCAACAGCTCACTGAAATTTCTAGTGAAACTAATGCAACATCAGAGTCCCCACAGGATACATATTCACTTGGGCTGGATAAGCTTAAAGTAACTTCATGATTAAAAGAGTACTCCCTCCAAAAGATAAAGGGACTTCCTATGATATTTATGTAAATATTCCCAGCAAGGGTTTTTCTGTGTTACAAATATGGGGGGAGGGACAGAAAGATAAAAGAAAGCGTCCTGCATCATTTTACTTTGCATTCTTGTAATGAATGATTCAAACATCACAATACACAGTAACCTTATCACTTATGCCCATTTTGAGAAAAGGTACTCAGGCTCTGAAATTTCTTTGTAATCCACAGAATAAACTATTTGAAATATTGAGAAGACAATATAAACTTGTAAATTTTTACACTAATAAAATTACTTTGATCATACAAGATACTTTCTCAAGTTTTTGCTCTTTTACCCCTAAACCTTCTTCTGAGGTTATATGGTCACTATTTCATTGTTTTAGTTATTTTTATAACCCAGAAATACAATTATGAGATGCGCCTGTTTTTACCATGTCTTTTTACAGTGACTCCACGAAATGGAAATATGTTTTTCCCAGATAAATCCATCAACCAGTGAACAGCCGACTTGCACAGGCCAACCATTTCCACAGCAGAACCATCTCTAAAATAATAATGATAAAAAACCCTCATTATTTATTTTAAGAAGGCTATTAAAGTTCAATGAGAAAAATTTAAATTCCTAAGTCTCTTATTTAGACAATTTCTTTTTTCTTATTTTCCTACTATCCCTCTATTTCTCAGTCAGGGAATGAACTTGATTGTAAACTGGGTAGCAATATCTTTTTCTGTCCAATAGCCTTATTTAAAGTGGCATTATCATACACAGCTTAATCAGCACAAATGGAAGATAATTTTAAACCAGTGATTAAGAACATGAAAAAAGGATCAATCCCAAATGTGGTCCTCTGATGTTAAAACTGTGTTAAATAAAAAGCTTTTCAACTGCACACACTCTTCCGTAACTGAGGCAATAGTTCTGCCATAAGAGACTACTCAACTCAAAAGTGAGGGATTAAAATTAGCACTAAATGCACTTCTTGGGCTTGCTTTGTTTTTCAGGTAATATTCATGTAATCAGTATATGCACATATTTCATACTGCATCATACTCAGCTTTACTGTCTACTTGATGGAATCTTCTCTCTCATATCACCAACTCAGCCTCTTTTGGAAAGTACCTCAACCTCTTTTGGTTCCCAATAAAAAAATGCTCAACTTGCTTGGCAAGATAACATTTTCCTCAATTCTTACCCATGGGTGGCAATTAATTTGAAACTGATACTCTACTAAATTAAAGCAAGGATGCCTGCACCAGTTTGCTAGTACATAATAAAGAGCCTATGTCAAAATGCTTAATCTCAACTCTAAAAATGTAGATGCTGTAAATATTTTTGAATTCAAACTTAGAAGTATTCAAACAACACAATTATCAATATATAACTCAGATGAGAAGTTTGAATAAAAAAGTACTGCTAGTACAGCAAGTATATACTATTTCCTAAATTGCATTTTACTACCTGAATTTAGAAGTCAAATCTTGGCATGGAGCTAAAACAGTGACAGAAGCCATGGGCTTCAGCTGCTCAAGAACACAGCTTTTGAATTCAAATCAGCACAAAGAAAAAAATTCCATAAATATTTTAGTAGGTAGAAACATTTGAAACATTTGAGAGATAACCTCTCAGATGTGTCAATAGAACTCATAGGTTCTGCAGAAGCATTTAAGTTAAAAAAAAGGATTAATAGAAACCTGCCTCAAGCCCAGCTTTCATACCTTGGAGTAGCTGGAATTCCTGTGTTGCGAGCCTTGTCGCTCTCTCCCATTTTATCCATCCAAGTGCCACAATTGAAGCGGTTCCCTCCAAAGACAAAGCCAGTTTCATGGTCAATGCCGGCAGTTACATTAAAACCTGGCAAGAAAGAATATCAGCTGTTAAGTTCATTTTTTAGGCCAAACAAAACCCCAACTACCCACACCCCCAACCCAAACTTCCTAATAAACAAAAAGACCTTGCAACAAGAGACCTGAGGTAGGTTTCTGAAGGTAACTGTACTTTAAGTGAAATTTTAAAGGTAACGTGCACCATAACATATGACCAGTTGCTAACGATAAGCTATTATTTACACACTTAAAAAATATTACACATAGATATATAGTAATACTGTTTTAGTCACAATAAATATATATTTTAAACTATGCTCAATAGAAAGAAGAAATAAGAGGAAAAGGAAATACAAAATATACTCGTCAACTTCTGTTTTGCACAGCAAGTGTTCTGTGTATGTTACCTTCATCTCTCATCTTTTGATCAATCTGAGGACCAGCATTCCTTTCTCGGAAATTTATTCCTTCCATATGTCGTTGCATTGCTTCCTGTATTACTTCATAAAGTGGCTGATCCTAGATTCATTACATGTTTGGATGACATGTGAAAAGCAAGATGAAAAATGAGTAGAAAGCATTTCTTAAACCTCTAGTTTATATGATATTCCAAAACAACTCCCACACCACCAAACATTTTCAAGTAGCATCCTTGGCAATGGCAATACCATTAAAAACTAGTTTTCATATAAACATTTTTTCAAGACAAAAAGCAACAAAAAGATTTAGAAGCTGATGAAACTTTTTTTCCTCCTTGCACTTGGTCTAATCAGGTGATGCAAGAAGTGCCTAAAATGTGGAATTCTTGTGCTATAATCAAATTTCACCACAAACAGATAGCAACAGATTCTTGTAGCTAGAAAAAAATTACATCCTTTCCTTAAAACATTATAGTTTTATTAAATAGTTCAATTAGAAGAATTTTTTACCACAGTGCCTGCAGGCTGAGGAGGAGAGTCATCTCTTGGGTACATCCTAGAAACAGGACACCTGAGAATGTCTAATCCATTGGGAACAATTTTACAGTAGTCCTGGATACACTGAAGCCACCACCACACAGCATCACGACAGTTGTATCTGGCATGTGTCCCGCCACCGAGCAGATTAGGAATGAGACCATGTCTTAAAGTCCCACCAAATGCTAAAATGATGTTTCTAGAACAAAAGAAAATCACAGTCTTGACTAAGTTGCCTTCAAGGCCATTGTTAGCCCAAGTATCAAGTACAAAGCATACAGGGTTACGATAATAGCAAGAAGACAAACAGCATTTTAGAGACAGATTCCAAAAGTCTGCTGTTGAAAGCTACAAATTACTCAATTTAACATGAACTTCTTTTACAATAAAAAACCACCCATTCCCTAACAAATTTCTCAACATGAATATATTTAAATCAGTTTGTACAAAACACACATCATCTATTCATATGGAAAAGATAATTTGCTTTTTAATAGGTAGTGATATAGATCCTAAATCCAAATCCCACTGAGGTCACAGGGAAGGTTTTTATTGACCTTGTATATGATTACCCTGGTATCCATTCTGATGGGTGGGGTGGAATGGGGACGGAGGGCAGGAGTAGATGGGAAATTCCTATTAAAATACAGAGAGGTGACAGCAACTGAGGTTATGAGAAGTTTCATTTGAGAACCGTTGCGCATACCTTGCAGAAAACATGGATTCCAACTAGCTTTAAAAGGCAAAATAAACATCCTAGTTGACTGCAGATCTCTCTGCATGAGAAAGCTAACAGTTGGCCAAATGTACAGCAGCATAAATACATGCTGATTTACACCAACTAATTTTTATGTTTCTGTTATGTGCCAAACTACATTCAAATTAATATTAAACAAAATTTCAAATTCATCTGCCTTATGTATGGCTCATTTGTCAGGTTAAATATTTATAGCTACAAGATTGCAGCAATGCACAATTAGTTGATATCTAGCATAAACAGACAACTACTAGCAGTTACAAAAAAATCATGACAGACCTGCATTCATGCGCCTTTCTGTTCAGAACAGTATTCTCTTTTGCTACTTCAAGTTTTTACATAAACAACTCTGAAGTTATCACTCAGCAACAATGATGCAAGTACTAGTGAAACAATCACTTTTTTAACAGGATAAACAGTAGCACTGCTGGAGTTAAAACTACCTTATTTCTATAGAACATCAGCTTTGTATTAGTGCTAAGAAGGTAAAAGACTATTTGAGTAGTATTTTTAATCCCACTTAGAGGGAGCTCCCAAATCTGTCTAGTGCCATAAAAGTTTTATACTGCACATCAGCTGTTTCAAACATCTTGTGCATCAGCTCAGGATTTGAGAGCATTGCTTTTTTTCTAACTGCCTACAAAGCCAACAAGAACCTTCTAGGCCAGTCTTACCTTGCTTCTAGATAGCGCCCAGTAACTAACAGTAGCCCTCTTAGTGCAATAAAAGTATCCCTTCCCCATGAACGAAAAATTCCAGAAGAAAAGTGAGGTAAACCTGAAAAGAAATGCCATTATTCATCTAATTAATTGATATAGCAGAAATCTCCAAGCACACATGTATAAAATAACGAGAAGTAAAAAAAAAAATAATCCTCATTTATAAAATTTTCCTAGATTAAGAGATTTCAAATAAACAATCTCCTCGGCCGAGTTCTTGATAAAATTAAATACACCCTATTCTAGAATAATGTCTTCCAGAATTTCAAGATCACACAAAAGCATTTTTCATACCACTAACAGTGACATTTTAATTTTTATTAAATCACCTGGCAATTTAACCAAAAGTTAATGAAAAGCAACAGAAAGAAAACTAACCAAAAAAAAAAAATCAGAACTATGATTGGAACACTTTGTTGGAAGGCGTTTATGCATGAGAGTTGTGGCATCTCAGCAGCATAAAGGGAATAAAAGACTGTTCTCAGACACTGTGAAAGACATCCTGTTTCTCTTTTCCAGTAGCTTCGAGATCTACATTTGACTGCAGACATTATAACATGTAGCTTTAGGAATGATTCTAACTGATAAAGCATAATAATTGCAACAGTAACATCCATACTTGTCTTTTCTGCCATTTATTTCTTTTTATGATCTATTACACAGAAACTCCACGTGGTAAAGTTTCAAACCAGAAGTCTCTTGTGCATGCTTGGCCACTTTAACAAAGTATTTGCTAATTCTCAAATATGGCCTCCACATCTCTGCAAATTTATAGTACATGGCAGCAGCACTTGAGAATGACAATCTGTGTATAATTTAAAAATCTCAGGCACAACTACTAGTGAGTATGTGAAAGGAATACTTAAAATCAAACCCTTCAGTTTAATTCATCTTTATGACCAGTTTAAAGGAACACTGTGCTTCTGTGCTTCTAAGTAACACTAAAGCAGACAGATGGAATGTTATTAAAATCCAGAAACTAAAGGCAATAAAGCTACACAAAAGTGATGGCAAAAAGAAGAAAAGCACTCCACTGAGAGAGATGCCACTGCATCTGTGGATGCTTAAAAGTTTCCATGGCTTCAGAAAAGCAATGAGCCAACTCAGAACCAAAATAAACTCATTCTAAGCCACAGAAGATAATACTTTGGACATAGGCAAATGCCCATAGGAAGACCGCCAGATGCTGGCAGAACATTTGGAGGTATAAATACTACTTGCTGACTGCTTTTATGCTCTTTCCTTTTGGAGACAGTTTTAGATCAGCAGTTCTTCTGGTCAGCTAATGGTTCTGAGAACACAAACTATAAATTCACTCTTGTTTTTGCATTACAATTCACTTTTAAAATTCACATTTATAAAAGACAGACTAAAACCCCTTATGATAAGTATACTCATCTCAAGTAAGTCTTCTGGAAAGGAAAACAACATTTTTTAAAATCTCTGTATATGGTAACAACAAATATAGCAAGAAAAGTCTCTCATTAAAGCATTTATAGATAAAGCTCTCCCTCCTAACCCCCATGAGTACTGCTAGAGAAAACTTCCACACTTTTAATGTGAGCAAATTTTATACACAGTTTCTGACATATGGCTCTCAAACATGATGCAGAAGATTTTAATATAGTTACAAAAAGCAACTTAATTGGTTTGGAAGACTTTTTTTTTTTCAAAGGTTGTTCTCACTTACCAGCTGCCAAGGAAACACAACATTGTTCTTTCTGATTTGTAATCTCATTTAGCCTATAGGGAACATCATGTAAGGAAGGAGACAGATCTGGCAGACAAGGGTATTTTCCTATCCCACATAACTGGATTGAACCCAAGGAAAGATGTTTAACAAATGTTGATCCATTCTGAACAAAGCTGTAATTCAACAGAATTAAATTAAAATAACTTTGCATTCAACAATAGCAGTCTATAAAATGAACCCTTTTTCATTTACAGAAGGCTATGACAAGCTCTACATGTAAGAAATTAAAAAAACTAGCAATGAATTAATACTAGCATATTGCATTAACTGACTTTTTATCTAAGATTTAATTTGTAAATCACTTGTTTTCCTAAAATGGGTCCCCAATGTTAAGAGTCAAATCTTAATTTATTATTGCCATGGAAGTGTTTATAACATGTACTTCAACAAAACAGTTAAAAAAAGAAATTGTTTTGGTTTAGTTAATGCCTATACACACCCCTAAGATTTTGAAAATATGGTAAAAAATATTTTATTATGAACAAAAGTTTAAAAATACTGACTAGTTTTGACAAAGATCATATTTTTACATAGATATATACAAAAACTGCAAATCAAAAAATCTGTTAAGGCATTCCCTGAAATAGCTGATCTCCATTTCTGACTAGTTGATCTCCAAGCATTTTATCATAAAATATACTACGTTCCATGATTTCACAGCCATACCAAATTCTATTCCCATTTTAATGTCTCTGTTTTTATAAAACATTTCAAACAGTATTGACTCGTTCAGCACATTCATAGCTAGAATGAAGCCTCCATGAAATGAGTCTCCCTTCCCTTGGCAAAAAAAAAAAAAGAAGCAGACTCTGAAGATTAAACAGTTATTTCAAAAAGAAAGCAGAGTGCTCAGATAATGGGAAGTAATAATGGAGAAGTGTTGAAGAAAGCATCAGCATCAAATACAATCTGGTCTTTTCTTAGTTACCTGAACTTTAAGGAATCATTGCATTGGGACTAAAATGATAGCCAAAAAAAAAAAAAAAGCTTCCAAAGCCTGGCAAAAAAGATGCTGGCTTAGGGTTTCCTCCTCCTACTGTGCAATCCCAACAGTAGTTATAAATTGAAACCCTGGATAGATGTCTGAATGTTCTGTCTTCCAAACCACCACTGTTAGAAAATGGGTTTGATAATTCTCTACCAATTGTACCCTTCTACATTAGAGGACTATGAAGATATTCAAATTACATTCTCCAGCAGATAAAATTTAAAAGGTTATGATGTATCCAGACGCCTTTGTAGCTCTGATAAAAAGGCCAAGCATACCTTGACATCTGATGCCATGCCACATCCAGAAGCGTTGTGTATGCTCCCACTAATATGGCATCAAAGTAACATGGGATGAGGTAACGTGGAATTCTCTTTAGGTAGACAAACATGGCCTTCAACCATTTACCAACCTAGTAAAATACAACAGAATTAGATCTTGGTCCCTCAAAGTTCAAAAGCCAGGGCTTTCAGGATCCATAGTGTTACAGTTTTTGTACATGTATTACACCCCAGTTATGCTGTGCCCTACTGCTCCAAACTTTCTTAATGTATTTTACCTGAAGAGTAGTAGAGAAAAATATGTATTGCATCCATACTAAATGGGCCAAAATGTGAACTATAGAAGGAGACTTTATTTTGCTAGTCTTATAGTAAAAAAATGAGCTATCATGAAGTTGTTATTAAAATTAAGTAGCAAAGGAAAGTCACAATTCAAAAGGCATCACTATAATGCAAGCATGGGAAAGAAGTTTTGCATTGCTACAAAGACAGGACTGAAGAGATGAAGCTTAAGACCAGGAATAAAAAGCTATCAGAGCTAAATTATGTAGAGCCACTAGTGAATATGACTGCAGGTGCGTGTCTTGGCCTCAGGATTCTAGACCTTCACGTCTTTGTATCACTGCAAACCATTTGACATCCGGAAGGTATTTTTATTTTCTTCTAGTCCTGCTAAATAACATTATGACAACTTTCTAGTACATCACTAAAGATTTAAGCCTTGCAGATAAAGAATGGACATGTCAAAACATCACATGATGAGACTACACGGAAAGCAAAACTGTAAAGTTTAGTTTCACATGACTTAAGTCTTTGAAACAAAATGAGACATTACAAATTAAGAACTCAAATACACATAAAAAAACCAATAGTCTTTGAAGAGCAGTAAATGTGGCAAGTATCATACTAACTTGTTTTCTAGAAAGCTCTGTTTTTCAGGTCAAACTTAGCATTCACTGCACTACATTGGACTGTTTTATCCTTTCTTCTGCTTTGTATTACTAGACTTGATTTCAGGAATAAAATGAAGTAAGAAGGTTAAAGCCTTTATTATTATATTTTTTAGGTAAGTTACAAAAACCAGGTCTTGTGAAATAAATAAAGCAGTTTCCATGCAGGAAAATAAACTATGACAAAGGAAAGGACTGCTCTGTAATGCAGCTATAAAGCAACCTTGAATCTCAGAAATTCCTGTCTTAGTGCTTGGCTGACTGTAACTGTCATACTCATGTATGCAGCACTATTTAGGCACTCTCTTGAAAGTACTTTCTTAAAAACAAACAAAAAAACCCCCCAAAACCTAAATGGAAAAAAAAAAAAAAATCAGTAATTTCATTTTTTATTTGAGTTGAAGCAAAACAGGAAGGGAGAGCTTCATGCCCTATATATTTTTCATTTCCCCTTTGCAGTCCATTCTTAAATAGGATCGAGGGGAGGGAAGAAAAAGATATTAATGGTTTAATCTACTAGAGGAAATTGCCTAGGCAGGAAATATGTTATAGACAGTCTGAGTTAGAAAAAAAAAAAAAAATCAGTAATTGGAAATGAAACTAACTAGCAATTCAAAACCCTGAAGTTACCAAATAAGTATTTTTACTCACTTCTGCACAGGCTCCAGCACGTGAAATCAGACGATTACTGACATAATCAATCATCCAATCTCCAGATCTTAAATTATCACAAAATGGATGACCCAAATCATTCTTTGGTCTAATGTCTGCCATCACTGACATTAACCCTGAAGATACAAACCCAACTCTGTATTAAAAGACACACCATTACCACAAACAGCAGTTACAATGCAGGAGCAAAAGGTACATACATGTATGTACATACATACAAGAGATGCTTTAACTGGATTGCTTCTCTCCATCTGCATAACAAGTTAAACTACAACCCAATTCTTGTTTCCTCAGCATAAATCCTAGAAACTTATTAACATCATTGCAAATAACTAGCATGATGAAAATTGTATGTTTGATAAATGACAGACACTCCTCACTAATCTACTAACACCTCAGGTTAGATTAATCCAACTTTTCACTGGAAGAATATTTCTTTTTACTTTAAAAGTCAAGGCACTGGTGTTAAAACACATCCTGGGCTGTAGTGTTAAGTTTCAAAGCATTGAGAGAGAGGGGTTTTGTTCTAGTATGGGATTTCCTGGGTACAACACCAATTAGTAGCAAGGTCAAGCAGAAAAAAACTACGTTTTTTACCAAACAATGGCAGCAGCAACACAACAGCATTATTGTGTGATGTGATCTAGATTAAGCAGTTCTCATTTACTTTTTTTACTTGACAGAAAAAATAATGATGAACCTATTACCTTGGAGGCCTGCATACTTTAGGGGTGACCAGTTTGGTATATTGTAACAGCCTCCACCATCTTCCTGTTCTTCTGCCTCACATCTATACAGCACTTGATTTAGTTCAGCCAAAGTTAGTTTAGATGCAATTCTGAAAAAAACAGGGGAGAAGAAAAGACAATAAAAATAATAACATCATAACAAAATAACATCAGTAAGGAAAGCGGGAAAGGATTTCACAAACAATTCTCATTTCAGACTCAAATGAAAACACTAAAATATGTACAGTTCTCTCAATACTTCATCTTGGAAATTAGGACCCTAATTTTTCAGGTGTTCAAGATGGTCTCAGATGTTTCAGTGTTTATTTAGAAACACAGCATTATGTTCAAAATCACACCCAAACAATCACATCCAAACACTGAGAAACAGACCACGTTAAAAAGCCTACTCTAGGCAGCAATTACACAAACTGGGAAGCTGTTCAGTATTAGCTCCTCTTAGTATTATACATATAAGAAGAACTCTCATAGTTTTCACTGCACTCTGACAATTCAAACTCCATCTGTCTCACCAGCACCAAAACTCAACAACCCTCAGTAGATGTACATAATATTCTATGCTTCCCTAGTAGCTCTCTCAAATCTAAGTCAGAAACTTAAAGAATACTTACGAAGAAAATGGTGTTTTTAATATTGGTGCTGAGTGATCATCAGGAAGACTTCCAGATCTAAAATGAGAGCTGAACTGGATCAAATGATTGCGGAGTATCCCCACAGCCTCTTGTGCCTTTGGGTCCAGACTAACTCTGCAAATAAAAATGCCTATCTTGTAGAAATACAGCACTTAGAAGAACTATTCTCCAGTCCCCTAGCACACTTTTCAAACCCACACAGCCATATGGCAACTATAATAACATACCTGAATACTATTACACTTCCTGGTGTTAATCTTTCAAATTCTATTTCTTGAACGAATTCATTTGGCCCTTTTATAGCAGTTCCAGCTTGCTTTATGATTTTACTGTCTTTTATCTTAAAAAAGGAAAGAAATTTGCAACTGAAATCCACTGTCTTTTTTTCTAATATAAAATATGAAAAATTAAAAAATATTATACCAGAACATGGGTGAAGGAGGGTAATTACCTGGATATGCTCTCTGAGTTCTATTGTGAAATTAGGCAATCCATTTATAAAATGTAGATCTTTTTTGTAAGGACTAGCACTTCTCTCAATAGTCCTTGCCTCAAGTACTACTTCGTCTATTTTTCCTAGAAAAAGTTAAACCATGTTGCAGCTCTTAGGATATTTGAAATTAAAAAAGTGATTATTTTAAATTATGAAACAAAAGTTAAAATGAAAAAGCCAAATATTCAATATACAATTCTCTGTCATACAGCAGAACAGAGACTTACGGCAAGTATTTAAAATACCTATAAATATTCATTACACACTCATATGCTGTACTGTATTTAAAATGGCAATTTTTGTTATTTTATAATAAATTAATCATAAAATCAGATGTCTTTTACTGGTCATCAGCCTTCTTAATTTGCCTATTGTCTTTTAGGAGACTGTGCTAGACTGCTCTCCAAACTGCAGCTACAGGTGGTTTATCTTTAGTTTATTATTAATATACAAATTCTAATTTTCTGTATCCTTTAAGTAATTCATAGACATAAGACATGCAAGTCTTGTGACTTAAAATATAATGTGACTGATTTTAAAACAAGCACACAGATGCGCTCAAAGAACTAAGTATATTTTCAAAGCCAGTTTGGAAAGCTTCTCTTCAGAATCATTTCCAGGTAATGTACAGAAGTCATTATACTTTGCTACTTCTAAGTACAGTAAATACTCCACATCATTAATTATGTATTGCATACATATACTATGTATTAATATATGTACTGCATACATATTGTCTTTACATTAACTTATTCAGTAGAGAGTTCTTTTCAAGATGTATTTTCAAGCTACAAAACTGCTATATATATTTGAAAGCTGAACAGCAATGGAATCAACGAATAGGATAAAATTTTAACCTTTTTTCCCAGTATAACAGAATAAACAATAAGCCTCCCAACTCTGTACAATTAACCATCTCACTATTAACTATTACTAGTTCACAAACAAGACCTGATCCCCCTCCTGTCCCCCGGGGAACTTGCAGCAGGATTATACTCAATATGAATGTTTCTGAAAACCCTAAGCATTGCAAGTCTGTTATTGGTTCTTTAACCACTTTTGTGACATACACGTTAGTAGATATAAAAGGAGTGTTATATATTCAAAGTTCTCATATGAATTTCATGAGCATGTACTTGAAGTTAAAAAGCATGAATAACTTGAAATTATTGTACATGACAACAGCTTTTGGAAAGAAGTCTGTTTACCTGGGATACACATTTCAGGTACTTCTTTACTGTAGAAACAAGTTTTAGGATCCCTGAATGCAGTTCGACACACAGCCACAACAGACTGGTGTGTGTTAGGGCAGTGTCTTGTCACTGCAACTATATCTTCATCAACTTGATCTACATACACCTAGAAAAGACATAACATTGCAACTGTGCCCACTCAGAGCACACATATGAAGAAATCGCAGTGTTACCCTCACTTCTTGCCTGATTAAAGCCTTTAGCCCCCAGCTCCTGATGCAGCCTGTTTATGGCCAGCCTTCCTGCTAGAATTCCTGTTTGGAAATTAACTTCACCAGAGGTCAAATGTGCTGCTGAACTCCATTTTGAATAAAACCTCTCTTCAGATACTACAGAGATCTGTAAAAAAACAAATTTAAGCAAATATGAACTACTCTGGGAAATAACCACACCTTCAGGTCTGAACTGTATAATAAATTAAAATTTCATATGAAGCTGGACAATCTGAAATAATGCCAGACAGCAAACTTCTTGGAATTTCAAACAAACAACATTAAATATGTGTTCTAAGATGAGAATAAAAGGTATTTTTAAAGGTAGCTTAGGAGTTGAACTGGAGACACGTACCTGGTGTGGTACTAGTTCATCATAGCCTTTGGTACTTCCTGTAGCACAGCACGCCATGGAAACAATCATTGCACTAGGAAGAGCATCATATGCAGATCGGTGCTACATCAAAAAATATACAGGTAATGAATAGTGAAACCAAAAAAATTCAATCCTCCCAATTCACCTTACAGAAGATGCACTCAATCTAACAAAGGAAGTGCTAATCCCATGGTCATCATTTCTTCAATTATTGGAGAAAATTTCTACAAATTAACTAAGAAAAGGAACTTAGAAAAATCACCAAAATAAGCACTCCCTGCCCACCACTTTCTCTCATTCCTGACTGTAAGCAAGCTCAGGAGAACAGGTTAATAAGCTGCTTACAGCAGCTGGATGAAAGACTCAAACCAGTTTATTTAGTAACTTTATATACTTCTCCCATGAAAGAAAATCTTGAATGTCAGAAGGTATTGTTACAAAAATTTTTTCTCTGCAAGAAAGCTTGAGCTGAACTGCATTTGTTCTAAATATTGTTCAGGATATCCAGATTGCATCAAGCCCTCCCACAGTTCGGAAATATCACTCCCAAAAATATTAAAGGTAATTTTTTTTGTTGTTGTTTACACGCTCACCTGAATTGGACATTCATTATCATGTGTAATATCCATAAACAGTGCATGAGCAATAGCTGGCATCAAAGGCCTCAGACGTGGCTGAACGAAAGATCCGACAGGCTCACCTCCAAACCGATAGACCAACCTCCCCTCTTCATGGCTATTGTAGGCAGTCATGGCCTCTGCAGAACAGAACAGAACACCTAAGTGTTTGCTTAACAATAACTACCACACATGACAGTACACACAAAGATGTTAATGTGGCATTTAGAAGTTGTTATTTTGGTGTGTTCAATCATTAAAAAAAAAAAATCAAACACATATAGCTATAGTCTCCATTGCAGAAACATAGCCTTGGAATATTCAATTTACTGTAATGTATTAAGGAAGAGAAAGCTAATGGGAAAAAAAGGATAAAAAAGCAGACATCAAACTATTTCTCACAGGCTTTAAAAAATTCATGCAACAAAAATCAGACATGATGCAGGACTTACATAGCAGAACTGTGCTACAATTCCTTTTTCCTTCACTAGATCAAGAATGAAATATTTAACCTTCTGTAAACTAACAAAGGAGGTCTTCTCTTATTTTCTGGCTAGTACTTTATCTTCTGCCAATGATCAAAAAAGTCACAATACAGAACCTGTACTTCTGATTACATGGAGTATGAAATTTAAAGCACATAATCCAGTAGAAAAGTTTTTCTTGAAAAAAGCATGTCATCTATAATCTCTCATTGGAAAGAGACCACACACGCAGCAAGCCTACCTCTTATTAAGGAGGTAATGCCCAGCCTATTCACAAAGATATTGTCCAGCTCCTCATTTCCTGTGAACAGTTCAGCCACTACATACAAATCGGCTCGCAATTTTCTAGCTGTGTCCAGCATGTACTGCAAAAAGCACAGCCAAAAAAGCCACAGAAAGGGGAAAGGTAGATACAAAAAAGGACAAGTTTCAAAGCTAGGCAGGGATTGGACAATAGGAAAATGCCATGCAGCAAAGATAAACAGAAAGCCAAAATTAAGGAACAAAACAAGTTGTTACACAGAAGAGGACACACGAACATAAGCAAAACCAAGAATTAGCATACAACACAGGAGAAGTTAAACAAAACATGAAGAAAAGGTAATTGCATAAGCAAAGAACATGAATATGTAAGAAAAATAAAAAAAGCATACCAATGTTAGTTTCACATTTAAAACTCCAAACCATACATGACAATCCTACATAATTTTCAACTGCTTATTGTACCTCTAATCAGGCTGGTAATTCCCAGGCGGTTGACAAAAACATTGTCAATGTACTCACTGCCCGTGAAGAGTTCAGCTATCACATAAAGATTAGGTCTGACTGATCTGGCTGTTGCTAGCATCTCCTATAGATCACAATACATTTTTAATGCAAGACATCCATTGTCAGCTATGTATACACAAACATTAACATGAATGTTAACAGAACATAAACCATCATTCAATATATGCAGCACATAAAAAATATTGATAACATGAAAGTTTCAGAAAACCATATTTTACAGATATTACTTGTGGGTTGAGTAATTCTAGGAAATTTTCCATAGACTTTAAGCTAACTACTACTTAGTTTTAAAACAAAATCTTAGCTCAAAATACAAGAGCAAAGGTCGGATAAAAGAGATACCTATTGAACAAAGAAATCTGAGCAGCACTTCAGTTTAAGCCTTTGCAGTCACCATTCTAAAAATAGTAACACTAAACAGAAGAATGGCAGAAGTTTTGAAAAGGCTGCATTTAGAAGCTACTTCCAAGTTGTATGGGCAAATCAACTTGGTTTAGAGAGCTCTTCATAGGTTTAGGTAAGCTCTGTTACAAAGTTAAGACTAAGCACTAACAAGATGCACTACTCCAAACCTATTTAAAGCTAATTAACTAGGCAAGTACAACTTTGGGACATAGTCAGCTCCCTGGGAAACAAGAAGCACTAGTCTTAGCAATACACCTGCCAGACAAAACCTGTTGCAGGAGTTCATTAGCAGCTTTGCAATTCTGTGAAGTGAAGCACTTCTTGCTGAATTTAGCAATAGCAAAATATAAATAGCCAAAAAAAACCTCAAAAACCAAACCCAGTCAGACTTGTAATCTAGTCTTGGCAACGACTCCAGCTGAAACTGACACACTGGATACTGGTAGTCATTGCACTATGTCCACAGCTCAGTGAAGGAAAAGCTAGCCAGGCCCATCAACATTCACAGTATTTCAGCTGAAGTAGAGAAGTAAAAGATACAATAACTACACCACTCTACTGTCTAAGGTAGCTGAAACCATTTCTGAACATCACCAGACAAGAAACCTTGATTTTGTGCAATGAGGAAGATTCACCCCCACTTAAAACTCTGTCACGTAAGTCCTGCACAGCTGCTGTGAGATCTGCAGGATCTGTTTCCCAGACAGGAAGCTGCCTTCTAACAAGCATGTTTCATTTTGCGTACCTCAGCTACATGAATAGGTGTTGAGTGACAGTTGTCCAGACGAACACCGTGGAAATACTTGGCAGTGATTTCAGTGTATTTTTTCATATGTGCCCAGAGATATGGGCAGTCTTCAGGTTTATTACCATAACGCAGTTTCACACTGTCTCCCCAACAAATGAGCTCTCTTCTCAAGTACACATTTGAACCTGTAAAGGAGATAAATTCACTTTAGTGTATATATATATATATATATGTATTTTTATACACACACATATATATAGAGAGAGTATAGAATGTGCACCAAAATGAAAATGTGGCATTTTCTATTGCTGAAGAACAGAAAAACACTATAATGAACAGTAAAAATTCTAACAAAAGCCATATCAACTCAAAAATCTATATACACTACACTAATGTAAAATTTCACACTCTTCCATGGGAACATTTAGCTTCTATAGTGATACTGCAACAATTCTTCAAATTGAAATAAAATTCCATTTAATTCTTCAAAGTAGTATAAAAACCTGTACTTCAGAAAAAGAAAAAAGCATCAAACAAACAAACAAAATTAGTAGTTTTGTTTTTCACACTGGTCAAATTTAAAAAAGAATCTCATTGTGTTAAACTATTAACAGCAGACTGTGATGAATTTCCAAAGCCAGTAAGTAAAAAAAAAAGCAACTGTAAATTACCACAAATTCCCAAAACATTCACATAACACAGCCAACCGGCTTCTTCACTAACAGCAGCACAGCTAGACAGAGAGAAAAACCGTATTTCTTTGGATGTACACTGTGATTTTTTCAAAGGATCATTTAGAGAACTGGCTGAATTGGTTTTGCAATTCCTTTATGGTGCCTTTGTCAACCACGTTTTCACACTGTGTTCTCAGTTGAAATAATGTGGGGCATAAAACAAACGCATAACACAAATAAAAAGCACTCACAACCCTGTAGCTGAGTTACAAGAGAAACCTCAGTAACGGATATTAAGAATGCTAACTAAAGCCAGTGACTGAGAGGAAAGAAATACAAAAGTCTGCCTAGAAGAAAAGGGAATAATCTGAAGACAACTAAACAAAAACTCTTGAAACATGTATGATCTCAATCCTTGAGGATAATAAAAGTAAATAAAATTTAGTGAAAGGGATGTAGATTACTTTGCGCAGAAATTAAATGTTTGCTAACTGGGAGTATCTGAAGTACCAACAGATTAGCTTGTAAAGCAGATTCAAACTTTCAGACAGTTTTTAACTACAATTAAACTGGCCTTTGTTTCATGTAGTTTACCAAATGAATGGCTACTTTGAACACAACCTTTTTTTTTGCATTTATTGGATATCAACACTGTCCCCAAAGGAGTTTAGAATGCAATATTTTAGTGCATGGTGATTTCATGCCCTATTTTACCTTCAGAAGTAATCTGCATACTTAATTTGGATTAACTGGGTCATCTCTTGACTGCCTGACTGCCACTCAGTGGACTTTTCAAGGATCCAGTTTTTGCTCACTAATGCAGTAAAACACTATTCACCTTTTCATTGCATTAGTTTTTCTGCCACACTGTCATTGTCTCATGGAAATGCCAACAAGCACTGGTGTTGGAACAAAGTACAAAGTAAGCAACAAAGACAATGACAAAAGTGGGGAGGCAGGACATCCCCATTTCAGTGGCAGAAAGCTGGTAGTTTCCCTCTCAAATCTTGTAAAACTGCACCTCAAATTCCAGTTCTTACAGTTCATCTGTATGCTGAATGGGAAATTAAAGTGCTATAAGCCTAGTATCTGCTATTCTGCAGCTTCATAGGAATACATCTGGAAAAAAGACAGATTAAATAAAATCCTTATTGCTTTGGCTGGAGTATTAAATGGTTTGTAAGAATTCCAATTTCTTTTACAAACCTGGTTCCGCAAAGTTTCTAAGAGGATCATCTCCCATAACCCAGCCATTATGAGCCATGAAATAACAAGCTTTATCTGGCTGATGTATCATAGTTTCTTCTTCCTCCACAGTCAGCTCTTTGAATGGATATGTAAAATACCTATGGAATAGAGAGGCAATTAAAGGAGAAATCAAAGAGACAAGCATCAAACACACATAGTAACCTAAGCTGCAATTCATTGTCTTTGAAATTAAAGTATCTGCTGAAGTGGCTTGTACACAATACAGATAAAAAAAGAGAGCAACTTGCATAAATGATGGAGAATTTTCTATTTTGAAGGAAGCTTTGAAGGAGTAAGAACAGATGTTGCCACTATCCTGGTGTCAGCTGGTACTGTAAGAGTAAAGCTGTAGCTCTTTAGATATGAGTGGCATCAAGTGCATAAAGCATGAAAGGTGTAAACTTTCCTAGCTCACTCCTCTTCCACCTACAACAGCAATTTGCACTATGTGAGGTTTTGATGTGCCCTGAGTATTGTCTCAAGCTTTCTGATCACATTTGTTTCTGAAATAGTTATTGCTGTTGTAAAAAAAACCCTGTCATTTTGCTAAGTGGCATTCGTCCATGTCAAAGAAACACATTTATTTCTAAATATAAATGTATACTTTAATTTAACTTGCAACTTGCTTTCCCTGGATAGATTCTAATGGTTTCCAAACAAACAAGAAAACATGAATATACCTGGTAACCAAGGGATGTTTTCTACTGATAGGTCCCAGCTTAGGACCATTACAAGCGATTCGTTCATAAACCACAGTCCCCACAAGGCAATTGACAGCCTGGAAGTAATAGAATTCTGCATTATTGAAATGCCTGCATTTATTTGCAATTTTAAGCAACTCAGCATTAAAACAATAATTTCAACACCTGTTCTTGATGGTGACTAGTTTGTCTGTATTGCTCAGCATTTAGTTCCTCAATCCTCTTGCGAAACCAGTTACAACATTCTTCTATTGCAGCTGGTCCATTGCTTATCAGGACGACATTAAAAGCAGAGAACAATGAGAGAAAAATATTTTAAAAACATGCAGCATAGATTACTAAAAGGAATCAAAAATGAATTTTTCCTCATGTCTGAAAAGAATGTCTTTTTTTGGCTTTGTAAGTTTAGTGTCACTTAGATTTTAACTTGTAATCAGTAATATGGTACCTGTGTGGTACAAATGTTGCCAGTGCTATGTTCATATCTACAGTACAGCCAAGCCGTCTATAATCAGGGTCCTGAAGTATTTGAAGGTGTTGATTTGGATCAGATTTAGTGCCCATTTTGCCTGAGAACAAAACAGAAATGAGTACTCAAAGTAAAAACAGGAATTACATTTAACAGACACACAACTTTTATAATTCTAGCATAACCAAGATGCGGTGGATGAAGGTATTGAATGTCTGTAAAGATTTTCCTAGCCCTGAAAGCATTCTTGTATGCCTAAATCAGCACAGTGGATGTCTCACATCGCAAAAAACAGAATTATCTTATTTTCTGTCAAACTGTTAAGCTTACCTAAGTCTCTTGAACTATAAATATGTAATTCACACGCTTCAGCAACATTTCTTTCTTTACCTTGAGTTAGAAGCGTTTTAAATTGCTGCACAGCTTTGTTAACATCCACTTGGAAAAATTCCCATAGTTTCAGTTTTGGATATATATCTTCATAAATTATTTTACGTAAACACTGTAAAAATAAAAAATTCATTAGTTACTAAGGTTGTTTGTTAATATATTTAAGAAAAGTTAAAAGAAAGGGGGAATAAGGACTTATTTCACTAAATATATCTGCAAAGCATACACCATTTTTTGTGTATTTACACAACCCTAGAAATATTAAAGGTTTATTCAACTATTTATGCAGTTCATTAGCTTATACTTAGTTATCACTCACTTACATTCAAGTGCTGATCATTTTCAATCAAGGGAGGGACCCCTTTGGCAATACACTTTCCATCAGCCACCATACCAGTCAAGTGCCACAGAGCTCTGTCCAGGACCCAAGCTGGCTTCAGGTGAGGAGAATTTACAAGGTTATAGCCACATTCTGGATGCATCCTGAGCCATTCACTGTTAGTAGCTTAGTGAAGAAAGGGAGGGGGGGAAAACCAAATAAAAACGTAAATACAGAAGCTGAACCCTTTGTTGTATTTTGTAAACATCCTAACACCAAGAAGCTGAGGTACTATAGCACATACAGTTCATTCATATTTAAAGTAAAGTTTCCCCTGTCAATAGAAAATCCTATCTTGTGCAGAAATGTTATTACTGATTGACCATTATTACTGGTTATTTTGGTCAAAAACACAACTGCAGAGACTGTAGAAAAACTTTTTGTTAGTTATATAAAGATATGTAATAGTACCACCAATTCTAAAACACACACAAAAAAATTAAATTTTGGTGCAAGAAATACATCAAGTACTGAATGTAAGATACTGATATTCTTGTGTGTTGAAAGCCAAACATACATCCCAAACTTGTATTATAAAAGTTGTTTATTTTTTAATATTCTTCATCCTGTCAAGATGCCACACACAGCCAGACAGGAAGAGGGCACACACCCAAAAAGTAATTATTGCAAAATATAGTTAAATGGGCATTTAAGAAAGGATTAGCTGTGATACTTGTGTCCATAGAAAGAAGCTGAGTTGTAGGAAGCAACATTGCTGAGTCTTACGCAGCAAGATGAGTGCACTGTCTGGTGCATGCAAATGGAACACTCATTCAGGCCAAACACTACACTCTGTGTCTATCTGCCAAGCTTCCCCTGCAGCATCCACAAGCACCAGAAGAAATGCTGAACATTAAAAATTAACTTAAGAGAAGGTAAGGAGCCTTCACTAGAACACAGGTGTAGTATTCTAATATGGACAGCACACATGTAGCAGTACAGGTAAATACACACATAGCACAGAATTTTGATTTTGGAAGTATAATGATGAAGAAAAATCCCAGAGTTAATTTCTTTCTATTTTTGCAGCTCTTTTGCTATACTGTCTAAATGAAAATAAATTTCATATATTCTTCTGAATATTTCAAACTGAAAATAAAAAGAAAACCTCACAGAATGCTGAAGAACAAAAAACAGGTTTTTCAGAAAAGCTGAGAAAAACAGAAGTAGTACTTCACAAATGGGAAAGCATATAAAAAATTATTATATTGAAAACATGAAGAGTCACTAATGTGTCCAGAATTACAGCAAAACAAATAAAAATTAAAATCCCAAGTTTACTTAGTTCAAAGAAGTTAAAAATGTCAAAGAGAAAAAGGGAATTACTACCTCCATCTATAGTGTGAACAGCTCTTCTGAGCACCCTTTTACATTGTATCTCAAGACACGGCAAAATTTCATCATTATAAGGTCAAACCATTTGTGAAAATTAAAATTCTTGTGGTTCAAATACAACCTACTACTAAATCCACCATGCTTTAAAGTTATGTAAAGCAATATCAAGTTTAGGCTGTCAAGGGCTATTCCAGACCAAACAGATTATTCCCTCCTACTCTTTTTTTCTTTATCCTTTACTACTTCTGAAAAAAACTTGATTGTCCAAAAAGCAAAACCAGCTTGTTCTATTCTTCTAACAAGAACTATAATTTACTATAAAGGAATTACATAAGTAAATGCAAATAATTCTAAAAAGATGACACATAATTTAAACCTAAAGAGTTAGCATTAAAAAAAAAAGACAACAGGCCTTCCATTAATTCTGGTACAGAGCAGAAGGATGTTTCCTGATCAGAAGGAAAGTTCCAGTGATTCGCAATGTAATGCAAGAGAAATCTAACTGCAGAAGAAAAATTATCCAAAACATCACTGGTTATTACATTTGCTACAGCTAAGGAAAAAATACCATACTAAAGAGTATGTGTATAGAATAAAGTAAGCATTGGCATATAGAAATACCAAGATGAGGAATTACCGAAAACTTTCTAAAATTCATTATATTCTTCTCATGAAAATCTGAAATTATTTTCTTAACTAACTCGTTTTTTACATAAATTAAACACAAACTTTACTTGAAGGTAAGATTTACTCAAGCACTATATTTCAATTTGCCTCTTGTGAAAGAAAAGTAATACATAATTTACTTCACTTTATTTTTACTACTTTATACGATTTATTACAGCCATGGAAAGCTCAGAAAAGAAAAAAAACTCCAACCGTCTCTCTTCTGTCTCCTGGTGAAAAGTAAATGTAAACATATTTCTTATTTGAATAGCTCCAGTTACCACAGAAGGTTTTTCAAGTTTATCCATGATACTCCTGCATAGATGCCAAAGGCTCAGGGACATTTTATATCAGCACATTACTTCACTTTTCAAGTTGAGCCACAGGTGCTGCCTTTTGTTAGAGCCTCACAGAGACATCCAGAGCTGATTTCTACTGATCCCTGCTGAGCCCACAGTGTGGGCTTCACACCAAACACCTCAGCTTAATGCCTGATCCTGCAGGTGGATGCTGCTTGGCTCCCACAGGGGCAGAGGGGAAGCAATGCCATTTTTACACAATGGTCTCCACTAGAAAGCAGAAACTACCAAGAGATAGAAGAGTCATGACAGACAAAGTCATCAAGGATACCTTGCTTAATGATCTAAGAACCACAACCATCTGAATATTTCTATCCTCTTAGAAGAGTAGTGTCTTAGAAGTGTCTTAGAGTGTCTTAGAAGACACTTCTGAACATCCTTCCACCATAGTACAAATGTTGAGTCATCCATCCCATTAACTCTGAATGCAGCCTGAAAAAGTCCTTCTACAAATGTATTCAAATAACACGTCATTTTCCTTCTCAAATATATTCTGGCGTGTAACATCTTTCTGTCCATCAAAAAACATTCTCCTTAGTAGCATGCAAATATACACTGTTTAAAAATGAGAAGATCTCAAGCATCGCTGCTCAAAAGCCTGATTCCCTCAGACACAGAGCCAAATATAATTAGTAACTTCTCAACAAACAGACAGGGAAAGCACTCTGTTCCAGACTGACTGGACAGGAATGTTTGGCAAAAGTCAACAACAAAGAACTAAAGCAAATAAAGCTTGAAATTCAGAAATTATTTATTTTTAGGCATTTTCGAGTCTCAAAAGACATCAATCTACATAACCCCTTGCTGTTTTCTCTGGTATGAGAATGGTAATTATGATCTTTAGGATTACAGTATGCAGTAGCAATTGCATTATAAACAAGGAAAACTCATTATCCAAATAATCAACAAAATTACAAGTTATTAAGCACTACACTTTAGATTTCATCAGATCAAAGAGAAAAAAATGCACTGTCCCTCGAGCAATTAAGAAATGTTAATATATCAAAACTGGTACTTATCTATGCTTAAAAAAAAGCCTGCCCCAAACACAAAGCTCTCTTCCTTCTTCCCCCACAGACTGAGCTGTAACATTTTTCCCCTTATTTAATCCTACCTTCTTGTCCCAACTCTGTTTCTAGTCTGCATGTTAGACCCAAATTAAAGCAGTTACTTTTAAGCAGCTACAAGTGTAATACCCTGTTAACAAGAAAGTCCTCAGTTTATGCTCAAACAATTCGTAATACAGACTCTATACAAATATATGGGAACTGCACACCACAGATAATGAAGATAGGCATATTATATAAATACAGATACACAAATTATTAATTCTCTTTAAGAAGGGCTCTCCTCACTTTTTCAGTAGCAATACTAAGTTCTTTTATACCTGTTACAGAGACGTATCAGTTATAATTGCAAGGAGTTGTACTGGATTTGAGAGACTCAAAGACAGACACAACTACATTGTTTAAAACAGGTACTAAAAATGGGTTAAAGGAAATAAAATATAATTATAGGACCAATCTGGTTATTAATACATGAAAATCATACCAGTATGATTGTAGACTACATCTGTGATGCAAAGCATATTCCATTCATTTTTCAGTTTCTCCACAAGCGCTCCTATATCACTCCAAGTGCACTTTTTATTATGGTTTGAAAATTCAGGGTTTACTTCTAACTGGTCAGCCAATGAATAACATGATCTAGATAGTCCAAGCATCTGTAGTGGCGTAAAATGAATCATGTTGTAACCTATGAAATAAAAACCCATTTATTTAATGAGGAAAAAAAACCTCAAAGCAAATGGAAAGAAGCATAATAAGCTGCACTTATGTACTCAGAGCTGCTGTTTGAAATAAGCAATATAAATTAATCTGAATCTTTCCCTTGAAATTCTATGTAACACAAGCTTTAAAAATCACCCTGTCAGTTCTACAAAGTTCCAAGTCTATCTGACATGAAAACAATACAATAAGTGGTTTCCAATATTAGGAAATCCCTGAATTTTTGCACCTCTGCCAATATTTTATCAATTCACTGACTTAATCTGTTAATGAAACTGAATATAGTAGAAAATATATTATTGACAAAGAATCTATTAATTGTTTACACTGAAGCTCTTCTGTGTGGGTTTTGATCATAAAACAAAAACTTCTATTCTTGCATATGTCTGTTAGCATTACCTGCTTCTTTTGCCACTTTAAGCCTATCTTCCCATTCATGAAACGGCCCCAGACACTTAGCGAGGTATGTCTGGAGTGTAACACAGTCCAAAGGCAGCACATGATTATCCGCTCCAACATGCAAAATGGGATCCACAACTATGTAACCGCCACCACTTTTTTCATTTCTAGGAAAAAATAAATTTCATTGGTGTAATTAAAACCCGTTGCACCAGTCTGTTTCAGAAAGAGAATTCAAATAACATAGGTTTTCAGAAACACAGTAGCTGGAGGGAGAGGGGGAACAGGACTGCATGACACATGAAGGAAATAGTAAACACTGAAATGTTCATCTCTTGTGCATCATCTCTCTACTGGACTTAAAGAATACAAATGGGATACAGAGGTTAAAACTCATGAAAAGTGACATACCTTTGCTATAACTCATGAAAAGTGACATACCTTTGCCATTTTCTGAGATGGAGTACTCATTCCTCCTTTTGGCACATGGAAGCACAGAAAGCACGACTGCCCATCTATTACATGTAAATCTACATTTTGAGCCCCATTCTCAGCAAGGTACCTGAGCTAAATGTCCTAAGCCTGGAAGAATTTAACCACCCATCTTCCAGAAACACAAAATACCAGACTACAATTATTACAGACAGTGGCATTCTCTTCTGCAGTTGTCCCACTGAAACAAAAGACAAAGTGAAGGATCTAAGTAAAGAACGCCAGAACCTCTGTGCTAGATAGAAAACAACCCTCAGAGTCAATGAACTACAAAATAATCATTGAGATGCTCAGAACGTTGATGAATTTGACAACTTGCAAAAATATACTGCTTCTCCAACATTCACAGAAAGTTGATCAGCTTGGCTCTGCATATTTTCCAGAATATCTCTGCATCAGAAAGTACTATATAACCACCAGTTACTGTCTTTCATTGGTAGATTCTAATTGGTCCATTGACTGCAATTTGAAAAATGCATTGAAAAAAAAAAAGGGGGGCTTCAGATTAAGATGTAGACCAAGGGAGAAAACTGCATTTAGTTGCAGGTATACAAATTTCACTTACCCAAGACTAAAATAGTACTGGTATGACCCAGAAATTTGGAGATCCAACTTGCAGTATTTGTCAGAGTCATCTTCTTTTCCTGTGGGATTGTGCCACGACAGTGTCCTGAACTTGTGGCGATCAAATACTTCTCCAGAAGCTGGGTAATTCGTATACACAGTAACGGCCTTGCCCTGAAGAGTCGGGCCCAATCGGAATTGTAGCTCAAAACCTCAAGAGAAAAAGAAAAAGACAAAAGGTAAAATCACTTGATCAGGAGGACTAAATATTTCTAGTCTCTTATCACAATTCCTGATTTGTTACTATATCAATAACACCATCATATATGCTAGGAATTTCAGCACAATTATTAATTTCTACAGCCTAGAATCAAAGAACATCCTGAGCTGGAAGGCAACTCACAAGGACCCAAGTCCAACTCTGGGTACTGCACAGAACTCCCCAGGAATCACACCACGTGCCTGAGAGCATTGTCCAAATGCTTCTGGAACTCTGTCAGGTTTGGTGCTGTCACCACTTCCCAAGGCAGCCTGTCCCAGTGCCCAACCACCTTGGGGGTAAAGAACCTTTTCCTAACATCTAACCAAAACCTCCCCTGGCACAGGTCCATGCCATTCCCTTGGGTCCTGTCACTGGTCACCAGAGAGCAGAGATCAGTGTCAGCCCCTCACAAGGAAGTTGCAGACTGCAATGAGGTCTCCCCTCAGTCTCCTCTCCTCCAGGCTGAACAGGCCCAGTGAGCTCGGCCATGCCTCAGAGAGTTTCCCCTCAAGGCCCTTCACCATCCTCACTGCTCTACTTTGGACATTCTTTAATAGGTTCAAACCTTATATTGCAGAACTCAAAACTGCATCATCTCTCCCTTCCTTAACATTGCTCTTGTCATACTTTACATATATCCTTTTTCCTTTACTTACATGATACCATTCATCTTCTTTCCAATTTTTTTGTCTTTGCTACATAAAATTTTAAAAATAAAATAAAACACCATGATCAGACTACACACAATTTTATGTAGATTTTGGATTACATAGTCTTTAGGTACTCAGGTTTACCAAGTCTTTACAGTAGGCTGATGAAAACATCTGAAAAGAATTAGGAACACATTTAAAACCAGAAAAGATTTCAAATACCTTCATTATTCACTAAACAGGTAAATTCCTTATGTTTTAATGAATAATTATGTATACTTATGCATGATCTACAATATACAAATTGTTAAACTTTCAGAGAGCTCAACAAACCAAAGGGAATCTTGTATGTTTGCTTCAGGTCTCACACAGACAAAGAAAGAGGCTTAAGTTTAAGCTTAAGATACTGGTGATAGTGAGAAAAAACTAAGTTAAAAAATAGGTATGAGGCTCATCATTGCAAATGGCTAAGGACAGGGTTCATTCAAGTGAACGAAACAGATGTAAGCTCTTACACAGAACATGCCAGTCACGTAGCTAAGTGCAGTAAATCACCTACTAGCCCCAGCAGCCTACAAAACTGGGAGTAAAAGAAACCTGAGTATTTGCAAAAAAGGGGGAAATTATTAGTACACAGATAATGAATGAGAAAGTGCAAAAAATTCTGGACACCAAGTTACAATATCTAAAGCTGAAAAAAACAACTTGTTTATTTAATAGAATCGTGGGGACTCTAATACCAGAGTTCAGTGCCTGAACACATTTTAAGTGTTATCCAGCTTTGTGTTTCTCTCATTAACAAAATCACCACTGCACCAAAACCCACCAAGCAAAGCAGTTGTATTCAGATCTGAATGTTTGTCAGGTAAAATGAAGCTTATTTGAATGTAATAAATACAGGTATAAAACCACTTTTGGAAGGTTAAGTACACTCTCTTCAGTACTGGCCTGACATTTTGTTACAGGGATTACTAAAATTAGAGCACAGGGATATATGCCACTGATATCTTATTTCCTCTAAGAGTTACACTGACATCAGAAATGCTGTGCTCAAAATTAGCTATGCCCTCTCAGAGACTGCTACCAGCAGGGGCACTTTGAATGCTTGACAGCCATGCACTTCTGCTTCCCTCCTTTCAAGAAAATTTACACAACTTGATGGCTAAGTAAAAATCGAAGTTAGGATCAACTCTGCACTTCTTCACTATTGACATTTCCTTACATTAGGCTGGTCAGAAGATTTTAGAATCAATACAGTTGAAAATAATTTTTATTCTCAAGAATCAAAATCTTGCGCCTCTTATGTTCCTAGAGTAGTAACACACTGTAAAAAAATCCACAGAAACTCTTACTAAAAACTGTTGGACCATTAAAAATGTTTTTTAAAGACAAGGGCTTTAGTTTCATAGTCTAAATTTGCTAAGCAGGATAACAGCAGGCCAATTAGTGGATGGTTTTTAGTTTTGGACTTTTTTTTTACAAATAGACTTAAAAACACTCTCAGGAAGAAATAACATCAAGTTCTTTTAAGTACGCAGCCTGATAGCTCTGATAATATAACAAATCTGATAACAAGATTTAGGAGTGCTAAAGAGCTTATATTCTGAAACACTACCCCAAACCTGCAGACTTTGCAAAATGCAAGTATTACCGATAGATTTCAAAACTGTAATATTAAAACATGGGGTGCTGCATAAGAAGATAAACACTGGAGACCTTGACTTATGAGGACTTTTTCAGGTCACTCTAGTACAGGCTATAAAAGGAGAAAGAAAAGGCCTGTATAAAAAATGCTTTGTGCTTCAGTTCCATGAAGAGTGACAACTCTTGACCAATCTGCTTTTCATTTCTCTAGAGTTTAACGAGTCAGATTAAATTGTATGTGGACTCCATAGAGCTCTGCAACGGAAACAAATCAAAACAAAACAAACCAACCCCCAAACCTAAACCAACAACACCCCCCACACACCCCCAAAACCCCTCCACTTCAGGATGAGCTCTTCTTTCCACTACCATCCAAAGACGATGACGAGGTCCCGGTCATTTCCTTCTCACCCGGCCCCGGCACCCCGACCTACCCTGCTCCAGCCTGAAGAGGGTCTTGTCCAGCTTCTCCATCTCGCCGAGGTGCAGCAGCCGCGTCTCCTTACCGCCCGGCATGGCTGCGGCCGCCCGTCCGGCGCTCCCGCCGCGCCGGGACTCTCAGTGCGGGGAGAAAGAGGCGAGCCCTGCCGTGAGGGAACAGACAAAACCCTGCGGGTCAGCGGAGACCCCCGGCAGCATGCGGCGCTCAGGAGCGCCTCACGCCGCCGGCCGCGCTTACATGTTCCCCGGTCCCGGGGGAGCGCGGAGACTCGGCACTGCAGGGCAGGGCGGAGGGGAGGCGGTACGAGAAGAGCTGTCAGGCAGAGCCCAGCCCTGCCCCGGCCGGGGACCGCCGCCGGCAGCACCCCGAAGCAGCTCCCGTCCCACAGCGCGGCCCGGCCCGTAGCCAGAGCTACAGGGGTGCCCCCGGGAAGGGGAAGCCTGACACCTGTCACTCTTCGCGCCCGCCCCGGCGCTGCCGGAGTGCCCCGCCAGGCCCCTCACGGCCGCCCAGCCGCCCTCCGAGGGGAGCGCTGCCCACCGCAGCCGTTCCACCATACTCACAAGCGGGCCCGCAGAGCGGCGGAGGCGCCGCTCCCCGCGGAGAGCGACGGCTGCCGAGGCCGAGCGGAGCCGGGGCTGGAGCTGCCCTTAGGGACCGCCCCGGGCTAGTTCGGCGGTCAGTGACGCACTTGCCCTCAGCCGCGGCGGCACCGCTTCTCTCCTGCCCTTTTCTTGCCTTTTATCTTTTTAAACAAAGTTTATTGGTTCCGCGGCGGCCGCGCTCGGAGACGGGCGGCGCCGGCGCAGCTCCCGCGAGAGCCCAGGACCCGCCCCGACGGTGCTGCGAGGCGGCCGGGCCGGGGCTAGCCCGCCCCTCCGCCCTCGCTCTCTCCCCGTCAGGTCCCGCCCCTCCGCTCTAGGCCCCACCTGGCCTCGCCCCTCCGGCCCTGGTCCCGCCCCGTCGGTCCCGCCCCGTCGGTCCCGCCCCGTCGGTCCCGGCCCCGCCCTGCCCGGCCCTGCTCGGCCCCGTTCTTCCGCTCTCGGCCCCGCCCCGCCGAACCGACCCCGCCCTTGCGTCCCCGGTCCCGCCCCTCCGCTGGCGGCCCTGCGAAGCGCGCCCTGAAGGCAATACCTCAGGAATACCTTAGGGGTACCCCAGGGTTCTCTCAGGGTTTCCCCAGGATTCCCCCAGAGTTCTCCCAGAGATACCTCAGGGCTACCTCAGGGGGTCCCCCCGTGCCCCGGGCTGTTGCGGCAGCGAGCGGGCTGATCTCCCTGCGAGCTTGGGCCCTGCAGCCCGGCAGGGCTGTCGGACAGCGCGGTGTGGTGGTCCTGTCTGCTGTCAGCCTCTACAGCCGCAGCCCCAGCAGCGCCTTTACGCTCGGCTGGTGCGCCCAGGCACTAGGGGTGTCCCTGCGGGGCCCGGCCACCTGAGTGCGGAGCTCTGTGCGGTTTACCGGGCACTCTGCTGAGGGCTAGGTGGCTGTAAAGGTTGTCTGGAGTATCCCGGCTGATGCCTCTGGGCCCAGCCGCTCCTTGCGGTGACTGGAACGCCGCTCCGCCGCTCCCTCAGCGTTCCCGCCCCGCTGCCTCAGGGCCGGCACCCAGCGCCGGGCGGCCGGCTCCATCCTGATAGGCTGCGGTGCTGAAAAAACATGATGTCAGCCAGAGTTTAAGTGCTATATATAGTGTGTGGACAAGACTACAAACTCCGTAGATCTGTCTTTGACTAAGATGTAGCATGATTTAAAAAAAAATCCCAAACACCAGAACAACACCCCCCGCCGCCTTGTTTTGCAGCATACTGTCATCCGAAGTGCTGACACCATTCAGCCCTTACCATTGCTTTCTATTGCAGAACACCTGGAACAATTGCTCCAGGCCTCTCACGACCGAAGTCACTAACTGCACCCCAGTGTAAAGGTCAGCCTTGCAGCTTCGGAAGGTCAGTCTATTTTTATTGCCTAGAAATATGTTTTTAAAAAAGTGCTTCTCAATTTACAGTCACTGTGTCATACTGAGTTTGTTTTTTTGTTTTTTTTTTTTTTTTCTTCTCGAAGATGGTATATTTTGTGGAATTGGAAGGAGTCTGCAAAACAGTTTAGGCTTAACTATTTACTTCCAGCCATCCCATGCATACCCTTATAAGTGTATTTTACTGCAGGGTGTTTATCCAATTACAGTGCATTTAGGGAAAGTCCAAAGGTCTTGATATTCATGAAAACCCTTCCACTCATTTCAAACTGAAGTTTTTTTATCATTTAGTAGCTTTTCTCCTTTATTTTCTCTTTCACTTGCTCCTCCCTATGAAAATATCAAGAAATCTGTTTGTTCCTCATTACAGTTAATGTTTTTTGGTACTGTTGAGAAAGGTTTTCACATTGGTGTAGGTGAATATGTCAACTTGTATGCCCTTGACATATATTAGGTTTCCTAGACAGAATGGGGCAAAAAGGAAAAGCACCCCTGTGAGTGCAGTTCCCTTTAGATTCACCTCATCAAGGCTCATTCAGATATGATTCAGATGTGATACTTACAATCTGAGTTATTTCACATGTCTGTTTCCTGCCCAGTAGAATTCTCCCATTGTCCTTGTCTTTTCCAGCCCCCTGATTCTTGACTCAGCTTGTTGGCCTGTGTTCATATACAGGAGTGACCTGCACCTAGCAGAACCCTGGCTCTCCTGGCATGGTGGCTGTTTCCTCTGAATTGGGTGTGTCCCAGAAAAGATGAGACACCATAGGAATGGGAAATGCACAGAGCTTCAACAGTTGTGGAAGTCATATGGAAGGAACAAAACGAACTGAGGTAACTGAAAGAGATGTGGACCATCTTTTTTCTGAGGTCCTCTGCAAGCTTCAGTAGCTTGAAGTGACTGCAGTTGGTCTGCCACAGAGCCTTGCACAAATGTCTTTTCCCAGCTTGCTGTTGTCCTGTCACATACTGAAAATGGGCTGGGATTTAAAATTTCATGAGCTGCTTACATAGAGAGCAGCTCTAAGAGAGAGAGAGAGCAAATGATGCCTATGTAGCCAAGTCCTTTGTGTAAATAGTTATCCTAAAGTGCATATTGAATACTCTTTGAAAAGCAAGATAGGAACTAAAAGGGCATTATTGAAGGCAATTTCTCTCCTGTTACTGAGTTTTAAAATGTGGCTCTTTTGATTTCCTTACTCCATAGAGAAACTCACCCTACCCTTACTAGGTTTGCATTGGCACCTTTCCTCTATACTATGCATTGAGACAGATTTTGAAATGGAACCTGGTTTATGAAAAAGAATTTTTTTTTAGTGTCTTGGACAAGAATCATTATGAAACCAAGCCTGAGCCAGTTATTTTGACATCATTTGTGACTGTAGCTAAACCAGATGTCAACAGTGTAAATAAAGGACTTGATTCACTACACAGCAAAAAAGTTTCCTAGGTACTGTGATATCACTTAATAATTGGTAGAATTTATATATTTATAATCACTTAGTATAATTTCATTTGCTTTCAATTCAATGTTAAAAAAATACTGTTTCAAAGATAATGAATGTTGCAGGTCTTTTGATGAAGTGTAATCAGGAACAGAGCAGATTTCTCTAATCCTTTCTCCATCACTATCATCTCTTATGCTGGCCCATCCCTTACAGACTTTGGGTCTGTGTTCATTTAGCAGAGCAACTGAGCTCTGCTAAATGCTCAATTGAGCAGTTTTTCTCTATATGGAAGCCAGCAAAACAAGTGCTACCTTTGAGCATTGCATTTTTGTCTAGAACACAGCCAACAGCCAACACCAGCTGAGCATTTGCTACACTGGCATCTAAGGGGTGATTTTCACAGTGCCATTTAATCTTGTTTGCAGTTTCTCTGTGTGTGATTATGATAAACCACAGCAGGAAATGATCGATAGTTGCTTCAAAATAACAGTACATACCGTATCAATGTTAATCATCAGGAAATAATTTTGCAGCAGTTTCAAATCTACTCATCCTGGAATTCTTCAGTCCTTTTACATACACCTTCCTAGTGGTCCTCCTTTCTTTCCTCCTGTTTTGCAGCATAGTGTTACAGATCACTTATCCTAGTAGTGGTGTCAGTACACTTTGGGGAGCTTATCACTAGGTGTCACATCTCGCTAATGTCATATTGCTTATGCCTGTTTCAAAGGGTAAAAAGTACTCTTAAGTACTTCTAAAAGGTGAAAACAGTGTGGGAACTTGGAGTACTTACATAGTTTTTTATTTTTAGTAACAGAAAAATAGTTCCCCATAACAACAGTAAAAGCCAACTAGCACAGACTGAACTTAGCTGAACATCTAACTAAAACTAGAAGCAGATTCCTTTGGCCTGCACACAGGAAATAGGAGACTTTATAAAATTTAAAGTGAGCACATTTTTTCTCAGTGCTCTGCACTCATGCCCTGTAAATTCATGAAATAGCACTGTGTTATTGTTCCAACAATAAGAAGCTTAAGAGGTGTTGAGTCTTCTGTCAAGCTTTTGTTTTCTAATGGGGATTTCTCAACCAGAAATGCAAACTTGAAAGAAAGTTCCTTTCCTTTAAAAGTGTATCTCTGCAGTTTGTTTAAACTTCAGTTTTTTCTGAGTTAGATCTTTGCTATGCAGTAACTGAAAACAAGTGCTTTCTTAGACATTTACATGCTCAGCAGAAATTTGGATGTTCTTGGACATTAGAATCTAGTATTGAGTGAAAATATTCATGAGAACATTGATGTAATCACCCATAGTTTTTTTTTAAAATCTCTTCTAAATGGCTAAACAGATTGCAATAGCCTGGTGGGCAGTGAATAAATGAGAAGCTGGAATAAAAATGTCTGTTTAAGTCAGAAATCATAAGAGATGGAGAGGCTAGGACATTACCCTATTTAGTTTGTCCTTACTGGCCTTTCATGTAACAAAGTGTTTGACCTTTCAAAGATTAACATTTTGGATTTGTTTTCAATTCCAGTTTGGCCATTCTTTTACTGGGTGGCCTCAAACAATCAATGCTCTAACATCCATGGAAAGTTAATTTTTAATCGAGTTTAATTTTTAATAGAAAATTTTAAAATTCAATGCAAATATCTTTAAAGAGGACCATATAAAATGTCATTAAAGATAGCTTTTCACATAAGTGCTTAAGATACATTTGACTGTGCTTTAGCTAACAGCATCACATTAGTTTGATATTAATAATCTGCAAATGTGTGACTTGGCAAACAAAACTATCTGAATTATATTATTGTACCATTTAACTTAGTTAAGTTTAAAATTGATTCACATATACCTGGCCAATTTTTGTTGTAGAAGGAGAACTTATCATACCACTGTGCTGAACCACTTCTGTCTTCCTGTGAATTGTTCCATACAATACTAGTGAGATATGCTGAGATTTAAGACTTCAGTGGATCTATTCCTAAATGAACTGTAGCAATGTCTTATCAAGCACATCTATTTCCTCCTCAAAAAATAAATATTCAGAGTGTCTCTTGCACACTCCATCCCCTTTATGATGTTCCTTCCTAATATATCAAACCATACTGAGAATATCATGTATATTTTCCTGGTCCATTAAAATAATAATCCTTAAATTTTACCTAGATAGGTCTTTGAGTTCAAATGGTAACCAACTGATTTTTCTTTTCTGTTCTATATATTTGACCACTGATTTTTAAGCAAATAAATAATTACATTAAGTTATCTGAAAGCTAATATTAGGAATTGTAGTCCTGCTCTGTAATCTTTCAGCACAGGCAGAATTCAAGCCAGGGTAATTTGAACAGGCTAACATGGGGTAATACATTGCAGAAGGAAACTATTTCACCAAATGTATGAGTACCACAAGCATTTGTTTTAAAAGATATTAAACACAAGCAGGAAGAACAAGGAAGATGATATAAGAGAGGTTTGCACTAGAGTGCTACAAAGCTGGAATTCAGACTGGCAAATCCTTTGCTATACAGCAGTCAGACCACAAAAACATTTACAGTTCAACCATCTCCAAATGCTGCCAGAAAATAAAAGTCCTTAGTGTTTGTCTCATTGATATCATCAGGTCTTTTTGTCATCCATGAAATTAAGTTTAGGATTACTGATGAGTAGTAGTTTGCCCATTACTGGGGAGTGGTTCCTATGTGAACACTCAGAACCTAGGAATTACTATTATTTTGGGACCAACTGCTGCTGCTGGTCAGTTTTTATGAGTATCCTACCTCTGCACGAAGCACTGAGTCTCCATTTCAGCTGGAGGAAAGTGTCTCGTACAATAGAACAGCTTTGATATTTTGCTTCTGAGAAAGTTTGGAACTTCCTTGGAGGTACTGTCTTCCAAAGTGACCATGTACTAACCTGATTGTGCAGGAGGCAGCTTTCCATAGCCTGTCTGGACTGGGTCCCTTTACACCTTCCTTGATATTCTCTGCTTATCAATTGACGATTGCTGCTTATGGGACTTGAAAACCGGTATGAAACAATCTTCTCTCCCTTACTCTTCTCATAGCCCACAGAATTGAATATGCTTTTTACCAGCCCTATTACAGTCTGACCTGTTTATTTAGCTTTTGAAAGTCTCTGCAAACCTTTAGGTGAGACTTGCTAAAGTAAGAGATAAAGTCCCTGCAGCCCTTCCCATGGAGAGTACTCAAACATCATGGTTCTCCCACAGGGGCACTGGGCATGTACTAACTGGAATGTTGCTGCAACTGATGGTGCTGAGCATCATCCCTCCAGCAGGACTGCTTGTGTTTGAACCCAGAGCAACTGCAAAACCCACAGACATGCTGGGTCTGAACAAGGAATGCATTTAAAGCTATGAAGGAGTCAAATTAGGAGCTGCTGAGAAAAGGTGAAGAAATGGAAATGGGTTGTCTGAGAAAGGAATTCTGAGATGAGATGAAAAAGGGTAGGAAAATTAGTTCTTAATCCAAGTGAAAGGGCAAAGGAAAAAAAAGCTTGAGGGGGGAAGGGCAAAGGAGAAATTGAGATTGGCTGCCAAAGAAACTGATTGTGTGAGAGAACGTTGTACAAGATTTCAAGTAATCTTAGCTTGACATTATGAATTCTGTAATCAGGTCTAAAGTGCCTTACACTGAAGCACTTACAGGTCAATGCCTTTGCCAGCAAGCTCTTTGCTCCCTGTAAAGCAGAACAATAAAAACATATCACATCTTGCTGATATAATGAAATTAATAATTTATAAAAGCATCACAGCAATAGTCAGAAAATACAGAAACCTAATAAAGTTAATAATGCAGTACTTTCATCAGATAAAACTTGATAGTGTGCATTACACAAAGCACTGACCCACATCACTTGAATGGAATGAAATGATTTTACTGAAGTCCTTCATCAATTTATGTGTGTTGGGCACTGCACAAGTGAAGACTCTTAGAAAAGTGACAGGTTGTGTGTCTTTTTCTCATAACACCCACACAGACCTGCCTCAAATTGGTATCAGGGAACCAGTTTAAATATTTAGTGTCAGATTAGCGAGGAAGTACTTTAAAAAAATCTATTTAAGTCATAGTGGACCCATATTTTGGTAGAAAGCTATGGGGCATGGACTTCAGCTACTGTGTCAGAATAAAAATGCAAAACCAAAGCAGGTTTCTGTGCAGTCTTATTTGACTGACTGGCTACTGCCACCAGGTGGCTTGTTACAGTCATTGACTGAAAACTGTAAAATGCCTTTTACCTCTAGGTAAACAAGTATTTTCATTTAAATACGGTTTCAAGTCTAAATTTTATGTGTGACACAAAAAAATTCTAAAATTAATGTGATTAGTAAAGAATCAAAAAAATGCATGCAGTAGAAGGACATTTCTGAACATAAGGGGAATACTTTAATCTAATTTTTAAAATTAACAGTAAGTTGGTAAACCAGGTAAGTATGAAACAGTGCCAAAGCTTAAGGGAAACTAAATTATTAATTATGGAGAAAAAAATCTCATCTTACATTGTGACTTAATCACAATTTATTTCCTTTTAGATGGTCAGGATTGTTTCAATGACTCAACAGTCTCCTCTCTTTGGGAGGAAAAAACCCACCATATACAAAGTGATTTGGTAGGAAGAATTCTTCATATCTAAGATAAACATATTGCTATTAATTCCCTAATAAATCTTTAACTAAGACAATAATGCTGAAAGCTTGAAAAATCTTGAAATGCATGGTTTTGTATGTGTAGTTTACACAAGAGAGAGGTGAGTAAATATTGGTGCCAGGACTGTTCTCTTCAGAGAAAGCCTAGTATCCAGCAGGTATTTAGCCAACTCCAATGCACTTTTTCCAACATATTTCAGTATTTCAAAATAGGTATTGATAGTAACAAAAAATTCTTTGATACTGTTATCTATCATCAAAACAATCTGGTAGGGATGCAGCCTTTTTGCACATCACTCGATTTGAACTCCAGTGATGTTTTATGATGATAACTTGCCAGTAACATAGAGCTCAGTGCACATATATGAAACTTGAGCAAGGTCTGACCTAAAATGCCACAGTTTTACTGAATAGTTAGTGTAATACCTTAGAGGAAAGTTGATTAGAAGGAATTATATAGTAGCATGGGTTCTCTTCAATGGCTTATTGTTTTCCATATAACTTTGGGCTTAAAAAATAGAATAGCTATCAGTATAAACCTTGGACTGCACAATAGTTAATTTCCAAAATTATATATATTTACTTAATTGCTTTCTTGGTTCTTAAGCAAGAGAAATTCTCTTTTATATACTTGGAATGAAGTCTCCTCTATGAAATTCCTGTTGCTTTCAAAATTATAAGCTTTCACTTACTTCCTTAAGTGCCTATAATAAACCATGCAAAAATCCTCATCAGCTTCTTTTCATGTTAGATGTTGTTTCATTCGTTTGCCACTTGACGTCCTCATCCTCTGACATAGGCCAATAATAGGCTACACAGCTTTATCTCTCCAGGCTTGCAGAAGATTCAAACCCACCCCCACCCTCTATGTCTCTATCTCATTTGCTTAAGGTAGAACATCTGCTTTGAAATAAATACAGAACTGTTATGAACATACTAACAACAGTTGCAGTACACTTTACAAAGATGCAGCTGTGGACTTTTTATAGTTCATATACCCTAATGCATTCTGTTTACTTTATACTGGATATGACGCTTAACAAATTAGTAAGCACTACCCTTTCATAGAAACATTTTCATTAAGGCTGCAGAACTATTGATTTTACTATTTAAGGAGACTGGTGTGTTTGAAAAGAACCCTTACAGATTGAGGATTGCCAGTGCAGTAGTATGGGGACTTGTACCCAGTAGTTACAGAGTTGGTTTTTCTTCTCCCTGGTTCTCTTAGTGTTATCTTGGTTTTCTTGCTTTGCAGCTCTTTAGCAATAGCTAACATCTTTTGAAATAAGAGAAGCTATACAATGATAAGCAAAACAGTATTCCCTCCCTTACTCTCTTTACTTTTCACAGAAAAATGATTTTTTTCTTCTTAAACTCTGATTACCATTTCCAACAGAATTGTAGCTTGCATTTTCATCTCTCCTCGTGAGTCTTAATAATGAAATTACTTCCATATATACTTATATATATTATAGTGTTTCAGACATATATACCCCATTCTGTCAATGAGCCAAGACCCTAAAATAATATCTTAAAATATTTGTATATTAATTCCACTATACTCTGTGAAAGTTATGAACCTTAATATTGGCAAGAATACTGGTCCCTCTGGTCACCAGTTTTCTTACTGTAAATATATTTATGTATTATTTGTCTTACTAATAATGTATCTGTATTGGGTAAAAACACACAGGCACATAATAAAGCATGTATGTACTTAGGCCTGCAATTTTATCAAACTCTTTCATATATGGGAACTTTATGAATGTAGTTGTACACAGAATATTTTTTCCCCCCAGCTATGGGGAAATAGCCATATTTCACTTTTACTTCAAGCTATCGCTTATGCATTATGTTTCTTCAGTTACTGAACACTGAGTGAGATCTCAGCTTCCTAGTAACTCACATGAGCAAGATAACACAATTAACAATCAAATAATTTTTCTGATTAGGCAAAGTAATCCCTTACTGTTTTTAATGTTAAATATATTTTTTAATATGTTACCACAGGGTACCTCTGTAGCAGACACAGGGCTTGCAAGGGCCCCGTGGAGAACAGAGGCCTAAAGATAAAAAATGCCAAGTCATAGTGACTAAGGCAGAAGCCCCTCTCTCCCGTGTTCCAGACTCTAGCTTACCTTTCTGTGACCCCATAGGTAACTTTTCCCTAACCCTTGATATTGGACAATTTCTGATCCTTTCTAGCCCTCTATAAGGGGCTACTTTAGCCCATTCTGGTTAGAAGAACTGTGGCCGGAACCCTTCACGGACCTCCCAATAAACCATTGCTGTGGAACCCCAGGGCTGCCTTCTCTATCTCTCTCTCTCTTGCGGTCTGCTTGCCTGGAAGGCACTGCCTGCCAAAGCACATTTAGCAAGCTAAGAGCTGAAAACTATAAAAGAGCTGAGATCACTAAGAGCTGATATCACTTGAGCTTGCTAGAGGTTGCCTGAGGCTATTGAGGCTTGTGTATTCGGAGAGCTCAGTCTTCAAGGACTGAGCTACCTGGCCCGGAGCTCGCCTACGAGCCTGGGGCACACGGACTCTGCCAGAACCCAGCTATCCAGATATATACCTCTAAAGGTTAATGCTGCTTTTATGGAAACTGAGAAAAGAGTGAATACTACCCAGAGCATTTCCTAGTCTGTCCTATTTTAGTAGATAGTTATTAATTTTTAGAAAATATTACTAAATTAATAGTATTAAGATCTCTAGAACTGCTCAGAACTAGTAGTAAGCAACTGAATCACTATAGCTCTCCAGGAAATGTGTTTTTTAACACAAACACAATATTTCTATGCTGTGGGAGGGCAAAATTCCTGTTGAATTTCTAAGTAATCGTCTTTTTGTGTAACTTCATGAGCAATTGAGAACTTGGATTTAAACAATACAGAAGGCAGAGAAGCCTGTGTAAGCAATTGCAGTTTCTGCCAGCAAAGTCCCAGTTACAGCCAGTATTTATTTGCTTTCTTGATAAGAAAGGCCTGATTTTGCAAACCAGTATATGTGACCACCTTCCGGCCCACGAATAGCACCACTAATGAGTTCTGTAAGCTTTGACAAGGGCAATCTCTCAGTAAAACTCCAGCTGTTAACCAAGGACAGCTACCCAGACCGCCGGCGGCAGGAGGCTGTAAAGAAATGAGATGCCCTAACACCTTCCAGGGCCCCGGCTGTGGGGGGATCCCGGCTGTGGGGGGGATCCCAGCTGTGGGGGGGATCCCAGCTGTGGGGGGATCCCGGCTGTGGGGGATCCCGGCGGGCCCCACCTGGGGCGGGCACACGGAGCCTTCGCGGCTCCGCCCCGCGGCCGCCCCCGCAGGCAGGAAAGCGCCGCGGCCCCGGCGGAGGCTGGAGCTGATGAGAGGTTGTCTGCGTCTCTCTCCTCCCTTTTTTCTGCTGCTGCGGTGTCGGAGAGGAGAGTGAGGCTCCCTGGGGCAAGGGCGTGTGGGGAGTGGAGCTGCTCTAGCCTTTGTAGTGGTGCTTTGGTTAAACTGATGCCAGTGAGTGCTCAAAGTGGGTACTGCAAGCTTTTTGGAAAGTGTATTTGCTTAATAGAACATCTGCAGCGGGTATGAAGCAAAGTAAAATCTGGTGGCGTTTTTAGGGCACCGTGTATATGCTGCCTTTCATGCAAGATTTCTGAATTGCTTTAGAGACAACTCTTAAACCTGTGTGCCTTAATGAGTCAAGGTAAGCTATGGCTTATTTTATCTGAAAGCCATGCCACCCACGTTCCTCTGGTATTTTTTTTTGCTTCTTGTTGTGAGAATATTAGTTTTTTATTTTGTTTCTTTGTTAACGTGCATAGGAGGCGGCTCTATGATAACTGTGACAGTAAATGTGCTCATGCTGTAGTTTAAGTTACTTGTTGGGATAACAAACTATGTCTTTTTAGGTCGGTCTCCAACTTCGGGCTCTTCATATATATAAAAGTTTTTAAGGTTGGGGCCATGAAGATTGTATGCAGAACAGCTGCCCAAGTAAAATCATTAAAGCAAAAAAAATGAACAGGGCAAAATCCTTGCCTCCTGTTCATTCTTGGTGAGATATATGGAAAAAAGAGAAAGTTACCATATTTCAAACGTTGCTTATTCTTCTTCTAAAAGGAAATGTCTCTTTGATTGGGAGTAAATGTATAATGAGCTTTAAAATCATGCTGCAAATTTATGTCAACTAATACTTGGAGGAAGAAGGTATCAAAAGTTGGTTGTAGGTTCCCCCTGCCTGCCTGCCCTTAACTGCACCAGAAGATAATTAAGTAATTACTTTGTATGAACCTCTTTGAGGTCTGGGGAAATGTCTGAAAAAGCAAAGGAAGCTGCAGTGTCAGTGTTTCATTACAGCTTCATGCATTTCAGCTGAAGTGTAGGAAAGCTGTATAAAATATGTGCCTGAAGTAAAGATGCTCTCACAAACCTTATATTTTTTGTGTGTGTACTGTTTCTTTTTTCAGACAAGCTTCCTGGGTACGGTAAAGGTTAATACAGTTAGATGCAAAGCAAATAGAAGATATTACGAAGTCATATAAATTGTTTTATACAAGTAGAGAGCCAATGGCAGTTTTACTCAGGCTTCGTCACTGTAACAGAAGGACTGGCTGTACAGTAAGTACCTACACTCAAAGGGTTACAAAAAAGAATTTTGAAACACATATGCCCTTGAAATTCTCTTTCCTTGAAAGAACACAATGCTGAGGTGTGTATTTTTTGTGTGCATGGGGGCTCTGTGTGTTTATAGTTTAAAAGTAATGAATTATTATGAATATGTTTTCTTCCGTGCTCAGTCCAGCTGTCATGATATGACCACCTTTAACTTTAAGAGGCCAACCCGAGCTCTTTTTATGAATTGAGAGAGAGGGTGACTCTTGGACAGCAGCACTGTCTTCTTTCCCTTTGTAGGGGTTTATTTCTAAAGGAATGTGTCATAAAGCCCTTATATTAATATAGCTTATTCAATTTCAGGTGATTCTTTCTTTTTTGTTTGCTTTCTTGTCTGCTCAGGAGATGTTTCTGTCACTGGTAGTTTTGTACCTTTGAGCTGGCAGCATGTTGCCTTGACTGTTGTCTCATCTCTTCCTCCTCTCTGAAGTTAGTTTTAGAATTCACACTAGGCAGCTAATGAAGTTAAATAGCTCGAAGAAGATAAGTTCTATGAAGAGATCCTGAGTTGGAGTGTGAGCATTGTGCTCATGAGCTATTAGGCTACCAGGGCCACCTGCAGGTGCTGTAGGAGTTGTTTTCAGCACAGGAAGAAGTAACTTACTGCTCTCTGTTTACCCAAATATTTTTCAGATTTTGATTTTTTTTTTTAAATTCTAATCTCTACTTAGTCTTTTTCTTCTGCCAGTTTTTGAGTCAATTGAATCTGACAAGAATGTTTTTTGTTTCCTTTACATCCCTACCACATCCTCTGCTGTTTAAAGCAGAATGCTACTCTTATTCCTGTCTCTGTGATATGCAGCCTTATCTCTTCTTGTTTTGAAATTTTCTCTGGTACATGTAATTGTACTGAACCTTAGTCTTTAGCTTTCTATAGTTGTCTTTAACTTATGAATAGAAAATCAATTAGATGTAAACTTTTGACAGTTTGAACAAGTTTTTGAACTAGAAGGAAATACTTGAACTAGACATAAAGATATTATCATAATGTTATCTTGAATGTTTGGGAGGAGTTGAGTGTTGAGAGAGACTAGAATTTTCTAGTTCTTGCAACCTAACTGTTCAACACACTGTTACCTCTGATTTTCTTCTGTTTAGTGGTGTTAAGTTGCTGAGGAGCCCCTATGTTGAAGTACTAATATAGCATTGCCTTGGAAATTGTGGATTTCCCTGTATGAGAACTTCAGAAGAGTTCATGTTGATGACTCCTATGGTGTAAGATAATGATATGCCTTGTCTTCATTTGACTGCTTTTTAGGTATCAAGAGTTCAGTCTGAAATGGCTCTGTGTGTTTATCTTCAGGTCCATCCATGCTGTCAGGGAACTTCAAAACCTGATACATCTTATCACTTGCTGCAAAAATGGGCGTGGCCCTTCCAGAAGGCAGACCAACTTGCCTGGTCTGTGTTCCCCCAGAGCAGATAACTCACTTCTTTCTTTGTGCCTAGGACTGAAAGAAAGTTTCTCTCTGTTCCCTTGCCTTTTGGATGTGGAAATGCTATCTTTTGTTGGCCTTGGTGTTCTGTAAACCACAGTACAGCTGCAAGCCCTGCATGCTACTGGAGCAGCAAAACCATTGCTGCAGCTTTTATGAAAACAGTATTGTGGTGGGGCAAAACATTGTATGGTGAAAGCTAAGGTTAGGGGTTCATATAATTGTTTCAGGATCTGGGGTCCTACTGTCCCTTGTCTTTCATGAATGCTGTTCCCTTGACAAGAGTGTGACAAGCCAAATCTGTTGTTTGACTAATTGTCTAGAGGTCCAATATCCAAAAGGAAGAGTTCAAAGGAGAAATCTTGTGCTTGTCTGCAACAAACATGCATATTTCTTTGTCTAAATCTTTATACCAAATTCTCACTTTTGCATGTGTAAAATTTATTTCTGGCCTTTGGCAACTTTAGTTTCCCTGCAGAAAGAAGAACTTGTTACTGGGGAATTATTTGTCATATGTGAAGAAATAGACACGGGTTGTGGAAATAAAAGGCAATCTGTAATGATGCAAAATTTGAAGCTATGATTAATAAAAATGGGCTTGATATTAGCTGTGTAGTTCCTCAGTACTGTTGACCTTTATATATGTGTGAAGCAAATTTTAAGACCTGTCTTTCCTATGCAGATGTTTAAGGAACTTGATTTTTTTTTTTGAGAGAGAGAACAGGAGAGGGATTGGCAAAAGACATTTTAAAAGAAAAGTGCTGTCAAAATGCATGGAGGGGTATAATCCATCCAGTGAATGGAGGAATCCATTGACAGCCTGTAGATGGCCTGAATTATGGTATCTGAACATTCTAACAAAGTCTGGCAGTTATCAGAAGCAGAAGTTATTCAGAAGCTGGGAGTGGTGTCTCCTCTTGAATGCTTTTTTTGAACATGGTTTTGTATTCTGCCATTCAACTGATTTCTAAGGAGAAGTGGTTACATATAATGTAAATATTTGTTGTGTTTAATTGCCTCTAAATTTTATTTTATACAGATGGAGCTGCCTGGTTTTGCTGTTGCTGTTTGGATGTTTGTTTGCCTCCATGCATCTGTGGTTGGCTATCCAAATGGAAGAGTAAGAGAAGCCTGTACTAGCATGGTACCCTGTCATGGTAGCTCTCCTCAGCTGTCACCTGAGCATACCATTACAGTGAATGGGACTGAATTTAAACCAGGGGACAGCATAGAAGGTATTGTGTCAGTTGCAGCTGAAGAGTTTAATTTATTGTTGCTTTGTATTATAGCATGTCTTTCCTCAGTTTTCTATACAGGATTTATCTAAGCAGTTGACTCTTGTTTAGGTAATCCATTAACCATTATTCAGTACTTGTAAAATGAGTGTCTGGTAGTCATTGTTGAAATACGTCCTTCTTCCTCTGGAGTAGAGTTAAACTTCCTTATTCTTCTCCTTGCTTTAGTTCATCTGTCTGGACCAGATTTTGAAGGATTTTTCATACAAGCCCGGGATGCAGAACACCTGGATAGCCCTGCAGTTGGTTCTTTTGTGTTAGCTGACCGGAGACATTCTCAGCTGCTGACATGTGGTCGTACCAAGGTAGAGTCCAGTGCAGTACAATTACTTAGTGGGCACTGAGGGGCTTGTTCTGTCTCTTCATCCTCTTGCTGTTGAAAAGTGAAGCGTTTCCTTACTAAGGAAACCTCACTGTTTCTGTATAAATGCTTCATGGACCTCTAGCTCATTGCTGGAGTCTTCCGGATTGAAAGTCCTTCCTTTTCATCTTGAAGTTTGTTAGTATGAGTAAGTTGCTGTGCTGCACCTCACCTGAGCTAGTCATGGCTGGGGAAAAGCCAGTTGCACTGGGGTAGTGCAGTGTAACTGCAGTGTCTCTGTGGGATTTAGCTGCAGCCTCTACTGACTGTGTTAAGTTACAAAATGTGTATCCACTGTGTAATTCTTGATATATGTGTGCTTTCAGAATTCAGCTGTCAGTCACACAAGTAAAGCAAAAAAGAAAGACATAAAAGTTTATTGGATTGCTCCTGAAGATGCTCCAAAACATGTACAGTTTCTGTAAGTAAACCTAGTATGGATTCTAATTTATTAAAATGCAGACAAGGTAAACCTGTACCATTGTCTGTCAAATATTGTCCAGCAGCTGAAAAGCCCTTGGGTCCAGTGACCTGAAAAGTCAACATCCCGTACTTGCTGCAGAGTCTGTGTTAATGCAGACACATTTTTAGGAAGAACTTGAAGGTGATTTTTTTCTTTGCTTTCCTTTTTTTTTTTTTTTTTTTCTTTTTTTCTCCCAGGGAGAGTATAAGGGGATTTGAAGATTGGTTTCTTTAGTCTTTCTAGCTACCTTCTCACTTCTCATACCTGCAATATACACTTAAGAATCTTTCTCTTTGCTGTACCTAACTAAGTGGTATGTATACTCTCCTGTTACACTACTAGCTTTTTCTGAACTACAGGATAAAAGCAGTGCAACTCTTGTCTGAAGTTCTAATCTATGCCATAGGCATGAATGTTTCTTATATTCACTGTAGCATGTGATATTATGTTTTAAAATTCTTTTTCTAAGATTTAAGATACTTTACTATTTCAATCCCTAAGATGGTAGAGGTCTCCATGGAGATGAGAGTTTTACAAATAACTTCTGTGAACTATAGATTATTTTCCTTTTTGGTTTAAAGTAGCAGCCAACTATAAAAATATACAGTAATGACTCTGTGTGTGTTGTGTTTTTTAAGAGCCACAGTTGTGAAGAAATACAGGATTTTCTGGGTAAAAATTCCAGGTCCCATTGTTTCTCAGCCTGATGTGCTGTCCCCAACACCACCTTTGCATGCAACATCAGAGCCTATGTCAACTTCACACCCAGCTTCCTACATATCAAAGCCAGTAAGTAATGATTAAAGCTAAATCAGGCAATCTTTAATGCTTGTGATGAATGGAATTTAATGAGATGACATTGATACAGCCTGTTAACAGAAAAGGAGAGATGATGGATGAGTAACTTTGATATCTAAGGCTAAGAACATAACAGCTACCTTTAGGTGAGTTGCCTGAACTTTGCAGGGTCAAATGTTCTCATGCTGCACACAGGTGAGAAGATTAACAGAAAATTTAGAAAATAATGATCAGAAAATATTATGCATACTTCTCATAAGAGATGAGAAAAGACTTAATCTGGTCTTGACTAATAACTTCCTATTTAGCAACTGCAGGCTGAGAAGCTTTCCTTTCTGAGTTCATCTGTGTTACTGCCTTTTGTTGCAGAGTCTTGAATGAATCGAGCAAGCATTGCTATTTGATCCAGGATAACTGTGGCTTATAGTCAATGTATTTTCTCAATGTGTATCAGTGGAGTTTCTACTTTAAAAAGCAAGCATAAGGCTGTAGTACCCGTATTTTCTTTCTCATCTTACAGCTGATGCTACCTCTCAAATATTAGACCAGAGGAAGTTGTTTTTTCTGAAGTTCTTGCTGACTTTTCAAAATTATTAGATTGTAATGTCTTTAAAGGAAAATTCAACTCAAATTTATCTTGGAATTCATCATTTTACTTAGTAGTCCTAGGGTAGTTTTAGACATAGATTAAGAGATGGGTGTGTAGACACATGATGTTGTTCCTTGTATGCTTTTTTCCACCATGGGTAAAAAGGAGGACGAGAATGGAAACTCTCATTGCTCACAACTTGTTTGTTTGCTTAATTGTTTAGTTTAGTGCATCAGGTTGTGGAATTACGAAGTTCTGCATTAGGAACCCTACAAATTGTGATCCTGGGAGTGCTTCATGTTTTTTTCTATCCTTCCAACAAGAGGGGAGTTCAGTTTTTATTGAAATGAGTGGTCCAAGTGAAGGATATTTAGCATTTGCATTTTCCCAGGACCAGTGGATGGTGAGTGTTTTGTTTTATTTTCCATTGTTGCTTTTGTGATGTTAGTGAAGTTTGAATCGAAATGCATATGGAAAATGGAAATACTGTCGGATATCACACAAAGTCTGACTCTCCCATAGTGCTAAAGCACAGGTTGTTTCTTATGGGTGACTATTCACTTTTAGCTTAGGACTGAGTAACTGCAGTAGAATTTCCCTATAGATATCTCTTACGGTAGAATTCAGCCTGTCTGAAATTCCTGGTTAAATCAGTCTCTATCTATCCAAAAAATTTTACCTCTCTGAAACTGAGTTGTTCAGAAAACCATTTGCATTTGATCCTTGAATGTTACTCCTATACAAACAGTCTTAAAAATGTGGTTCCTCAGTAGTAATACTGATGTGGTCGGAAAATGGGGAATAACAGCTTGATAACTAGAATAATCTCTCTGGTCTTGCTGCCTATATTAAATCAAAGACATTTTGGAGACTGCCAGTGGTGGTTTTTTATTGGGCTATAGGTATTTTTCTTTTCAACTCTGCAGGGTGGTGATGATGCTTATCTGTGTGTTAATGTGGATCACCGCATTCACGTGAGCACTGCCCATCTGAAGGAGCGAAGCCATCCTCTCTTGGATGCGGAGGTATGTTTTAAAACAACTCAGACACTTCCACAGGTGTACCTTTGAAGTAAGGCATGCTGCTGCTTTGTACTTTGGTTTTGCACAGCAGGTGTTAATACTGAGGTGGATCCATAATTCTCTAAGGTGAGATTCCTTGGGCTCTTACTTCCTAGTAAGTGTTAACTTTTGAAGTCTTTATTTAATTTGTAAAGCTAGTCATATAATGGGAACTTAGTCTTTTTAGAAACTTTGTCCCTATTATTAGTCTATCCCTTTGCTCGAACTGCAGCTGCAGCTGGTATATCCTGAGTTAAACATTGTTATAGGCTGTAAAAATTAGTGATAAGTTCAAACCCTAAGTTGCTATGTTGACTTACTGACATACCTCTTGTGTGCCAATTCAGAGGGGATCCCCTTTCCCTGGATAATTTACATTTTTACTTTATATATCAGTGACACTTGTGTCTTTTGCAGGGTTACTCTGAAGCCAATTACTCAGCCAGTCTGAAAACACTGGGTATTAATATCTCCCATTTTACAGAATGCCCTTGAAGATGTGTCGTGGAGGCTTGCGGATGGTGTTCTTCAATGTTCTTTCAGAAGGGGGATTCGTCTTCCTGCTTATAAGGGGAGATTTAATCTGGATACCAGTTACTACATCTTTCTGGCAGATGGGGAAGCTAGTGAAGGTAAACTTGACTTAGATATGGTTGCTTTTCTTTTAACAGCTCCAGATGAGTTAGTAACCCTTCTGTGAGAAATGGCTTAGATGAGAATTGGTGTCTGAACTAAGGTTTCCAAGCTTGAGGCCTTTAATTCAATAACCTTTACTGCTTCTCTGGATCATGGGTTTCCTTGTGGAAGTTATTGCTCATATATGCGTTGTATTTTCTGTAGCTGGGTGAGTTGTATTTTGCGCATTAGGTGTGCAGGATGGCTTAGATGATGTAAGGTTCTTAGCATATTGTGTGTTAGCTTGTATGATTATGTGCAGTGGTCACAACAGGGCTTGAATTATTGAATGAGGAATGGGCACACAAGTGCAGTGGCTTTCATTAGCAAGAAATAAATCACTTTGTCACTTCTCAGGTGGACTCATATACAAACATCGCCGTCAGCCCCTGGTCACCAATGGACCGTACAATGTCACAGGCCTTCCTCAGGATATTGGAGGTTCCCGGGCCCCACGGCTTATCAAGGCTCATGGTAAGCTGCAGTTTCTAGCTTTGTCTCCCAGTTCTAGAGTTGCTGAGACTGGAGAGTTATATTGCAGGGTTATTCCCTCTTGTGTTTCTGGCATTTGCATTGTATATTCTGTGGGCTAGCAAGATCTCATACTCTGGTGGCAGAGCGAAGTTCCTGATTTTTTTTGTTTCAAAAACAGTGTTGGAAGATTCTTTTTGCCCAGGAAAATGAACCCACCATTGCCTTTCCCCTTAAATTTAAAACTGGGACTTGTTTATCTCTTTCTCTCTATTTCAAGTTGTTGTAGTTGCATTTTCGGTTTAGTTCTATTTGAAATGAGAAACAACTTCAGTGGCTCCAGACTGCCAGTTGAGGGAATGGGAATTTTTTTCTCCCACACTACTGGACTTCAGTACAGGTCCATGATCGAACTGCCACTCATTCTTTGTCACACAGATTTTAGCAGTGTCATCTTTCATTCTCTGATGTCTGAGTTGGTGATAGAATGATTTCTCACACTTTGTTCGTACTGGTGAATTAGCATGTGTGAAATGTGCAGTAGCCAAAGCTGCTCTGTTCTGTTGTGTGGGAAAAGTCTGATTATCTTTTGCATAGATGTTTCTGTTTTCTAGCAAGATAAAGGCTATAAAGCCTGAGTCAGGTGATGTATTTTTAATTATTGGTCAATTCTAACCATGTGCATATGGACTAAACAATTACATAGTCTTGGAAGTTGTAGTCATGTGCACTTAAGTTAGCTATCATTTACCTTGTTGGGTTGGTTTTTTGTTTGTTTTTCTTATTTTTCAGGTGCACTAATGTTTGTTGCTTGGATTACCACAGTTAGTATTGGGGTTATTGTTGCACGATTCTTCAAACCTGTCTGGAATCACTCATTCCTATTTGGAAAGGAGTTGTGGTTTCAGGTGGGCAAAATCTCCACATATCTCCAGCTGTATTTTCTAGCACAATTGCAAGCAGAATTATAAACCTACTAGATCCAAGAAATAGATTAAACATGCTATAATCTTATAAAGTGGGACAATTAAAAATCTGAAGTTCACCTACTTTACTAGTAAATGTTAAGTCTAAAGGGGGGATTAAGGTTATCTTTTAACTGTAGGTCTGCTTAATGTCTTTTAGTGATGTATTAATTGTAGAGTTTCTAAAAGCAAATTTAACATTTCTAGGTGCATCGAATGCTTATGTTGACCACAGTCATGCTTACAAGCATTTCTTTTGTGTTGCCTTTTGTATACCGAGGTGGTTGGAGCCAAGTAAGTGTGTATTTTTTGTCTTGTTTGTTAACTGAAAGGTAAAGGTGGGACTAAAAGAATGAGGAAGTCCACTGCCAGCTATTATGACTATTTCTAACCAAATTTCTGTAAAAGCTGTTCTTAAGTAGGCTGATTTCAAATTCTGGCAACCCAGAAGAGGAATTTTGTCTCCTTTAAACTACAGCTGAAAAATTTTGGTGTTTTCCTTTCTTCTTCTTTCTCCTAAATAACTTCTGTGCTCACAGGTTTTTTTATGTACTGTTTTGGTCTTAAACAATATGATCTTGGGAGGGGAGTAAGGATGTGATGGCTGACATTAGCATGGTAAATCTGCTGGGAAGGAGGGTTTTTGTGAACTTAGACATAATAGTGAGTGATAAGCTTAGTCTGGAGCAGTAGCTAGATAGAGGTTGTATACCTGTTGCTGTCACCTGTATTCTGTTTGATGCAAGGTCACATCAAAAGTTGCAAAGTCTAGAGAGTATCTGAATTCAAGGTGGAATAATATGGTCATCACAGGTGTGAGCTAGGGAAACTGAATAAAATGGTTTTGGGTGAAAGAGAAGACCAGTGCTGGGATGAGTTATAAAATAGGCCTATCCTGGAGACACAGGATTGAGGTTGGAGAGCTTGGACTACGGTTTCTATAGTCATGTTAGTCTGCTCTTCAGCTGGTAGAATTTCTCAATATAGCAAAAATGTGGGACAAGCCCTGAGTGGACATACCAGTGTGCCTGCTACCAAGGCAAACGATCTCCATCTGGCTGCAGAGCTGTTTGTGTCCCATTGCTTCTGCCAGTGCTGCTCCATTGTAACTTACTAATACAAGAACAAATACAATTTGCAACTTTCTGGTGTCTTTTCTCTCTCTTTATATAGATATGATATTTAAGAAAAAATGTCCTCTGTTTAGCAAGCAGGTTTTCATCCTTATCTTGGCTGTGCAGTGATGGCTTTGACAATCTTTCAACCACTGATGGCAGGTTTCAGACCATCTCGTCACGCACCAAGGTACAACTGACTCATTAAAATACTGCCACAGGAATTAAATGTGACTGTTTCTTTAAACATTCTTTTTACAATGGAAAGTTTTTACAGTTTGAGAGTAAAAGATGTTCTTTGATTTCTGACCCCTTCCCCCAATGGTGTAATCAATAAAATGTGTTTCATTGTTTTACAGAAGGCAGCTGTTTAACTGGTTTCACTGGAGTACTGGTACAACAGCTAGAATATTAGCTGGTGAGTAGAAGTAACTAACTCCCATTTAACTGATTTAAAGAAGCTTTGCCCTTTGTCTGGGCTGTTGTTCATTTAAAACATCTATGTACATCCAGTCCAGGCAGGAAGGTACTTTTTCTTGGCCATCTTTTTTGTGAGTTTTAAGGGGCCATTGGCTGCAACTTAGAGAAAAAGTGACTTTAAACCCAAAGGAATTACTGGCAAATCTGAAATTCCTCTGTAATGAGGGCCTGTCCTTATCTTCATAATTTCTTTTTGTCTTGGAAGAGATGAGAATAGTGTTCTTATAGTAGCAGAGTTCAATGTTATTGAATGGGAGTCAGGAATTTCACTAACAGATCCAGAAGCTGGGTTTAATTCTAATAATAGAGGCAAGCTTCCACAGCAGCCTTAAGCACTAATATTGTGGTGACTGGTGACTACCAAAAAAGCCCAAAATAACCTCCTATCCCCCCCACAAAAAACCGTCAACAACCTTCAGTTGTGTGAACTCCTTTAACATCATTCCTCAAGCAGTTTTAGGTAATTCATGGGAAATCTATTTTAAAAGCATTGATAGAATTTTTAAAGCACACTGGCACAACATTCTTATTGGGTTTTTTATCTTGTTTTTATTGAATAGTTGTGACTATGTTCTTGGGAATGGATCTGCCAGCACTTGACCTGCCTGACCCATGGGACACCTATGCAATGATTGGCTTTGTAGCTTGGCATGTTGGTACTGATGTTCTTCTGGAAATACACAGCTACTGTCTCGTTCGTAAAGGTACACACCAGCAAAGCTCCTGCTGGCTCCTTGCTTGCTCAGAATGAAACCAGTGTGGATGTAATTTCAGGAGGTATTCTTTGGCCTCTAACTGCTGAAAGGGAGTAACTCTTTAGTAGTGTCCTATATTCTGTAGACAAATGAATATGGAAGAAAACCAGTTTTTAAGACAAAAGTGTTCTAGAAGAGTGGGGTTTGTGCCATTTTTAATAGTAGCTTCTCATTTCTCAAAGCACAGTTCATAGAGGGCTAAAATGTGCAGACTGAAATATGTAAATATTTTCTGAGACTCTATTACTTTTTGCCATAATTTTGATCCCAGGTGGGTATGTTAAGTCCAGATTAATTAATGCAGATTTAATCTTCATTTAATTGTTAAAAAATTACTGTTATTACAGGAGCAAGCTTGAATGCTTGCCATTTTCATTGACTGGGTAAGGAATATAAAATCCTGACTCCAATATGTCTAGGGAAGAGATGGGTAGTAACTTCATTAGAAATTGTTATCTTCACTGGCTGGTGTCACAGAGAGGGGGTGACTGCACATGTGAATGACCTGGGTCTAAGGCTGAGATGCAACAGCTGCAGAGCTGAAGAAGTGTGATTAATTAAGAGTCTGTGTAAGGTGGCATGTGGAGAAGGAGTGATTATAAAAGATGTGAATTTAAATTTAACTGCAGTAATTACTTCCTAGAAATAGGGAAAATTAACCTGAAATATTTGGACAGTGAGTGCTCTCATGTTGGCTAATGAAAATACTTCTTATGAAATCCAGTTATCTTAAAATATAAAAAGAAAAGGTGTTAGTTCAAAACTCAGTGTTTTGATTATTCAGTCTAGCAAAAGACAAAATGTTTTTTGACATCAGTGTTCAGAATTTACGTTTTGTAGGTCAGCACCAGTATAATTTTTCATTTGTGCTGTGACTGTGATAGTAACAGGTCCTGAAATGTCGAATGAAACTCCCAAGTCCTTTTCAGATTTGATGGTATGCAAGACTTAGTCACAGGATCAACACTTCTGCGGTATAAAAATCAACCCCCCCTTCCTCTTAAAGGGCAGACTTGACTTCTGTTTTTCTTCCCATGAACAGTTGAAGTGATAGAGGATGACAGAGTACAGATACTGCAGTCACTCACATCTGCAGAAGCAGAGGTGAGTTGCAATTTGGTAACCAACTACTGTGAAATGGGATGATTCTTCATTTAAACCATCAAAAAGACTAACTGTTCACTGACTTTTCTTCCCCTTGTCTTGCAGGGTCGTCTGTTTAAACAGATTGTGTTAACCATCTATGTCTGTGGAAATGTAGTATTCCTTGTTGCCTTCCTGATAGCAATCAACCAAGTATGAAATAAGTATTTGAGAATTTTGTGACAAAATACTGTGCAGTTGAAAAATCTGCAAGGAATACTTTTTACTATAACTTTTTTTTCCACATGGTCCTGAAGATGTAATTGAAGAAGAGCAACAGCACATGTATGTCATGCTCAGTGTTAGGGAGATCTGGAACTCAAATCTAGAGGGAAATCCTGCAGTCCTACAAAAGCTGTCTTCTGATGGGACTTTTAATGGGAACCTTTGCCTGAGTAAGGAATGAAATCTCTATTTTTTTAAACACACTAGTTGACTTGATTGAAGCTTGAGGTGAAAAGAAGACTGAGAAGATGTGACGAAAATATGATTTGGGTAGTCATTTCCCTAAACATCTTGTGAATATTATTGGGGGAACTGGTAAGATATGACTGGTCTGGATTAATCTGTCCCCTTTACTGTGTTCTAATATATGATATGCCAGCTTCCTGCTCTTGACAGTTTTCTGCATAAAGAAACCCCCAACCAAACGAACCTCAAAACTTAGTGAAATGTTGTCACAAATGCAGGTTGATGAATGAACTAAATAGGTAAAAGTAAAATGTAAAAAGCACTGTCTGCTCTTAGAGAACTTGAGTACTTTAGTAAAAACACCATTTGCCTTACTCAAAATACTGTTCTGTCTTCTAAATCATAAATAGAAAACATGTTTGCAATATAAATGCATTAAAACTTATAGTAACTTATCTAAAACTCAAACTAGGAAGAACCTAGCTCTGTTTATGGATTTCTGTTTTACTGTATTTGGTTGCTTGAGGCTTCTGAATTACTTAACTGCATAAATAAGATGGATTTATGCCAACTGATGCTTTAATGGAAGTGAAAATACTTGCTCTGGAATGTTGTAGTTGTATTTGTGCTATTGAGAAAAACATAAATTGGGAGCTAGGTTGACTTCAGGAAAAGCAGCTTCTGTTAATGTTAAGTGAGAGTCCTTTGAGCTGTCATATCTAGAAGACAGAACTATAAAAATTCTATAGCAACACTATTCTGAAAGAATATTGGAGGGCAATTTTTTAGTCAACAAAAGGTTTCTCCAAATAGATGAACTAGGTACAGAGACTAAAAAGAGACTATATTGTTTCACATTTTTGGTTCATGGTTTGCCTAAGTATGGAAGGATACTCTTGAAACGGCATTTCGGAAACGAAACCTTAATATGCTTTGAAGTTGTATTTTGTGGCTCTGAACAGCTTGCTCCCACACATCTTCATTTTTCTTACTGAAAAGTATTGATTTTTAGTTGAAACAATTCAAGGTATGTTTTTCGGGTAGGCATACTAAGCTAGCTGGGAATTAAGATGTTGGGAGGATTGGATAAAAGAGTGGGGCCTGACTTGGTATAGACTTTTACAGCAAAATCTCTACAAGTGTGGCCAGATCTAAAATACTTGTAGGTGTGGTTCAGGTGACCAAAACTGTCTGGTTCTGTCTCTTCTCCACCTTCCCAAGTCCATAAGTGCAGCCTGTTGCATGGACAGGTAATACTCAGGAAGCTGCATGTTTGTTTGTCATCAGTGATCTTTTTGGCTGCTCAGATATCTGATTTAGTCATAAGGGCATTTATGGAACTGGGATTAATCCCTTTGTCAGCAGCAGCTGACTGTGAATGAGTCCAGGTTGAATTATCTCCCTTAGGAAAGTCATGTGCAGACTGGCAAAGACGGACTACGAAGAAATGAGTCACAACCCAGGCTGAAGGACAAGGAGCACGGGGTCAGCTGGGTGGGTGTGAGGTTTTTTTTAGAGAACTCTGATCTCAAAAAGCCTGAGAATCTCAGGCTCATCTACTGCTAAAGTTTTGTGGGACTCTTTCATCTACTGTGAATTTATAGAAGAAAAATCACTCAACCTGGGCATGATTGTCGGCTTTTTAAGTTAAGGTTAATGCCAGATTCTTTCTATAATAGCTGTACTGAGGGTTGTTTCATTTACATGTGACAATGAACATGGGTTTTAAAACATGAATGTAAATATCTCAATAAAAGTTCTTGTCCCTTTTAGTAATGTGAAAATGCTCTCAAAAGAAAACTGGAAAAGTCTTGCCTAGGAGCAAAATGGATTGTCTGTTTGTTTGTAGATGTTGTTTTATAAATTACAGCTATGTAATCCTTCTGGAGAAACTACTTTTGAAATTGAATGTTAAAATAGTTTCCCTTTTTAAAGCAGTTTCTTTTCCTCAAGAAAAAAAGTTTCCTTGTTCCACATCGAATACAACTTTTAAATGGGCAAAACTATCAGTTGTTCTGGATAAATTTTTTCTTCCCACTGCTTGCAGTATTGTCTAGTTTCTTATGGGATCTCTTATGTACAATATTGTAACTTAATTGATTGAAAAACTTGCTTATTTTACATAATTTCTGTTTACACTGCCTCTTCTGTCCTTTTCCTGCATAACTAATAAGAAGTAATATGTCATTGTATTCCAATATCTTCCAAAGTTTTTTTTTGTACTCCTTTGCAAAAAATCTGCAGAAGGGTTTGATATTGGCAGGAAAATAGATGACAGGTTGAAGTTTGTGAATTATCTCACAAGTAGTTTTTCTTGATTATTAGATGCAGCCTCCAAATACTCATTATCTGCTCTTGACTTAGCTACAAATCATGTTCTTGGCCTGTGCTTTGAACAAAAATTGCTTGGTGCAGATGTAATGGAGTTCACAGCTACTTTGTTTTGCTTTAAGTAGTTTTTAGTTAGTTAATATTTCAGGCTGCAGCACGAGCTCAGGAAGGTGTATTTAATTTCTCCTTCTTACATTGAGTGATACACTGTTTTCTGTTTTGTCAAAAATCCCAAGATGGGGAGACATCCAGTTCTGTGGAATAATGGCCATGGAATTCGTTTACCCAGGGAAGGCTGAGGAGAGCTTGCCTGCTTTGTGTTCCATTAGTGCCTAACACTACGTGGCGCCCTTGTTCAAATAACAGCACTTCTGCTTTGCTTGCTTGGTGTAACCTGTCCCTGAGAGGCTGACCAGGAAAGGTTTTCCAAAATAGGAAGTGTTCCTAAATGAACTAATTGGAGAAATTTTCAAAAACTCATCACATTTCAAGCCATCTCATACAGATCGACATTCTGGAATGTGTGCTTGCTATCTGTTATTAAGCTTTTGTTTGAGCAGATATGGATGGTTTTCTTTTGTCATGTGGGTATATCCTTGTCCAGACAACAGAAGATGAACAGCAGTTGCCAAGGAAAAACTGCAGTATTCTGCATTTCTATGCAGAAGTTAATACCTCAGTGGTTTTGGTGCAGGCTGAAGTAGGAAGAGTCCAAGTGAATGGAAGGGTGGTTAACAGGGATGGTCTGCCAGTAGGTCTGAGAAATTCTTTGCTCACATAAATCTCATTCCGACTTCTCTAAGGGGGAAACTGTTGCGTATACCTGAGTGGCACAGCAAAACTGGCACAGGACAAATTCTTCAGAGCATGCTTGAAGCCACCTGTTTTAGTTCCTACCTAGTTCAACCACTGTCTAGCTTCTGCTGGTCTTCCTTGTGCTGTGCAAAAGTGACTTCTCATAATGTAAACCACTAAGCTGCGTCACTCTGAACCAGCTATTTATGACACACATCCCACTGCACTTAAGCAGGGCCGCAGCTTCAGCTTTGCTTCAGAGAGACTTTTGTCTCGTGGGGCCTTAGAAATCATTGGCTTTAATGATGAATTAGAGTTTTGCATGGCATCTCTACTGACATTTGAAAAGATAATTTGCCGCCTTGTATTTCTGTTCTTGTTGATACAGGATGCAGGAAAGCTCTGTGGCTGTAGCAATCAGATGATAAACATTCCTACTTTCCAGAAGCACAAAACTTTCTAGTCTTTCCTTTAAACTACTTTGACTAGTATTGTGATAATAGTTGCTCCCTTTTCCTTATTATTTAAGTTTAATAGTACAGGTTGTTGGGGGAGCAGATGATGAGTGGCCATAGCTGTCTGCTTCTGTTAAAAAAATTGTTTGTGACTACTTCCTATCACTCACCTGCTCTCATTTTTTGGTGTATCCTTAAGAGTGGTGTATCCTTCTGCTTTCACAACCAGCAAATAGCAGAAGAAGTGTAAGGAAAAAACCCATTATAAAACAACAACAAAGAGGATAGACATAGAGGAAGTGTACTACAATAAAATTTATTTGTTCTTATTTACTACTCCACTCTCCAGGTAACCATTCTGACAAGTCTTAAAATTTGAGATCATTACCCACATCAGACTGGGAGCCACCAAACGTTTAGAGGCTACAAATCAGTCAATTACTACCATCGTGCCTCAGTATGAGGTAGTAACTTCAGTTTCCTGCTTTGAAAAGAATACCAGCAAAGAAATCATAGTTCTGTTATGGTTTTTTTGTTTGTTTTTTATTTTTTTTTTACTGGGGTATAATTAGAGTCAGCTATACCAGAATAACACAACATGAGCTTTATCAGTTTAGTGTTACAAATGAGACTAAGACCTAGTGAATTCCAGCTATTGTACTGATTTGAGTATAATGGTGTAGTGTGCTATGAGGCACTTTTTCTCCCTAGAACTTTGTACTGGAAAATCTGACTTGGATGTGATTTCTCTAGGTGTGATTGAACCTGCTTTTAGGCTTTTACCTCCTATACCATGTGGAAAGAATTAGCCTGTTTTTGGTACGAGCCTTGAAACTTGCTGGAGAACCATGCCCAGCAGTGGCTGCTCCTGTAAAGATCTTTGTATTCAGCTGCAGGACAAGCTACTGGCAACTCGGCATTTCTGGTGGGAGGCTTGCCTCATTTTAGCTCCCCAGCCCACTGAAACCTAAACAGTATGGCAGTTGGAGTCTTTTTCTGTTGTTGGGGGTTTTTTGTTTGTTTTGGTTGTTTTTTGTTTGGTTGATTTTTTGGTGGATAGCACTGCCTGGAAACCAGTTTCTTGGAAAAGCAGGGCTTTCTCAGCAGGCTGGGAGGTGAAACCATGCTCAGGAGGTCAGGCTGATCATTTTATTGTTCACAGGATTGATCTGTGAGGTTTTGGCTGGGCAGCATGTTTGTGGGATGGTGAAGAGAGCAGGGTGTGAGGATTGCTGCACTGTCATATGCAACATAGAAGAGTGAATGGACTGTGGAGGTCTAGAAGGGGGATAGCATTTCAATATGCAGGCTTAATTATTTTTTTGTTTGTTCTGCTATCACTTAAAAAGGAATGCTTTACATTTCATCCAAGGTAGTATAATTGGTAAGTGTGTTTTATATTTACATGTCTTCCTGCTCCTCTCTCACATTTTGCTTTTTATTAACCCATGCTTTTACAAAAAGAATGCTGGGGCAGAATTTTCAGTCAAAATCAGATTGGCACACTTTTATGTGAAACAATGTCCCATGAAGTTCCATGGAGATAGGTGTTTATCTGCTCTGTGTATACAGCAACAGCATATTTCTGATTGTGAGAACAGGTGTGCACATGTCTTCATACTTGTATATACACTGCATTTATGGCCTTAGGTAACTTCCCACTACTTTTAACAAAATCCGGGATGTGATATGTGTGCATGTGGCAGTTGGTCAAATCTGAAAGTCTGTTAAAGTCCATTGCATTATGCAGAGGGCAAAATAGCCCATGAAACAGAGTAGCAAAAAAAGAATTATGATCCAGAAAAAGTATGTAGAAGTCTTCTTAGCTTTATCTGCTTTGAGTGGTAAATTTTACTTCCATGTCATTACAGCTGTTAAAGGACCTTTTTCCCCAGCTTTGCCATTCTCATCCTCAGAGCTGCAAAAATAAACAAAGCCATTGCATTTTAAGTCTTTCTTTCTAATTCTGAAGCAAAATCTTATTTAGAAAAATGAAGAATACACATACCTCCGGTGGTTAATCCAGCAGAATAAGCATTGTTTTAGTGTTATAGAAAGAAATCAGTAGAAGGTGTTAGTTCTGGTAATTTTGCAATAAAGTGAGTATATTTAGAAATTACTCCATAATTGCTATTTAAAAATTAGCACAGTTACCTTCTATTTTATCTCTGTTGCCTTCACTAACACATTACACGGAGTTCGTTTTGCCCTTGACTGAATGCTGACAGATTAAAAGGACACATGAATAATTAAACAAACTCTTTGTTTAAACTAAACTCCTCAGTGGGAGCTGTAACTGTTTGGAAACATTTTTCTTTTCTATGATGCTCAGAGAAAACTTTCCTCTCTTCCCGGTCTTGTGAGTCAGAGTGGGAGTTACTCATGTTCCTGATTTCATCTGATGCAGTAACAGCACCTGTATAAACATCAGTATGACTATTGTCTGTTACTGGGTATAATGGGAGTACGTTGGAAAGGGACAGCAAAAGGCCAATGATTTAATGCTAAGGTTATTTTTAGAACAGCAATATAATGCTGCTGTTTGAGATGTAAAAGCCTCCCCCAGCACATTGCTGAATAATCTCCATTACTCTGACCTGCTAGTTTGAAGAGTTACCAAAAATAGTGTCTCATTCCTGCACCCTGCATATGTCTGTGCTGAGACACGAGGGGTCAAAGCAGCTGTTTACTTGATTTACACATGTCAGCAAGTGTCCAACTCAAGTTATGTTTTGAATGCTGAAGTTGATGCAAATCATAGAAGCATCTGAGTGTAACTTTATATCGTAGTGCTGCTGATGTTAACCTTAGCTCTTACAAAGACACTGTGTACTTTTTACAGGCTGAGGAATTCTGAAGGATTCAGACTCTGGTCATGGTTTGAGAACAGTCAGTTTGATGCCTCACTTCTAGCTCATAGTCTGTTTTTGTCTTGTTCTATACATTACAGGAACAGATGGTGTGCATGAATCTTCATTAAAGAGGATTTTTGTATTTTACTTTCTTCAACACAAATGGAGCTGTCTCTGTTGTGTTTTATGAAGGTTGCAAAGCTTCCAATGGTAGGAAAAAAAAAAGCTCATCTAGAGTAGCTAGCTGCCAAAAGCCTTGGACCTTCATGTCCCGTGAGAGCTTGTTCCACACTGTCAGTATGTTTTGCTGCTTATTCAGCTTTAGTTTTCCATTTCCTTATTCATTTCACTATGTCTAGCCTTTGTTCCCTCCCAAGGACTTTTCATTTCCCTAAAGAGTATTGCATCTTCAAAACATTTGCACTTGAATTAATTTACCTGAAATTTGAAGAAGAAAATAAGCCCTAATAATGCCAATACAGGTGTACCAGTTATGGTGTTGTCATCCTTTTCTCTGTATCTGCCCTTTGATTTTCTGAGGGCACATACTTTGAGATACTACTCAAGAAGGGAGCTTGTGGGGGAAGGAAAATAGCTGCAATATGGAAAGAGGTATGTCCTACATCTTTGGAGGATTGTGGGAATGAAAAGCTTCTAATTTAATCTAATCTGTCTCTATATAGATTGGCACATGGAACAATGCCTCTGCTTCCTTGTCCTTGGCCATTGCTAACTAATTCAGTAACTTGTTCTGAGTTTCATCTCTTTCCTAAAGAAGAATTGTTACATAAGGGACCATCGTGCTGGTCTGTCCTGTGCTTCTTTGTTTTCCATTGTCTTTCAGAGTCCCCAGTGCTTGTTTAATGTTTAAATGCTGCAAGCGCTTCCCAAAGCTTTATTTTCCAAGAGGATTCCTTTTTCTACTTTACTGTTCATTGTTTTAGTAATGAATGATGAGCTACCAAAAATAATTGACTCCACTCTTTTCTCTAGTGGTGTTTAGGGTGAACCTGCTAGGGTGGGCATCAATGACTGCTTTGAAAACAGTATATTTCTCTAAGAAACAGCTCTGTATAATTACATTGTTCTGGATTGAGAGGCTTTCCGGGTTTTGTTTCCCTTTAGAAGTCTCAGTAGGATTATAGGGCTGCTTGGGAAAGATTGAGTCACTTCCTGGCTTTTTCCACTGATCAAAAATGTCCCAGGGAGTGGCAATAAATAAGTGGAGGGTTAAAGAAGAGGATGGCTTAGCTCCAAATTCTACTAGGCATTAAGATAGTCACTTGGAGGCAGTGCTGACTGGGGGAATTTTTGAGGCAATTGCCAAATGGTTTTTAATTTAGCTGGGATCCATTTTTCCCAATTGGCCATTTTCTTGTTGGTGGAATAGTTATGAGTGTCCCTTCTCCATTATCCTATACTTATGTGATGGGGGAATTAAGGGACCATCCCCAAAATGTAATGGGCTGGAGCAGCTTCTGTAGTGGTTTATCTTACCTGTACTAACTACTTCTGCTTCTAGTTGCTGATATAAAAGCTCCTGGCAGCAACTCTTGGTGCTGGAGAACACAGGGAAGTACAGAGATGGCAGGATGGTTGCTTGAGGAAAGCAAAGGTAATGGAAAAGTGTGGTGGCCTTATTGATCAGAAAGGATGGGCAGCACTGCTGGAATGTTTCTGGCTTTTGTGTGCCTGACTCCATGATGTTGATACTCTTAAAAGCTGAGAGCCATGCTTGCTGAACAGCTCTTCCCAATCACTGCCTACTGATGCAAAAATACTTGAAAGTTCTTATATGATCCAAAGATCATTCTCTCTCCTGGCTTTACATGTAGTGTAAAGAATTCCTGGGCTGCCAATTCAGCTTTAGCCAGGGTCTAAACTTACATTTTTGATGCAATTTCTCTGGAGGAGAGAATGTGGCATCAGGACTCCTGATCTTCCTGTAATTCAACCAGAGTGTTCTTTCCTTCAAGTGGAATGTGGCTAGTCTGCAATCTGCTGCTCTGTAAGTATACTTAAATGGAGTCTAATTGTATGTGTTAAAGTCAACATAATCATAAAGAAGAGTTTTCTGTGTTTCTGGAAGATTCTGCTATTGCTCTCTTTTATTATAAAAATTGATAGTAAGAAATAGATACCATATGTATTAATAGAATATAAAATTATTCAAAAATCACTCTGTGGACTACTGAACAGTGTGTAGTGAAGAAAACTGTTTCATTATCTTTCAGAAGCTATAAAAATGTCTAACTCGGGTTAACGGAAAAATGTTAGAACTTGCATAAACACTATCAAGACAATGTTGGCAATGTTGATTCCTTAAAAATACAAAGTAAAGCTGGTTATTAAGCATCTTTCTTATTTAAGGAGTAACTTGGATGGTCTAGGAAGTAGTTGGAATGCAGACAGGCAGAAAAACGTGCCAGTGAGGGAGGAGGAATTGTTAAGTAGCAATGCTGTTAGTTACCTGCAAGAAATGAAAACTAATTCTGCTAATTTTGGTAGCATTAATGGAACTTGAAAGAGAACCACTTTCAATCTTTCAAGGTTATAGGAATGGAATTTCTGTAACAGATTATTTTCCAAATTTTGATGTGGTAACTAGTGCATTGCTGTAGACAAAATAATTCAACAGATCCAAAATGTAGATTGGTATTTGTTAACAAACGAGCAAAAGAAAATATTATTAGTAGCGTATTAGTCTGAAACAATCCAAACAATATAAGAAGTGATTACAGTTGGCAGCAGATAAGAGCAATATCAATTTGCTACATGAGCGAGCAGCAATGACATGATTTTCCTTTTCTGTTACCTGTTAGTGAGGGATCTTCTGTACCATCTCCAGATATCTGGCTGTGAAGATGAGCATGGTGTGTTGGTGAGCTTAAGCGTTCCTCTTGTTCTTGCAGGGAGATGGAATTTTTGTGGGGTACCTTGTTCAGGCTTGCACCCAAACTGCTCACAGGGTTTGTCTGTTGGGCCTCTGTGGTTTTCCTGTTTGGTGGCTGATAAACTTGACTGTAATGGCCTATGGGATGATACGCTGGTTTCTCAGATTTGCTGTCATCTTCATCCTCGTCATCAATGATAACCAGTTCTGCACGGATAACCCCATCGTACGGGGACAGCTTCTGGTTTGCTTCTGCGTCGTCGTCGTCAACGCGCTGGTAACCCATGAAAACCATCGTCACAGGTTCAGATTCATCCACGTAACAAGGTACAGCCTGGACAATGTTGTACCGAACATCTTCCTCATCCTCAGGTGCAGGGGATGCTGCATTAGCGTGACAGGGATTTAAAAACCTTGTCTCACTATGTTTTTCCCTTGTATTCTGGTAAGGTTTTAATTCCTCATGTGCGGCATTTCTTTCTTCATTAGGAATCATCCTGTTCTCAGGATTAGTGTGCATTTTCTTCTCTGTATGAGAAATGACTGGAGAGGGAGACTTTGGTTGTATTACCTTTGGAAGATCAAGGCCATTCTCTTTATTTTGCTGCATAAAGGGCTCTGTTTTGGAGGAGAACCCTGTCTGATGATTGCTAAACCCATTCATTTCTCTTTTGTCAGTGCCTTCTGGTTTTGGTCCTGGGACTAATTTGTCTTTCTGAGGAGTTACTGGCCTGCAGAATTTGTTTGCAAAGACAGGTTCATGGTACTCTGTGGGAGACTGAGAATTTTTTTCAGTTGCCTGCCGTAGCAGGTCTTCCACTTCAACAGGAGCAAGTTCATCCATCCCATTTTGTGTTGTGGTCCCATTTGAGGACACTGCATAGACTGACTTCCTGCCATCATCATAGACTTTAATTCCTGTCTCTTTAAACTCCTTTGAGGGAAGAGGTATTGTTGATAACACTGTGTTTTCTCCAGTCTTCATGTCTTTTTCAACTTTAATTTCCATGGCAAACAATGCTGTTGAAAGAAACAGGTGCTTAAACTGGTAATGCACTAGCTGCAAGAAATACAGGACTTCTGACAGTGATAGAGAACAACTGTCAGAATGAATTATTAAATAACTGAATTTGTCACATACACAACCCATATATTAGAGTCTCATTTTGGATGTCTCTTTTATCATGTGGAAAAAAAGTATTTTCATTCTGTGTGGAAGAATCAGCTGTTGAGACAGTTTTCATTACATGATAGACTGAGAAATCCAGATTTAACCTTGGCCCCTGGTGATATCCTGGGCAATAGCAGCTGAGGAGCTCCATGTGCTGCGATGCCAGAGAGTTTTGGGCACTCTGAAGGGTTGGGAAGCTTTGTAGTAGTTGAGAAATAGCCTGACTACTGCTGGCTACCCAACAGCTGTAAGTGCAGACAGAAAATGAGAAACGAATTATTATGAAGGGAGCCTGTATTTAGTTATGACAGGCAGAAGAATGAAGTCCTGGAAAGAAGTGTCAGTGGTGGAGAGTTATTCTCAATGGCACATAGTTTACACCACTGTCTCACCTCTCAGTTTTGATGACCTAACTGGTAACACAGCTTAAATGAGAACCAATGTCTCATATCTGTAATGTCTGTTCTTTGCTTACAGTGTATTAGATTCAATATATAGGAAGCTCTTGTACATATTGACACCTTCTGGAGTTACTAATAAGCAGTACCTTTTCTCTTTTCTTCATCATCCGTGTCAGCATGTGCTGTACTTCTCAGTGCAGAAGGTCTGAAATACTTGGGAAGGTCAGGGATGCTGGCATATATGTAGTCTGCTGCCTCTAAGTAAAGAAGATCCACAGATCCACAAACATTAGTATGTTTTAACTTCTACAGGAACCTTTTAAAAATATTCTTTTGACTAAACGTACCTTTTTCAAATCCAGCTTTTTCAGTCTTCACAGACTAGGTGGGAAAGAGAACCATTAACAATGAATGTGATAGTTACTTTTAAGATGTTAACTAGACAGTGCTTTGGTTTCCCTGATAGTTTTAACCTTTTGTGTGCACAGCTTCATAGAGAGAAGGGGCTAAAAGTGAAATGTGCTCAGTTGGAGCACAGCAAGTGAGAAAGTGAAATTTCTGTGCTCTTTTGCCACTGATTTCCAAGTCACACTGGGAAGGACAAAAATATTATGAAGTGTTAAACAGTGACCTAGCCTCCCACTGTGGCCCAACCTGCTTGGCGTGAAAGGTGTTTTTTACAGGTCCTACTTTGGCTTTCCAGTTTTACTGATCTCCCTGTGTGGCTTCAGAGAATGTGCGAGTGTATGTAAGAGCAGCTGGAGAACTGAAGTTTGGTTTCATCACTGTATTTTTTGAGATGGTTTAATATGATTTAAAAATATTAAAATTACCTTTTGACAAGGACTAATGGCTGATAGCATTAAGATGCATCATAGTCTCTGTCAGGGACTTGGTGGGGAGCATGATGCAGTTTAGCTGGGCACGTCACCTGGAGGAGCATGAATAGACCAGCCTCGGTACCTGGTCTGTACCTGGTGTGGCTGTGTCTGGCTGAGATGCAAAGCTGCTGGGTGTCAGTGGCAGTGCTGTTTTTAGAGATGTGCTGTAGATGAGTAAAGACAGGAATTTCTCCCCCAACCCCATAAATAAGCAAATGGAGACATATGGGCACTTAGGCATTGTAACATCTTGACCCCTCTCGTGTTTGAACTGTTGTCACTTCAGACAAAAGCTCATGACCACTCATGGGATCCAGCTAGTTCCCTTTTCCCTGGATATGATGGTGGAATAATAAATTCTATTTCTGGAATAATATAGCACTAACCTTTATTATGTCTTCTGTTGTTTTCTCAACAGACTTCAGTTTCTTTAAAATTGCTTCTTCCTTAGCTGAGACTTCCATTTCTTGTCTTTCCAGAGCCTCAATTTCCTTCTCCAGTCTGCAATCACAGTTGTATTTGATTTAATACTAGGCCGAGAACAACACTGTGGAGGTGATGCATTGGGAATATGGACATTAATAGGGATGGTTTTACTTACCTTGACAAATTTTTCTCTCATATGAGATCAGCTTATGGTTTCACACACATTGGGAAAAAGGTGTGAGGTAGTATTTTCATTTAAAAAGAAAAAAACCCAACAATGAACATAGCCTTCCACATTTAAACATGAACTATTTTGCCAGTTAGGACTTGACTGGTGGGTTAACTATTTTATTTTAAAAGCCTTTATTTTTATGTGAAAGGAATATTGAGGCTCAGAAGTAAAAAAATTTTTTAGGCTATTGACACTTGCTGTAGTTTTGTATGTTGCAGCTCCCTTCCCTGCCCTTCTTAAGTCTATGTGGTATGGTTTCTTGCATATTAAAGCTGATTAAGGTATCTTTTTTCCCGATCAGAGTTTTTATTTTCTTAGTGTATGACAAACACTTCTAGACAGAAAAGTCCAAGATAAAAAATTGAATCCCTGTGTCAGAGAGGGAGAAAGCACCCTGCTAAAGTGAAATATCTTGGTCAGTTTTTTCTCGGAGTGAGGCCGTGACTTAGCGGGTGTCCTATTTTTTATTCTTTCTAATCAAGACTACTCTTTTCTTCATAAGTGCATATTTGTTGGGTTTTAAATGGAATTTGCCTTACTAGCTGAGTAGTTGGGAAGTCAATTCTCCATGAAGATTTAGAATCCAACTCCAGATTTAGCTCTGAATTGGGACTTGAACTAAATGTCTTTTGCTGTAGGTTAATACTGCATAACTTTAGTCCCATGGTTCTTTTTAAACAAACTTCTTTTAACTTAAAAAATAAAAGGGAAATTCCAAAAACTTCTCTATTGGAGTGAAATATGCCTTCTATTTTTATTTCAATCCATGTTGAAAATCAATGACTGTAGACCTAAAGCAGCTGCAACTGATACCACCTTTTGCTGAGAGCAGTCAGAATAGTTACAACTGAGACCAAGTTACAGGCAGGGTTATAGAAGTGTTAGCCTGTAACCCCAAGGAAAAGAAGTGTTGGATTTTTGTATTTTGACTTCTTTACTGTGTGCTAGGATTGACAATACTATACAGCGTCACCCTGAATGATTAGTCTGCCATCCCTTTAAAGTAATGAGTCTAGAAAAGCTGAATGCAGCTTGACAGATGAGCATTAATGATTTCCTTATGTGTGGCTGAGGAATCTGGATTACCATTATGGCTCTTGCCCCATTTAAACTCAGATACGTAGAGCTACACTAACAGGGTGCCATGTGGACTTTTATCTGTTGGTGACAACGTCTCTCTTTTGATATACAAAGGTATCACAGACCTCAGAACAGATATGGGAAAAAAAAAGCCCTTCAGGATGAAAGTGAAAGCTTAAAAAAAATATTTAAAAGCTGCTCACACTTTGGACCCGAGCTCTGCAAGATGGCCTTAGAACCCTGATCAAAGGTACTGATTACAGTGCTGAAATTTTAAAAATTTTACTAGGGGGATGAATATTTTTGGACAGCTATAAAATAAAGTAATGACCATGTGCCATATTTTTGCACTTCATATGAAACAGTTTTTGTTTAATATATTGAGATGTTTTATTTTTATTAACATGTTTATTTTTAGGTGAGAGTTGATCACAATATTCGCATAATCTGAAAATCATTAAAAACTCACAGAAGCATAATGAGCTGAAAAATCATTCACTTATACTGTGGATTTATTTTAGTCTTGGCTCTAAACACTTCTAGACGCACAGGTGCAAGAAGAGGAGGAAAAATCTTGGAGATACTTGAAAAAAAGGGAGGTGGGGGAAAAGAGAAAACACAGCCCCAAATAAATTGAAAATTATAAATACCATGTATTAACCTGGGTGATCAAGAAACAAATTACAGTTTATATATGCTCTTTCAGCCATACCAACACCCACTTTACATGGTAATTAAGAGACCTGATTCAATATTCAGTGAGTTTAGAGAGAAATTCTCATACCTATGTAATGGGAAGTGCATCTAGACTCTAAATACCTCTTTTGCACTTATACTTGCAAAACCAGATTTTATGGCTCACTTTCAGAGTGTGTTGTGAGTGTGCACTCTGGAATTTGTGGAAAGAAAACTTCTAAGAGATGCAATTTCTATAGTTCAAAGAAATTGAAGCCCTTATAACATCATGTGGTTGGAAAGTTAGGCCAGGATCTTCCTGGTGTGTTTAAATGTTTACAAACTTCTAAGTCAATCATGTTTTTATGAAGTTATATCACAGTTTGTCTTGAAAGGGTCTAGCAACTATTCTAGCATTTATATAAAACTACCTTTTCTACAGTGCTGCATTCTTTAGGTGAGAAATGGAAGTATGGCACAGCAATTGTATTAAATCAATCCTTTGAATATTCGTCCTCTTTTCAAGTAGCACTGATTATTTGAGAGGGGAAAATAAGTAGTATAGAGGAGTGGATGAGAGAAGAAACCTTAGAAATCAAGACACTAATTGAAAGGTTTCTCTGCCAAAGTAACAGCTGAATGAAGAAAATCTATGGAGATTGCCTAGATGCTGCTGGCCACCAGCTGATCTGCTGCAGTTGGCATCACTGCCACCCCGGGAAAAAAAAAAATGGCTTGAGAATGAAAAGCAGATAGGAAGATACCACCCTGAAGAATTCTAGACTGGGGGGAAAAGGCAGTTTAGCAAGCTCTCACAGGTTTGAGGTGAGTCAAATGCTTAAGCAGCTCTGTAGTATAGCCTGGAGTCTACTTTAATGCATCACATTACAAGCAATTGAATAGACCTTAGTTGTTTTGCATTTTTAAATATGTTGTTTAGCAACTAATTCCATCAAGAATGAGTGTTATAAGCTGAAGATTAAGTAAGAAAACATGACTCTTAATTCTTCATTCAGCTTGTACCCTGACCAAGGATGTGCTCACTTGGTTCACTGAAGCTTCCAACATGTACAGAGGGTAAATGGGACGGATGGTGTAAATGCAATTTTTTGTCTGTAACGAAAGCTCTCAGCCATTTGTCTCCAAGGTGGCTCAGGCTGCTTGCTATTCACTGCTATGTCATTGATAAAAAGAATTTTTTATTTAAAAAATGATCAAATCTGAACTGAGTAGCAGACATACTCCAGCTCAATTTGACACTCAAGGAAAGAATGTTTCAAAACAGAGATGCCATTTAGGAAGGTGATGGCAAGGCCCATACCACTACTGTAAATAATCTGCCAACAATTGCAATTGTCCTCGCAGCAGAAAGAAAAAAAATACTTGTCTAAGGGTAATCAAAGAGTCTTTAAAGTTATTAATAATTTTTTAAATTGAAGACAAAACACACACAGAATCATCAACAGAGTGAACTATCTCCAAATCAAGTGAGTTTTAATATTCAGATGCTTAGAAGAAATAATTCTCCTGAACCTCTCATTTTGTTATTTCTGCTGTATGATGTGTCTACATAATCGGTTTAGCAATGTTTCATTTACAGGGCAGGTCAAAGGTCAGGCAGGCTTTTGTTAGCTTTGGTGTAACTGTGGTGTAGCAAAAACACTGTGCAAGAACTGTATGATGCATATTTTTTATTTATTAGTGGACTTTGTTCCTAGGTTTCTGAATCACTGCTGGCTGGTTTGAAACTGGCCTGGGTGTGCATAAACAAGATGTAATGCTATTTAGAAGGCAATATGGATGTTTTTCTAGATGCCCTTGCTAAACAGCTATTAGGGAGTGGTAGGAAATTTAATGTATACAAAAGACATGTGAATAAACCTTCCTAAATTCTTAGCTTAGGCTTTGCTCATGGTCAACAGGACTTTGAATCTAATCTTTCCTCTCACTACTTAGAAAAGGGCTGAACTTCCAGTGGTCTGATGGGGAAATGCTTGGTCAGCACCATTTCCTTGTTGCTCCTTAGCCCATTCTAGCCCTAGATGCTGTTCTTTTCTGGCACTCACAGTGCCTTCTGGGCCCCTCTTGCATGCCTTCAAAATGACAGCCTCCTGGGATGCTTTCAGGGCTTGCTGTCTGCCTCCTACCACTGCAACAATGAGCCCTACAGAGGTGTGTATGAAGATGTTCTGTAGAGAAAATGCTTTTGAGCAAGAAGTCAGCATAATTATAGGACAAACTGACACGAGACTGCTACCTGTCAGCCAAGAGAGTTATTGTCTGTGTCAGAGATGGAGTGAGGAAGGAAGAGGATGGGAGATCACCAGAGAAAGTTAATCTTGGTGACAGCTTTGCCAAAAGAGTATGTGTAGGAGGGCAGTGGAAGCAAAGTAGAATGGAAAATGCTGTTGAATTGAAATAGAGAAAGAAGCCTTGAAAAAGAATGAAGAAACTTTTCAGAATCTAAAGGAACAGGAACATCTCATCTTTTCTGTGGGTGTTAAGGGGTAGTACCACTCAGTATGCCTGGGACCAGGGAAGGAGCTGACTGTGTACCCAGCTCTGTGGTATTTCAGAAGGGCTAACTGGAGCTAATAAGCACCTGGAACCATGTCCCTGGTAAATAAGAGTCTTTCATGAGACTGTCTCTGCAGTTAAATGCTAGCCCTGTGTGATAGAGAAGCACTAGGTGATGAGATTTGTAGAAACATCTCTACTGAAAGGTAAAAAAAGACCTTTGCTATAGCAGGTTTCTGGGACTAAACTGAGTACAAAATACATAGAAAACTGAGGATAAGTGTTACTAGTGGGGCTAGGGAGCCTGTACTGTTCTGAAGTGCTCTTACGGTGAAAGGCAGGTATTAAAATGCCAGGGCCTAGTGAAACTGGAGAACTTTCAACATTTATTGTTATTTTAAAGTTCTGATTCAACAATTGCTATCTTAATCACAACATATGGGGCTTGCTCTTACACCTACCAAATACAGCATGGAAAGGATATCTGGAATTAGAGAAACAAATACTGTGCAATATAGTTTTTGTGCAGATTGTTACAATTTACAGTATGGAAAATTGCATTCTTTATTCTCTAATTCTGACTGACTGGAAAACATGACAAGAATTGCTTTACTCTGCACGAGTTATACACTTATTGATATTTTCATCTTTTACAAAATAAGGTAGGACTTGTAAGATGGGACCATTTTAACCCAGACACAAGGGCAGGGGTACTTGCCTACCTGAAAATGTCTTGCTCCAGCTCATGAGTCCGTTGTTGGTCCTCCAGATTCTGCTTTTGCATTTCTTCTTCTTCCTTTGGAGTCATGGAACTAAAGCCATCCAAGAGCCATTTTTCTCGCAAGGCCTTTTTCTGATGGGGAAAAATAGACAAGTAAGTGAATGCTAGAGTTAGGCTATTTAACCATTTGCTATATGTGTCTTGATGCCACGGGTGTGATGCAGAGCATTGTGATCTATCCAGCATAAGGCAACCTGACCACAGTGAGTGCCACTGGAAGAGAAAAACTCATTTTTTTGTGTTTTGAGATTGACTTTAAAGCAAAGTCTTTAGGAACAATGCCCCATTTTACTAGTTCATCCAGCAAAAATGTAGAATATGTCAGCTGCTATCCATAACAGATTAATATGGGTAAGTGGATCCACTGGTTTCTGTGTCAACCAGTTGTACAGCCATACAAACAACAGACTCATGTGAAAGGCTCCAGCCAGAAGCCCAGCAGTTTTAATAGCCCAAATTTCTGGGGTCCTGGCATTGCATAGCTTCTGGAAGGAGATATAGAAGATGAGAAGTTTCTGTAAATGAGATTGTATAGGAGTAAGAGATCTCTAGGGAGTTAGTGATGCAATGGTACCCCTGGAAGTTTAAAGGATCTCAATCTTGTGTACTTATGATAGTGAACTCACATTTCAGCTGGTGAAGATGTGTGGGGTAGGAGAGGCAGTAGAAAGGTGGAGCATGGGCAGCTGGTGCCTGGTTAGTGTTTCAGCAGAGCTGCTGTGTATTTAGAGCTGCTGTTGCAGGGGCAATCCAGAGCTTAGGTACTTAGGTCCTGACCTGGTTAGTGTCTGTGGTGGCTTACAAATTGGTGTATTGTGTGTGCACAGGTAAGTGTATCTCTTTCAGCTGTGTTTTCAAATTCTGAAAAATACCGTTGTATGCATTGTTTGCTTCCTACAGCTGCTTTGCACTAGGAAAGGTGGTACCTGAAAGTCATCAGAGCTCTCAAAAATAGTCCTGGTAAAATAAAACATATTCTTGGAAATAAGTTCATATTTGCAGGCTGAAACTTGTAGACCATGCCAACTTTCTTGCTCTCTTTTTATTCCTTTCAGTCTGACTCAGGGATATAAATGCAGTTGCTGCCTTGGGGGAGGAGTTGGGACTCTTTAGAAATATTCTTTGAACAGCCAAAAAAGGGGCGCACATATAAAGTCTTTAATTAACCATGAATGTCCCAGTTATAATTTAGATTCCTTGAGGTGTCTGATTTCCATATTAAGTTTTTGGTTTTCTCCCCCCATACAGTTTTGTTAATTGCAGGATGTGGATGCAGATTACACTGAATTTTGACTACTGCTGCTTGAGGCAGTGTGCCCAGCACTGCTGCATTAACCTCAGTGCTGCTTGCAGGGGCTGTTGGAATCCCTGCCTGCATCCTGTGTTGAGTCACTTCAACTGTTGCTTCCTGCACTTTTCTATTTATTGTGTACTTTCCATGAGGTTATTACTGAGGCCCAACTGGCAGAGGAATATATATGTGGGATCTTATTGCAGTCAAAAGTAATTTTCCACTTGACATATAATGTCATAGTAAGTGTCTTGAAAACAGGCTTGCTGAGAAATCTGGGCACACTATGGTGCTTTTAATTTTTTTACTTGTGGGATATAAGAGCAATGTTTACAGTTGCCTTTGCCTGCAGGACAGTGTTCTGTCTCTCTCAACACTGGATCCTAGGAAATCTTAGTAAACACAGGTCAAGGCTGATGTTCTGAGCCTTGACTTTGTCTGTAGAATCACTTTGCAGCACTTCCTGGTAGTTGTTTTTTAGGCTCTAATGAAATGAAAACAGATTTTAATAGGATATTTTTACATTATCTGGTAGATGCAGGTAGCATGGTGTTGGCAAAACCACCAGATCTTATTGACCACAAAATACCATATTCTCAAGCTGGAGGGCACATAGTTATTAATTTCCTTTCTATCAAGCTGTTTAGATTTTAATGATAAGTAGGCCCTCTAGAAAAGTGAGGTTTTCATCTTGGCTGGAACAGTGTTAGTCTAGCACTTATGTCTCCAAACATGGAGCTATAATTCCTCGTAAGATTCAGAGTGGGGCTGGCACTGTAGACCTCAGAAACCAACATCATGTATTAAAATCAACAAAAGCTTCTGTCTGTATAGGGTTGGGCCCAAGAGAGCAACCTCCCTAAATACAAGTGTAACACAATAGTGTTATTTTTGCATGTTTCCAGAGCAGTGTGCTGCTACTCCCAACTAAATGCCATGTAATTTTTTTCATTTAATTTGCCATTTTTGAAAGAATGACACATTGTGTAGTTTGGAAACAACCTTTGAATGAAAGACGGTTTCAGGTCTGCTCCATCCAGGCAGTGGCACGAGCCAGTGCAGGAGCAGATGCTTTGGGCCTGACAGGTTGTTTTCTCCTGTCTAACATTTCCTTCCATAGCAAAGTGTCTCTAGCTCAGAACCAGGTTGTGCATGTGTTGTAGCACTGACATGAAAGCACTTTCATTTTGCATTAGGCTCTGTGTGTTAAGGCAAAGGGATACTTGTCCTCTGTGATGTGATAAAACCCTGGGAAGAGCCAGAGTGCTGGAAAGTAATCACTTTGTTTTGTGGTTCGTGGTCACATCAAAAGCACCATGACAACATCCTGCAGATTCTGTGAATAATTTGCAGTGTGTGCTTCAGGTGTAATTCCACTACCATCCTTAACAAGGCTGGACTAGCATTGAGAGATTCATCCTTCCCTGGAAAGCAAAGGTGCTTTGAGTTTGTGGGTCTTGCTCTCCCAGGAGTATGGCAGTTCACCTTACAACGTTTTGGGAAACGCATAAACAATTTTAACATTTTTTCACAAAAAAACCCAAAAATGTGGTTCAACACTGTTAACTACTGGAAGGAGGAGGTGTGTGACAAGCACCTACAAGGTAGCACTAATGGAGTTCAGGCATGTCAGAAGCCTGAAAATTAATAAACTAAACTGTGAAAGCTCTTAGAAAGTACATGCAAATCAGTACTGATTGCACTTTTCAAGCAATTCTGTCTGGTCCTTTCCCTTGTTGCTTCAGTGAGAGGGACTCCAAGTAGAAGAAAAGATTACTTGTTGGAGCATCTAGAAATACTAGATAAAATTTCTTCTGTACCCACACTAGCAGCCTCCAATACTCCTTGCAGTTCTGTGAAGCCCTTTCCTCACAGCTGTATTTGCTTGCATGCCCTCCACTTCATTTGAGAGAAGTGCACATGTAGGGAATAAATGTTCCTTCTCCACTTCCACCAAATAACTAAGATCTGTCATGATGTCCCATGTGTACTTCTTACAAGAAGTTTACTTGGGGGCAGCAAACAAAGTAATTGGGAAGCCAGAGCAGGGCTTCCTATTTGCAAAAGGGAAGCTAAAACTTCCTTTTTTAGGCAACAAACAGAACACATACCACAGAAAAGCTCCAATAGAAAAAAAAAACAAACAACAACCACAGACCAAACCAATCCAACAATCTTTTGATAAACCTGTTGCTAAGGGTTATAAATAGGAAGGACAAAATGAGGAACAGGATAGTGCTATCCATCTAACAAGAACATCTCTGGCAGTGAGATTTACTAACCTGCAATAGTTTCCTGGGAGACAGGTGTGAGTTATGTTAATAGATTGTGGAGCACTGGATTTCACCATGCACACAACTGGTATGTGTATAAATGTGTGGAATCAGGCTGAATCACTAGGGAAATTACCCCTTAATAAAATTTACTGCAGTGTTTGAATGTTTGAGAAGTCTAAATCTGTTTTAAAGCAGTTCATGCACTGGTTCCTTTTGTTGTTTGACTCCTGAATTACTCTGAAGCAAGAATGTTCATTAAGGGACAAAACTTCTCGGGTATAAAGCAAAAGCACTTCATGTACTAATGTGTTTGATATTAGGTGCCTGTCTTATTCCTGAGCTGGAAAAAGTAGTCTACATTTTGTGTGCTCCAAATAACTAATGATATGTATGTATTTATACAGCATACGTGTGTATGTAAGTATATCTTTAAAGCATATATTTAAATGTATGCTTGATTCTTCTTTTCCAAGTGAATAATTTCCTCAACAGATCTTTGCTTTGCTTTGTATATGCAATAGGACTGATTTAATTTAAAACCTTTTCTGTATGATCTCTGTTTGATTTCTCCTACAGCAGGCAGAGAAATCACATCCTCTGGTCTCTTCCAAAGTAAAACCATTTCAGTAGTATTTTTCCAGGAGTGTTTTATCCTCTTTAAAAACTCTGTAAAATTTTTTCAGAATAAGTTCAAGGTAGGGTTTTGCTTTCTTAACTTTTAAAACTCCACTGGACCTATTAATTTTAGCTACAAACATGTACTAAGTCTGTAAGGAAACTGCCCTAGGGCTCTGTCTGCACATAGCAGTAGTGAGGATTAGCTGGTTGTCTACAACAGATCAGTTTATCCCTCTATAAAGAAGGGCAAAAGAGTCATCTGGATTTATAGACATGGAAACTTGAAATAAAACTTTCAGTACTCGATGTAGCCATGTACCATGATGGAGGAGTCACATGTTTGCTACTCAAGGGTTACAGGACTTGGAAAAGTTATTCCCCTCCTTTTTAGACAAGATGTTCCACAAATGGCCAAGCCTGTCCTTGGAGTAACTAGCTTCCAATAAAACCTGGGCATGTTGGCTTGCCTGGCCCAGTGAACTAGTTTATCATGGCTTTTCATTTTTTTGGCTTGACACGAAAGAAGAGGGTGGATGAAGCTCAGGATCTGGTGTCTGTTTGGAAGAGAAGTCTGTTTTAAATATGCTTCTCTCACATTTGCTGGAGGAGACACGCCACGCTCCTGGTGTTAGATTCCATATATCTCTTGAGACTGTTTATCTGCTCACATAATGAAAAGAGTATGTAAAATACCAGGTCTTGCATGTTTCTAGAAGCATAGATTTTGCCTCATCTCTCTAAATGACATGCACTGCCAAACTGCTATAAACATTTTAAGAATAGTGGTGTTGGGTAGAAATCACTGCAATTTCAGGTCTCTACAGACATGGATCTTTAGGTTTCTTATACCTTTGGTCTTTGTAATCCTGAGTTTACCAGGCCATATTTGAAACAATATTTGTAGCATTTATACTTTTTTTTTTTTAATATACAAAGAAACTGCATTATTTTACTAAAAAATAATTAAACAAGCTGACAAAAGCCTACAGTACAGCCAAATAAATATGGTGTTTTTATTCTAGGAAAAAATGCAATTAGACCTCATCATTGTGCTGCACCCTGTACCAAGTGGGGTTGCTGTTGTGGGATTAGGGAGTGAACACACCCAGTCTGAAATGTGAGGCTTAATTTTCCTCTTTGAGTTTTTCCTGGTTATGATCTCATTTTATGCCATGTAAGTGATCAAGTAACATTAGCTCCCCAGTGTAATTTTTTTCAAAGAGTGATGCTTATTAAAGTCAAATGGAGTCCTGGCAGGACTCCACAAAGCTGTAAAAATTTGACAGTAAAAGCACGACTTAAATGCATAAAGATTTGCATTCCAAAATCCCTAACCTTTATTCATGCTGTATGACTTGAGGCTATCTTTAGTTACATAACTCTAGCACCTTACTTACCTTTAAATGTTGGTGTTTCATTTTTTCCTCTTCTACTTTTAGACGTTTCTGTGTAATTTCTTCTTGCAGTTTTCTTTTGTCCTACAAATTAAGAACAATAAAACTTTGTTTAGAGAAATTACTTGTTAATAAAATTATTATGTCAGTGTTGTTCAGTAGACTGAAATCAATCCATGCAAATAAAGCCCTATTATAAAGCTTATGTGGTGCTTAGGCAGTGCATAATTCTTTGCAGCAATAACTTGATCCTACACAGGTATGGTTTCCACTGCTCTTTCTCCAAAGTACACTTAAATGTCTTAATGACCACAGAGGAGGGATCATGTAAAATAAAAATTTACTCTTGGGAAAGGCAGGGGGCAAAAACAGGAAGGAAGTGCAGTTGAGCAAAATTGTACATGCAGAGTAAGACTAAAAATGGATCCTGACCAAAATTCCTAAGGCTGCCCACGCATCATTTAGGAGAGGAAAGTGTCTGCATGGTCTGCACTGAGCAGCTGTGATAGGTCACTAGATGAAACAGGCTGTCAGTGAATCCAGCACTGAGTTTATGTATTCTGTGCCTAATAGCTGAAACAAACAGGAATAAACAAAAACTTAGAAATTTGTTTTGTTAGTCAAATAATGGTAAAGATGAGAAAAGAGGTATGTAATATACTTCATATATGTTGTTTTCTCAATTTAAAAAGAAAATTTTTGCTTTTGCTCAGGCTGTTTTTGTGGCTGCTGATCTTTAGAAGGATAGAACTCATGTAGTGCTGGTCTATCCTAGTGCCACCTCAATCCTTTTTATTACAGATTAGGGAAAAAAGGAAATGGGTGAACAATGTCTGAACACTGGCAATGCTTGAGCCTCCCCTGTTTTTGGATAGCACTGTCACATGGAGTAACCTTGTGGCTCTTCTGTGTGAGGCCAAATACTGATTTAGTACCTTGTGTCTTTAGCAGCCAGGGGGAAGGAAATCATGCCAAAGGAAAGTAATTTAATAAGGTGTATTAATAGGCTATTGTCTTGGTCAGCCTTAATGCTATAAAATTCTGTTGCTGGGCATGGCTCCTTGCCATGTGCCAATCAAGAAACATTTGTACTTGTTTCTTGATACGTTTTGGGGAAGTAAATGGAATCTTCTGTTGTCCTGTGCAGAAATGTTTGATGACTGGAGGCTAATCCTTCTTTCCTTTCAATTAGAACAGCCTGACTCTGTTAAAAAAGTGGTAGCTTTTTAATAAAGGGTCTGTTTTCAGACCAGTATGGTTCAGGAAGGAGTTAACTTCTTCATAAACAGAGGAAGAGCCTTGCCCTGTCAGCCCACCTGTGCAACCAGCTGTGTGTAAGGACTGGAGAAAGTCAGTAAGGAAGTGCTGGATGTAAGGCTGGGAGTTGTTCTCCACCATTTCCCTGGGATCTGGGATTTGGAAACAGGAAGAGCCGTGGTGTGCTTGGCTGAATCACATCACTGTTACTGGAAATGAGAAATTAGCAGTGGGGCCACAGGCTCTAAGGATGCTTTCTGAAGGATAGGATAGGAAGTAGAAGAAGCCACCAAGCTTTATGGGGACCAAGGGCAGGGTACAGGCTGGCCAGGCACTACTGATGCTGCGCTGGGATTTCATAGGTGAACATCAACACTCATCTCTCACAGTTTGAAAAGTATAGCAGTTATTTATAAACCTACTACAATTTTTCCTTGATGGTGTTAGTCTGCCTTTTTAATACTCCAAACAGAACAGGTGGGGCTCTCTCCTCAAAGTACATGCTATTTTTATCTCTGCAGTGCTTTTGTGTTTTGCCAATGCTCCTCAATGCAATTACCAAAGTTACAGATTTAGGATCACTACAATGTGTAATTTTTCTGCAATGATCCTTGTGTGAGCCTTTATCCAAAAGCTGCTATGGTGGATTTTTCCTAGCTAGACCTGATTTTGAAGACTGAGTATCTTGTCTCTGATCTTCACACTTTTTCTTACTTAGGAAATATTCCTGATCTCATGGTATAAATGGCCTTTAAATAATCCATCATTAGATGAGCAATGTGACAAGAGCTTGTGTTTACAGATTTTTACAAGTCTTAAGGAAAATTCTTTTTGTCTTTACTAAAGTGCTGGATAAGATTTTTAGCCAGAAAATGAACTTTTACTGGCTTTATACAATTAAAAACTATTTTAAGGCAATTTCAGTATTCTTTCTGTACCAGTGGTGATGTAATAAGAGTGTGGGCAGTCTGAAATGAGTATTTGTACATAAACCACTGTGCAGAAAGAAACCTGAGTATAAAGGCATAAATTAGTATATTTTAAACTAACTGTTAATAAGGAACCTATTCAGTAAAGAGACTTTTGCCTGTTTTTTTTCTCAAAGGTCCATATTTCTTTTATGTCCAATGTTTTTTCTCTAAAAGTTTTCTTCCTGTATCCTCCATACTAGCATGCTTTAATTTCACTAGTAGGTATTAAAAATTTGTTATACAGTTATCCAGATTAAATCAGCTGAAATAGATTGTCTTTTATATTTCTAGTCTATATACCTATATAGTTTAGTCTAATTCCAGAAGCTAAGAAATATGAGGAATCTTTTTGAGCCTTATGTGCCAAAATAAATTTAAAATTTTTTTAGAACACTTTCTACCATGCATTCTGCTATGCTTTGTCTGCATATCATGTCTTGCTTTATGAAGCTTTGACTGTACATCTAATGGAATAAATGTTTATTCCTGGATAGCTAAGGGAGCCATGATTCTATTAAGCCTCGTGCTCTGCCCCTGCAGATGATTGCTGGCAGAAGTCCTTGAAGTCCAGAAGTCCTCTCTTACTATGCTCTTGTTAATGTGAGCAGGATTTGCTTTTTATGACAGAGCATCTTCAGCCATTCCTTTCTGTTGTGCATCAATGCAAAGTAAGGCTTGGTGTTAATTTTTACTCCTCCTGAAACATGTGGGACTCTTTCCTGACTTATGTGCACAGAAATGAATTGTGTTCTAGACTGGATCTGTCTGAAAGAAAGGCAATGGCATCTACAGAGCAGTGTCTTGTGAAATGTCTTGTCTGCCAAGTCCATTAGTTTGTGTCATTGTTCTACAGTGGTGCCAAAGATGGTGGTCTTGGTCCCCTGGTAAATGCTACATACTGTCAAATTCCATGGAGCAGCTAATGTTTTAACTAAGGTATTTTTATTTTTTTGTAATTTTCCGGACACTAAAACCCATTAAGCATCAAAGGTATTAAAGCTTTCATATCTTAAGGTATGAAAGTCTTTCTAACAAAATGAAGGCATTTTATTTTTTGCTTTTATATTCTAGATACACCAGCAGCAGGTGGTAGCTACATAACAAAGGAAAAAGTTTGCTTTTCAGAGCCATGGGAGCATCAAAACATTTAATAACAACAACATCATGAACAAAAACAATCATGTTTTCCTTTTTGTTTGCTATAGGGAGAAAAGATTTGCAAAAGGCTTTGAAAACTCCTACTGGTTGTGTTGCTGTCAAGGAGACAGGTATTTAACGATAGAAACCAGTAAGTTTCAGTGCAGGGGCAGTTGTTGACTGCTGGAGTGCCCCTTGCTATCCTGTTAGATCCTGTACAGCAAACATCTGGAAGGAAGCACTTGAAATTCCCAGGTACTTTACTTGAGCCTACACCCCCCCTCCCCAGAGCCATGGAGGAGCTTGCTATTGTAACTGCAGGGTGCTGTTTCCCTGGACAACTCTTTCTGCAGGTTGTTAGGGCTGATAACTTCATTTTACTCAGGCTGCTTCGTTTCTGCAGTCACAACACTCCAGGTGTTCCAACTGAATGCTCTGGATTGATGAAAGCAGAGAGCACATTGTTCCTTTACACATCAAGGGTAATAAATGAAGTCATTGCAGAACCCAAAAATTATTTCCTATTTCTTCTAATGCAAGACACTGGAGGCTGCCCCAGTTTATTTCAAGAAAACTGCTGCAGTATTCCTTTGGAAGCAAAGCTGCAGCTGGAGGATGCCAGCCTCAGTGTGTTCATAGGAGTCCTCATCAGCCAAGAGTGCTGCCCTATTCCTGCCCCTGGATCCCAGGGAGCATAAAACATTGTGAGGCCTGGACTTCTCTGGAGTGCCAAAGCTGTTGTTATCTTTTGAGCCCATGCACTAGAGACAAAGTCCAGGTTATTACCCTGGTTCAGGCAACATTGCAGTTAAACAAACAAATGTACTCTAAACCCTCTAAAACATTTCAAATTACCTTATTGTGGGCTTGTGTTAGGTCTCAGGTAAATACAGTAAATGGTCCTGTTGGCTCTTATCAAATGCCAAAATTAAAACTCAACTGAATTAAAACCCAACCTGTTAGATTCCCATAGATTTCCAGTTATGCCTTCTTACATTTATTTTGATTCCAATAAGGTATTCTTTAATTCTTCCCACCATTTATTCTGCTAGATTAGTCACAACTAATCTGTCAATTAGGAGTGTGACAAATACCTTTGTTTCCATTATTTATTATTAACTAAGAGAGTCAGTGATCCTTCTGGAGGTTTCTTTTCATCTCAGAGGGCCAAATGTTTCAGTTTAAGTCTTTTGTAACTGAATAAGTTTAGTTTGAGATCAAATCAGAGGAGGATTTGGCTTCAGCCAATTTTTATAACATCAGGTTTTATTACTTTAAAAATAGTTTAGTTGTTCCTTTTAAACACTAGAAATCATCACTCAGATTTCCTTTTAGAAGAGAAACTGAAAATGTTTTCTAATGTCTCCAGCATAGACTTCACTGACTCTGTCCTCTGAAAACTGACAGGAGGAATTTGCTTAATCCAAGCTTGTCCTTTTTTACTTTTCAGACAGCAATACTTATGACAGATGATTAATAATTCAGAACTTGTATTTAATTCCACAGTACAAATGAAAAATCTCTAATCTCACATTGTGAAATGTAAAAATTGATTTGTTCTGGAATTCTCTAGCTGCCTTCTGACCTTCAGGCAAACATTCTGTAATGTGTGTTTTAGACTGTCCAGTAGTGACTTGCACACATACTTTCACTGCTTTGAATTTAATTTTAAGGTGCAATACAAGCAATACAACCCATAATGAAGTCAGTACAATCAACTTAGCTGTCTTAAAGCAATATCTTATAAACTAAAATTATTAAGTAACAATTTCAAGCAGACAAAGTCTTTTCTGTCCTGAGCTAAATCATTATTCAGCAAACACACAGCAGCTCATTGCACAGAATATTACTTCTAAACCTTTTTTTTTTTAATAGTGAATTATAACCATGGGCACTTACTGTTATGGCCTGGAATCTTTCTTTCAGCAATTCGGCTTCCTCCATTCTATAAATCAAAAACAGACAAGTAGTGAAGGCAAACAGAATGAGACCATAAGCAAAAAACCTCCTGGTGGGGCTGCAAAAAAAAAATAAAAGCTGAGGTGATTTGATCCAGTTCCAGAGCAGAAAGAGGCAGAATTTTTGACTTGTCAGAAGAGTCCCTGAACAGATGAGCAGATCAGTCCAGACAGACACATGTAATGAGGGTGTGGAGAAGAGGCAGACAGGGAGAGTGCTGGCATGAGTTGACTGACAAGTTGGAACAGTGGAGCACAAGCTCTTTTCCTTCAGGAGCTGCCAACTCTTTGTTTTAATGTGCTCGGTTAGCGTGCCACTGCTTCTTTAACTGTTAAATGCCCAAAACAGACTCTTACAGGACCTCAGTTAAAGTAAACTTTTATTATGTTCCTATTTATCTTTCCTTTCTTTTTCTATGCTACTGGTGATAAACAGATGTTTTAAACTTATTGAATTTATTTAAACTGAGAAAGTTTATTATTTAAATTATTTCTTTTATTTCACCAGTATGTTTCAACCTGTTGTAATATTAGCATTCTAGATGGCATGGAGTTCTTTTGAGATGGCTGTTTCAATTTAGTTTTGTAGATGAAATTTTTAGAAAAGCTGTATTCATAGCTGGAAGAGTTTTAGAACTGCTAACCTGAAGTAAGATAAACTTTAAGGAGTCAGGTCTTTCATTAAATGCAAGTGTTAATCTGTGCAATTACTGGTCAGCTATCTGGGACTCAGGGGAAGCTTTGTCTAAGTCAGGATTTCAGGATCATCACTGCAGTGTTACCGAGATGAATCTAAAATGCAGGTGGCTCTCAGGCTGGATTTTTTTTTCAGTTGACTTGCTGTAGATTTCTGCTGAAAACAGCATTCTGTGCCTTAAGGGATGGTACACATTTTGACCTTTCTATTTACCTGAGTGAGAGTCAGCCATCCAAAATCAATCTAGGAAACTTGCAGAACAAGTGGAACTGCCTTAGTAAAATCCAGTTGTGGAAAGAATTCTAAGCAAATCAAACAGCATCAAGGTGTAATGTGAATCTGGAATCCCTTTTTTACCTTCTGTATCACATAACTTAAGTCTTTGTAAGGACACCAGCAGAAGACTCAGTCAGCATGTTTTGGGTTTTTCCTGCTAATTCACTGACATGACTCAACTCAGCAGGATTTGGTGACAGGGTTTATTTTACATGTTGGTACAGTGACCTGAAGCTTAGTGGCAAATCAAGCTCATTATTAGCAAACTCTAAGATGCTACAGAATTGGACACTTCATGCTGAAATTGCAGCCTTATAATTTGATAGAAACCAATATTTAATTTCAATTTCCTCCTTTCTAGTATGTCATCACTCCTCTGTATACATGAGCAGATTTCCCCCCTCTGCACTGGGGATTAAGGATTCATTAATGTCTCCTTTATACTCTGATCCACCCTGAGGTTTTGTTCAAACTTGCAAAGACCCCATTTTTAATCTCCAGTGAAGAGTTAATTTCTATTTTTAAAACATTAATATATGCTTTGTTTGTTCAGCATCTGAAATTTAAAAAATTACAATATTAAAGTGAATGCAAAGTTCAAAGGCAAGTATATTGAGGTGTATCAAGAGGCAGATTCCATGGGAGTTTGAATAAGTTTGGCTTATGGAGAAGCGAATAAATTCAATCACACTGTGAAAATAAATATTTTTTTGCTGTAGAAGGTAATAGAGAGACAGTCTTTCAATTTAAGCTTTCATAAGTTAGCATAGCCCACCTTACCAAACACTGAAAAAAACCAAATTATTTTACCTTTGTCCTCCGTGAAGTTCATCTTAAATTTTAAGTATGTAGGTGGACTTCAGAATGGTTAAAAAATATTTAAAGCAGCAATGGATTACATTAGAAGTAAGGATGTCTGTTTTGGGCCAGAATCTGTACTGTGAAATAAATGGGATCTACACTCAACGAGTAGAGGAATTAGATCAATATTTCCAGATTAAATTAAAATCAATGGGCTTGCATTGCTTAGAATTTTTATGATCTAAAATATTCTCAAGCATAAATTTATGCTTGAAAATTATTTGTTTTAAAAAACCCTACTTGTGGATGTTATATAGTTACAGACTGGAAAAGTATTTAACATATCTTTCCCTAAACAGTAAGTTGAGGTAACCTGAAGAAGGTTCCTAGAATGTTACTTCTGTTTTTAGGTGACTGTTATTATGAAAGCATGCAAAACCCACTTTAAATATTTTAAATTATTTGAATCATATATATCCCCTTGGTAGGCAGGATTTGTTGTTCAGTCAATAGGTTGTTTTCCAGTTATCTTAATCCTATTCTAAATGGGATTTATGTGCAAGAGAAGAAATGGACCAGCTGTCATTTTGTCTGCCTGGTAAGCCTGCCTTACCAGTAGGAGTATCCATGGAGTAAAGGTTGGAGCAGTGAATCTGAACAGCTGTGTTTTCAGCCCACAGGATTCTTGGAACAGAACCTGACTGCCAGGAACATATCCAGAGGAAACTATCTACCTATACTGTAACTTTAAGAAAAAGTTTATTTTTCTTTTGGTAGAATAGATTCATTGAGTGATGCAGAAAATGTTTGTGTATCATATAATGAGTCATACAGGTTGGACTTTTTTGGCTTCACATATTTCTTTGTTCATTTCCCTTTTGCACCGTGTACCTCATTTAGGACTAATAATGCACATTTGCAGCACAAGGTGAGAAGTCTTACAGAAAAGGGGGTGCTAATTTAGAAGAATGCAATATCATGAACCAAAATCTAGAAGGAGCATAGAAGCACTTTCACAGCTGTTGTTCATTTCTGGAGCAATGTCTGAGTCCTGGAATGGTCTTCAGAACGTTACTGGCTTCCCTGTACTGGCTTTTCCTCTCTACATACAATATCAGCCTCAGTTCTACACTTGCTCCTTGTACTGGGATTTCTTTTGAAACACGTAACTAGCCTAAGGTACAGTGAGGTACAATTGTTTGCTACCACAGGTTATTGTGGTAGCAAACAATTTCCTCTGAGAAGAAACATTGTATTAAAGGTAAGGAGAAAGAAGCTTTCACTTTTTCAAAAAGTGAGTGGAAGTTGATTAGTTGATTAGTGAAGTGAATGGAGTTGATTAGATTGTTATCAGCTGAAAACAGCCTACACTTTCTGGAAAGAGTGGTTACTGAGGTCATTAATTCACATTTTGTCCATCTTAACTAATTTTGCTTTGGGATGAGCTGCCTTTGGTAAATGTGTTTGAAACATGAAAACAGTATTTTGGACTCAGTACCAAAAGGAATTCTGTATTCTTACAGTGAGCAAATGAACTGCCCCTATGCATTTGTCTACATATAGCCTTGACTCTGACAGCAGGAATAGGGAGGAGAGCATTTTCATTGAAGGTCTCTCAATGGAAATGTTTACTGCAGCCATCCTGTCAATTGGCCCAAAGTCTCTTTTCAGGGGTGCCTCAACTGATTGAGAGACCCTCCCTTCTCCAGCTAGAACCACAGTTTTACATTTTACAGGTGGAAAAAAAACCCACAAGAAATAGATATTTGAAAATCTAATTAAGGCTTGCATCCCTCCATCAAATTATACATTTGAAATTATTTAAAAATGTATAAATTTTAGGATCTTAGAGAAAGTTTGTAACAAAACATCTGCCAGCTCTCAGGAGGAATTAAATTTTGCTTTGAAGGCAAATTTTGGAGAAATAATTCCCTACTAGGCAGGTCTTTTAACATAATGAATTTCTTGGATTCTCTCACTGAAACAAAACAATATCCAAATATCTCAGATTTATACAGTTTTATGAAGCTAAATTCTACCTCACTTGTTTGAGTAGATACACACCCTAAATCTCTGTGAGGAAAAGCCTTGGAGTATTATGTTTCAGTTGGTACAACTCCCTTCCTGTTGCTATTCATAACTATAAATATATTACTTCTTTAAACTCAAAATAAAAACCCTGCTATTTGTCATTAGCATCAGGTTTCTTTAACACATTGATTTTTTATTTTATGGTACATCTGCTGCTCAGGCATCTTTCAATGCTATGGAGAGGTTTTAGAAAGCAGCACAGGCTTGGGTGTTCCTTCTGTGGTAGGGGTCTATTTTATGTTGGTAAGACACAGTTAAACCCAGCTAAAAATGCTATTGTGCTAAATATGGACCATCCTGCCCCTATTTTCTGAAATTATACAGTGAACTTTATTGAAGTATACTGATTATTTTTTAATCAGTTAACAATGTTTTGTGTGGCGTTTCTCATATTCCCAGACTTGTCTGTTCTTAGTCTCCTGTAGTTTATGAACCTCTGGATGTGGGAGGCTTTCCAAAGCACCTTTAACACTCTGTTGTGTCTCATCTAAAAATCCCCCTTCAGTGAACAGTTAAGTGCAATTACTGTGGTGATATCAAGCATGAGACTCTTAATAGAATGTCTTCAGGTGCCCAGGTAAGTGATAGGACTGTGTTTGTTTTGTGGTGGTTTAGGGAGTTTTTCTTGGGTTTTTTTGTTTGTTTTGTTTTTTAAATGTAAACTGAAACAAACCCACAGAATCTGAACTGCTCGGGATGGGGCCTTACACACGTTGTGGAACGCATTGCTCACAACCTAGCATTTTCCAACTGCTGCAGATATGCACTTCTAAGAATAGGGCAGAGCTTTAAATCCTACCCAGCCAGCTGCGTGGGGAATTTTTAGCAGGGCTCTAAGAATCATCTTTATTGCATAGTTTGGTTATGTTTTATTGAGTGAAAACAAACCAACCCGTAACCAGGGCCAAATCCTACAAAAAAGTAACAAAACCTGTTCTGTGCTGTCCATAATATGGATCTACATCTCATAGGCTTCTGATTCTTATTTTATGAGGGGAGCACAATGAGGACAGTTGAGATGTTTGGATCTAAGAGACTTCAGTAAGATGGCAGAGCAAAATTAGGGTCTTGCGGACATATTTTTGTGAACACTTAGTGCCAGGTGTACCCGTGCCACAGTACCGAGGGCTGCTGGTGAAAGCCTTAAAAGTGCAGACAATTTGCTCTAGAAGATGAGCTGAAGTAGGAATTCCTTATGAGAAAAGCTCTTTCTGCAGCTGGAGTTGGGGAGGGTGTGGTGTAGAAGAGGCAGGGACAGCACTTCACCAGGGAGGTGGTGAAGGCGTTGAGCAGCCCGTGGGGAACGCCAGCTGGCTCCCTCCTCCTGAGGCATGGGCTGAGCTCTCACGCTGCTCCTTGGAGAAGCTGCCTGACGAGTCTGTGCCTGTAGCACTGGAGCTCAGATGTTCTGCAAGATGGGATGAACCTTATCTGATAGCTCCCAGCAGAGCAAAGAGGAGTTACTGCTTTCTCCTCCCACACTTCCAGCCGCATTTTCCTGTCACTTCCCTTCATTTGATTAATCTGTGAAGCAATTATATTTGCTAATCTGTCAGGAAAGTAATTAAAAAGAAAACTTGAAAACAAACCTAAATCCCCAAATCCATGAGTATCCCCTATGTTCAGTGAACTGAATAGGCTCAATAGGAGATGACAGGGAGAGTAACATTAGGGAGTAAGAAGAACTCTAATTCTGATCAGGAGACAAGCAGCAAGAGAAGATGTAGGAAGTGTGACTTCTGCCAGTAGAGAGATGAACTCAGCCACCTTGCAGGCCTCAGGCTTACCTCACTGAGTGGTCCAGTGGTTGACATGTATGAGAAGCATGTATGCTTAGCTATTTATCTGAAGCTTGAAACTGCTGTGAAAACACGATGACTTCAGACTCTGGCAATCCTTCCTGTGCTTCCAGATATTAAGTATCCTCCGCTGTGGGTGGGCAAAAAATATCCCACATACAATTTGTTTTGCGTAAGCCTTTCCAAGTATTAATGGAAAAAAAACCATGATAAGATTATGCAAAACTTTATTGTTAGCAGAGTTGATAAGATTGTTTATGTCAGACGATGAGTGCTACAAATACAGGCCTAGTTTCTTCAGTAAAGACCTGTTTTTTGCTGAGGAGTTTGTTATTTGGAAGCAGCGACTGAGGAAAAACTCTCAGCTTGTCAGTCACTCAGACTGTTCATGTCAGCTGTCCCCTGCTCGTTCCCAGTGCCAGGGAGGTCACCTCAATAACACGGGGCTCTGGCAGCTGCCGCCGGCTGTGCCGAGTGCCAGGCGGGGCAGCGCGAGCAGCTGAACCTGAGGAGTCATCCGGATGCCTGTGACAGTATGTCACCAACTCTTATTTTTCAGCAGATTCAAATGTTTCCCTGCTGCTTTACACAGCACTGTACACTTATTTAACCCTTTACCTTAGAGTGGTGATTATTAACTGGGAGCAAAAAATGTGGTATAATACAGTTTCCTTATTTTTCGTGGAAGTTTTGTTTCGATTGTCAGGATTTCAGACCTATTTCATAGCTACATTTTCTGATCAAAAAGATATTATTGTCCTTATTTTCACCTGAATTCGAAGTGGATCCTCTTAGTGATATTCTGCTCTTTGCTTGGTATTTGGTCCTGGTGAAATTTTGTAAGTAGTTTGAACTGGTATACTGGCTCTGTGGAGCTGAAGGAAGACATCCTGCTTCTGTCTCTGTGTGCCATATTCCCACAGGTAACGTGGCTGTCTGCTCATTGAATCTGCTCACTAAGCTGGCTGAGATCTAACCAAGCTAGAAGGTGGTTATTGCTATGCTGATGAGTCAGATCATTGCCCAGGGAAGCCTGATGAGTGCCAAAATGTGGTAAAGAGAGAGGATAGAAGGTGAAACTGTGGCTACTGGAAAATGCAAAGGAGGAAGAAAGAGCAGTGGAAGAGAAGGGACAAGTGGGAAGAAAGGGAAAGTGCTAAACTGTTAGATAAAATAAGATGTTAAATGTAAATTTACCTTTACAAACTATGTAACATAATGTGTGGAAGCTTTCTTTTTTTCCTTTTCTTCCCCCCTGGAGGCTGAATAGGCCTTTGAAACACTTTCATCAGATCAAAGGTCTTATTACCATTCATGAATCCAAAGCATAATCTGGTTGTATGAAAGAATATTTTGGGGACTATAAAAGTTCTTTTCTAGTCATGTCTTCTTAAGATGTGAATGGGCTCTTTACCAAGTGACTTAAGGAGAGCCAAGCTAGCCTGCATGTGATGGCACTGCTTCATTAGATATAATTTCTGAAGAGTGTCTGCAAATTTCTCTGCAGCCTGGCAAGTAAGACCTGTAGTTGGTTTGGAGATCCATTATGGCCTTTACAGATTTCTCACTGTCCAAATGTACTTGGAGACTGATGGTCTGCAAAGGCTGGAGTTCAATACTGTTTTAATAACCTATTTCAACAAAATCTTTGAAAATTTGGAAATGCCGTTGTGTATAGCCTGTAGGTGAAATGACTCTTTGAAAAGGGTTTGATGCATTGTGTTAATCTGGAAAAGGGGCTTGTCAGGTAATTTCTCATTTCACTGACTATTGTAATAGCCTGCTGCCAAATGGATCTAGCTCTATTGTCAGACATACTGCTGATGCAGTTACAAGACATTAAGAAACCTGTTCTTGGGCTTTGAATTAGAAATTTAATCCCCATTTCAGAGCTGTGTGAGTGTCTTATACTGGCCCTAATGGGGTTTTTCAGAGCTGATCTCTCACTGCAGCTGTGTGCTGCTATATGCAAATTAGCAATTAGAATTGGCAACGCTGGTAGTGGAATGGGTCTCTTTGGTGGCTCCCACTCGGGGCTTCAAAGTAACTCTTCCTCCAAATCCTTATTCCTTTGACTGCAACCTTTCTTAATTGCCTTACTATTACGATATATTCAGCAGAACTTATTGCAATACCTCAGTCCTGGCTGGTCCTTCAATACCTCTGGCTTGTACTTTCTCCAAACTGATAGTGTCTGCTTTCCAAAAAAACCTTGTGAGAGCCTCAACCCCTTCCACCTCCTCCTACTTCAGCTAGACATTATCCTAATCCTCAGTCTTTCTCCTATCCTATATTAATCCCATAAACCCTGAGCAAATCTGCCTACCTCTGTCAGTACTTGATGAAGAAGGTCCAGGGGACAGCTCCCACTGTGCACCGTCTGCACTGATAGGCTGCAAAAATCTGACCACAGCTTGAATCTCCCCATTTAATTGCTCCTAACAAGCAGTTGTGAAATCCACAGAGCAGCTCAAAGTGCTCATAAGATGTTCTGAAAATGTTTTCTACCTACTGGTCCTTTTGGTTTTGTTGTGTATAATGCTTGTAGTATAGAACTGTCTTTGAGTTCGTGAAATTTAAATGCCAGTTGTGAACACAACATGAATAATGCAAGAAGTGGTGTATAGGTCAGACTTTGAAGGATCATGAGCATGACTCAAGCAAGTGGGATTCTGTCCTGGTTACATAGAGATTTCAATCAGAAAAACATCCAGACTCTTGATTCTTCTTGTTTCTCTTGCAGAAAATTACTTTAAATTCTCCAACTTATTCTTGAATGTACTTTTTCACCTGTGATTTTCTAATTCTTGGAGGTAAAAGCTACCTGTAGTAGAGCTTGTCAAAAACGTTTTATATAAAAGGCTAGAAGCTAACACAAACCTTCCTGTGCTAAAACAACATCTTGGAATTCTTTTTCTGTTCCATTCCCCCCTCCCCCGCCCTTTTTAATGCTATTTGCATCAGTCAATGAATCCTAAAATAGTTAGATCCTACAATCAATTTTGCTACATTATCATTTTAGTTGTATATTCTAAATCTAGTTTTGACTTTAATTTCCTTATTTTCCTGAATATTTGATTTGTTAGCCCACAGACTTTTGCCTGATTTGCTGGAACACTCCTACCTACTGAGAACAATGCCTACTCTCTCTAATTTTCTGTTTATTATCTAGATACTCTCCATTTCAGAAACAAGGGTGGGATAGGGATTAGTTTAATGCTTTGGTTTGTACAACTTTGAATATTTAATTATTCTGTCACTTAATCATTCAAAATAATTTGATCCTCCTGGGCGATAAAAAGGTTTACAATAATTTATGGATAAGGTGCTCTCTCTTTTCATGTGTATTTGGGAGAATTAATAAAGTTTCAGATCTGTCAGGCATTCTGGAATGATAGGCTAAATTAGTAGTATGCCTGAGTTAGTTTCAGCACTTCAGAACTTTTACAGAGAGTCTCTGATGGCTTCTGCCTCCAATCTGTTTAATGACAAGAGCTAGATTTGCTAAAAAAGGCTTTTGGGCTTTTTTGTTTCAAAGCCTGGTCACAAGGCTCATATCAATAACAAAGCCTTTTGTAGGACTAGCTGAAGATTTCTGTTTTCCTTTGCAATTCTGCCATCATGAAGGCTCTTCCTTAGCAGTGTTTCATATTTTTTCACTGACAATAATGTCTGAACTTGGAAAATGGACCTTTGCTGGTCCTCTGCAATACAGAAATAACAGACTGCTCTATATGTGTTTTGTAGCTGTAAGAAAGTGAATCTTATTTCCTTTTGTTAAGGCTCACACATGTAAGAATGTTATCAAAAGCAGGGCTGTGTGTTTAGGAAGGATGAAATTCCTCAGATTAAGGCATGCCCTGACACCTCAAGATACTGAGGAGAGTTTGGGAGTCATACTGAATCATGAGATGAATATTAACTCTGATAGCAAACCTGTAGCTAGAATGGCTAATGTTCTAAAGATTTTGAGAGTTCCTCTGAATTAGGGATGAGTGCAACAGTTGTGGGGAATAGATTGTCCAATTTTGCTGAAAATATTTCAAGAGGGATGCTGAAATCTGACTGGAATGTTATGAGAAGAATAATAAAAGAATTTAATAGAAAGTATATTCTATGTTAAAGTATGTTTAATATGTATAACTCATTAAATAGAAAGTTAATTGGCTCTTCAGAAAAATACCATTTCTTACTGACGGAAATTTGACAGTAAAAGGCAAAATGATTACAAAATTCAGTCACTGGATGTTGAAAGGTGAAATTACTGCACGGGGGAAGAGATTTTTAAGAGGGACAATAATTCCAGGGCAGTGACAAAAGCAAAGTGATGAAACTTATCACAAAACCTAAGAACATTCTTAGAATACTCAGGAAAGTGACTGGTTAGATGATACAAAAATAGCTTAATCAAGGGCAACTTAAAAAGATTTCTTATTGATCTTTTTTCAATTTCCTTCTGATTTTCACATTTCCTTTAGAAATGCTAAAAATTTTAACAGTTCAGAATTTGCTATTTGTCCTGAGTAGATGGTTATTTTGGCTGTCAGTATTATAATATCATCTCTAGTCCTACTGTGCCAGTTACAGAATGTATTTACAAGACATGTGGCAGTTGCTGCTGGATCCACTTGCTTGCAGCCTTCCTTTTGGAACTTTGTACATTTTAATCAGTAACCTTTTATAACCCAGAACCAGTGATTTTCAAATAGGAACTGAATTTTCCATTCTTTTTGGTGTCATGAATCAAGAAATGTGGGTAAAAAGATGCTGTCTTTTCATGAGCCAAGGAGAATTGTGAATGTATCTGTGTAAGTCAGGAAAATCAGCCCTGTTTCTCTGTGTATTTCCTGCTTCCATCTGTCAGATGGGCAGGATGGTACTTTCCTAGCTCACGGAGAAGAGTGCCATTGTTAAATATGGACTCTTCCTTGCACAGCCATTTAGATGATGTTTGAATTTGGAGTGTACCTACAATGATGGTTGGACATTTGGTAAAATAAATGTTGGAAGAAAAATCACTTTAAGCAGCCTTTTGATTTGTAGATTTCCATGCAAAATAACACTTGCAACCGGACATAGTAACACTGGAATACTGCCAAAACTGTGCTACCAAAATTTAGGCCTGCCCAGCACTGAAGAGAATGGAATAATCTGCTTGATTTTTTGTTGAAAACCCTGGAACTCATAAGTGAATGCTCACCATGAAGTATAAGCTGCCTGTTTCAAAGGATGTCTCTGTTCTAATTTGTTTCAGTTGCAATAGGCTTCTGTGCCTTATTGGTCTCCAGAACTTTACCTTTTAACAAATTATTTTGGATGGCATGGACCCAGCAGCAGGCTAATGCACTGTGGTCATCATTAGCAAATGTTCTTTGCCCTTGAACAGTCTCCTATGCTAATCATTTTATGCCATCACCATTCTTTTTCAGGAGTAGCTGCCCTTGCTAAAAGCAGCCTGGCCCTGTCCATTTGCCAGCGGGAGGTCCTGTCATGTGATTTAGTCCCTCTCAAAAAAGGTCTCTGTGTATGGCTTGGCTGACTTGTCAGTTCATTGCATGCTGACACTGAGTGTAGCAGGCTGACTGTCTTCACAGAGGGCTGTAGTTCAGCTGATCTTGGAGGTATTTTCCAACCTTAATGACTCTGTGATCTCATCTGCTGCCCTTTCTAAATGAGCAGCCCGACTGATGTCATGCACTAACAGATGACAGCACTGGGTTTGGTGATGAGGCCTGTATATTACTAAAATGTGTATCTAGGAATGTAAAATCCATAAATGTTCCTCTTATGTGTCTATCTCTATGAATTAACTGCTCCTTCACTCAGAGATTTGGCCACTGACAGAGTGCAGTCTGTGCAGTCTTTTACTCCCAGTCAGTCATACTGGGGGTTTTGCAAACATTTGGGCAGTGATGCCAGTGGTGAGTTTATAAACTAAGAAAGTGAAAGGGGTCTTCCTAAAAGGCTTGGCTTTGAGTCTGGGATGCCTTGTATGTGCTACCTTTTCTGATAGAGACCTTATCAATACCAGGCAAAGTGTCCTGTTAGAAAACATTTAATGTACTTTAGATAGCATAACACGATTCAGTGTTTACTGTGACCAAAGCTCACCTTCAAGTAGCTGGAATTACTTAGCTTTCTACTCCCTTGACTTTAGCTCTAACTAGATAACCCCTTTTCTAACTCAGCTGTCTCTATTTATTCATGGCAATGGCCTAGTTTAGGGTGTTCCTGGTGTTTTTTCCTAACAATACCTTCCAGTTTGTGATAGATGCAGAACATTTCACTGCCTGAGAGGTTACAAAATTTAATGTGAAGGTAGAGAAGAGTGTGTCATGGTCCCAAACACAAAATATGAGTGTAAGCTGATACTTCTAGTGAGTGGTCATAGGTAGTGGGACTAACATTGAGCAAGATGAGGGGAGAATTAACTTCAGCCTATTTTAGACCAGAAAAAGAAAAAATTAGCAAAGCATACAGGAAGCCTGCTACTTGCTTTTGATTTGGTTTCATTTTATTTGTGGTACTATTTCATGTCAATGACTAACTTATAGATACTATTTCATGTCAATGACTCTATAAGTTAGTCATTGACATGACATCACACCTTTACACCTCTGGACACATTCAAATAGATCACACTTGAACTTCTGGAAGATACCTAATTGTAATTGGAACCTCAACAACACAAAAACCAGGGAAGATATTATGAGGTTGAGAGATTGTGATGAACACTAGGAAAAAGTTGACTGATACATGACAAAGTAAGTTGCTGAAGAAGCAGTTTCAGGATCTGTAGTTTGGCCTTTTGTCTGGCCTTCATCAGGTATATAATAACAAAGCTTGAAACTCTTTGATCAGCAGTTCAGCTCCCACACTGGGAATGAGGCAGGGCTTGCTCAGCTGATACCTCATTCTGACAAAGAAATTGAGTTACAGGAGGGACATAGAGCAGGAGTTGGAGTGGCATCAGTAAAAACAGTAGTAAACTTCTATCCACCACTGTTTGCAGGAGAACTAAGAGCGTGGACAGGTTAACCAACAGCACATCCAATATTACTTGTTCAGCTGCAGCAAAGGAAGCACTTTGAGAAAAGGAAATATAGAAACTGGTGCTCCTCCTGGGATGAACCTGCTGGGGCTTGTAGAGCTTGGCTGTCTGTGGTGGGTGGGGAGATCCTCAACATGTTCTGTCAGACCCTGGCATCTTCACTGCCTATGAAAAAGGGTTGTGTTGTGTTCTGACAGGTAAATATGGGATGACACAGAAGCTGTGTGGAAACAACATAGTGACACAATCATCAGACCACATGAAACTCATTGAGAGCAGGAAGACACTGCTTGAGATGGCATCTAATGTAAGAGAGAGTTTTTCCTCTCTTGAAGTCCTGATGGTTCTGAGGGTACCAGCAGCCCCCTTTGCTTTCTATACTGGATTGAACTCATGTTGCAAGGAAGTGTCTGCAGGTGCTTTACACCATTACTCTGTGACCCGTGTGGCTACTGGCACACACTTCATAGGAGCTGATTGTGATCCTTCCAGCCTGCAGCATGGAGAAATTGTTATTAACAACTGAATGTGTCTAGGACTTAAATATATGGAACCTGAAACTTAGGAAACCTCAGTTTATAGAGCCTGATCCTCGGTGTCTATTCACCAGTTTCCATCTAGTCGAAGTCCCCTTAAACTCATGTGAAACCTTCAATTTTCTGTCAACAATGCACAGAATCAGGTCTGTTTGTGAGCAGCTTTGGGGACTGTCAAGCAGCATGATGTTCCAAAGAGCTTTAGTCCTCTGAGGTACAGCATAAAGCTTGCTCCTGGGGTTTGGGCCAGGGGGGAGTAGTTTAATTATTTGTAGAGATCAAATTTATTAAAGAAGGTTCTGGCTGTGCAATGTAATTTCTTTATAGCATCTGCTGGGACATTGCAAGCCTGGGCTGTTGGAGGGGCCAGCCAAAGAGTTTAGCACCTCATCTGCACTGAGGTAATTAACCAAAGGAGCATTACTCTTGCAGTACTCAAAATTGCCTGGAAAGCTTAAAGTAATTTTCAGTGGCATGCTTAAGGTAGTTTTTGGCTCATTCATAGACTCCTGGGGGTAGTTTTCCAAAACAGTGTTCCTTGTGAGTATCTTTGTAGAGACACATACAAATACAATCTTTACTCCCCTAGCATTGGCTTTGTAAGGAACATTGTCATTGTCTTTTATTTTGAGAATTGTTCTAGAGTTATGCTGGGAGTAATAACCTGGATTGAACCTTGGAAGCCCTTGGAAAGATCTGAGTAGATAGGAATTAATCTCTTTATGCAATTCTTACTTCAAGAAGGCCATTTCTATGTGCTTTGTGAACATCTTGAAAAGAAAGTGTTTCTTTTGAAAAAAATGTTCTTGAACTTCAAGCAAAAATACCACTTAGGGAATGGACTCTCTCCATTCATGCTCAGTTTTGCATGGATCTCAATGTAAATAACAAAACAGCAGTCATCCATTACTAGTTTAAGCATCTCTGAATTCTAATTCTTAAATAGAGTAACACGTTGATAAAGTTTAGTTATGTTTTACTATGCAAAACCATGCCTTGAAATATGAGGATTAAGCAGAAAAAAGTCTCATCATATTGTAAGGAATTTGCTGACTCTTTTTGGACTCAATTGAGCAATCCCAGGGCATGGTAATCTCTTCAATGCAGAGCTGAGGAGGTACAGAGCACCTAGAAATGAAGCATTTGCTGTTCAAAACATATAATTACAAAATCTGTCTGCACAGATTCAAGTTCATGCTTGTTGCCTGACAGCTAAGTATTAAGTCTACAGAGGACTATTTGGGCAAGGGGCAAATACACAAAGCAAATTGCATTGATGTGCTTCAGTATATTGAATTACCCTGCAGTGCAATTGGGAGTTTCTGCCAAAAAGCTCTTTTGAGAACATAAATCTTTGATTTCTAGCAGCAGCAGCAGCATTGACAAATGACAGTCAAGACACACATCATCCTGGGTATTATGTAGTCAGCTGGGAGCTCTATCCTTGCTGCATGAGGGAGAAAGGAAATAAGATTACCCTGGCATCTTCTGAAGCTTTTGGGTTTTGTTTTTGGCTAGTCAGCCATCACCAAAACAAACAGGGCCAGCCAAATTAATTCTTTGGGTACCTTTGAAGTTCAGAGCAGTTATACCTGTACTGAGTCCCAAGCTTCTAAGTATGAAGACTGTGCTGAGTCTCACTGGAGAATCCCCTTTTCAGAACCTTTCTCTAACGGCTGCAGTGTTTAGCAAGGCTTTTCATTTTTCATGATGAGTCATGCTGCTGCCAGTTCAAAAGCTGCATTTGCAAAGATGTGGTTTTGTCTTTTCTCAGTTTTCAGTGAAACATGAAAAAAAATCTCATGAAACAATTACGAATCTTGCCTATGTGTGGGAAGATGAGGAGATGGATCAGCTAGGGTAAAAGGCATTTCTGTGACAATGTTTTGTTTTGTACCATTGCATTTAAAAGTCTCTTGATGCCCAGAAGACTTCATAGGGTTCCTTTTACTTTTTGATTCCTGTGTCTTTACCTCATCCTCTCTGCTACGTGTAAAAAGTCATGGTAGGCTTTGTCTCCTTGCAATCTTTCACCTAGGTTGCAGTCAAGGTTACTAGCAGGGAAAAATATTTGTTCTTCTTTCCCCTAACTCTTAATGTAGGGACTTGTTTTATCTATATCTTAAGCTGATACAAAAAGTAGTGGAAGTTGTTTGCATAAACATTTGTGTGATCCCACTAGGAAGAGCAATACCCATGCTCAGATTTTTTTCCACTAGCTGCCTTGTGATGGCTTTTTTCTTGGGCAATTGTTTTTTCTCTACCTGATAATCCCCATGGTAGTTTTCTCCAATACCCCAACTTAAGCATCACGTTTTAATGATTTCAACAGCCCTGACTCATGTCTCTTGCAACCTAGAGCAAGTTGCAAATACTTGGCATTCCAGTTTCTGCAGCAGACAAATACTTGCCTTCAAGTACTTGCTTCTGGGAGGCCATCACAGTGAAACTAACTGATGGACAAGCCCAGGCTTGGAGACAAATGTTTGTTGATTTTCCTACTTTATTCTCTCTCATGTAACATCTGCTGTATTTTTCAGTTTGCTGTTTCCTCAGCTAGCACTGCCTGTGTGGAAACATTGGCTGTTTCCAGACTAATGGAAACTTTCTTCTGAGTGAAGCAAGTTATAAAGTCATCTATTTGAAAATGGAAAACATCTATAATCTTTACATACAAAGGTCTTACCATAAATATAGAAACATTTGTTCCTAGACCTCAAATACATCTTTGAAATATCTGTGAGCTGGAAAAATGTTTGGTAATGTGAAGGAAGATGAGTGCTTTAAACATTTCATTATGAAATGCAAAAGGTTTTGATTTTATTTTGCTTTTGAGCTTTTTATTCCTACAGGATGGCCTTTTAAAAAAGAAAATGTGGCCATTTAAGTACAAGCACAACTGCAGCTTGAATTGTTGGCTTGGTCTTATCACATTCTAGATAGTGGAATTGAAGGTGAATGGATTCACACCCAAATTCCATTATAGTCATCAGCAGAAACTTTAGAACTGGGCTCAAGGGACACTTGTCCACCTCCATGTACAGCTGTTAAAGTGCAAGGATCTCTGAGCCTTTGTCCTGATGTACTTTTAGTTGGTTGATCCTGTTCTGTAACTGGAAGTGGGTCAGGAATTATGGCTGCAACCACAGTGACAGAGATGTCTGTAACTTACTTAATAGAAGTCTTGTGTAATTTTTCTGACAGGGATTCAGGATCCTACAAATCTGGCCTTTTTTGTTCTCAAGGCAACATTTTCAGGCCTCCCAAAAAAGCACAACTAGTGTTTGTTCCTTTTCTGCAATTTGCAGCCAGAGTTGCACAGAATTTTGTTGAGGGTAGAGATGCTGCTATCTTGAGTTATTTCTCAGATTCACTGGCTCTATGGAATAACTGCATAGTCAAGGCAGTTTTGCACATTTAAAAAGAGAATTGCACAAATGAAGCTATAAGTAAATGAACATGTAAAAAATACTCCACCTTTCTGTAACAAGATTTAGACAGACCAGATTTCATTGTTAAGTATTAAGATATTGTGATCTTCCTGCCTTAAAATCAGATTATGAAATGGAAATGGATTATTCACTGAATGATAATTCCATTTATGTATATATATTACAGAGAGTGCCATGCTTTTCTGTAGCTTTTATGTGGCATTTGCCAGAAAAGCACAAGTAAAAATACCAGCAAAAAGTCCTGTTTCTTATAAGTTTATTTGCATATTTATATAGACTATGTGATTGCTAGAAATGGCTGCTTTGTAGGAATAGTGTGTGACAAGTCACCCATCACTGGATGTCTGGACCCCAGCAGACATTTTGAGAAAGAAGTTCCAGTATCTTCTATCTGTTTGTTTTGATTAGAGAATTCATTGGCAGGCCTGTGAAGTGTTTGCTGTGTCAATGATCTCTCCAAAGTCTTTCTTATATGTGTTAATTGCCTGAAAATTATTTTGGTATGCTCATTTCAGAGACTATATTGTAGACTGAAAGTAAACACAGTGTTATAAAGTAAACCTGGCAAAAATTCACCTCCTCTTTCCTAATTTTATTTGTTCACAGGTCTGTGCTGGCTATTTCAATCAATGCCTGGCTCATCCGAAGTAAAAAATTACATATGAATTTGAGAATTAAGCTATCAGTCTAGCACCACTGAGTTAATTTATACTTCAGTGAATCCATAATGAAATATTTTAATTTGTTTGCACTACTTGGCACACTTTAAATATTAGACTAATATTATTATCACCTACTAAGCAAGAGTCCTTCCCAAACTGGGAATATTCCTTATCAAATGTGGGTAATCTTTCCATTGAAATCTCTCTCAGGCAGCAGCTGGAGTGGGAGTCTCCCTAGCTAATGGCTAATAGCTAAGTGCTGCTCACTGGCAGCTTCCTTTCATCCTCACTGCCTGCCATCAGCCTCCAGGAAACCTGGCTCTTGGAACCTCCTTAGTAATCAGTATGGACAGAGGTACTTCAAGGTGTGCAGGAAGTAAAAGGAATAGGAGAAGTGTGTTGGCTTTAGCATAAGCAGAGGAATACTTTCTAAAATTATAATAAGGGAAAGTTTGGTGCTACATGTAGAAAACATGTAGGAAAAACCCTGTAGCCACTCCTTTGTAGTGTTGGCTAAGAGTTACATTGTCCTTTGGCATATATGGAAATGCATAATACTGGAGAATCTGACACTGTATTTCCATTGCAGATTGTGAAATCCCACTGGAATTTCAAAATGTGAAGTGTCTTTAAACTAACAGAAGCATCTCTCCTAAGTCTTGCTCATGTTCAGTGAGTACCAGTTTACTCTGATCCAAATGCTTCTTTCATGAAGTTACTCTGTTTTGTTACAAAAATTACCACCTGGAAGCAGCTGGAAAGGTGCTGAGCTATGATTACCACTGCTGAGTCCAGCTCTGTAGCTCTGCTGGAAATTGTGTGCACTGGCAGACCACAGTGGAACAAGCTGTTACTGCTGCCACTCTGAGTCAGTGCAGACTTCCCCTCAACACCCAGCCTTCCTCCCCTCCCCTGATCCCTTTTACCTTCAGACTTTCATGGCAAGACTATTATGCCTTTTCTTTCCTGCCTCCAAGTGCTCAAACTAGTGAGCTCATCCAGGCTCCTGTTGCTCTGTGTGCACACAAACCTTGCTATCAGTTGCAGAGCTGGTTGGGACTGATTTGTACAAGTCCCAGGCTGAAGGTGACACAGACAGTGCCTGGCAATCACAGGGCTGCTGTTGGCCCTCTACCTTTTGCTCTGCAGAGCCAAGTTCTGTCACTTCTGACACAGTCCCACCAGCAATTTTTTAAAAAACATTTTTCTGATGCAAGCTAGAAAAAGAATGGCACTATAGTACTGCTGAAAATCTGGAGAGCATTTGTGTTTGTCTAGGTCATGGATTTCTGAGAGGAATTTACCATGATATTTAGCCAACAGAAGCACACAAATACTGAGACAACTTCATATGTCCTTTCCTCATGAAAAAAGGGCTATGGAAATCATATGGACTAAAGCTGCCAGAATTTGATTTCAGCATTCTCTGTGCCTGAGGTTGGATGTATTGTAATTTTAAGATAAGTGACATTTTTAAACCATAGTCAATTAAAGTCTTCACTACATTACCCTGCATCTGCTTAATACCTCTCCCAGGAACTTAGTGGAGGAGTTCTTTGTTGAGATAGGTATCCTGAGATTAAACTAATTTCATACCAATATTTTTTAGGAGTTTGTGGAAAATGTCATTCCACCAATTCCATGTGCAAGCTTTACCATAAAAATGGGGTAGATTTCAGAGTTCAGGAAAGTGCCCTAGAATTCATTCCACGTTGATAAGCTTTGATTGTCCTTTCTCATCTTTGAGTCCTTTCACATAGTATGTTTGGGTGCCTGGCATAAGCATCAATATTTCTTTTGTGATATGCATGGTGAGTTGATTGACAGTGGAACTGAAATTCTACATTCCCAGGTAATCTGCACAGTAATTTGCAGATTACCTGGGAATGTAGATTCACTTTAATTTGATTTGTAACTTTACACATAATTTAAATGAAATACTGAACATCAGCTGCTATAGTGAAAGTATGGGAGAAACTTCGTAATTTCTCAACCAGTTCCTAATTCATCTGCTTTTTTTCCTAAAACAGACAAATATCTTTACCAAAACAGATCCAAAACAATGAATATCCAAGGCTATAATTTACCACAAGCAGGCAAAAATCACTGTGGTCAGTTTTCTTCTCTGAGACTTAAATCTAAAGTGAATATTCTGCACGTCACTATTAAAGCAGGGTGTGACAGAAAGGTAAAGGTCAGGGGAAATGTCTCCATGCAAAAGAAAAACTGTCTGTGCAGGCATCTATAGATAGGTTGGGGGCTAGGGAGGGGAGGGGCAAAATACAACAGAGAAAATTGAGATTGTCCTTTTGTTTCAATCTGAGGATATCATTTAGAGAGGCAAGAAGGAGAAGATTAAAATTACCTTTTTTCAGCAACTTAAAGAGAAGGTTAACTTGCTAGAGTATTTGAAAGGTGAAATAACCAATTTTGAGAGTGAGAAAAGCTGAGCAGGAATTGTAATTTACGGAGGTTAGGGACTGAGAAGTTAGGTCAGACAAAATCTTCATGAGATGTGACTTCTGATAATGGAATCATCACATGAGCCAGCAGGAAACTCATTGTGGGGGGTGTTTGATGCAGTCCATTGCTGGATATAGCTCTGAGGTCTGAAGAATATGCACACAGCAAAGCAGAAGTAGTATTTGTTGATACATTTGTTATACATAAATATATTTTTTACTTGGTGATGGCTCTCCTCAGAGTGCTTTTTGATGTCTTTCCTGATCATACAGAATGCTTAAACAATGAGAGCTGGCTAACCAGACTCGCGTATTTAAATAAATTATTCTAGTTTTGACAGTAAAAATGTCTGGTTTAAATTAAGGCCAAACCACAGAATCTGTGTATTTATGTAAATTGGAATTATTGCTATGCAGATGGCCAAATCAGCACAGTGACCACTGTATTCTTCTGTATTCAAAGTCACTCTCTAATACTATTTCATGTCACAGAAGCAGGTTTAGAACAGTTAGATTAAATCCACCTACATTTCAATAACACCATCTTTCTTCTCCATCTTCTCTTTCTATCCTCCCTCACCATTTTCCCCGTGTCTCTCAAGAATAGCTGCAGTCACAGGCACACATATATTTTAAGATTTGTGTAGCTCTGCCTTTGAAATAGGTACTCTCCATTGTGAGCTGGCACAAATGCATTGAAGTTATAGTGCATTCATACAAATAGTTCTCTGTCCTTTCCTCCTACATCTGAAAGCACAACAACTCACACTCCAGATCCACACCATAACTGTAGATGTATAAACTAGAACTTTCTTTAGTAAGTAAGGAAAGCAGAATGAAGAGCAGGATGAAAATACTATGTAAAACAGATTTCCATAGACACTTTTCTTAAGAAAATAGATTCCAAGAAATAGAGACCTTACCTTTTTTGTTGTTGATGTTCAGAAACCAAAGTGTGAGACTGCATTTTGATGTCACATTTATCACCACCACTTTGCAATTGACAACAAGGTAGAGGACTGGAAGCAGCAAAGTCTGAGATTATAAATCCTTTTGATGTTATGTTATTGTACTTTCTTCATGCACATATCTCTCCAGATGAAGTCTGGGGACTAAGATAAACAGATGGAAACAGATATTTTAAAAAAGTCCATGGTGGGCTAAGGAGTACTTGCTAAAGACTTTTCCTCTGATAAATCTGTTGTCATTGAAGGGACCTACTTGTCTTGTGTGTCAGTTAAAATCTAGTAAATTTTTAACCTGCCAACTTAGAGACTTGGGGCTGTGTGATTTATAAGTGGGTGTAGCCCTCACTTTGGCATTTATTGTGGCCCTTTGTTCTGGACATATCCTAGCTAAATTAGCGGGTGAGGTAAAGGCTGTGATTTACTGTAATTTCTGAACAGATAAAAATGCTGGGCAGATGCTAAAGGTTGTTTTTTTAAAAAAATTATAAACTTTCATATGATGAACTGTTTGAAATGAAATTGTTTCTTGACAGTACTCAGGAAAAAACACAGCAAATGCATTCTAAAATGGAGCTTCTGTGATCAGGGAATTTTCTTAGAGATTCAATGAGAATGCTATATTGGATATGTAATCAATACATGCTTTGTTTCATGCAAAATTGCTTTGAAAGCAATAATTTCATGGCACCTGTTGGATTTTCCTGTGTCAATTTTCACACCACCTCGATTTATCCATTTAGTTGTGTGGGAAGAATTTTTGGCAGGATGCCCTCTGAGCCATATCTCAGACTTTGCAGGATTCAACATACACTTCCATACCAGTGAATGTCTCTATCAAATCTTCAGGAGACTTAGCCAAAGGAATATTCATTTTGAACTGTTCAAGCTGTATATAAGGCAAATTTAATAATCTGGAAAAGCTGCTTCCCTAAACAGATGTCAGGACCAAAGAGCTAAGGAAGCAGGGAGATAGTGATCAGGTTAGAAATGTGAGGGGCCATACCTCTTTGCAGTGGAGGTTTCAGGGACTGGTAAATCTCTGAACTGTAACAGAAAGGCGTGGTCTTTTTAATTCTTTCCATTTTGGCAGTGTGGGATCTCTTTGCTTTGCGGAAATATTCAAAGGCCAGCTGGGATATTGTTGGATGTTTTGTAATATGAGTAAAAGTAGGTTGGCACAGGCTTTGGTTAGCACAGAACACCAGCTGTGTGGCAATCTGTGACCAAGTCCGTGCGACTTGGCTGATCCCAGCTGTGTTCTGCAGCAGAGTGCCCCAGTTCCCAGAGGTTCTCCTGCTGGCTGAGGTTACCAGCTCGAAGTGGGGTCTGCTCCTTGCTGATAGGCAGATCTACTGACTGCTGAGACTCACCAGTCACACAGTTTGGCCTTCTACCAGCAAGAGACTGAAGGCTGGTGAACTCTGTCATGGTACCACCTCCTAGCTTTCCTTCTCGACTTCTTCCCATCCTTTGAGTAGGTAAACAAAAAATGAGTGGAAAATATGGTTTTGTAGGTGTTCTTTCTTCACTTGGCCAGGGGGAACTCCTACAGATCCTTTTATTCTCCTCTCTGTGTTGCCCTAGTTATTTTTTCTCCATGAAAAGATAAGAAAAATACTTTAAATACTAGTAAGGAAATAATTTTAAAGGAGGTTAAGAGACTAATCTTTAATGGCACTGAGTATCAACTCCTTTAGTCGCAATTTGCATCTTTAGATTACATAGGAACCCAAATGCTGTGATTGTAGAGACATTTCCTTTAGAAGGAGATCTGTGCGCAGGGGTCTCGCCGGCTGTCAGCAGTGTGTGTGTCTGTATGTCTGTGTGTGTGTCTGTGTGTGTGTCTGTGTGTGTGTGTGGGTGTCTGTGTGTTTGTATGTGTGTGTGTCTGTGTGTCTGTACGTGCGTGCGCGCGGTGCGGGCAGGGATGCAGTGTGTCTGTCTGTGTGTCTGTACGTGCGTGCGCGCGGTGCGGGCAGGGATGCAGTGTGTCTGTCTGTGTGTCTGTATATGTGTGCGCGGTGCGGGCAGTGATGCAGTGTGTCTGTATGTCTGTCTGTGTGTGTACGTGTGTGCGCGGTGCGGGCAGTGATGCGGTGTGTCTGTCTGTGTGTCTGTATGTGTGTGCGCGGTGCGAGCAGTGATGCAGTGTGTCTGTCTGTGTGTCTGTACGTGCGTGTGCGCGGTGCGGGCAGGGATGCAGTGTGTCTGTCTGTGTGTCTGTACGTGTGTCTGTATGTGTGTGCACGGTGCGGGCAGGGATGCAGTGTGTCTGTACGTGTGTCTGTGTGTCTGTGTGTCTGTATGTGTGTGTGCGCGGTGCGGGCAGTGATGCAGTGTGTCTGTATGTCTGTCTGTGTGTGTACGTGTGTGCGCGGTGCGGGCAGTGATGCGGTGTGTCTGTCTGTGTGTCTGTATGTGTGTGCGCGGTGCGAGCAGTGATGCAGTGTGTCTGTCTGTGTGTCTGTGTGTCTGTATGTGTGTGTGCGCGGTGCGGGCAGTGATGCAGTGTGTCTGTCTGTGTGTCTGTATGTGTCTCTGTATGTGTGTGTGCGCGGTGCGGGCAGTGATGCAGTGTGTCTGTCTGTGTGTCTGTATGTGTGTGTGCGCGGTGCGAGCAGTGATGCAGTGTGTCTGTCTGTGTGTCTGTACGTGTGTGCGCGGTGCGAGCAGTGATGCAGTGTGTCTGTATGTGTGTCTGTGTGTCTGTATGTGTGTGAGCGGTGCGGGCAGTGATGCCGCAGCCGCTGCCGAGCTCCCCGAGCTCTGGCGCGTCCAGCTCTCCCTCTGGCGGCCGCTGCATCTCATTTGTGAGTGTTTCTCTCTGGAATTGTTTTTAAATGATCTCTAAAAATACACAAATGGATTTTTTTTTTTATTTGCTACAAGCCCATCAGCATATTTTAAAAGGGGTGAAAAGTTAAATAATGATATAATGATATAATTTTTATGCATCCCGTCTATATGCATTTTTAATAAAGATTTACTGTGCCATGTTCAAGTGTTACAAAAGTTTAATTCTGGTCTACTCTGAGTGGTTTGCTCAATTTTGAATTAAAAAAATGCCTGAATGATAGTGTTAAAACCAGGATGAGAAGGTAATGAACTTACACAAATACTGAGAAAAGACTGAAGCGGAGATGGACCTGCCAGACTTTGGTAAGAAAATTTACCGCTGTTAGATAATTTTTTAAATCTTATTTATTAAAGTATTAACTGCATCTATTGGGTGAATAAGGCAGGATCATGCAGTCAGTGCTGTACAATCAAATCTATGCACACATTCACATTAAGGACCACTGACCACTTTGTTTTTATGTTACACTCAGACCTTTGTCTTGATATAGTAGTGTCTATAGCTTGAAATTAATATTATTTGCTGGACTACAGGAATTTTGTTTGTCTGAAGATGTGATTTTTGTTCCCAGAACTGCCATACAGCATTATAGATGACATGATACTTTCTTGTTTTCTTTCTTTTGACTCTTGCTACTATTGAATTTTAACCCAAAACCACTTCAAAGCAAAAGAGCACCTTTTCCTCCTCTGTTATGGTATCATAACTTTCACTGTTGTTCATTTTAACCAGAACAGAAAACAACTGAACCATTCAGGGCAGCTAATGATTTATGTTTCATTATTTTTTGTTTTACAGGCCAGGTCTGAGAGGCAGCAGAATAGTGTGTGAAGTCTCAGCTTTTCTATGTAGTTCTCTTGTAGTGCCACCTAAATCAGTCAAGAGCTGTATGTATTTAGACTTCGTTAAAATTGGGTAAAAAGACTGAGATACTGAAACTCAAGTTCACAGCTTGGCTTGAAGTCTCTACAGATTTGCAAATATTACCTAAGAACTGAGCAACCGCAGGGGATAAAAATTGTTTCATTTGGCACCAGATCACCATTGACATTAGTAACTTTGAAATTCCTTAATTAAGAAAGAAATTTTCAAGTGTGCTGTAAACATTTCCAGATAAATATACACATTTGCTATTGTCTTCTAGCCCCTCACAGGGTGCTGAGAATAGATTGTTTTGGAGTTTTGTTACTATATTTAATTTCTGTCTGGAAAAAAAGAATTTTATTTCTATTGAGGCATGTCAAAATACCTTTAATAATTTTGTGTGATTAGATTAAAAAGGAAAAAAAAAAGCTGAGAGTGCCAAAGGTCTTAAGCCTGTAAAAAATCCTGATTTTTCTTCTGTCATCTAAATGCCACTGGAGAAGCATCCAAGACACTAGAGGAGACTGCTGGGTGCTTAGCTCTGTGGCTTATGCTGCATAGATGCTCTCATTTGATTCAAATGTAAAAGCAATTTTTACTCTTAAAGGGAGTAAAATTACCTTAAATTGCTTCCTTCCATTATCTTTTATTTTTAAAAATTACCTGCCTATCTGTTTGGCTTTTACATAGCATCACTTTACGTTGGAAGATGCACCCTGATTCCACTTTCAGGGATGCATGTCTGAGCATAGTACAAAATAATTTTTTCCCCTCTGTATATTGTGCTGTTAGGATCTCATGCAGAAGAATTTATAGTGCATCTAGATTTAGTTTAGTTCAGATCAGGAATGTGCTTCTGAAGCTAATCTGCTGTCCCTGGCAAATGTGCTTTGATTCATACCATGGAGCAGTCTTGGGGTGTTTCATTGGATCTCTTTCAGATTAAACTGAAAGGACAATGTTTTCCAAGAGCATTTTCAGTGCTCACTGGCTTCATTCAATCCCTTGTGAGAGCAGATTTGTTCTCTTTTGAGATAAACCCTAATGAAATATTCATGGTAGCATGTCAGGTCATCAGCACCAACTGTCATTGCCCAGCTCTCTTTCCAGTGAACCCCAGTCCTTGCTGATGTGTACATGGCCTCTGGCTGCTTATGGCTCCTTTCAGCAAAGGTGGTCTCTGACACTCTGGCATTGGAAGCACTTGTGGAAATGTCTCTTAACACTCTTTTGTGGGGCCACACACCCAATTGCACTTCCTTATGTTAGGATGGAAGAAGGAAGGAAATCAATTCTTTGCCAGAGCCCAGCGTGAGATTTTACTGTATGCATGTCAGATTGTTCAGTGCTGAGGTCCTGCTTTGCTTCAACTGGACAAGCTGGAATCACCTGTGGTTGGGTTCAAGTTATCCCCAGAATCAGAGCATTCCCCAGGTACTTTCTGGAGCTCAACTTCAGGTTTGCCCCATCTACAACAGGAGGGGAGAGGAAAGAGACACAAAGGGAGATTTGCAAGTGACAAAATAGATCATCCTCCATTTATGTCATATAAATAACTGGTTCTGGAGTCTTCTGGGACAGATTTTCCCTTCCATATTCTTTCTTGCCTTTCCAAAACCTTCTCCAAAAAAGAAGTGATAGAGGCTGAACTTCAGATATCATGTTTCTTCATGTAGAATGTTTTTGATGCAGCTTGATTCTAGTGAGACTAAAATAAATGTATATTTCAGTAATGAACTAATGCAGCCCTAATGGAATGCTTCTGGAGTGACAGGGACTTAGTGGCAGGGCAGTGTAGCAAATTTCTGGATTTTAATGAGACAAACAAAATGCTGCCCTTTATATGATACTGTTGATGGGCTGACTAAATTAGAACAGAAGCAGTTTGCAGACTGAGATATAGGTTATGCTGTGGAAAACACTAAGCTCTACACAAGTGATGTAGTAAAGATTTTAGATAGAAATCATAGCCACACGTTAGGAAATTGAATTGTTGAAGCTTCCTCAAGTCTGATTTTGATGTGGGTGTTTTCTGTTTCTTTGTTTGTTGGTTGGTGGTTTTGTTTGGGCCTGTCTATCCTGTGTGTTGTCTGTATTCTCCTCCCACCTTCCCACCTTCTCCCTCCCTCTTTTTTTTCCTGCTCTGTAGCAGTTCTCTGTAGATTGCAATGAACTCTGGAATAGAAAGTGCATTAAAATTCAAATCTGAATAGACTGAGATCAAATATCCTCATTTAATGGGAGTACCTGATGCCTACAGGACAGTTCAGAGAAGTTTTCAGTTGATCCTGGTTTTCTAAATTTTATCGTGTTTCAGAAGTTGTTGTTTTAAACGGTGTTTGAAGCTAGCACTCATTAATATATCTGAGGTCAATGTATCTCTAGAAATACCTAAGAAAAGGAAGTGATAAGAATATGATCCTCTTTAAGATTTTAGGTAGTTATTCTATAGAATTAAGATAATCTCTGGTTAAAGTACTCTCCTATTACAACTGCAGTCCAAGCAAGTGGCTTGAACTGAGCTCACAAAATATTTGACATGCTTCAGATATGAAACATGCTAGCAACTTCTGTTTCTCATTGGAGCTCTTAAGCAGGAAGTAAGTTTCACAGAGATGCTATTGTAGCAGTGTGCTATTAACTCCCCTTTGCAGTCAAATGAAGCCCTGAATAATTCGGAATAAAACTGAGCTGTCTTAATGAAACAACATTTTAAAAATGGTATTATTTAACAACCTAGTAGTTGCTTCAAAATTTTGCTTTGTTAACTGGAAAGCATTAAAAGCTCAAAACCACTGTGAAGGATGCCATAAATAAAAATAATAATGAGGTATGCTGGAACATAGACCTCCAGGTATATGTTCCCATGTATAAATATCAGGGCTCTTGAACTGACAGCTATTAAATACTGTGGTTATAATGGCTGAGTTAGCAGCCTCAGCTGCTGGCTGGAATTCAATATCACCAATATTTTTCTCACTTAGCTATAAAAATGGGGGTGGGGGGAGGGAGAGAGCCTGGATCCAGTTTTTACTAGTGGGAAGGTGCTTAAGATGCAAATGAAAAACTCTCCTATCCCCTCTTTCAATATGTATAGCAAGTTTATTCAGCCTGTCCTTACCTTCCTCTGTAAAAAGGTATTTGTTATTTGAGACTGAGCTGTGCAGATTTCTGTGCTTCTCAGTGGTTGTGCTACAATATAAAGATCATAGATCTCATTCCCCCGTAAGGACACCTCTTTCCTTCTGCAGCAGAAACTCATTAATTTTAATATACACCAGTGAAGCAGCTGAGTGGGCTTTGAGGTCTCCTTCATAGCAGCATGTTCTGTTGCTTCTGCACCACTGAGTTCATTATTGTTTTATTAATAAAGCAAGGAGGAATGCAGTGTGTACAGTCCTAATGCTGTCTTGCTCAGATATCACAGGGCATCAGCACTCTTCAGAAACATGGAGAGCCTGCTTGAAAATTGAAATGAAACATTCTTTGTTCTGTTTAATCCCTGAGTGAGGAACATGGGGCACATATTTCTGTGTGGTTTGCTTCTTTATTTTCTTCTTACTCTACAGTTACACAGGTCAAGGATATGAAAACTGGTAGTGTAAAAAATAAATACAATGTTATACAGGGCCCATATAGGGCTTGTCTGCATTTCTTCTACCAGCAACTGTATAAAAGGTGTTTCCTCAAGCCTCCAATATTTAACTGTGCTGACATGAGTACTTTCAGAGGTACATATTTGCTTTTTGTGCTGCTTCATTAGGATTGATATTTCTTTTAAACCTTGGGAGCCCAGTTCTACTTCTGCCAGTTCCCAAGTGGGTCTGAAAGTCTCAGCCCAGTTCAGCCAGGATGTACAATGAGACATTCATCCAGTATTCAGAGCAGAGAAGATTTTTAAGGGAGGCATGTAGGGGTGCTCAAGATCTGCGTGTATTGGTTGAGGTTCAATTCAGATTTGAATTCAGAATGGAGGTTTCATACAGCTGTCCAGCCACTTTGTCCCACTTCTGTTCTATCATTGCAAAAGTTAACAGCAAATAAAAAATCTGTAAGTTTCAGCACACTGTCATTTGAACTTAGTACTCAGGCAAAATAAGTGGTCACTTCTGCAAATCCAAGTATTAGGCATGTTTCTACTTTGTCCATTAAAGAAGTGCCTATTTAATGTCAATTTTCATTCTGTAGATTTTCTCAGGACTTGGATGTGAAAATTAAAATGAAGCAGAAATTTTTATTGTTTCCAAGACCAAGTTTCCCATCTTCCTTTCTCTTTTTAGGCTCATCTCTCCTTAGAGTCCCTATGTAAATATGCCCTTTTTTTTCTGGTTTGCCCCAAGACTTGTTCATTCTAATTTATAGGCCTCAAAGTCTCCTTTGTATGCAGTCATTACCATACCTGAAAAATGTGCATCACAAGCTCCAGCAGAGCCTTATTTAACTTGCATCTCCTGTTTCAAGAAAAAGAATGAAAGAAAACATATTGGAATGTCTCCCCATGCTGCTGTCTCCCTATGGTGATTGATTAGTGTCCTGTCAAGAACTGCTTGCCTTGATTGATGTGTGCTGTGATGGAGGGATATACAGCGCTTGCTTCTTTGCAGTTCCATGTAAGACATAAATGTTGTTTTTAGCATCCTTCTGTTTTGCTCTTGGAGCTGGGGTGTGGCTGGGCAGCAGAGAGGCAACCTTGCTCTCCTGTCCTTGTTACCTACAGAACAGGTTAGGTGAATCCTTTAACAGGAAGACAAAGCAGCTGAGCATGTTTGGCTAGGCAGGCTTTTTCCTGGCATGCACAGAAACAGAGGGCTTCTGTGAAGATCAGAGTAGACAAAAAGCCAAGCACTGGAAATGCTCCAGGAGAAGCCTTTCCTCAGAACCCAGAGTGGTATGCTGCAATCTAAAGATGAAGCAAAGTTTATTGTATTTATTGTTCTTCTCCGTGTCTGTATTAGTGCCAATGCTTTCACAGCTCCCTCAGAGTTTTACCTGCCATCAGAAATCCAGACTTTAGCCAGATGAATGTTTCTGAATCTTCCACAGTACTCTGTCTGCCAGACATATGAGAAGGAGGTGAAGGTTGTGATGTCTTGGAAGCAGTGTGGCCTTGGATCCATCTAAGCCCATTGGAAAGCTTCTGTCTCTTTTTATCATTGCCCCATCAGGCAGAAGATAAGATTTGCCTTGGAGTGAGTAAACAACATATTTATATTTAAGTAAATCACTGGGAGAGTTGGTAACACCCTTTACTGTGGGAGGAGAGGTGTTTTCCATGACCAAATGTCTGCATTCCCTGAGTCAGGAAGGCATGGTGGCTGGTGGGCTAGAAGTCACTGGCTAGCTATCAAGAAATCTCTGCTAGGTGATTGAAGAGATTTAGAATCAGAATGGTACATTGGAGTATGAACAGACACATAAATTAATATCCTCCCTCCATCTTGAGTACTCAGTTAGGCAAAGGGAGCTGCATGCCTAGCCCAGAGTCTGGGTAAATGTTCTGGCAGGGGTAGCTGCAGAGAGATGCTTGCTGCTTGAGAAAAGGTAAATTCTTCCTCTGAGAGATCATCATGAAAAGCCTTGAAGATTCTTACCTAGGGAGAAATTCAGGCCTGGAGATAACTGAGATTTAGAAAATGTCAGATTTTATGAAAAGAGCCAGATGATGGCAGCATAGAATGCAACAGAAAATTGGGGAAATTCCTGGGTTAAGTAGCATGAGACCTGCCCTTGAAAACTGAGTCAGGGATCAAACTTTTCATCTAATCCTCCACTTCAACAATGGCTTTTGAAATACAGGTTTATAGTTCTGGAAAGAAGAAAAGAAAACAGTGATTTTTTTTTCTTCTGTGTGACTGTGTTGATCTTTCAAAAGCTAAGCAATAAATCAGCTCAGAAATCTTTTCTGTGTGGCATGACAGATAAACAGTTCTGCTTCACCCTTTCAGACCCTGAAGTCTTGTATTCTGTCCTTAGCTGCATAAATTCTTTTAGGAAGTCCTACCCTTCACTTTCTTAATTTCTTGTCATCAAGACTTATTCTATAGCTACTGAAGCCTCCAAAGGAGAATTCAGAATATATCTCTAGATACAATAGGAAGCATAAACCATGTGCATATTATTTTTTCAAGAAAAAAGCTTAAAAACACATCTGAATCAAAGATGATTGACTTGGGCATCTAAGAAGCTAATGTCTTTTTTTTGTTGCGTGGCAGAAAAGTGCTGTCTCTATGGCAAAATATCAGTCTGCTAATTTCTGGAGGACTGTTTAGTGGTGTTGGTAAAGGTCAGGTTGATCATCAGGCAGGGACTGGTTTCTCCAGATCTACTGGTCATGGAAGAAGTAGTTGGGTTTTTAGCTCTTCAGAATTGCTTCTGCAGAAATATCCATGCAGTCCTGGGGAAGCAAGCATGTGGCAGAGCACTTCCAGGACATGCACTGTTAGGAGACAGTGAAGACAGTGAAGCAACACAGAGTCACAGCACATTCACAGCTGCTGTGAATATGACTGACACCCATGTTGATACAATTTAGAAGTGAGATTGCACCTCTGTTTGTTGGTAATTCTCAATTTTGGGAGAATTTCCACAGGCCAAACTGCTCCAGTAATTTTATTTTAATGTTTATTGAAAATGTTTGCATCACAAGCTTATAGAAATAGTTTCCTGGATAACCAAAAGATAAGTGGCTGTAATGCACTTAAACATTGGCTGCTTTTTTTTTTTACAACAGAGACCACTGAATTAATGCTTGTTACACCTGCAGACTCCTCAGTCTCCTTGGGATTTAATTAGAAGTTTCAAGGACATAAGTACTTTACAATGCTGAAAAGAAGAGTTGTTGCAAAGAGGAATGGAGACTGTAGCAGCTTCTGGGTGGAATGAGAGTGCAATAGGTTTGAAGTTAAGCTGATTACTGGAATGGCAAACTCTCACTGCTGCTGTGACAAACTCTGGCCCTACAGATCTCAGTTACTGTAGCTTTGACCCTTGGTTCTAAGTAGAACTGGCTCTTTTGCTTGCACTTACCTCTGCCATCTAGAAAGGAGGTAGTCTCTTATGGAAAGTGAGGATTGTCAAGCCCTGTTTCACTGGGCTACTTTGAAAAGCACAAAGAACAATAATGTTTATCCTTGTATTTGTGAAAACACCATCCTTGGGACTGCACTCATTGTGAGTTTCTACCCAGCACTTACAAAAGACAATATTCTTGCTTATTCTGGTTCTATTAGTTGTGATAGTAAATAAGAACATTTGAGCTAGGGAAAAAAAAAATAAATAAAGTGGATATTTCCTTTTGAAACCTAGCCAGGATAGCTCCATGTTATGGCAAGAGGGCAGGCTTCAAAAGAAAGTTGACTGTCATTTCTGTTCCTAAGGTATATTACAAATAATAGGAGTCTGATGGATTGCTCTAGCTGGTAAGAGCAAATTCAAATCATTCAGTAGCACCAGTGAGGAATTTCTAGAATTCCTATAAATGAAGAGGTGACACACTTCTAGCCTATGGGGAATAAAACAAGAAGGAGAAAATAATGAAGAAAAAAAAAAAAAGAAACAAGGTACCTGCTGCTACTTACTGTCCAATGGATACTAAAATCCTTGCCAAGAGAGACAAATTGCTTAATACCCATAGAGTGCTTTGAAGATCTAAAGTACAGTAAGTGCTGTTATTATTACTACTTTTACTATAGCTAAGAACTGAGATTGCTTTTCTAAATGGATATACTGAGTTTGATCTTTTAAATATTGTATTAAAAAAAAAGGCCTGCATGAAATTTTTCTGAAAAGGAATGAATGATACGGTACATTTATCAACACAGTAATAGAGCATTTGCAAATAGACCCTCAGCTTTATATGGGCTTGGAAGAAAGGAATTTCTGAGTCAGCATGTGGTGCCATTAAACATATTTAAAGGTAGTTTAATGATAGCCTTTTCACATCCTTTTAGTTCACATGACTATACAAATAAAAAAGGAAAATTGCTCCTGGGGGTAGGAATGCACTGTGTTCATGTTATTCCACACCTCTTACTGTAAGTAGTGCCATCAGGAGGGTGAACAAAGCATGACCATGAAAATGGGCATCATAATTGTGGAGTGATACTGCTAGTGCCCATTTCTCAGGAATGCTTAGTGGTTGCAAGTCAGGGGTAAGCACACAGAACTTCCACACATGGCTGTGCTGTTCCCCCTCAGAGATCTGCAATTCTTATAATGAAATCTTTGGTGTCTTTCCTAACCTCTAATTTTCAAGGACTGGTGTGTCTGCAGTACAGTTTCTCTCTGCTATTATTCCTTTGAAGTGAACAGGAATATCTGGACAATGGATCACGGCACAGTCAATTTTAAGAGATTGAACAGCTTCAAGAAAACTCTTGACTCCTAATTAGCAGCTAGTTTAATACACAGGAGTTTTGCAGCTGTCCCATGGCTTTACTGAAAATCTTTGCACTCATGGTTACAAAATGCTGCAATGCTGGAATCAGGAAAAGACCTGCTGGTCATTTACTCTAGATCAGTAACATTATCCTTATCTTTTCTGGGGCAGGAAGGACCACTATGGCTGGGCTATGAAGATAAATGTGATATTAAGACTGCTGTGACTTTGTGTGACCAGGCCTGGATTACTGTGGATGGGCAGAAGTTCTTGGAGAATCAAAAGATAGGACCTGGAAGCTGGACTTTCTGGATTCTTTGAAAATTCCTGTTCCAAAAGTCTCTTTACATAAAACTGTGTTTCCAATTTCATTTTAAGTTCAGTGAATGATTTTGTTGTAAGTTGTTCTGGGAGCTCTATAAATATACAATATAAATGATGTTGTATGTCTACTTAATATTCATTTGATTTGTTGAGCAGCATTTAGAATTGCCCTCTTACAGCAGACAAACATAATATGAATATATCTACAGCACATTAGACAGATTTGGGACTGAAACAAGGTTCAACCTGGAAGTAAGCTTGGAAGAAGGTAACATTTTTAAATAATAACCCTCACTAAGGAATTTTACATAGTTTCATTTGAAAATTATGACTGTTTTCTTTGCTGACCCTAATGCATATTGCAATCTTTCACATTTTCTGTCTCCTACTGTTCATCTTCCTCAACATGGATAGAAAGAAAACTATATTGTCTTTGAAACAATTGATTTTTCTTCATTATTCTTGCTTCAGTAGTGACATTCATGACAGTATTGGAAAATGTCCAGAGCCTCCCACACTCCCACCTATAACAAATGCAAAAATTAGTATAACTTTTCTTGGCCACATTACCTACTGGGACACTGAGATTAAGATGAGGTATACACATTTACCATGCATATGTACAGTGAATATCTGCAAAACTGAAATGAAATTATCCACTTAGTATTCTGTTCTGTTTTTAATGTCTATATTTGAAGATAATTTTATCAGAGTTGCACTTATCAAAAGGAATAAACTACTTCTCATAAATTACTACTCCACATATAGGGTGAAACTGTGCAGATTGCAACTGATTTGTAAGTAGAACTTGTCCACCTGTGCTTCTCTCACAATTTCATTTTGCTGTGACTTTATTTTTCACAACTAATTAGAAATAGTTTTATAGCATTACTGTGTGCTATTAAGTATGTCCAGGTTTTACCCCAGAGATATTTGTGTTTCAGTTCTGAGTGAAATTCTTCCTGTACAATAGGTAATTTGCAAGGTCCTTTGTAATATTTGTTGATAAAAGGTGCTATGTAAATTATCTTTATTACCATATGGCCTCTTCATGTTTTAAGTTCAAATCCACAGGGAAAAATCTCTCAGCAACATCAACAGAAGCACATCTGGTCCACACACACAGTCTATGACAGAGTATTCTTTGGTTTGATTAGTCTTTCTATGCAAGTTCAAATGTATTGGACATAAGAAGAAGAAACAAAGCTTCTCAAAAATGAAACACACCCTACAATGTGTTTGAGGCATGCCAAACACTGTTCTCAGTAGAGACTAGCATTACAGATTTTAAAGGGACTTGGTGAGAGGGAAAATTGCTTGCAAGGGCACAGCTTACAAACCATCTGGACTTTCAGGTCAGTAGTTTGCTGCAGAAGTGCTCCAGACATTGCATATTAAAAGACAACATTATATATTTTACTAAATTCTTCTTTTCCCCTACTACTGACCACTGGTGCACGGACACAAAAGTGATGACTGTTGGTACAGTTATGTTGTGTGATGCTTTCAGATGAGGGAAACAAGTACTTACCCATGGGATATGCTGATTATCATGCCTGCAATGTAGGCAGGGTTTTCTTCTACTGCTTGCAGAAAAGCATGCCAAACTTGTGTCAGTGATTCTTTCCATTGAGCCTCTTGCATTCTGAAAACATTTTCAAGATAAAAATGACAATGCCAGTGAGAATGAACCTTGACAGCAGTATAATGAAATGTGTGGGAGGCTACACTCAATCTGCAGACTTTGAAAGAAAATTTTATTCCACCTCCAGTCCTGCAAGATGTGGTATTGGCCCAAGGACTTTCAGTACAAGTAGCAAGAGCACACAGTCTAATCCATGCACAGTGGGAATAATCCCTTCTGGTACATGCAATATTAATACTCCAGGGTTTTCTCCATCTGCTGTCATGTATGCTTAAAGTGTACCTCTCTGGGCCAGGAAGTGACTTTATTGTTTCATGTATTTACTTGTGCCTAGCACTCTTAGGGGGATAGAATCACTACTGTAGTACAGATAATTTTTTTTTCTCTTGAAGAACTCACAGGAACGAAGGAATGATATTACCTCAAGGCAGAAGAGTTGGAGTTGATGGACCTTTCAAATTTAGCATATTCTGTGATTCAGTATAAACTACTTCCTAAAAATAGGTCTGTTTTTTGTGACTGAATGCAAATATAAAATTATGTCATTACTTTGCTTTAATGAAGGTCCAGATTTTCATGCAATATAACTAGTATAAATCTACTTAAAAATGTAAAAGAGCAGCAGAAGAGAATTTCTTTCAGTACTGGTGGGAAGATAAAACCAATAATTATGGTATATGTGGTGAAGGTAGGAAAAGAAACTGGGCTTCCTGACAGCTCTCAGTTCTGAGAAGATATGCCACACATGATTTATAAAGCATGATTTCTCCTATAAAACCCAGGCAAAAACTCCTTAACCTGTTCTTTAACCCTGAGTACTAAGAAGCTGGGCTGTAACTCTACAGCCATGTTAAGAGGAGCATTCCTATTTGTAATCCTGCTCCAGTAAAGAGGCAGCTCTCATGATTGTATTGCTGTGGGTTTGTAGTGCTTTTTTTGTGAATTTTTTGTAAGTTAGAGTTATTAATGACTAAAAGGAATCAGGAGAAGGGTGATGAACTTTAAATGACTTTAAGTAAAAAATGGATGCTTGTCAATTTTGAAGAAATTCTGAGTTTCTAAATATAAAATTAGAGGATTTAATGGCCCTTTATAGACCGTACATGTTATTTATATTAAAAATCTAGCAAGATTAAAAAGTAGTTACACAAAAGGAGGGTTTTGTCTCTGTATAGCGACTTCTAGAAGAAAATGACATCCAAGGTTGCCTCTTTTTTTCCCCTCTTAGTATACTGAGCACCCTCAACAATTAATTCCAAGCTGCTATTTTTTAGTTTATGAATAGGTCACAGATAAGAAATAGATTAGACTCCTGTTTGCATATTCACTTATCCTTTATTGTCCTGCTAGCCTACACTTTCTCAAGTGAGTGGTGAGCATTTTTCCAGCAATGTGTGCTGGAAAAGCAGAGGTAAGGAATGTCCAGCTGGTTTGCTGCTCTGTTGAAGTCTGTGTTTGGCTGATCTGAGAGGAGAATTACATTGCTCATCTGGGAAGCTAAGATGTGTGCTTGTGTCTTTTGAGTGATGAACATGCATTTCAAATGTATTCCATTAAAATATTCCCTCCTGGGATAAAAGTGCTTTTGCAGAAAGAGACTGCTCAAAGGAGATAGGAAATGGGAAAATTTACATTTCTTCCAGGAAAACATTCAAGTGATTTTTTTGTCTTTTAAGTTTTTTTTTTTTTTTTCATCCTGAATTAAGATAAAAAGCAAGAGTTCACAGTTTCTCTTGAGGTAAAAACTGTTTTAGGAGAACCAGACTGGAATTTTTGGTGCTTCTTTAGCTGCTAACAGGCAATACAGCTGTCACCTGGGAGGGGTTTTATTTCTCAAATTCCATTCATTTCTTTCATGCAACTGCTTTTGAGCTGTGGTATATTTCTTCCATAGTAATTTTGACCAGCTCAAATAGCCGGGGTAGGATGTAATTACGAATGTGAGTGAAAGATTGCAATGACTCATTTCACTACGGAGAAGTCAATTTCAACTTGCTTGAACTGCGAGGGATCACGGAAATTTCAGAAAATCCCCCCCCAAAAAAACCCCCTTGCAAGTGAGGAAAACCGGCACTTGTCATCGGGGAAAACCAGAAAAGTTTTGCCATTCTTGAGCGGTGCATGTTTCACACCGCCGCAAGCACCCGGGATGCTGGCTGTGCTGTGCTGTGCTATGCTGTGCTGTGCTATGCTGTGTGCTGTGTGCTGTGTGCTGTGTGCTGTGTGCTGTGTGCTGTGCTGTGCTGGTCTGTGCTGTGCTGGTCTGTGCTCTGTGCTGTGCTGGTCTGTGCTGTGCTGGTCCGTGCTGTCTGTGCTGTGCTGTGCTGGTCTGTGCTCTGTGCTGGTCTGTGCTGTGCTGTGCTGTCCGCACCGCGCGTCCGTCGGGGCTCCCCGCTGAGGGCGCCCGCCCTGAGGGGAGGCCGGGCCGGGCCCACAGCACCCACAGCCGGGCCCGCCGAGCCCTCGGGGAACATTCGTGGGCCCTAAGCAAGGGGGAAAGCCGAAAAGGTGCTGAACAGCGAGGAGAAAAGTGTGGAAAACAGCCCTGCGACCCCCGGGGTCAGGGCAGGAGGGGAGGAGGAGGCAATCCGAGCCCCGGAGCAGAGATCCGTGCATTGGACGGGAGCTCCATAACGCAGCCAGCAGGTTCCCTCACGGCTCTCCGATGTGAGGTGATGCAAATGTCCTTCTAGAGCTTCCTTGTTACAAGCCATGGCAAAAAAATATCTCAGGCATGGGAGAACACATGTCCTTCTGAAGGAAATACTGTGTGTTCTTGCCTGGATTTTTTCAAATGTGTGTTTGTATTTTAAATCTTCTGAAACAAACAAAAAAGTATGGTTGCCTAGGAAACAGAAAATATACAAGTATCAATGATATTTCATTGTTGAACTGGATCAATCACTATTTGGCCATAATTCTTAAAGCACTGGCAGTCTGTCAAGATAGTCATCATCCACACTAGGCATTGAAACAAAATCTCTGCAAGGAGTTTTTCAATAGTATAAATTCACTTCCAGTCAGGCTGCAGTGAAATCTCTGAGCAGGGCCCAGTGCTAGAAGTGCTTTCCTTAGTTGCAGTTCCTGGTCACTGGCCTAAGTACAGATAGCCCTCAGCCTCCTCTTTTCCTGTTTGCTTTTCCAAAGGCAGTGAGATATTTAATTAGCCACAGTTTGTCTATTTTTATACTGAAAACAAATATTTGCTATCTACATTGTGTAGTAAATTGCATGTTAGATCTGATGCAGCCTAAGAGAATGTCAATGCAAATGGTTTTTATGAATTTCCACATGCAGCTCCTGCAGAATTTAACATGAGCTGAGGGGTTCTTCCTGCAGCCTAGAGGTGGGACAGACCTGTGCTCTCTCTCAGGAACCTTGCTTCAGGAAACTTGCTCCAACTTCCCAGGCTGTTTCTCAGTCAGCAGGGTTTGCCTATCTGCCTCTTCCCTGATCATGTCAAGTAAATTACTTATGGAGTAGATGGCCCAAACAAACACCTTTTAAGCATGGTTGTGTGTTCAAAGTATCACAAAATAATAAGCTACTTTCTCACCTTGCAAAACTTCCTACTTATTTCCTGTGTGGAGCTACAATATTAAAATCAGTGTTATTATTCACCTGAGTGTATGCTGTTTGACATAAACAGGGTTTACAGAATCAGGTCCTCATCTGAATTATGGAGAATATAAATTGTATAAATCAGGGACTAAATCAATTACAGTCACTGAAGATGAACCAAAATCCTTTCTGTTTTTCAATCTATAATGTGGGGGGATAGAATGTAAGAGAATAAAGATAGTGCAGAAGGTAGTCTCACACCTGAGGAGTTGCAGCTGTACTAGTTACCAAACATTAGGAATGGGCCTGCCCTTTATAGGCCACAGCTGTGTCCAATAAGGATAAGTGCTATAAAAGAGTGGGTTTGCTGGTTGAGGAGAGAGATGGTGTTTGCTGGCTTTGAAGAAGGGTAAGTGCTGTGAGGATCTGCACATGAGAAATCGCTGAGAAGATATGGGAGCTTTGTAATAAGATGACAGCAGTATAAAGAGTTGTTTTTGTTTTTTTTTTTTTTCTTTAATTAGACTTTACAGCTCTTTCTTGTACCCTTGATAATTTAATTGAACTTATCCAAACTGAGATCTCATTAGATTTTAATTTTGTGGTGAGAGCACAATTAAGATAAGCCATCAAGCAGCCCTAAAAACACAATCCTTTTTACCCCAGTACTTGGAGTTTGTCAAGACATATAGTCCCTAAATGTTGCACCACAAATTAGTCTGGATTGGATGCTTAAGTAGAGAAAAGGTTTTGCTGTGGTAATACACAGTCATAAGAAATTGTTCTTCAAACATTTTGGTTTTAGACTGCAGCTGGCAGTTCATCTCGACCTGCAACCTACCATTTCATCCTGGGTTTTTGATCAGTCCAGGGACATGATGTAGTCCTGTGTCACATAACCTGGGGCATTTTCACACGCCTCTGCAGGGTAGACCAGTTGATTGTAACTTGTAAATTCACCACTTAGGCAAACTGTTATGTAATTGCAGGAAGATGTCTAATCTCCCTTTGCCCTAAGCTGTCACACATGGCTGGATTCTCAGTGGCTGAAAAACAGTTATTGGAGGCAGTGGAAATTGTGCTGCTCTACCAACTGAGAACCCAGGCCAAAATACATGTGGGAGTCATAAAAACCTCTGCTATGGTTTCTGATATTTTCTGCTATTTTGATGCTTTGTTCTTCTATATGCCTTTACAGTAACTTCTGATTTGTATTGTCTGGTTGTAAACAGGATTGTGCTTTTTTATCAACTTGCATGTATAGACACATGTTTAAAAGTAATTCCTGCTTCCTGAAGTAGGAAATCAAGGAAAGGTGTAAGAATCCATTTGTTTTTTGGCAGAAAGTGGGGCAGACAGGACTCTGTCCTGCTGAGAGACTGATCTGGTTAATCAAGATGCCAGTGGTGGTTCCTGAAGCAGTGGGGGATGACTGTACTCTAGTGTCACACCCCAGCTAATCATTGTTACCTCAATGGCTCAGGTGTGCACAGAGACTGCCATGCTGCTGTTTTCACAATCAGTTCGGTGAACTGAGTGGGGCTGAAGGATTTTCCCCCCCTCCACAAAATCTTTGGTGTAGACAAGAGCAGAATGTGCTGCCTACAACAATTAGTGTCTGTAGAACCTGGAGTTTGGGACAAGAGGCACCTGAAAGGCCAGTGGGTGACCTGGCTACCTGAAGAGTATGCAGAAGTGTTTGGAGCTTAAATGAGATGAAAGAATTCAGTTGCAACACAGGTGTGTCAAAAATAATCTAAGCATGGCTGACAAGGTTAAGATTGGCATTTACTTACACTGGTAGTATTTATTTTGCTGCTCTTAGGGGATATCATTCAGTGAGAGTAGAATTGCAGCAGTTAACTGGATGGCAAGTGTTAACACTTTTAAGGCCTTTTATTCTGCTTATATCTGCTTTTATTCTGCTTTTTTTCTTCCCACCTGTTAGATGTAAAGTATTTTTTTGAATACTGAGCAGTAACCCAATGCAGGTCTGTGCTATCATTTTGTTGATCCTTCTAGAAATAAAAGAAAGGGATTTACGTAATCTTTAAGTAAAGTAACTTTCACACTGTAGATGTTGCTGTATCTTGAGCTCCTACTAAAACAGCACTGAGTAATAAGACTGTATGTTTAAATATATATATATATAAAATTTGCTGTCCATTTACATTTAAATATAAGTATTAAATATCTGTCTGGAATATAGAGGATATTTATTGGAATGTGAATATTGTGCAGGTGATTTTTTTAAGTTTTAGAGAAAGCAATTATTTTATTAAATAATAATTTTGTTTTATTCCCGATAGTATTCAATTAAATAATTCTTATGTAAATGACACGCATTGTTTATCACAAAAAGCAAGGTAAGAATGTGTCTCTTGTGATCTTGTGAAACCAATTGATCTGCGGCCTGTTCTCCCACCAGGGGGCAGGACGAGACAAAACTTAAGGAGTGTCAAGGGGACAAACCCAACAGCCCTGCTCTTAATCCTCCACAGCCTTAATTTTTACAAAGGCACAAGCTCTGCAGCTGCCTAAGTGAAAGCGAGTATTCTGGGTTTTGGTTTGCTTTTTATTTTGAAGGGGGGTTTTGTAAACAATGCTTGGCTTCTGCTTTAGTGAACATACACATCACTGCTTCTGAGGTACTGTATGTCCTCAGAAACAGAACTCCCATGGTGTATTTTCAGAAGCACTTTTTAACTATGTAGAGCTATATAATAAATCTGTTTGTTTCACATTTGTAAAAAAGTTGTTCTTTGAATTCCCTCTGTGGTGTTTTAGGTATCATTTTTCTTAAACAAAATTGGAAGATAGACTCTGCAATTCAAGGCTGTAGCATTATATTGTTTGTTGTAAAAACAACATAGGAGCCTGAGGCTTAGCATATGCCCAATTACAGGAGAAATCTGACATTGTAAGTGCTTCTTGTGTCTAGGAATAATGCAGAAGGCAACCTACTTTCTAAGATATTGCAGTGACCCACTTGTGCTCTGATGGGAGGAGATCACTGACTGAAGGCTGTTTAGCCCAACCAATAGTCGTGCTTAGCTATGAGGAGCAAAAACTAGGTTTGGTCATGGAAGTGGAAGTGCTTGTAATGAATTCTGTTCATAATTAATTATAGCCTAATCCCAGATGATTTGAGTGCTCATCTCACAGCAAGAAGATGGTGAGAGACTTTTTAGTAATTACACCACAAAATTTAATATCTGGTAGAAGTGAGAATCATCTGAGACTAGAAATGTGTCATCTAGTTACCAGGCCATTCCAAGCCCACAGGTGAGGTGGGAAGCCTGTAGCAGGTACCTGTGGGTTACTAACATGAATACTAGTCATGATTTCACAGGTATGTTACCAGAGGTACAAATTGTGGTGCACCAGCAACTGTGCTGAGACAAAATGAGTTTTCATCCCTCATAGCTTTGGCAGTGAAATTAAAATTAACAATATGCTCAGCTTTGCTGAAGGAAAGGCTTGAGGAATGTGTTTTAGCAGTTACCAGCAAAGCAGTGCCCCTTTTGTTTAAGAGAAAAAGATTTTCTTTATGACATGTAATTAAAGACTCAAATACCTTGAGTATCTCTGCAGTTTTTTTCATTTAAACTTTATGCTTCAGTGTTGCATTTGGCTTGAGAGATAAGTTATTCAGGTAGGTCAGCTGTGTCAAGCAGGTACTTACAATAAATGCAAACAGATGTGGAAGGTCTGAATGTTCAGAGGGGTAAATAACTGCATGGAGGCTGATATATGCTATTTCTTACCGATCAGTTTTGAACTGAAACTGTGAATCTCTGTGCTGTGCTCTGCCCTGTCAAAACTAAAGAACAGCTTTGGGTGCTGGTGGGTTGTACTGATGAAAGTATTTACAGGAAGTGACCACAGTGCAGGAGTCAAGTAGCACTTCTGTCACAATGATGTATTTGTGATCATCTGCCAGTTCTCTTGCAAAGCTGACAGAGACTTTGATTATGTTTCTTCTATATATCCTTGGGATGATTTTCTTGTTTCATAACTCAGAACTATAGGAAACAAATTCCAGAGCCTGCAATGCTTCATAATTGGTACTTTTAAGTGTACACAGACTCACAAAGTTATGCAGGCTGAGTAGGACCCAGCATCCAACCCAACCCACTTCTCAAGCATAATCTATACTGAGTTCAAAGTAGGTTCCTCAGGTTTTTGAGGCCTCCAGCTCTGGAGACTTCTCAGGCTCCCTGGACAACCCGTTCTACTGCTTCCTGTCCTGTCACTGTCAAAAACTATTTTCCTAATCAAGTCAGAACCTTCCATTTAATTCATGGTAAAGGCACAGAGAAGTTAAGCAGTGTACATAATGTTAAATACTTAGGTAGCATCTTAAGTAGTTAAAGTGAGAATTCTGATAGAGCTGGGGTATGAGAAAAATCTGAAAAAATAGCTTCCTTCAGAATATTTTAGATTGAAAACAAAAATAACTTTTCTAATCTTGATACTTTTTTTCTTCTAACTACTGGAACTAAAAGCTGTCAAACAAGAGTTGAAAAGGAATCTGGATTTCAGTAGCTGTTGGAAGATGTAAATAGAAGTATTTCTTATGATGAAATAGCTTCTATCTGATATTTTTCTAAACTTCATTGGATCAAAACATTTTAAGAGAGTCTTGGCTTCTCAAGTATCTTCCCATCATTTTTGATATAGAGAGAAGCTTTAAAGGATGATTACAGCTAAGGGCTTATGTAATAATAGGCAACAATTCCTCAAAGAAATCTTTGCTTTAGAGCAGTGACTTGAGGATGCCTAAGCTGTTACTTTTAATCCTAGTGTTGATATTACTATGAACTGTATGAGTTCTTCTGATAAGAACAAATATACAGGAAAGAATCTAAGAGAGTATATGTAATCTGATGTGTTTTAATGAAGAAAAACCTCAGAGTAGGTACTCAAAACTTGTGTGAGGATAAGCCAGATCCTACAGGAGGAATATGGAGGACAAAAGCAACTCCAAAATTACCTGTAACACAGCTAAGAATAACTATTTAAGTTTATTGTTGCACTCAATGTCTGGGTTTTTTTTGTCTTGAAAAGAAAAGAAAAAAAACCAGAGCAATCCGTGCTCTGTACAGTTTGCATGGAGGGCCTAAAGCCTTGGTATTCCTGTGGCCAGAGCAGGAGAAGCAGGGAGTACTGCACACCTCCAGCACACAGGGACCCTCATGACCTGGCGGATCAGGTGAGGGAACAGAATTTGGTGCATTTCCAGATTATCCTTACTGAGTGCCCATGCTGAGCATTATTTTTCATGGTTTGGGAGCTAGCTGATTCTCACTGTTTAGGAATTGGCACCAAGGCCTGAAGAGCAGATTTGCACTCGGCAAGATCGCAGTGCATTCCACTGTGTTCAGTTCCTCCCTTTGGGGTCTGATGTGGCTGTGTCAGAGCCCATCAGCTGTGATTTCACATATATCTACTACTTCTCAGCTTCATCAAGGTGTGAATTACAGCACTCTTCATTACATACCTAATGACATTGCCATACACCACTTCATACCTTATGACTTAGGGAGAATGCTTCCTTTTGTGAAAAAAGTGCAATGTGGATGCAATGTACGGTTTCCTTGGGACAGAGGGGAGTACAGGATATAAAAATAATCCATCGATGCATACGTATTGTGGAGTAGGAATCTCCTTTATTTTTTTCCTCCTTTATCTTTTGTTTGTTTTATAACTTTAGTTTTGTGTGTAACAAATTTTATAGAATAAATGTATTTAATATTGGTTTAACTGAGAAAATGTAGAGGATAAAATAAAAGACATAAATCCAACAGAAAGGCTATAGATATCTTCTTGGCTTGCAGATATCTTCTTCAGTGCTGTTTCCATGGAAATTATTTATAGTGCCTGGAGGGAGTGAAGTGCAGGTCACAGATCTGCAGAGCTACAGTAGGCTTTCAGCCCAGTTAGGCAGAAGCTGACAACAACAAATGGGCATGTCTTTGAATGGAGCTCTTCTGCTTTCAGAGGAAAATGTAATCTCTTATAAAAATGTGGCTTTGAGAGAAAAATATTAATCTCTATGGCAGTTTGGGGTGAAATTGGGCCCAAGAGCTGTCAGTTTTCATTATGAAAACAGCTTCAAACTCTGTTCTTTACTTTCCCCTCCCCCCATTGCTTGAAGTCATTAAGGGCTTCATCACATTTATTAGAGCAGAATTCTAAGTACTATTTCAGATTACCACTCTGTATTCCACTTTGGCTAAATATTTTACTTCTTGAATGTCTACCTGGGATATGCTCAAACAGAGCACAATAGACAAATTTGGTAAATGATGAGGATCTTGCCAGTCATCAAGGAACATATTCTGCATTTTATTTACATAAAAATGCATTTTGTATAAAATATTAAACCTATATGGAACAGTCTGTATATTCTATTTATGTATATTGCACATATGTGTATTTTTCTTCTCAAAGACTTACTTACAAAAATATGTTATATAATAATTTATGTGACAGCTTTTTGTAGAAATTAATGCTTTGTACGAAGATTTTTTAAAGAAGGGTATGCAGATATATGGACTACAGTTTGAACTAAGTATCACTCTTGTCACAGATTATTTGGCAGTATTCTCTTTTAGAATTTTGAAACCAAAATAAATTTGTTATCTTCTTAATTAACTATATTTTTTCTTTTATTAAGTTAGTAATTTGTTTCTTCATCTCTTTCTTCCTAATTTGAGAACAAGGAACATTGCCTATGCTCTTGAAAATTAGGGTATGCCTAGGGTCTCTGTGAAACAGGTACTGTGTAAATAGCTACAGAATAAGAGTGTGTGACCAGGCACTGCTTTTTCCATTTTGCTGGAGAAATGAAGGATGTTCAATATACAAGCAAGTCACTTCAGAATGACTTCATCTATATTCCAGGAAAAGAATAATTTCAGGAGGAAGGTAGTGAAATGGAATGTCCTGATAATTATTTTTTTAGGATGGTAAATATTTGCACTGTGAATGTTACTGTTTCTAATTTGATTGTGCTCTCATTCACCTTTGAACTCCTGTAGCTACTTTTGTACACTGTTCCTGTAGTTCCTTCAAAATACAAATGATTGAATAGTGGTGATCACAGTGCAGGGTTTAAGTAACAACTTTACAGATATGAATCAAATTCAAATTGGTTTAGCTGCAGACCCTGATTTTAGTGCTTCAAACAGTTTTTCAACTTTATTTTAGGGTCTGAAAGGTTGTATCTACTGTAGTGTGATATACTTTGGTGTAACTTAGCCAAATGAACTGGGAAAGTCAGGAGATAATGAAGGTACTGAAGCAGGCCATGTCTGCTGGTTATATCAAGAAAGTAACTTCTGTGATATCTTAAAGGGAGAGGACTCATTACTGCAGATGAATCACAGAATGGGTATGAATGGAAGGGACCGCAGTGGGTCCTGTAGTCCAACCTCCCTGCTCAGAGTGATCCTAGAGCACTTGGCACAGGGCTGTGTCAGACGATTCTGGAATGTCTCCAGGCAGGGAGACTCCACACCCCCTCTGGTCGCTCAGTCCCAGTGCATGGTCAGCTGCACAGTAAAGTTCTTCCTCATGTTCAGGTGGAACTCCCTGTGCATCAGTTACTGCCCATTGCCTTTTGTCCTACTGTTCAGCACTGCTGAGCAGAGCCTGGTCCATCCTCTGACACCTCCCTGCAGATAGGCATTGATGTGATGAAGTCCCCTCTCAGTCATCTCTTCCTGGCTGAACAGCCACAGCTCTCTCAGCCTTTTCTAGTGAAATGCTCCAGTCCCTTTTTTGTCTTTGTCAACCTCTGCCAGACCCACTCCAGGAGCTCCCTGTCTGTTTTGTACTGAGGAGCCCAGAACTGGTCACAGCTCTCCAGATGTGCCTCACTGGGGCTGAGTAGTGGGGCAGGATCACCTCTCTCAACTTGGGGCGATGCTCCTCCTGACTGTCACAGCATATTATGAGCTCATGTAGTTTTTATGTCTCTCCTCAGCTCCTCAGAAGGAAAAGACTGAAGTTCAGTTTCTATACCAGTGCTGCGACAAGGTCTCTCTAATCACCTCCCCACTTCAAAATATTTGTTAACTTTCTTTTCTTTTGGTAGATACTCTTCAAATTACCGCACAGTTTTTCTAACAGGTCAATAGGTAGGCCACTTGACCACTCAGGTGTAAAAATCTTAGCAGTGTCTGCCAACTGGAGGTTAAATATTAACCACAACCTAGAAATTCAGCACTCACCTCATTAATCCATTTGAAACCATCTGTCATAAAAAGTTGCAATATGTGACACCACTTTTTTCCCCTTTGGCATCTGCCAATTGTTTTTAATCTCAGGAAAATGTGTTGTTAAATTCAGTAATTTTGTAGCCATGTGTTTGTCAGTTTAGATATCTTGGCTGATATTTATTAAAATTGCTTTCATTAAAGTAGCTCAATTTGAAATCTCTTTTATATGACAGTAAACAATTCTTCCTTGGTGTCACTTTTCTTGTTGGGATGGACTGTTCTGAACCACAGTAGGCACAAAGCTGTTGTCCCTTGGAGATGCTCTGGGGGAAAAAAAAAGAGCAAAACAAACCCAGCACATATGGTCCCTTCCTGTGCAAAATGTGTTCAGATTCCCACAGTGCTGTGGAGTAGGTATGAAATAAACCTTAAATATGCAGGAGCAATCCCATGCATTGGGATCCATTGTGGTCCATTCCTACAGGTATGGATGGGGTGCAGAGAGCAGTAGGACTTGTGAATCTTTCCTAACATGCATGGTTTAAGGAAGATTGAGTACTGGAGCACATTCTGTAGTACTGAGGAGAGGAAATCTGTGTCTGCTTCTACAATATCATGTGTTACAGACTGAATGCTGGCTTTATCTCTCTGCTTGTGGTCAAACATTCAGGAGCTGATTGTTTGTTTTTACCTATGGTGGTGTTATGAAGATGTAGAATACTTAACTCTCAAAGACTTACTTTTACATTGGTGCAAATAACTGCTGTGAGCAAAAGCACCGATACACCATCAAGGCTGCCTGAACAGGGCACACTTAGGCATTACAATATTCCTTCTTGACATGCAGTAGCCTGCTTAGATCCATGCTATCCTTTCTGCATAGCTATTAAAATTTTTCACCACAATGAGCAAGATGGACTCCTTCACTCTTTGAGACATGTTCCTTTGTTACTTTTCTCATTGTGTGTTGAAGATCCTTTTTGGTAAGTGAAGGTTTAAGACAATGACAGCCTTCTGAAAAATAATTTTTTAAAAGAGCGTTAATCAACAGTATTGGTTTTGCTGCAGGCCTTTAAATAGCTTTTTCCAGCACTGTAAAAAAACCTTTATTTTCTTTTGTAAATGGAAATAGATACATTCTTTCTGTCTGTATTTTGCCCTCAAATTCCCATGCATACAATTGCAGTAGTAGTTTCCTAATTTCTTGCTTATCTTTTTGCTCTACAAACATCCTGAATATATGCAGTCAGAACCCAGAGTATATCTCACAAGAGGAGCTCTAAAATATCATTTCATAGGAATGAAGCAATATTTTAAATCTATGAGATACTTCTGTTTTGATAGGATCCCTAATCTTTCAGTTGTATAGCAACTATATTTGTGTTTAAGTATAATAATACTATAGTAAAGCTGAGTGGTTTCAACTCCATTGTCAGCATAATGTTTTGACATAGTACATCTTATTTATCTTACACTTTGCTAAGGAGTAGTTTTTAATTGACAATTTGTTCACAAGCAAGTGTTAGTTTAGTAGCCATTGTCTGTTGGGGCTGAGAGAAATTGCCTGCTAGTCATGAGTACACTGCTTAGCTGCACAGTAAGTGAGAAGGGCAAGTCTTCTCTGATGAAAAATTTGTGATGAATTGGTTTTGGTTTGTTTTTTTTTTCTCTGAGGTGCTAATTGAAGCTTAGCTGGAAAAAAGACCTGATTGACAGTGATTAGTGCAAACTCTCACAAAGACCTATACCCACTTCAGAAAATTTTACTAGTCTAAACAACTTTCTTGGCTTTTATTTTCTATTGCATCAGATTAATATCTTTATTCTATTTCTCTAAACTGAAACACATACCAAAAAAGTAGGGTAAACAGTTTCTTTTCAGCCAATGACTGCCATGTTCTTATCAGCTAAGCAAAATGCTACCCATTAATGCTTCTAGACTTCGTTTTGCACACTACAGGCCTTTTTTTTATTATTATTTTTCATTTAGACCAGCAGGCAGAGTGAGTCTTCTGAAATAGATCTAACAGAGATTACTTTATAAATTAATTTAGCAGAGTTGTCCCAGATTTGTTAAGCACTCTAAGATGGACATCCCTGATGAAATATTCAGGAGAGATTTATTGCTCAGTGAAGTTCTCTACTAGCCATTACTGTGTGGTAGCTCTACTGAGACATAAAATATACAATATGAGATTTTCATGTAGCACTTCAGCTTCACTACTCTTTCTCTAGAGCTTATTTCACAGCAGCTTGTGCAGAACCATTTTGAATAAATATCTACTCCTGTGTTTGCATAGCCAATTCATATGAGTATGAATGAGAAGAAATTATTTTTCTGCTGGTTACTGCACTTGTGAGGAGTACTTTTTTCTATCATAATTATTTTCTTTTTTTTTTGTCTCTATAGGATTTTAAAGTATCAGTTCAGCAGCTTGTAACACATGAGCAAGATGATATATAGTGTGCACTCTGAATAATTATAGGCAAATAAATATTCAGATGTCTTCACAGAAAGGTGTGTCTGAGAGGAAGAGCACCTGGTGTAATCCAAAGTGACCACAGGGTATGCAATTAAATGGATGTGTCAGTTGCCTGTTGTCCAGTTGGCACAGAAAGCTTAAATTTTCTATTACAGTTCTAGGATAATTATGCAGCTCCCTGACACGAATGGACTTGGTCACCCCCAAAAGAGAGCGTGTTTGCTGTTGAAATAAAATGCAGTCAGTTGCTCTTGGATTCTGTTATTTAAGTCTGTCACTGAAGGCATGGGAGAGAAATTGTAGATAAATTATATAACTTGTAATAGTAATTACACATGGAAGTACATGAAGTAGAATGATTAATTTTTCTTGTTATTACTCAAACTTGGCTCTGAACTTGTGCTAGGGAGTGTTTTCCATGACTCACCTGCAAATGGGTGTCTGGTAAATAGTTGTTTGGGTTGGGATGGCAAAAGTGACCAGCTGTGATGCTAAATGGAAGCATTTGAATTCCTTTGGGTGAACTTGGCTCTACAGGCTGGTGTGTCCTAGTTGTACTGGTATAGTGACCTAGCTAAGATCAGGAGGATTTTTTGCTGTTTGAATTACAGTAGAATATTTCAATTGGCGAGGACCTATAATTAGGATCTTATCTAAATGCTTGGCCAGCTGAGGACTGACCAAGGTTCAGAGCTTGTTATTAAGGGCATTGTCCAAATTCTTAGATGACAGGCTTGGGGCAGCAACCACGTTTCTAGGGAACCTGAGCCAGTGCAAGACCACCCTCTCAGTAAAAAAATGCTTCTTAATGTCCAGTCTAAACCATCCCTGGCACAGCTTTCAACCATTCCCATGTGTTCTATCACTGAATACCAGGGAGAAGAGATCAGCACCTTCCCCTTCTCTTCCCCTCCTCAGGAAGCTGTACAGGGCAATGAGGTCACCCTTCAGCCTCCTTTTCTCCAAACTAGACAAACCCAAAGTCCTTTGCTGCTCTCAGAGAATGTTCCTGCCCTTTTCCCAGCTTTGTAGCCCTCCTCTGGATGTGTTTGAGTACCTTCACATCCTCCTGAAATGGTGGAGCCCCGAGCTGCACACAGAACTCCAGGTGAGATTGTACCAAAGCTAAATACAGTTGGAGAATGGCCTCTCTTAACAGACTGAATTATGCATGGAGAAGAAAACTTTGATCACATCTTTACAACTGCAAAGTAAGGACCTTGCCATTATAGCATCTTGTTGAAATGATTAAGTTACAGACATATCTAGTCAAACCTCAAAGCCTGGTTAGATATCAGCTCAGACCAGGTTGCTCAGGGCTTTGTTCAGTCATGAAAACTTCCATGGAGGGCGATGGCACAGAATCCCTGGGGTACCTGCTTTGTTACCTGCTGGCTTCACAGAGGGAAAGTCCCTCCTCACAACCAGCCTGAACCTCTCTTGTTTCAGTTTATCTCCACCACCTCACGCTCTCCTGCTATGCACCAGTGTAAGGGTCCTGGCTCTGCCTCCTCTAGGATCTGCTTGCAGGCCCTGGCAGTTTGCCAGTGAGCTGGAAGATGTTTGAAGCACCATTTATTTCACCTTTACATTGAACAAGATGCATTGAAACATCCCTGAGTATTTTTTATTTTTAAATCTCAAGCTTTCATAAATTCAGATTTTATGGTAGAAATAAGCATACAGTATTTTTTTTCTTCCAAGCTCCTGAGTGTGTGTGAAAGAAATGAGAAAGAAATAGGGAAAAAACCCAAACCACAACAAACAAACAAAACTGAACAAAACAAAAACAAAATTAGAAGTCAAAAGGTAAGTTTTTATTTTCCTTGGATTTGTAATTCCATTCATACTAACATTCAGTCTGGATGTGAAGTGTGCATGAGAGGATGTTGGTGAAATTCTTCTCATAATGGTTCACAACCAATGAAGTCTTAATGCTTCTGCTTACATTGGGTGTACCTGAATATAAGGGTGACTCTAAAATTAGGATCTCAGGCATAGCAAAGTAAGGATTATTTTGTAGTTATTTACATTTGAACTCTCTAGATCTGTTTGTTCCTCAGTAAAAAATATACAGTCAAATAAGGAATAACATTAATTCCGATGTTGAAGTTTTTGTATCTTTGTTTATAAAGAGTGGTAGTGAAAGCAGAGTGAGATGAATTATTTTATGTCACACACCAGTGGCTGACTTCCTACATCACTTTATATCAGCACTGGGTGTGGTATCATGAATTTTTGAATTAATTTAGTAAATTCAGTATCTCTTGGATAAGTTTGGTATATAGCTTAACATTAACTAAATGAAGATATGAAACTGTGGGAAAGTAAAATAGTGATGTATATAGACCCTACTCTGATACATTTTAATGTGTATTTGAGTCTTAGATCTTAAGCTTACCTTGCAGCAGAATCTGGCTGATTTGCTCACAACCTTCCCCCCTCACCAAAGTGATATGTGCACTGTGACCGTGTTTACTCAAGAATGCTGAAGTGTGTGCAAAAACTACGGTAGTCTTTGAACATTTGTGAGTTCAGTGGAAAAACCCTAAAATTCAACATTTAAAAAAGATGAACAAATTATTTTCACACAAGGGCACAGCAGGTGCCTGACTGTCCTCAGCTACTAATTCAAATGTTCATGCCTGTTACTGAACACACAGAACAAGCTGGGCCATCTTTGATTATTTGGTTTGTACAAAGAAGTTCACTCATTGTGTACACACACCAAAAGACTGGAGCAATGCAAACAGAGAAGATGTGTGTCAAACAGCCCTCACCCTCTTAATCATTTCAGTGGAAGTAAAAATGGGGGACTGAAACATAAACTCACTTCTTAGCAGCTGGGCTTAGACCTGGATGCTGATTGTTTAGATGTCCTTGAATGGAAGTTTTCCTTCCAGTCTTCAGCTGGCTGCAATTATATTTCTATCATCTTTATTTTTAATATATGCTGATTTTTAATTTTTAAAAAATCTTGCTAAATACAAAAGCAGAGGCAAGAAAAAACATCTGCTGTAGAAAATATTCTGAATCACAGTTTAGAGAGCTTATGAATACTGTAGGCTTAACACTTGCACAAAACTGTGTGGGTGGCACACTGTTAAGTGCAGACAGTGGTGGGAGACTCCAGTATGGAAATCTTTTTTTAATGGTTGTGAAAAGATCAAACAAAAACTATTTGGAGGAAAAATGCTTGATTTGGAGGGAGAAAATATCATGTTGGACACAAATTAAATTACTGTATGGATTTGGATAGATATGACATGATTAAAAATCCATGTAGTTAATCCACCAAGTTTTTAATAGAGCTCATTACCATCATATGGGAAAATTCCTGCTGAGAACTTTGGGCTGATTAAGTATTAACCTATGGATAGAAGGGATTTGGCTTTTATTTCTAAAATCTATATTTCTCATGCTATTCAATGAACCAGGAAGGATTTGAAAATTCAGCCATGTTTTTTCTTCACTAGTGAACCTACATGTTTTTGGAAGCTGTTGTCATTTTCAGCTCTTTCATTAGTGCTTCTACCTGGCTTTAATGTTGCTATGTCTACCAGCTGGGTCTCTAGCTAGGGCTCAGGATATAACAACAGAAAGTGAGAAATGGGGGATTGGGCTGAGCAAAATAAATAGAAGAGTCTGACAGAATGTAAAAGACTGTACTTGTTACTAGAACATTCTTCTGATTTGCAATATAAATGCCAGCTAATATGTGTGTTCCATAGACCTGCCTGCCAAATATGTTGGACTTGGAAAAGAAATTTTCCTGCCAGTTGCTGTATACTTAGCCTGCCTGTCATTATCTCTCTCAGCTTGTTTTTTTCCCCAGTGATTGTGCATTTTACAGAAATACAAAAGACAAGCAATTTAAAAGGCTTTTTGTGTATAAGATACTCTACAGGCAACTTACCTGCTGGAAATTAAGTGATTTTGTGCGACAATTTTCTCCCCTGCATATAACATTTATGCCACAAAAATCATGATTGTGGAGATAGAGTTCTTATTTACTGATGCATTAATTAGAGTGAATAAAAGCATAATTTTGTATATGGTTTAAAGAAAGCCAAGCAATTTTTAATAAAAATAGTTTCTTTGCAGCGAGGCAAGAAATTTTATTTTCTATCCCTATAAATATTCACTATTTAAATATCTTTTCTCATAATGAAATATGTACCCTTTAAAACATTAGCGAACTTATATTGTGGAAAAATGCACTCAGGGAACTTGAAACATCTAATTGAAATGAATTTGAAATATTGAATTTATTTCTTATCCTCATTTTATATACTAACTTTATATGTACAGATATAAAAAAAAATTCTAACCAAAAATAGTATTTTCTGTGTTTTGAAAAAGTAGCATAAACTATTTGGATACCCACAGATTTATCCACTTCTCTTAATCAAGAAATCAGTTAGTGTTTCTTTTTCACAAAATGTTGTAGCTCTGAAAATGCCGTATTTTTAATTGAAAATATCTAGTCAAACACTTCTTCCTACACTACAGACTTCGCTCTTATGCCCATTTCTGAGCCAATCAATACAAGATTTGTTTACTGCCATTTAAGTAAAAAAAAAAAGGAGACGATACAGGACCTTTACCATATCTTATTTCAGGAATCTGAGCAGACCCACTATTTTATTGATGTTTGCAGCAGTTTAGTCACCAAAATATGATTGTGAAAACTTCTGTCAGAGCTTTCACATTGACACAGTGCTGAACTGTCTTGGACAGATCATGCCTATACTGAATACAAAAAACACTTGACATAGTCAAAGTAATATAGAGGTGAGAAGGTAATATTCTCTGCAGCAGAGAGCAGGGGTGCCCCTACATGACATGATTTTGCTCATTTGAGTAAATGTCCTCTAAAATAACTAATGGGGCACTTCAATTGTAATGCCAGATGTGTCTCCAGGCCAACAATGTCCATGATCTGTGCACCTCATCAGACACACCACCAAACAGGGGCTGAGCAACAAGGGAATGTCACCTAATGTAATTGCTTGCTGGGTTCTTGGATCTCCACAGATTTCTGACATTGTTCAAGGGGATAGGGATAGTCCCCCAGTTATCATGTTAGAGGTGGGGGCTCAGGGGCTGAGGATTCCCCACTGTAAAAACCTACATTTTCCTGTCAGCCCTAGAAAGTGTAGGGTGATCTGGTAGAGATAGGACCCCAAAGGTGAAAGATACCTATATGGATTAGCAAGCATCCTGCAGCAGGAGACCCTGACAGACCGAGAGCCCTGGGGACCTTGTCAGCAGGTCACAGGAGAGCAGGGCCATGTGGCAGTCCCATGCAAATGAGATACAACCTAACTGCCCTAAGCAGGCAGCTTAGGCAGTACAGGAGCAGTTCCTCTAGGCTTTCACTGTAGCTATTTGCTAGATTAGCTACTGCTGTATCTCTTATCTGAGGCACAGGCTGGGTCCTGGAGACATTTGAAATTTACCTTGAGGCAACTCTTTTTCTCATTATACTGCCTGCAGTGTTTTCTTCTAGATAACTGCTGCAATTGCTAGTTTAGTTTTTAGAACCTTCCTAGTAGAAACAAAAGAGTCAGAACTATAGATGTATTCTTTATGTGTATTGCATACTAGATACTGAAGGCCATCCACAAATCAGCTCCAAAGTCTCTGCTAGTTTAATTCATAAAGTCCATCATCTTTCATGATTTTTTCATCACTTGTTTTCAAATTATGGTACTTCTAAGAAAAGTGAAGCTTCTGACTCTTGCTTAAGCATTGACTTGAGCACTTAAACATTTTATAGGGGATTGGTTGTGTGAAGTAGGACAAGAAAGTGTCAAACATACCAAATGTAGTCTTCTTCAGATATTTTTTATGTTTCTGAGATTCAGTGCTCAGTTTATGTGGCAATGCTGAGTTCTGGCAGTCTCCTCCAGACTCATTTCTCACAGCTCCCTTGGGCACTATGCCATGCTAATGCCGCAGTGGTTGTGACAAGGAGATGATTTCTTCAAAAAGTGCTTTTTTGTCTTTGTGGAATAACAGAAGTTATTGTAGATCAGCAATTCATCAGGCTTCATTTGCTATATTTTCAATAGGGTATCTTCAAAATAGACTAAACTAGTATAAGACCCTAAAGGATCTCAGACAGACTGATGTAAAATTTTCTGCCAAAGAATGTTATTTAATGAAAGTTCTGCTGTTTCACACCATAACATGGTTAATGTTTTGTAGGTGTGATGAATCCTGATCTCCAAGTGGATTAAATTTGTGTCATGGACACCATGGATCAGAAATTGTTCCTTCTGGTTTAGAAGTAAAACATTAGGGAGAGGATTTCATATAAATCCTCACTTAAGGGTGCTAAAGATTAAAGTGAGTTTTTATTAGCATAAATCTCTCAGTCCCAGTTCCCTGGACCCTCACAGCTGCCCATAGGTACCTTCTTCTAAGGAACAGCAGAGAGATTTTCTTAATTCATTGGAACTTGTTGGGACAGCCGACTGTGAAAAGCAAATCTGCCATGACTTTAGGCTATGTGGTTCCTTGAGCAGGGAATTAGAATCATTGTGCATTTGCTAAGTGCTAGGAAGGTGCTGTAATACTTAAATCTTGTAAAATAATCCTAATCTTTCTTTGTTTGATCTTTCCCAACTCGTATAATCCTTTTTTTGTTGTTTAGCTGAAGTTCTTTATTATTGAAATTAATGCAAATTCAGGTATCTAAAAAATAACTAAGTATTATTCAATGCTTTCATAAAATTCAATGGAAGACGTAAGCGACCAGTGCTCTTGAAAATGAAATTATGCTTCATGAGAATTGGTAGCTAAAATGTAATACCTTTAGTTGCACCATGAATCCAAGCTGGATATTAAAATAGAGGCTGGACACTGCGTATCTGTGTGGCATTTGGGCTTTCCAATTTTGGCCTCACAACCAAAAACTCAGGTCTGAAAATGTGGAGAGTGTTCTTGGCTGGAAAACTAGAATTAGCTTAGTTAAATATCTGGAAGTGGGCTTCTATGTTAAGATATCACAGCTTTGGTACAAAGTTTTATCAGTATTAAAACAATGCTGATGATACTGAAATGTTATAGAATATTATCATTCTACCCGACAGAGAAGTGTGGTATAGTCATGGCCATCTTATGGCAAGGTAGTACACTGAAATAGGAGTGTCACTGCTACAATCCCATTTATGGTTAGTTTAAATGTGCATTTATTCCTGACTTAAGGCACCAAGGGTAGTATACACACACACACACACACACACACACACAGCATTTGCTAGTATTTGCAGAAGCCTCAAATTTTATTGTTAATTATAGACTAAAAGATAGTATTTTATTCTGATCAAAATCAGCATCTCTGTATTAGCTTATGCATCCTAGTACATATTAGATGTATCTACTAATGAAAAATAAGGCTTCAGGACTTTTAGCTGGCCTAAATGTTGTGAATTTTCATCTTTCTGATGTATCTAAATTGCCCTCTCCACTTTTTACTTAAATTAGTTATAAAATTCTTTACATATATGGCTGGTGGAGCTGTGTTGAAAGATAGCAGTGGTAAGTGAAATCGTTGATAGATTGGTGGCTTTTTAGGGCAGTATTTTTTTCCTAGGGAACTCAGATTAAAGCCTTGGCTCTCAAGTGCCCAAGTACTCTCCTCTTCAACCTTGCTTCTAAAATTGGGTTTATCTTATTCATTGTGTTAATTCTCCTGCTTCTTCTAAAAAGAAATGTTATTAAAATCATGATCAGGATTTTTATTCCCTTTACAGGGGGAATTGTGGAGTTGCTCCATCCATTGTGTTAAAGACAGTTTTATACATCCCAAACATAATTTGCTTTTTAGGATCAGATACTTTGTCTGTGACAAACTAGACTGAAGACAGCATTCCTCCTTAGTTTAAAAGTTTTTTTTTATTTTATTAGGATGATCCTGTGCCCTTTGACTCATGCTGGAGACCTCCTGTTAGGTCTTTTATGGGCAAAGAGTCAGGGCAAAACCACTGTAGCTTAATACTGATGTTGAATAGCTTGGCTGTTAATTACATGGACCTTTTGACAGTGACTTTGATGGAAATAATCAAGGTTCGTTAAACAGGCCAACCTAATAAAATATTATTTTAGGTCTGATCACTCCTGTGGTTATGGAGAAGGAAAAACACATTTCAGGCTCACAAAAGCAGAAGAGAAAATGTCTGTTTTCTTGGAGTTCTGGCTTTTCAAATGAATTTGAGAAAAGTTGTGTGCTGTAAAGAATTCTGTTTTAATTGGCTCTAAGCATTAAGGGTTTCTTAAAATTGTTTCCTTCTCCATAAGACACTTTAACAACACCAAATGATTTTAAAAAATAATAATTTTAGGCTCTGTCATTATAGATGGGTGGATGGATGACTATCTGTCATTGCCTATGACAGGCACCTACTCTTACCGAGCTGTCATCCTTGTGCTTTTAGATTATTGTTTGCAGGAAAGACTACACTTGTAAGTGAGCTCTTACTGTAGAAGGCTGAAGAGAAGGTATTAAAGCTCTCTTCCAGCAAAGCTGAGGTTTCGTATGACAGGGTACTAAATAAGTGCATGCACAAAATACTGGACACATTTTTGAATATTAATTTTTGGAGAGGAATATCGAAGTACTGATTTCCCACAGACTTTGCCTGCAATTTTTTAACATGTAATTTTTGCAGTCATTTGTGAAAATTTTATACAAAATCTGTGTTAGTTACAGTTGGTGGCTTTTGTGAAAGCCACAAAAGCCAGTGAAAGTACCTATACAAAGTGTAGGAAAAAGGAGAATCACTTACCTAGCTGTTTAGAGCCTGTGTATTGTAATTATTATTACTTCCTCATTTTGGCAATACACAGAACATTAGTGGTATAGAAAGTTATAATTGGATTTTTTAAGAATGTAAATCACCTTACGGCTGAATGCTGGTTATCAGCACCTAAATCCTGGGCACTAAGGTTTCTTATCAGCTGTGTAAATTCTTAATTTTAGGTGACATACTGTAGCTCAATGACCACATCTGATTAACTCTCATGCTCTGACAAAGGAGAGTGGACAGCAGACTACAGCAGTTCCAAATACTCATTCACACCTGCACTTTCATTTTTCAAGGCAAAAATCAGCAGGGAGCGGTGTCTAAATGATGTGCAATACTCTCCTGGTCCTGATTTTACAGACATGCTGCTTTAACTGAAGCTACTCAGAGTTTTACTACTGATGGAATAAAATTCTATCTATGAATCATTTTCTGTTTTATGCCTGACTGCCTCTGTATATAATTTCACAGTATCCTGTTTATTCCTGTATGTGGGCACTAGCCTGTCCTTCATGGTTGAGATCCGTGGAAATATATTATGGAATCTATGTGAGCTTCTGGAAGTGCTTAAAAATCTTTATAAATTGCATTTCCTGCATAAATTAGCTGTCTGGTCTGCCAAAGAAATATCTCACCTTACTTCATGTTTTATTTAGATCTAAAAAGAATATGTGTTATTCTAACTGTTAATGAGGAACACAAGAAATTACCCCAAGAAAATGATAAAAAAGTTTTAGTTAACCTCCCCATCTCCTCCCCACCTGCGATATATTAAAATTGTTGTCTTTGGGTTTTTTTATAATACATAATATAGGTGACCAGCATGAGTTAAAATTCATTAAATTTTTTGCAAAAGAAAGAAGTGTTTAGAATAGTTTTGTCTGACGTTTTGAGTGAATTGAGTGTGACATTAACTGTTGGAAAGCAAGAAGAAATGAAGTATGCTGAAGAGAAAGAGACAGAATTCTTTATTCTCACATTATGGGTGGGAATATTTTGCTAGGAAGTGGGAACCCTAAATCATGGCTGGTTCCTTGTCTTGAATGACAGCCCATCTGAAACCAGTGTTCTGGAAATCATAGTTCTGACTCTTGTAATCAGGATTACCAGCATAAGCAAGGGGTTAGGATGAACCTGGTGGCTATGAAGATGGAATAGATGGACAGAGAAGTAAAAGAAGTCCAGGACAGAAACCTTTTCAGCAGTTGTATGAGACTGATGTCTTTGGTTTTCTGCTATATAGAGGACAAAGCAAATGTGATTTCAATCAATCCATTGTGAAAACACATAAAGTATTTTTATCGTTATCTAATTACAGTTAGAAACCATTTTAATCATAACTAAGATCAGTTAAAAGATGATAAATGTTGAGTTTTATAGTTATACCAGCAGAAATTAGTCCTATGACAGATGTGATTTTCAGATACAAACCTATGATGAAGATACTAAGAGTCTCATTAAATTATTGCCATGTGCCATCAATTCTGAAACATCTTCAAAAAATTAAAAGGAAGAAAGAGGGCATAAATAACATTGGTGCAGGACATGTTACCCCACATTAAATCAGTATTCTGCACTGACAATAGCTAATAGTGATTATGTCAGCTAGAGCAATGTAGAAGGTTACTAGAAGGTTACTTCTTTAAGAACATTAACTCTGCATATCTTTCTATGTTCTCTTTGTAACCCTTTCTTTGTTTGTTTGTTTCATTTTCTTTATACAAAGATGTCTACAGGGTTGCTGCAAATACGTTTGGAAATTCCTGCTTTTTACAGTCTTAGTACTGGATCTGAGCAGGAGATGAGGATTTTGTGTTCATTACCTTCCCTACCTTCCATCCGGTTTTAAGGATCTGTGGGTAAACCCCAAACCCCATTTTCCTTTTCTGTCCCCTCCCTTTATTCCTAGGTTTATTTCATTAGGGAAGTCAGAAAGGTTAAAGCTGAATCTGTAGATTGTCCTGCACTGTGGGTGGGATAAGGCCTGAGGTGGGCAGGCACCCCATCCTCCTAATGGTGAATTCACATGCACTCCCCCACAATGCAGTCTGTGTTATTTTCTGTTACTAAGTGTAATTTTGTTGACACATTGTCATGATCAATGAAGTTATTAGCTGGTTTATTTTAAAAGGATGTTTGGAACAAGTGACACATGACATAAATTTGTGATTAGGATAATTTCTCTTTGAGATTTTTCAGGCACATTAATGTTTTCCTAATAGAACTGATTGGATTCCTGTCAAATCTAATTTGGAAAAATTTCCCTAATAGAGAAATACTAGATAAGATTTAGAAAGATTTGTTTTGTTTTTGTTGCAAAACTTGCTCTGTTTCTTCAATATGTATAAGTTTTATATATTAGCAGTTATAGAAATGGGCAGATTATATTTGCTTTTAATCTAGTTTATGCTTTGATCACTCTTTGTCTTTTAAACAGTAACTGGTTGAAGTAATTTTCTTGTAAATCTTTAATTTTTCAGGCACTCAGCTGCTTTTAATATTGTGTTGCTGCTTCAAATGAGTCATAAAAGTCAGCCTTTCAGTGTTTTGTGTTTCCCAACTTGCCTTTTAGAGGCTTTCTGCAAGAGAATCTGTAAACAAGGTCTCATCTGGAAATATAAAGGGGAAGTTAACATTAATATTTTGATGTAAACCTAAAGGGGTCTGCATTTTTAGCCATTAGGAACCAAGAAGAAATACAATGTCTGCTTTGCTACTTTTTCTAGTTTCTTTTGGGTGCCCTGCAATTGCAGTTTGAGGTGGAAGTTATTGCAAGAGTAACAAGATTCATCAGATTTATCACAAAATGTCTGTATGAATTTGTGAATCTGGAACTGACATGGATGTAAAGAACAAAAACAGAAATATGGCTTTATGCCATACTTGTCTATGGGGAGGTGTGATGAGACATTTAAGGACAGCTGTTTTATGAAGCCTTAATGTATTCATGGTGGCAGCTGCAGTTTTCTTAGAAGAGAATAGCGAGAATGGATGAGCAGCAGAGCTGTATGCTTTGAAGAAGAAAGGTTTTATCCACTACCAAACTGCAGATGATAATAAATTGCATTAAAAGCATAAGAAAATTGCAGAGTAAATGTTTTTGCAAGAGTTCAAATCAGGTACTTCTTGAAGATGGCTTTAATTTAGGAAATCACAGTACTTTAACATGGCTGCACTAAACCCAGTTTGCAACAGGCCACAAAGGTGTTGTTTGAGAACCCTCTGAACCATGAACTGTGGAGCAGTTGAGATTTTTCTTACATCGTTGTATTGATGTTTCTGCTTGGTCTTCCATATCCTGAGATATTTTTCTCCATCGAGCCATTCTACTACTGATTCTTGTAGTACTTTTTACTTTCCCTTTGACGCTCCAGTCAGTTCTGATTACAAGATGCACAAGCACACAGGATTATTTAAACTAAATTATTATCAAAGAACTTGATGGATGTCAGGAAATGTGAATATGATACATTAGATGTGTGTGGAGTATACCAGCCATAGCTGATGGCAAAGATAAGAGTTTCATAGGCATTGTTTTACTGAATTACAAGATTGAGAATGCTGATGAGGAGTGGTGGTGAGACCTGGATTTACAGGAATGCTGAGTCGTGTATGTCTCTGGTAATAGTCAGCTGGTAATCACAAACCCTGGGGTGCTTTATTGCCAAGCTTACATTTCAGTTAAAGCATTCAGAAAAACCGGTTGGTACAATTGTAGGAGAGTACATTTTATTTGCTGTTTTTGTATTGTGCTGTTGTTTGTAAATCAGAAATCCTTGGTGATAGAATCATTTCAGTCCACAGGTGGATGTGCAGCCATCTGTCTGTCCTGCCCCCAGCCAGATTGCTGCTACAGTGCTGCCTAGAAAAAACATTGGTTGCCTATTCAGTGAGCAACCAATGCCTTTTTCAAATTGTCCAATCTGATTTAGAAATCAGCTTTTTCCTCAGATTTTGTGAACATACAAGAGATATTTCCTTCCTCAGGTGAGCTTGTTGGCAGAGGCAAAGCTACTCCAATTCTTACTGTACTTTTGCTTTGATCTCAGACAGAAATCTGCTTTTATCAGGTTCAGTAAGCCTTCTTTTGCCACTATACTGCACTGTAGGATTAAAAAAAAAACATTTGGAGAATAAAACCTGAGTATCATGGGATTTTCTCTTTCTGATAAGTCACCTTTCTTGTAGCTTTTTCCAGATTGGAATCTGGACAGGTGATGCTGTTTGGCTTCGTTGACATATTCAGCAGCTGTGCTTGCATTTAGGGTAGTAAAAGAGTCTGCAAGATGCTTGAACATCATTTAGACTGAGCTCAGGTTTAAAATAATGGAGATATAATTATATATATAATCTATATAATTATAGATAAAATTATTTATATTTATATATATAAAATAGTACCTAAAATAATAACAAATGAGTAACAAGAAAGGAAGCAGACATATGAACTCTAAACTAAAACTGGGAATATATGCATTTTGAATCAATTCTTCTCTGACCATTTGTTTTTCTAAGAAGTTTTTACTAGAGAAATAAACTCAGTTCATACTGAAGCAACAAATGAGCTGTTAACAGACTCATTTGAGCCAGAGGTTTGCTATTTTAGTCCTGATGCCATTCCAAGTGAACTTTTTAAGGTAAATGTTGCTATTCTGTGCTCTATAGCATGATAGTAGAACGCCTACTTCAACAAAATGCTTCAGAATAACTCTCAAGATTAATTCTGTTTATGCCTTATAAATAAAACATAGAAGTGTCACTGCTATACTCATTTACATGTCAAAACCCATCAAAACCAAAGGTGTGCATTTTCTTTTTTAATATGCCTTGACGTGAAGGGACAGAAAGGACAGAAGTCACTTGAAAGAAAGGTAGTGTGGTGGACCTATGTTGTTCAGCTGAAATCTGAACCAAGAACCAAAAATGAGTAAAATGAATAGCCATTAAAAACCACTAATTATCACCTATATTGTGAGACTGTCCCATTTCAGAAAAAACCCATCAATAATATTTTAGATAAAATAATGCTCAGCTGCCAGGTAGTTGCTTCAGTGAGAATTAATCTTTTGCTCTTTTGAAGGAGGATGTAAACATTAAGATTTTTTTAGCTGAGGAGCAATAATACAAACAGGGAGCCTTCCTGCCATCACTGGGTAAGAATGCATATTGTGGCAGAGATATATTATACCAATACCACTGTGAAGTTGTGGGTGAAGTGAGGAAATAAGCTCGAGTTTGGTGATAAAATTAACAAATGTAGGATGGAGATGTCAAGTCTGGAGTCATTGTACTTCTCTGTAAATAATTTAGTCCTGAAGTAATGTCTTCTCTCTGAAAATAGCTATTTGGCCATTTTATAGCAGTAGACTAATGTTTTCAGAAATAGAGAAGTTTGGAGTGGTAGGTGACTCCATGCTTCTTACGAAGGCATGTGTCTGCTGAAATTAGAGTATCTAGACTCTTAATGAAATGTATCTTGAATAATTTTCCACCTTTTAACTTTCTCTCGGAAGAGTTTAAAAACATAAGATGGGAGAGTTGCTGATGTGATAGAACAGATGAAGTTTTAGTTATGTAAAGCTGACTCAAGTTACAAGCTCTTATGCTGAGGAAGAAACCATTGCAGTGCAGGCTGCAGACCCCTTCTAAGCTATTGGTGCTCAGTTGAATCTTGCACACACACACACAGAGCCCTGCATGAGGGCATTCAGACCATTGAAAAAAAACATTCTCGGAGTCTAATATTGGTTTTGGTTTATAACCAGAGATACTATCAGAATAAAGTTTTTGCTGTTGAAGGACTGCTTTACTTTTGATTTATTTTCTTCAGTGTAATTTGATCCTGTTCTCATTTTATTTCAGTGGCTTTAGATCAGGCCGTATCACTAATTTCAGCTCTATTCGGTTTCCCTGGTAACATTTTATTTTTAGCATCATTATGCTTCAGAGATCTGTCATGGAGGGTTCATTTTAATTTTATTTTATATATTTCATTTCATGGCAAAATTGTAAAACCCCTAAATCCTAGTCTGTTCCACAAAATGTCTATAAATATAAAAAAAAAAAAAAGGTGACCATCTTATATGGTTAAAATTTTTATTACTTGGCTTCTACCTCTCCCCATGGATTCCATGGAAGATTTTCAGGATGCAGGTTGTTAGACATTCATGCATTTTTAAGTCTTTTGAAAATCATTACCCCTTTGTGCACTAGAGATGTGTTATTCTGATTTTTCAGATCTACAACCACAGCCGGCCCCAAACTCTCAGCAGCAGAGTGATTATAAAATAATTGGTCTGGCAGAAAAGGAGGAATACTTCTCTCATTCCCCTTCAGCACTAGTCACCTCCTCTCTCTCTGCAAATTGTCTGGATAGAAGTAAAGAATCTGTGAAGATTGTATCTGTTTCCACTTCTAGGTTCTCTTTAATGACATGTACTTGTATAGTTACCTGAGTGCCTTGCCTAGAAATTCTTCAGTCTCTGTTAGGAATGTGACTGGCTGACATTCTTGGTTTGGAGTCTCCAGCAATGATTGGATAGTGGGATTATAGTTGGAGGTTTTGGGTTCTTTTTTCCTTTTTCTTTCAATATTACTTGCTTGTCCTTTTGACACAAAATGACTCTGACTTAAAGAACAAATGTAGCAGTTGGTAAGAAATGTTGTATACTCATTTAAGTAACTAATGTTCATTCCTTTTAACCCTATCTGAGACACTGGGCAACGACCTTGACAAAAAGCATCGCTTGAGAAATTAGGCTGAATTTAGTGGGAATGAAAATAGCTCTGCTAAACATTGAGTGAAAAATTATTGAAACCACACCAACAAACTGCAACACTCTCAGTATAATATCAATATGATGCATAGAGTTCACTGATACTACTTCACTGAAAAAGATTTAGAGTGCTATTAGCCCATTAACAGATCAAGGACTTTCTGATTATATCTTTTACTCAAGCTGTATAGGAAAGATGATCTGTGAGAATTTATCAGCAGATAAATAATTATGTATCCTCTTATAGAAGCTCTTGTTTATTGTATTTATCAAGCAAGTTCTCTCCTAGGGATGGATTATAATATGAGCACTCTGTGGAGTGATGAAAGCCTTTCCATACCTCAGGTTTTGTAATTTCCTTTTAGCTGAAATGATTTCCATAATAAGACATAGGGTCTAAAAAGCTTTAACTGAAGGTCCTGTGCTATTCCTGTGCATCAAGAAGATGCCTTGGCTACAAGCAGATGCCTCTATTTTCTGGCAATCCTGAAATCGGGGTTCTTCTAGAAATAAAAAAAAAATCCAAAATTTTCATGGTTGCTAGGGAAAAGGGGAGAAAGAAACAATCCTTCTCTTCCTTAAAGGAATGACCAATTCTTGTCATGAAGTGTGTCATTCTCAGTATTTTTAGTTCTGTATCTTCATCTGTCCAAACAATCTTGACTTAATCTGATCTAAAATAGTCTGAAAGGACTTAGATGCTAATTGGGCCAATAAGATCTCATCACTATATTTAAGAGATGAAGTAAAATAATGAGAAAGTTGCTAGTTATGGCCTTTGGCTCATCCCAGCTGCCATACCTAAGAGTAGTGCCAACGGGAGTTGATGGATTCCTTTCTGCCAGCTTTGCTTCTTTTCTTCACACAGACACATTTTTTTCACCTCTTCCAGTGAGCAGGAGTGAAAGGCTTTTTAAAGAAGGAATTACTGGAGCTTACATAGTACAAAAGCTCATAAAAATTGCCTGTCAGTCAATTGGATTTGATAGGCAGGAAAGACAGATTGGTGAGAAATGGGGTTAGGACATTTGTGAGGTTCCAGCTTGAACATTTCTCATTTCACAGTTTTGAATTTTTACACTAAGGGGAGCACTGAAATGCTGCTGCTTCTGTTTGTTGGTGTGGGTTAATAATTAGCCACTGCTTGATTTGATGGCTTTGTTACTGCTGATTATTTGATCTCTTTTGGAAGACATTCCTGTTTTGAAAGCTAAGTGTGATGGTGTGGGAATTGGAAGCATACACACTACCATAACTCATTGTCTTCTCCTATTGTTCATATTCTGTCCCTATTTTTTGTCCATGCTGGTGAATCACTGACCCTGCTGCTACTACTCCTCCAAGTTTATAATTTCCCAGCCTCTTGCTGCTGACAATTTTCAAAACCCAAAGCCTCACACAGGGTACTTATGCTGGACCAAGGACAGCCAGGGCTGCACTCAGCCCATTTGAATCCACATTCTACAATTAACATTCTACACAATCCTACTAAGGACAGTGCAACAAGTTTATTACTGGCAGTTATCAAGTAATTCTGGCAATTTCAAGGGAATATTTCTTTCTATTTTTTTAAAATTGTTTAGAAATTAATTTCATCTGCCTATCAATGCGTCCATGTGTAGGACATATTTTGACATTATGATTGCTTATCTGGGTAGAGCTGTAAGTTGTAGCAACAGCAAAAGATTTCCTGCTAGTTTTCAAACATAAAAGGTTATTTAATCTTGACAGTTTTACATTTCCTCAAGATTGATTTGGTTCCAGTGGACTTCAGATACTGAAAAGGCTGAACAATTATGTTAGCTAACACACAGAGTTCCAGAAATGGATCTTTTTTATTCTAACTGACTCTTCACTATCCCAAGAACCACTAGGTTTTAATTTTTTTTTAAGATGATGTAGATCACAGTTTGAAATGAAACAGCATACAGTATACAGATCTTCTGTCCTTTTGTCTCATCTTCTTGATAAGCACTCATTACTCTGATATATATTAAACACTCTCAAGGAGTGAAAACAAGGCCAACCTGAATGAAAGTGGTTTTTTTCTTAAGACTCCTTCCAGGCACTTGGTAGTAGAGAACATAGATTTGAACTTTGTGTTTAGTAAAGAGACAACATAATCAACTAGGTCCTCAGTGAAACTTCTAAAAATACATATTTGGAAAGCATATGCTAAAAAGACATAAAGCACTTTCAACACTTTAATGCTTAAGTGATAGATCTGTGATTCATATCCAGAAGCTTCTCCTTTCATAGGTTGTTCTATGGTATTGGCACCAGAGACATACAAGTATTGCAAATATTTGAATTTCTGGATTCATAGCACCTCAATTCAATTGGATTTCCTCTTCTGGAAAAATGAAGGATCTTTTCATTAATGCAGAAAACAATTACTGCAGTTTACATAAGGTCAATTCATACTTTTTAGTAGAAAGCAGCATTACTGTGCAAGCTGCTTCCATAGAGTACCATTATGCAGTGAAATCCATGTAGGAGTGCATTTAAATGGAGCACTTTATTTTTGTCTCATGGAAGAGAGAAAATCTGAACTAATTTCCAGCATCTATTTTTTTTTTTTCTATTTAAATGATAACATCAGAATTCTACCAGGAGCTGGCAGCACTCAGCAAAGATTAATACAGTTGCAGGAGATTATGGCATCTACCAAATGTCATCCTTGTGCCCTAAATGTAATACACATAGCAGATATTAGATCTCTGCCTGAAATTTATTATATGACTACTTTGTTTTATGTAGTACAGTCTTTTAAGAAGTGAGAATCAGGTGGATTCAGAGTTCAATTTATCATCTGTATATCAGTGCTAAACTCTTACTGGATGATCCAAAGCTCCATGTTGCCATAATTTAAAAGCAGAAATACATTTGCACTTTTCTAGAGAATTATGAATAATGAGATACTGACTACAGAGAAATAACATTTGAGCCTTGAGCTGTTGCCATTATATTTTTTCTAAAAGTAAACTTTAAAGTCATGTTTCTGCAGTGTTTTAGACAGCAGCTTATTGTTATTTGTTAAAAATGTTCATTGATTCCATATAAAATCTTTGCACTGTACGTGAAACAGGCTGGTTAAGTCTCTACAAGGCTGGAGCAAGAGTGGGTGTGATAGAAGATGGAATGGACACTCTTGTAGTGGATGGTTCTGGTAGTTGAGTTTCTTATGAAAAAGAAAGTATCATCAACTGGAATAGGAGAGATGGATTAGAAATATGGAATTTCAGCTTTGTTTGTTAGCAAATAGGAACAAACACTGCAAAAGTAAAGCCCTCTTTAACTGCTATAGGAGCAATGTCTGGGTAAGAAATGAATGATCAGGCACTGTAGCTTTTTTCATTTTTCTGAGAATGCAAAGCACTATGAACATCAGATTAAAGCTTCTGAATTACATTTATTCCCTAATTTTTTAGTTTTTCATCTCCAGTTTTCCACTAGTTATTAAGTCCTGATAGAAAGTATGCTAAACCTGTGCAGCTACATTATAAAATCAGTTATAAAAATAACTGATTATCGTTTATCTGTTTCAGATTTTACATTCTGATTGAACAAAGCAAATGCAGTCTGTAGTATACTGCTGATCCATGGTTTTTCCTCAGTGTAGCAATGATGCAGCACATCTAGCAGCTACATCTGTTTCTATGGTAGCAGATCTCTTACTGTGTCTCTCTACAAGTTTTCTTTATAACAACAGATTGTTTATGCAGTCTAACATGGCTTTATGGCATACAACTGATACTGTCCAACTCACCAGCCTTGCTGCAACTCCACTTAGTGATCTTCACTGGTAATATGTTCCTTCAGAGGTTCTGAAGTATTTTGGTTGTGTTAGCTGAATGTCCAGTGCTAGATTAGCTACTGTTGTTGTAATCTTCAAAAATTTTGGTCTTGAATATCATAAAGTATCCATGTAGCTTCTGTATCACTTCACAGATTAAGATATACTCTCACCAGTTCCTTTGGTTCCTCCCCTTACTCTTCTCAATGACTAGAGCTCAGGGCTTTGTAAACTGGGCACATTTTGTATCTTAACATGGAGGAAACTAATTGTGTTGCAGTGACCCATTCTTCATTTATTTGATGAATAACTGAAGAGGAATTAAGATAGCACTGATTGTACTAATTAGCTGCCTACACTGCTTGATAAAAATCACATGCAAATTTAAAAATTATGATTTTATTCTTTCAGTTCTGCTTACTCTTCCCTTTTGTATAGCATCTTCAACTTTCTCCTGACTCACTTTTTTTTTCTTGGGTTAGGTATAAGTTTTGGGGCTTTTAAACTTATATCTGAATTCTTCCACTTGCATCATAAAAGAAGCTGGTGAATGGAGAACTCTCTCATAAATCTCATTAAAAATAAAAGTGTTTTAAGAAACCTCTTTCCACGGTCTGCCTTGGTGTAGCTGGTTAGACAAGTCTGCAATCTGTTAGGCATACAGAGCTCGCAGCACATTTGTTTTGTGTTACCAGCCAGAATGTGCCATATGAAACTGTCCTGACCATTTAAACTGCATGCTTCTCTTTAGTTTTTCTGCTCATTCTTTGGTAGTAAACCAAGGCATCAGTTTGTCATCATATCCATAGTAGTTCTCAGGAAACTAAAGGCTGCAAGTGGCCAAAGCCTGCAACCATTCCATGCCAGGCTGGTTTATAATCGGTGTTGGGAGATATTATAGGATGTTGGACTCACTTCTGTGAAAACTCTCCTCTCTTGTAAGAGCAAAGACAATTGTCTCAAATGCTACAGGAAGTCAAGAAGTATCAGAGGACGTTGCAACTGATACCATGCACAATTTTTCAGTCCCTGCTGATACTCTATGAAAGAAGTGTGCACCTGGATTCGGGTAAGTATCCACACCTTTCCTTGACTAAAGCAAACAAATTTCAGGGTGATTGGCCCACAGGATCAGTTATGTAGCTCAGGCAAAAAATATCACACCAATATGTGCATGAAAGAACAGCAGAACAATGCATACTGAGAACTTTGATAAACCTAGCCTGTACTAATTGAAAATATTATAGCTCATTTGAGAGAAAATTCAAATACGGATATTGTTTACAAAGCGTAGTTATATAGTTTACAGGTGAAAATGAGCAAAGCTATTGCTCCCAGTTGTGTGATGTGTGATGTTAGTCACATAGCAGAGATTGTCCTCTGGCCTTAGCATGGGGTAGGAACAGAGATCATAATCCACAAACTCTGTTTGAAACAGGAGCAGAAACAGGATCACATTGCACTCAGATATACTCCAGTCTTCCCTTCTCTGGTGAGGGAGCAGAGCTTTTCCTTATGCATCATTTAGTAGCTGCAGAGATTTGACAGATCCACAAATTCCCATGACTCCCATTTCTTTCTAAGCAGCACTGGAAAAGTAATAGAGTAAGAAAAAGCTGAATGTCACCTGGCCTTTGGAGGTAGGGAGAGGTTTGGAGGGGGATACATTTTTTTCCCCCTCAAACACGAGAAGTGCTTTCTAGGAATGAGCAGAACTGCTTTAGTTATGGATAAGGTCTGAGCTTTTTTTTTTTTTTTTAACAGTCATAAAGCCATTGAACGTGGAGATTTATGTTATCCTTTATGCAAAATCACAGATTTCATATATGGGAGGTATAACTAAATGATGTCTATATGTGTATTTGGAATGCCTGAAGAGATTACTGCAGTCAAAGCAGAAAAATTTTAGAGAGAGTATTTGCAGCCTTGCCGCAACTTGTTCCTTGATTTAAATTGCAGGTGTAGCTGTCTCCTTCTAAACCCTGGCCTGAACGTGTGAACTTTGTGTTGTGTGTGTTCGGATGCACATGTATGCAGCTGGAGTTGCCTTACTCTTATTTTGAATGTGGACTATGGAGACACCTGCAAGTTTTATCCCATATTTGATACATTCTGTGCTTTAAGGTTTGTGAAAAGATTTTACTCATGACTTTATGAACAAGGGTTCTAATGCCTTAATAAGTTCCTGCCAAATTAGGTGTGCACTGATCTGTCACACAAAAGGTCTTCATAAATCTATACCAAACTGATTCTGGTACACTCTTGTCTTACGTGACTTCTTATATTAAGAACTCTGAAGCTCTTGTAAAATCCGGCACAAAATAGATTTAAGTTTCAGTTTAATCAATTGTACCTTTGTAAACCCCTTTGCATGATCATATGTAGTCATCAATCTAGATCACAGTGAGCTCTCTTAAATTAGTGACATTCTTGCTGTAGCCAGAATGGTCTAAGAGAATGTGATAAGGTTTGTAAATAGAGGTACTATCTCATCTTAGATGAAGTTTTATAATATAATCTCCATATCAAAGATACCCTTCAGAGAGGGGCTTTGTTTTTAACCTAATTTCAGATGTTTAAAATGTGCCCTTTAAAATGTTTGAACCAATTGTCTAGGCCCCTTTTGTGATCCATGGAAGGAGCCATTCCCAGGGGAGAACTCATTAGATTTGCATTACATGTCAGCTTTCAGCAGTCCTACCCTAGTCTGTTTTTCTCTCTTGCATTTTTACAGGGCAACTCTCAGCCATACCAGCCATCACTGTCTGTAGCTTTCCCAGGCTACCAACCCATGTGTCAGAGGATAGGACACCTTGACCTCGGGCCACAGCCCTTATGCTTCACACAGCCCCACTCAAGGCATACAATGCACTGCCACAGCAGCATCTGCTGAGGCCAAATGAAAGGCCTGTCATGAAACTGGCTTATGCTGTGGAGGCAGGACATTCTCCAGCCCAGCCACAGGAAGATAGGGCATTCTGTCACCACAGAGGGAACAGTATCACAACTGTACAGACTCTTCCCTTTCTTTGAGAGACAACATACTGGTTTTTGATTTTCTTCTGCCTGCGGGCTCCCATCTTAACTTGTCATGAAAGTCATGGGACAGGGGGTGCCAAGTGACCCAGATTTGCACCACAGCTTGAGGCAATGTCAGTACACCCCTATGCCTTGGAGTGGATCACGGCACATGTGACGTTGTTGTACCACTCAACACTGTGCTGCCTGGCTGCAGTCAGCAGTGACAGCAGCTGCCCAGTGCCCCCCAGCCACTGCAGGTTACCTGCTCCAAGGACACACAGGTACAAAGGGGCAGCTTGCACAAAGGCCCAGGCACACTTGGGAAAGCTTCTCAGAGTCAGTTTGCTGTGCTGCCATGCATTGCAGGGGCTCTGCTACTCCCTATGGTCATGAATTAGGCCATTGGCAATGTCAGTGTTATGTCTCAGCTACAGCTGTGTCTTCCACTCCAGGCACCTGGGCCCTGCTGTTGCTGTTTCAGGGTGTCTCAAGACAGGCTTGGAGACAGTCTTTGCTGTTTGCTTACCACACTACCTCGTGTGCCTTCTAGGTAAGACTGCTTGTCAGAGTGTGCTGTTACACGTAAGGTCTTTCACTGTTGTCAGCAAAGGGTGTATGACGCCTGCTGACTCCTGCATCCTAACTCCTTCCCCTGAGGAGAGCCTGTCCTTTCAGGTTTGCCTCTGACATCTGCTGTGTTCTCATTCACAAATCCAAGGCTGGCATCACCATGTCTGGCAGCTCTACCCAACACTAGCAAGGTACCTTAGCGGCATTAGGGGCTTAGCAATGCAGCAGGTGCTGCAGAATGATTGAGCAGGCACATCCTCACATGGCTTGACGTTCCCAATTCACTTGGGGTCTTTTGTAAAATGTTTTTAGGTTAGAGAAAAGTTTGTTTGGACATGGTTCCTTGTAAATTCTTACCACTATGCAAGGTCTCAAGGTTTCTCACTGATGACCACTTTAAGACATCATGAAATACCTAATATTGCAAAATAATTTACAGGGAGTGAGACTTTGCTTCACCATAAAGATAAACAAACATCAATGAGGAATTTTATCTTTATTTCATGATGTTAGCACAATAAACTCACACAGTAGCATTGATCTGTACTTATTTAACAAAATACATTTATAGCAATTTACAAATTATTTTCCATTTGAAAACATGGCATAACATTTTATTAAACACAATACTTTATATAGAGAATTCTCATTTAAAAACATATTTTATTTTTAAGTATTTTCTTTTCTCAGTAAAGCACAGCCTAACAAAGAAAATCGTGCCTGTTAGCAAGTAAGAAAATCAGAACACTAAGAAGATGTCACCTGTCAATTTATTTGATTAATTTTAAATTAAGGTACCAGTGGAATGTAAACAAAGAGTAATTTTACAAAAGGCTCCTTATCAAATATACATGCAGAGGTCTGAGTTCCAATGTATATATTATTACATTTCTGCTCTCTAACGTAATATAATTTGATAAGCCATTATTAAAAACAGTAGCCTTTGGCACTTTGAGTAAAAAAGAATATATCAATATTTATGTATAGAACATAATTTCAATGATTACACAAGAGCTTTAAAATCTTTTCTTAAGAAATAGGAAACTTTAGGAAAAATATCACACTGCACTTGAAATAGTGCAGCAAGTTTTAGAGTAATAAAAGCAACATATATGCCAATATATATCTGACTAAAACCAAGGAATAAAGAACAAACACTCCCACCAGGAATCCTGCTGTTTCCAAAACAGCTAAATTGCCAGAGGGAACGTTTTCTAATCTTTGCTTTATTGCCATTATTCTCCATTTCAATTTTCCTTTATTTCCAGGTTCATCTACTTACGTTCTTTTCCCCTGCACTTACAAACTAGCAAATGATTGCATCTTATTTCCCTGCACTGATAGGCCAACAGTGTTTGTGTCTTACCCATTCCTTTAAAGCTATCCTACCTCCTTTACCCTGTACCTAGACTAAACTAAATCCAAAGGGTTTTGTCCATGACAGTCGAGGTGTTTTTAATTCCTAGGAATCTTGTACAAAATTTCATATTAAATACCAAGGACTAAAGTTACATCCTTTTGAAAAGAAAAAACAAATCCTGACTTGTAAATACTAGCGTCTGAGAACTTATTTCTAAAAAAATTACCTTTTTTCTTTTTCTCCTGGTATCTATGATTATTTTTCCCAGCTGATGGGCCTCAAAGTGTGTCTTCAACATACAGTGCCTTTAACATACACAATATGCTGCAACCCTACTGGGTAGCTTCTTACATGCAACCTGCAGAATACTTTCTCCCAATCATCCTAGGTGTGATGGGGTCATCTTGTATCAATAACAGAAAGAGTGTGGTGATTTCCTTAAGGACTGACACTCTTCCACAGCACTGGGTGATGGGCAGGTGAAGGAAGCATAGCTTGGCACAGTTGGCTTGACAGCAAGCATTCAGCTAAGCCTGGAGCACCTGTAAAACTGGGAAGTACACGTAAAGCTTTCCATTGACTCGCAAACACCATCCTCATACTTGTGAAATTACTTAGGTTTGGGGTTGTGTTTGGGATTTTGTTTTGGTTTGGAGGTCTTTTTTTGGGGGTTTTTGTTTTGTTGTTTGGTTTTAAGTTGTTGTTGGGTTTTTTGGTTTTTTTTTTTTGGTCTATGTTTGTGTTGTGCTGTTTATCTTCTTGAACAGGATGATTCTTTCTTCTACCTCCTACTTGCCTGGGGTAGGGTCTTTAGACAGGTTCTAACTATAGAGAATGTATCTGGTTCTCTGATACCCTAAATGAGAAGAGGACTTAGACCAAAACACTTCTCCTAAGAAGCCAGAGAACAGACCTGACCTTCTACTTCTGATTCAGTGAGAGGACTGCTAAGCCATTCCCTTCCTTTCCTAGCAGGGGAGCTGCCAGGTGTCTGTGAGTAGCTCTCTTTCAGGTAGAAACAGGAGAGAATGAAGAGCTGCAGTGGGTGAGCACTGCCCCTGGCTTCCTTCAGGGTTTAAGTCAGAGCCAAATGAAGTGAGGCATTTCTTCTAGCAGGCTCATTCTAGGACATGCCATGCTTATTTCCTTCAGAGCTTATCCTTTCCACAATTTTTGGCAATGGAGATTTTTAGCAGGCAAGGTTTTTCAATATATCCAAAGCTCTGTTTACTAAAATAATTCATGTTTTCTCAGGTGCAGAGACCTTTTATACTCTTAAGTGGCAGTGGTGGGAAAAATATGCTTAAGAAGGCTCTGGAGGGTGTCTCAAGGGAGGTGAACTGTAGTAGTGGCACAATGCAACACTTGTTCAGTGATTCTGCAATACCAAGGCATTCCATTCTTTAAGCTAAGCACAAATCCCCTATGTGATGGTGATTGGGGTGAAACTTGTGATTCTTCTTGTGGCATACTAAGCAAGTGAGGTGAATGACTGCTTCTAAGTGTGAGCTATGATATTAATTCCTGTCTCCTTGGAAGCTGGTCAGAAAAGTTGCCATCTATTTTTATTTACTCATGGCTCACCTTTCACATTTGCACATCTTGCAGTTATCGGTGTCCTGCATTATTTGTTTAAAAACTAATAGAAAAATGGAAGGGTCGCTGAAGGACAGAATAAGAAGTTTAAAAATGTAAAATCTGAATCACTTGTAGTACTTGATAAGACCCCTTAAAAATGTAATTTAAAACAATTCTACAAGTTAGCCCACTAAGAAGCAGCCTCTTCATTAGTAGCACCTGTTCTTAAACAAAAGTTGAGCAGTAGCAGCAAAACTATTCAAAATAGATAGTCATTCCATTCTAATGGAATGTCACCCACACATTTTTTGTTGCAGTAGACATCTTAAAGAACTACACAAAACCTTTGCAATCTTTGAATGTGACAGATCCACTATAACAAAGCTGTAAATATTTCCTACGCTAAATGAATGCAGCCAGCATCATCATAGTATTAGCAATATTACTTGTAAAGTAACTGCACATCAATATGTCATGTTTGCAGAGTCTAATAATTATGCAATTTTTCAAAACATGTAAAGTTATCATCAGCACCATCCTGTATTAAAGATTTGGTGCAAATTCTGCAAAGGTGAATATATACCACTGATACAGCCTTTGCTGTGAAAAAGTCAGTCAATTTTGGACACAAATATAAAATAAAAAGTTGGCACATTCAGGAAATACAGTGTCTGTGTTCAAGACCTTTCTTTTAATTGACATCATCACCCTCAGATAAATGTTTTGAATCTGAAGAAACAAGTTGCATGAAAATGTTTCACATTAGTTCTGGCATTGTGCTTTTCCCCTCACCACATGCTTTTCACAGGCTCATGCCCGTTGCGCATAGCAATGCAGGGCTGCTGGTCAATAATTTGGCACATAAAGGTAAATGTCAGCTCAAAATAAAAGGAACAGAACCTGTGTCAAGACATGTTTACTTTGTGGTGGCATGGACCAGCTGATATGTCTCCTCTCAGTCCTTGTACGCTCGTGTGGGGGATGTGCCTTTATAGAAGATGTTTCTGGTGTTCTCTGGACTGCTCCCTCTCTCAGGGATTAAAATGATGTTACCTTTTCTTCGAAGTGTTGAGTCCCGGCTAGAAGAAATGGACAGAGTCTCTGAGCCAATCTCACTTCCCTCCACTGGTGTGACTCTTATTGTAGTGATTCCATGATGGTGATGCTCAGTGTTATCTATGTTGCTTCTTTTCCTGTCACCTGACCCATAACTGTCTTTTAAGGAGTCACAGCTCTCAGAGTCTCTGTTAAGATCATTTAGCTCATATGTTTGACGAAGAGTGACTTTTTCAGGACCTTTCCATTTCCAAGACCCACTTCCTTCACCTTCTGATGGCATCTGAATTACAGGTCTGTTATTTTCTGGATGGGCCTCAACTCTAACAATGCTACTTGGCTCATGGTCTGTCAAGGTTTTATATCTGATGGCTCCTGTACAGGTCACTGTGCTTCCCTCCGAACTCTTTGGACTGCCCTGAAGCACGCCTTGCTGCTTAGACATGGCTATTACTTGCATGATTCTTGGCTGGCTATTGCTCCTGCATGCAACGCTCTTCTCAGCAGCTTTCAGCCATTTAGCTCTAGCTGAACTACTTTTGGGTGATGTGTTCACGTTCTCCTGAGTCTCTTCAGGAATGTGTACTAGCTGGGATGAGCCAGGACGGGACTGAATAGAGACCCTTGGCCCACCAGTAAGACCCGAGTTGTTACAACCTGGAACACTGCCAGGTTGGATTTTCAGGTATTGGCTAGTTGGGCCATGATGATCACCATTTACACCCACTCTGGAGGGTTCTGAGCTTGACCTCATTTCAATAGCCCTTGGTGGTGACTGGCCAGATTCAGTCTCTATTACTTGCAGGGACAACTTTCGACTTTCATTCTTGTTCTTCCACTGGGACAGCAGCTGTTTGGAACGGGCAGAATCCATTGATGCATGTATTGTTGCATTGCGTCTTGCTGGATCTTCCAAGGATGGTGTGTTGACTCTTGGCAAAGTGTTGCTGAAAGTAACCATGTTTTCCTTTCCCATTGGGCTTCGTGGTGTTATTATTTCTACATCAGCATTTGCTCTCTTGAGATTGGTCAGAGAGCCTGAATCTCTGTGGTTTCTATTCAGGATACTTTCTGTACGGTGAGAGACAACGCCATCGCTGCTGCTGCCATTTTTACCTGGCAGGATTCTGTTGGCATCTTGACTGAGGTCTGTCAATGACCTTAGAGGTTCTCTGTGAAAATTTGGGTGAAACACATTCTCGTCACTTGGTAAGAAGTTCCCCACAGCATAGAGGCCCTGATATTTGGACAGAAGCATCAACAGTTGGTTAAGAAAGTTAAAAAGGACACATTTTAAGGTACTGTAACTGCATTCTTTTACTTTTAAATAGACTTCAATGACATAATTACTCCAGCTAAACCGATGGGTATGCAAGTAAGCATATTAGTTTATTTCCTCACTAGTACAGCCTTAGCCCAGACTCTGTCCTCAGTCTGGTACCTCTAGGGACATGTGAACTAGGGCATATTATTCATGGCAATAAATAGTTGAGGTAAGGATTTAGCCTCCATGAGCTTTCTTCTTTTTATCAAGCAACAGATACAGAAATAATGTTTTGTTAGAAAAATAGCAAAATAGATGTTTGCAGTCTCTTAGGCAAAGCTATTTTACAACTATACTACTGTTTACCCTGACTTACTGAATCTTGTTACAGCTTGAGTTGTTCTCTGTGCAGTAAAAAGAATCTCTGCAGATTCTTTTTACTGCACAATAACCATGTAATACAATATCTACATCATAGAAAAATTTATCAACTTGTAATCAATTGCTTTCCAAGCTGTGCAGAACTTTAATAAGATTTACTTCTAAAACATTTTCCTAATCAGTAGACTCACTGTAAAATGCTGTCATTTTAAAAAGACTCCACTAAGGGTATTCCGTGAGAGGGTCAAATATCTGTCTCAATCACTTGAGTTTTCAGTCTTTATACTCCTGTCAGAATTATTTGTAGTTTCACATTATTTCTCCTCCCCATCCTCCTACTGGTGTGTAGTTTTGAGGGCAGATTTACTGAGCACTGGGTATCCAGGAAAACATACTCTCTGCTGTATGATCTCACACAACAAAGTATACTTGTTTGTATATTTCACATCTGGGGATGGCAACTCCATTTAGGTAAATCTACAACCGAGAATCATTTGAAGTAATATTCTCAACAAAGTGCTTTTCTGCTCACAATGCAATTATAGAAGCTGACTTTAGTAGCTCATGGGGTTTCTGTTATTACCCTGACTGCTGTTTCTTCTGCCTCTGTGAAAGCCATTTTTCCCTGGTCCCTTTTGCAGACCATCTGCAGGTATGTCAGGTTATGTTATCACAGAAAAAAGGGGGTCAGGAACTGAACTTACTTTGGTATAATAGTAAAATTCATCATTGACTCCTTGGGGGTAAAACCATCCCACTGCCTGTTAAGATTCTTCTGTTCACCTGCCTACACTCAAGCAGTGGTGTCAGCAGAAGCTCTGATTGCTCCCAGGCACCTGTGTTGCTCTCTGAGCAGCCAGGGCAGCAAATTCCTACTGGAGACATACTGAGAGCAGCAAGCAAAAGCGAGTGCTTGATGAGCTTCCTACTGACAGGTATGACCTACATGCTTCCTTACAGGACCCTTCCCAGGTGCTCCATCTCTTTTGACACAGTACAAAGGAAAAGCATAGGAATAACCTGATTTGACCATCCTTTTTCCCCTGCATGGTTTCTCTAAGAATTCCAAAGAATGACAACTGTGTAATGTTGCCTTTAATTTCCTGCAGATTCAGCAATTCACTCAGATGAGTTGCTCATATTAATTCAATAATTTTTTGAGATCATAAAGCGGACACTGTCAATATCAACTCAGGTCAGCAACAAATACCAATTAATAATATATTTTTCTTGTCTTATGCTTTTAAGTGTGGATTAGAAAATGTGAGTATTTTGAAGTATTTAATAAAGCACATAAAGTTAGAACCATTTCTGTATACAATGCCAGATGATTATATTCCACTTTATGCACTGTTATGGAACTTTACATTGAAATACTTGTTTGCTTTTTCCTGTTTGCTTTTAAAGTCATTATCCCTAATTCATCATCTTCAACACATATAGACTTTATTTATACTTATGGCATGTGAGCGTGATGGAAAGTTTTCATAAAAATAGCCAATACTCTTATTCCAGCCTTATAAGTTTAATTTTTTAAAACTTAACCATGACTATTATATTTACCAAATAGAGAGCAATTCCTCCTCCTATGAGAAAGCCACAGTAAACATCAACTGGATGATTCTTATACTGGGTGATACGAGTCAGACCACATATAATTCCACAGATGATAAAGGCAAAGACCAAGAGTGGTTTAAGAAGTTTTGAGGAGTCTGTTAATGTAGAATTGAAGTACATCTTGAAAAAGAAAGAAATAAAGAAGCAATTGAAGAAACTTAAATATACCTAAGAGGATTTTAATTTCTTATGTTCAGTGTTTCTTTTATATACAGATCACTAGTACACAGTAATATTACAAGTAATCCATTTAATTTTACTTTACAGCCCTGTTAAAATTGTTCATTTTCTGCAGAAAGATCTGAAATCACAAGGAATGGATTTCCAGAAATATAGGCAGTGTTGCTAATTGACATCAATTAGGATAAGTATTTTATGCCTCAGCACTGTTCCAAATCAGCACCTAAATGTTCTATAAATGTGACTAAGGAGCCACCACTTGTGAAATACAGAAGCCAGATGTCGTGCCAGATGAACACAATAACCTGTTCCAACAAAAGCTGCCACCAGATGCTGTAGAGAGCCATTTCTCAACTGAGGGCCATAATATCAGAGAGGTTACAAAAATTAGGTGGAGGTGGTTCATCAGTGTTATTCCAAATTCTGGCCTTTCTCTGGGCAGAATAAATACTGACAAGCTCCAACTACACACACAATACTATTACCTAATATCATTAACTGGTTGTTACTGTTTTCTTCTGGCTTGTACAGCACAAGTGATTTTTTACTTGTGAATTACTTTTTAAACTTCAAGTAAGTTGTCTATAGGACAAACATTGTAGGCCATACTGAAGAAATGTTACTGCTCAGAAGTGCAAAATCATCTGTGCTTGCTGCAGCATGTCCCACAATTCTCTGCTAGTGACTGATGGGTTTTATTCACTTGCTTTGCAGTAACACCTTGAAGGCCTCTGGGAGTGATTGTGCCGTTTCATCCATGCTGCAAATCTCTGGAGGTGAAATCAAACTACATCACATCAATGTATGGCCCTTAATGCCTCAAGTTTAAAAGCAGCAAATCAAGTGAAGACAGCAACAAAGAAAAGGCAGCACACATAACAGTTAATTTGACTGGTAAGTTAAAATATTACTCTGTAACACAGATAAACACTACATTTTATATGAGGATAATATGAGGCATCAAACATACTTAAATATAATACTTTTGTTTGCTTCTTAACAAAGAAAATGAAGCAGTTGAATCTTTTCCTTATTCTTTAATAGCTCCAATAAAACTAGCTTTATTAGTAGTTTTATTTTGCTTTCAGATAAGTAGGATAAAAACATCCATCCATCCATGATATCCAGGCAACACCTAATTTTACAATATACAGCAAATTACTTTCTCACTATTGTCTTGTATAAATGAAACTCAACAGAGTTGGTTACTCACCGAAATGTACACTGCTGCAAAGGCTGCTAGAGTGGCATGTTGAGAAGGGAATGACTTTCTGCCAATGAAAGACACTCAAATTATACTTCTCAGTTCAAATGCACAGTGCTAGTACTCATTGAAAAAAAGCCCTGAACAGTACAGCCATCTTTTACTTCCTAAGCAATATGTGATCTATCAGTAACATTTGTCATTGGGTGACATTTTTCTCAGAGAGAGGCAAACTACATCTTTATTTGCTATGTCCGTAGGTTTATTAAAAAAAAAAAATCAGCCCTTTCCATCAAGACAGAACCTAATGGAGCACAACAACATAGGGAGGGTATTTTAAGAATTACTAGGTCCCTTCTTGATGGCCAGAGAAAGAGACTAAATGAAAACATGTCCAAACTCTTGAGACAGTAGGCAATATCAGGTCTGCTCTTGATATTGCTGAGGGCCTTCTGCTCCCATTGAAAACCTGGAGACTTGAATAATATGGACAATTTCAATTCTCTAAAAACAACTAAAGAAAAGTGATGTGAATGCGAAGGAGGTTTATACATAGTAGAGAGAGAAAAAAGCTGGGTTTGAATTCTGCAGTGGGCATCTAGATCACAGAAACCCTTAAAAAAAGTCTATGACCTCTGAGCTCTAGGAATGAGTCAGATACAGTGAGGACTTCTCTCTTTACAATGGTATAGATATGTAATGTAACATGCTGGATGTCTTGGTGAAAAAGAGCATGTCTACCTTGCAGTCACAACAGCAATTGTCACCTGAGAAAGCTCAGCTTGGGCTAAATACTTCAGCTATAATTTAGCTTCACAGATGGGTTTTGCCACCCTAACTGGGCTCCACGTACAGTCAATTTCCTAGCAACACCTGAGTGAGCTAGTTTAAAATAGCAGAGACTGAAACACAGTTCTTTAACTTCAGACAGACATTTGTTCTTCAAAGCAGCACAGTCTGCTTTCTAAATTTCTTTCCTATGCATTTTGCCTTGTCTGTTTTACATAATTAATTGACAGTTAAAAATGTGCATGTAGTTCAGTGTGAATGTCACTCTGCTGACCTGAATTTGAGCCTATGGCTCCAGCAGGTTCATTACTCTGGCCAAGATGAAATCTGCATGTCTCCTTTTGCATTTCTAAAAACAGACCTAAATTCTTCTTCATCTTATTTCAGCTTTTAACCTCCCTGAAAAAATCTTTCACAAATAGTATTCCTGCAGAACAAGCTCGGGGTTGAGGACTGGGGAATAAAGACATGAAAAAAAATAAGATAAATGTTTATAATAGCTAATCAACTCCTTTACCCTTTGCAGGCTTTAGTGAAATATTAATCTATTTAGCATCTCTGTGGAGCTAATGTGTATATTTGAGTCCTATGAACTTTTCTAGCACTTAACCTTAATTTGATGGCATTTTAATAGTATATAAGGTGTGTCGCAATGGCACAGTCAATTTTCTCTTTATTCTCTTTTCTATTCACATGCTTTCAGGGCAAACAGACTAAATGCACTCTCAGTACTTTCCAATGGTGTCACTGCTTTTGTTCCTCTATTTGTTATCTTTTAATCGCAAATGAAAATAACTCCAGCTAAAAATATGTGGCTTTTTTGTATGGCTCTGTATTGAAAAGGTGAACAAAGGTCTCAAAGAAAACATGTCCTGAACTTGGATGACAGTGTATCACTCTAAATGCTCATGCATGAAGATGTATAGAGGGGGAACAACAATGAGAGTCCTACTGAGAGAGAGAGTCACACTGAGTCAGAACATCAGAGATGACAGAGGACAGAGACCTCACTAGTGCACTGAACAAAAGGCACTGAAAAGGCTCTGTGAAGATAATAGAAGAAAAGATGGACAATAGGAACCATTGGATATTTGGGGTTGTTGCAGAAAAATGATTTGATGTAATCAGTTGGATAATTATGTGCTCCCCTCTATGCTTTTCATACAGGAGTCCAGAGGTAAATTTCTGGAGCCAAAGTTTCTGGGAAGTACAAATCAAAAATGAAGGCCATTAGCAAACTCAGAACAAGTTCCTTCCAAACTGAAAATTTTGAAGTCAAATTAACCTCCTGTACTGTAGAAGCTGTACCATAGTTTCTATATAGGTGACTGGAGGAAGTAGCAAGTGCTACTGAAGATCCAGTAGCAAGTGTTGCTTGTGGTAAAGTTGATACTGGCATAAGGAAATAACAACATAATAAAGGGAAAATGCAATAAAATTGAATTAAGGAGAAATTGTGGGTGGTGCCAGAATATTATAGATAGCCAAATGTATCCTCTATGATGGGAATAACTTTGAGGTATCAATACATGGTTGTTTTTCTAGGGAAACAAAAACACCCAAAACCTGAGTGCTTAGTCTTAATATGTTACAACTAATGTCACAGTTTTTTTAGAAGTGATGGTATTTAAACTTAGGAGTGATTGGTGGTTTTTGGAATGGCAACAGGCAGTCAATTCAAAGCAGTAGACATCATATTTGAGATAATGAAATGAATGAGATGTAATTGTGAAAACTTCTCTGCCTGCTCTTATGTAATCATGTCCTGATTTCCCTGGGACACCATGCATTTGCAAGACACTGCTTGCAAGCATCAGGCTTCACTGGCAATATCCCAGTAACAGCAAATGTTTATGGGGGAAGAGAAAAAAAACAGTTAGAAATACTATGCAAGAAAAGATAGGTTTGAGAACATACAGCTTTGTACTATTGTGGTATTTCCTCTAAAAAAGATATTTTTTCAATGCTGTTTATATAAAAAAATAATATAGAGAAACAGAAAACAAACTTGTCCAACAACTCCCAAACACACAAGCTGTAATGTATGTTATACAGAGGTCTCAGACCAAGCACTTGGGAGGCTCCTTCCCCTGCTTGTTACAGGGAACTAACTCTGTTCCTATACCACTTCCAAAAGCATTAGAAGCTACACATAGTGACAATTTTATAGGAAATTTCCTCCTTTGAGGGGGCAGAACAGCTGCTAATGACTGTACTGTGGAACCTGATGAAGTCTTCCAAAGCCCACTGCTAGACTAATACATCTATGGAGAAAATTGAAGAACACTAAAAAGACATTTATGCATTCACCTTTAACTCATTCAGACTTTAACTAAGGAAAAAAAATCTTGAAAGTGGAACAGAAAATAAAAAATAAAATGAATACTTAAAAATGTACACAATGGAGAATAGAACCAACCTTCCAGCATTGATAATATTGAGATCAGCTCCTGAGCAAATATCTTCCACAACATATGAATTCTCTGAGCAAGATACGTTTAAGGATGTATAGTTAGGCTTGCAAACAGTCAGGAAATATGGAGCCTGATATCCTGTTGATAGCTGTATAATATCAGTAACAAGAGCAGTTGCACAAAGACCAAATACATGAACACCTAGGAAAGAAATCAACAGAACTTGTTAATTATATTATATGCATTAATTCGGTTGATTAACAGTGCAAACTACATTTATCAGAGCTCTGATGGCTTTTGTTATTAAACTTGAGGGAATTTAAATGCAGAATAAGAGAATTTAAATGCAGAACAAAAGCTTATTGCAAAGTTGAATTCATTAATATAAAAATTAGGATAGTTTATGCTTGTTTCCTTCCTATTGATACTTAAAATTTTTTTTTAATGTCTTGATGTCCTCCAACATCTTTTCATCAAAGAGAGCTACACTGGAGCTGCTTCACTTTGGAAATAATTCTTCTGAATTGACTTAAGATTAGCCAACTATTTGAGGAGAGCATATGTGCTTATTCAGTCCTTGGAGTTTCCCGCTGGAAGACAGGTTTTTAGGAGTATGGACAACTGCCCATTAGATCATTGCTCTTAAGACCTGTTCTCTTTTTGCTAGCACAGAATCACCAGCTGGTGGTAACTTTGGTTACCTTCACACCTCTGATGTTTCTTGAGTATTGTGTGCTTGTCACTAATCCAAATATTTAAGTCTATTTCATAAGGGATCAATGCTTCAGACTGATTAATAATGAGCAATTCACAAGACAATTGAAGTAAAGTAATTGCTTTACTGAACGTTTCCAGCTGGTCTTCTCCTAAAGATTTCCCTATAATTTCCCTACCTTTATTCATAGAGATCAATCTATTTTTCATCCTAAAATTGAAAGAATGTTAAAGCCATTAAAATATGAAAAAACCCATCAAATTCAGAGTGGATATTTGGAATGAAATTCATGTGTCTTTGTTTCCTTGGTGATACCAAACAGGAGAAGTGGATGTGGGGTATGTTTACAGTCCTCCTTGCTCATGGTGTAATCCACAAAGCCTCTGCTTTCTTCCTCACTGCTGCTCTTATGAAGATTTATTTACTGGTCACAGATTGCACAACCTTGCTTGTCACTACCTCCCTGTTTGCCAGACTACCAAAACCCAAGGAACAGTTGTCCTACCAGGTTTTCAGTCTGCTGTTCTGCTGGTTGTCTTTGCCTAGGCTGCCTTCTCTAATGAAAGATTTCTGAAACAGAGGGAACTTTTTCCTTAGCCACTCATTGGGAGAGGAAATTAACTGTAAGAAGGGGATCAAAGTCCATTGCCTTTCAAAGTAGAGTTTTTCATAAATGACAATTAAAACAAAGTAAAATGAAAGACTTCGATAAGTTCCTCTATCATTTAAGTTGCCAGATTCTAGCCCTTTTTGAGAGGCAGATAAACACATTCCAGAAAAAGAATGTCAAACCTACTGTGAGTTTCTGACAAGTTTTCACTGTCATGCTGAATACTGTGACAGGTGGGTTGAATCCTTATGATGCACTGAAGACAGGCAGGGGAAGATATACACTGAAATCATTAAAAAGCAGCCAGCTCGAGGTGGGCAGGGAAGGAAGAAAATTACTCTTTTAGAAATACTGACAGTAGTACAGGAGAGGAAGGGGGAAATGGAAAATGTAGATGCTGCATTACTGAGTATGGGGCTGCTCTGTTGCAGTCTGAGTTTCTTCCCATGTTTTCTAGCAGAAGATCTATGCTAGTGACAGCACTGCACTGTTCTGAAAGGCTGTTTCAGAGAAGCAAACCTGCATGGTGAAAACTGAACGTATGTGGAAAGTTCTTTTTTGGGAGTAACAATTGAAACCCACCAACAAATCTGACAGCTCTTCTAAGAAAAGAATTGAAGTTGCATCCTCCTGCATTAATATTGGCCTCTGTTCCAATCCCATTTCTTCTTTTGGACAGGCAGCAGTAGAGAATTCCTTCTCCTATCATTATCTGCAATGACAAAGGAGCCATTAAATTGACTGTAGCACTTACTTAGAAGATCCTGATTGAATTTAAAGGGCTGTAATATAACTGTAACACAACCAATGTCATCCACTGACATGCATTCAACTGCAAAAGATTTATATCCATATGTAAACATAAAGTAATGCAACTTAGCCTGAATGAGGGCAGGCAAGAAGATGGCCCTGAAATTAAATGCAAATGGCACATAGTATAAAGTGCTCAGTGGTATCCAGGCCTTGATCTACAGCTGAAACTTGATGCTTCTACAATAAAAAAGCAGTGATTATAAAATACCGCCTCTAAAATAATCCAGAACCACTACAATATCTTAGTGCTCCTGAAGTGGTTTTAGCATTCAGTCTTGGCCACAGGCCTAGCAATCCTGAGCAGCTTCTAATTACGTGATAGCCTGTTCTTCTGTATTTATTTATTTTGGCTTGGGTTTTAACCTGATCCACAGTAGCAGAAAAAGTTTTGTCCTTATGGTCCCTTGCAGCACATCAAGCAAAACAGATTATGACCAAAACTCTAGACAAGAGTTTTTAAAAGGAAGAATATAAATAAAAAATTGTGTCACTTGCTGGATAATCCAGACACATTTATACATTTTCAGCCTCAGATTTTATTGTTTTCCTTGTTCAGTAGTGCGACTATTTTGAATTCTGTACAGGATTTGCAGAGTTCAGAGTAAGGGTTGGATTAAAATATTGGGGCAATTCTCACCAGCAAAAGAAGAGTCACTTTGCCTATCCACTGCTGCATTGAATACTAATCCATGCAATCCACAAAGCTTATAATGCAGTGAGATGCAAAAGCATCTGAATTATGCTGAATCTGCTGTTATTACCAGTGGTATTTGTATATGATAACACCTCCACCCTAGGAAAAGGCAGGTAAAGTGGAAAAGCTTAGTCTAACTCTTTATTAGCTAGTTTTAATAAATTGAAATTTCTTGACCAGGAAGATCAAAGTAGTGAAGGTTTTCCTACGACATGGAAAAGCCATCAGTAAAGGTTATTTAAGGAATTCTAATTAGCTGAGAACCATGGGCAGTATTATCTGTCTATACTTGATCAATTTATTGCTAAAGCCTCCCAGAGAAACCAGTAGTATTCCAAACTTAACACTCAGAAAAACTCTAATAGTTTTTAGCCAAGTTCTAGGGAGTGTCTGGTACAGGGAAAACACCAGACAGATGGATTAGCTTGTGTGATAGAGCAAAAAAACAACAAGGCCTATGTCAAGGAAAATTCAGCTGGCATTTGCAGAGAAAAAAACTCCCAGAGTAGAACAGGCAGTAGGAGTGAATTTCTCTCCTTGAGAATTGATTTCCCAAATCAATGTGATCTGATGTCCTAGTGATCTCTGTTGGAAAGGACATTGTTATCTCTAAGCAGGTTTTTAGTCAGTGGCTGATAAGAGTTTGAACCTTCACTGATACGATTAACTGGTCCTACCACTTCTGAATGGGTAACTAGAGAGAAAATATATCAGAGGATCAGATTCAGAGTTCTTTGAAATTGAAATTGAAATCATGCTGCAATTCAGATGTATCTATGGTCCAGACATAAAATATTTTATCTTGATAGTTTCTTCAAGTCCAGGTGTTCCAGACTGAAGTCTCCTGCAGTTTTTGAATACATACACAAAATTTCATCTATGCCACAAGCTATAAGACATATGTCAATAACACAGGTAGTTAATTTCTGTAACCCTTCAGGGCTACAGAAAAGACCTGTTTAAATGCATTTGCTACTTATTAATAATGAGAAAAGAAGCCCAAAGAGAAAAACCAAAATGCAAAGCCCTAAAGCCAAACACAAGCCTTGTGTAACAGTGGCTTGGGAAAATAAGTCATAAAATGTTAGATTTTTTTTTTTTTTTTTTGGTATAAAAAATTACTCCAAAGTGAATAGATTTTTTTTTTTTTTTTGGTATAAAAAATTACTCTAAAGTGCAAAGATTACTCTAAAGTGAATAGATTATATATGTTCTCCAGTCTTGGGAAAAGTATTATATCAACAAAAATAACACAGAAAATCATTTGCACCAGGATCACTTAGAGTCTTAACTCCCAGTTCCTAAATGTACAATTTTTAGCCTGCTGGTTGTGCAAAATCCTTCAGAAATGGTTTCTAAAGCAACAGAAATCAAATGCAGTAAGAACTGTTCAGTTAAAAAAAAAAAAAAAAGACAAATAAAGAAAAAACATTTTGGAAAGCAAAGAGAGAACAGCACTTGATAATTTTTATACAGGCATCATATTTTATAGATTTTGTAACTGTAAATTGGATAGGATAATAAAAAGAATTAACTGATTGAAGTTAAGGAAATTAAGAGGAGCTAGAATCAGAGTTATATTTGCAGCTGGCCTTTGAGAAGTGCCTAACTGAGATGCATAGTCATTGCTGTCAGGGGGAAGAGATCCTTTCAAAAGGTTGATCATGTTTTTAGGTTATAGAATCACCCACTCCAGGTGAATTTCTCTCTCCATTTGCCAGACAGGAGTGGTGGGAGAATAAGGCTCCTATCTGAACTACTAAAATCAGACAAAATGAATTCTCTTTTTTATATGTATATATAAGACAATTTCTAATTTTCTTTTCTGTAAAATACTGACCCAGCTGCTCATTTCTGACAGGATATTTCTGTTCTGTTGAAATCATCTCCTCCCTTTGGGTGAATGATTAAACCAGCCCACTATTGCCTGCTCTTAATGACTAACTTATAATTTAGAGGTGTTTCAGTGCTTTTTTGGAAAATGTAATTGAGTTCACTGACAAGATTGATATACCTTCTCTCTGAATAAAGCTAGTTCTAACAAAAGCAGCAAGTTCAGGGCTGTGAAAGGCTTGCATTCAAAAAAAAAATCTTGCATTTTTGATGATTTTTGATATATCTGAGAGTATGGAGATGCCCTGTCTGTAAAAGTTCAAATATTTGTACAGCCTAAGAGAATGAATCAAGCTATTCTCATCCAACTGTAGATGCTGTTCCTTTACACTAAAGCCCACCATGAAGACAGTGAGGGTAGATGAAGTGCGGCAGGGTATGTTATAAGGAGTGTATAGGGTATGTTATAAGGAATGTATCTCCTTTTGTTACAGAAGAATGAAACAGGAATTTAAAATTGTAAGGAAACTAACCTGCATGACACTCTACAGCCTAACTTAAACCAAAACAGTTATTTTCTTTATGCTAACTGAAACTCTGTCCAAAATCTTTGTTAAGTGACATTAGCACTTCAAACTTACCGTAATTGATGGTCCAGCAAAAACCAGACTAAGCAACATCAAGAAGGGAACAGACTCTTGTGTAGGGTCAATGTATGGCATACTCAGACTCTTGTCATAGCAATTAAATCCAGAGTGAACTGGCTTGAAGACATCAGTAAGTTCAAGAAAATAGAGGCTAACAACAGAAGATGCCAATATGGGCAACTAGAAGAGAAGAAAGCAACAAATTACTGTTTGGAAATGGAATAGCAATGCTTTTGCAAAGACAACATAGTCTGTTTTATAATAAATCTCTTTGATGTTTGTTGTTTATAGTTCACTGCTCCTTGTCATGCCTCTTTTACTATCTCTAAATAATTAATTCTCTGGAGATATGGTACTGTTTGGTTGATATCAATAACCCTGCTGTCTGCCAAGCTAGTCAGAACACCCAGCCCAATGTTTAGCACATATAATTTAGCCTTTTCATCTATGAATCATTAATAGAAAAACTTTGATTTTTTTTTTTTTTTTTTTTTTTTTTTTTAAGGAAAGTATCAGGACTGCAGTCTCCCATGTGGGGCCTCAGCACTCTGCTGATCATCAATCACCCTTTTTTGGTCCTTTAGCAACTCTCTGTCATGTATGAGAGTCTTTACATCAAAGCCATCTTACATTCAGTTTCAAAGTAATAGTTAATGAAAACCAGTATCCAGTCCTTCCCTAGAATCTAAATATGTGATAATGCACATCCATTTCCCAATTCTACCAAAAAAGCAATTAACTTTGGCAAGATTTAGTCTTGATGACTACGGTTCGCAATTCTTTTATCCTCTAGCTATTTAGTTATCTAACCCTTTGCAATTACTTCCACTAATTTATTAAGAGCAGAGTTGGCCCTTTTTGGAGCCCAAATTCACCTCTGCTCACCATGAGCTCCTTAAAGCACAAGATCAACCACTAAATCTCTGTGAAAGGAAATAATTTAAGAGAAGATATGGCAAAAAGGCATTTTAAAGCTGTTGGTTTATAAGTGAACAAATAGAACAGCCTTGCTGCCCTGGCAGATGGGAGTTGAGGCATTCAGAGGTGACCAGCAGGATGTGATTATTCTCTGCATCCTCTTTAGTAAACAATCAGAAACATGTTTTGTTTATTGTTTTCCAGAGTTCTTCTTGAACAAGACAATATTAGAACAACTTCCTGCTCTGCCACTGAGATGCAAGGAGTCCTTCTGGTGTCTGGACTGCAATGAAGGTACCTATGGTTAACAGCACCTGAGATGAGGAGAAACAGCAATTATCCTAAAAGAATTTTGAGCATACTTAAATTATATAATTTTTGCAATGCTCAGTTCACATTTACAAAAACAACTGATTGTTTAAAATCATTGTCATTCTTCCCATTCTACAATCCAATATAAAAGCAGAGGTAAAATGGGATCCATATGCATTTGGGGAAAATTATGAACAAGATCTCCTCTACATGGCAGAGGGACAATGGTTTCTTGCGTTAACACTCATTTTTCAGTTTTTTAAGCATTGAGCTTATAAAATTCAGGCTCTTTGTGCATAAAATGTAATTCTGGGTGATTAAAGAAGGAGGGTTCCAGCTAAATTTCATTGAAACATCTTTTAATATGAGGTTTTTTTAAAAAGAACAGTTTATCTTTGATTTGCTGATTTGAAAAGGGTGAGTTTTGTCTTCAAAGTTTCCAAGCAAAATCTGAAGAGGGTGGTGAATGGAAGAAAGTTGCTTGTGTGGTTATATCTGTGTTCACCTTGATTGCATTGTAATGTCACATAGTATAGAGGCTGGGATTGTGTACAAAGGGAAGAAATATGGATTGGCATTCTTAAATGCTGTGAGCATTACAGAAATAAGACCAGGCATCTAGGAAGTTGATGTAACTAGTAACTAGTGTGCATATGTATATGTATAACCCTAATACATACATATTTGCACTCACATACTACACCATACATACATATTATGTACAGCATATAACACACGCAATATGTAATACATATTATGTAGATACATAATATATAACTATTGTATAATCTGACAGAAATATGTATATGGGTATGGAATAATTACATACAATGTCACTAAATTAAGTTCTGCTTCTTGCCCATCACAGGAAGAAGTCCAGTTCTTTAGCAGGATGCATCATATAATACATATTATACACACACATATATATATATATATATATATATATATATATATATATAAATCCATAGAATCCTCACTTTGTGCTGAATGCAGCCTGATTGGCCATGATGCAAACATTCATGATTTGTCAACATGGGCTAGACTGCTTTCAGTCGTTACACAGATGTGCAGGAAGAAATAGGGCTTCCCTGATATCTTCACACTCTGGGAATAATTTAGATTGTTGTGGAACTGGGTGCCCTTCTCTCAACACCTGCCTGCACAAAGACCCTGCTGACTGGGATAAGAGGCCTCTGGACCCAAAGGCTGCCAGAGCGTACCCTGTCCTGGTGTGCAGGGCACTTACCCTAATTCTGTGCTGCTCTTGCTAGGACATTGAAATTCTGCACAGCATTTGAGCTCTCAACTTCCCTTCTGCACTACATTTAACTCTTGAAACATTTGGAATGTCCTTCATTAATAACTATTTCAAAGTCATACTTAATGACTTGGGGTCCAGGTCCCATTGGGCAAAGCACTTTGCTACAGGACACAAACTTATTCCAGTGGGCTAAATGGACATAACAAGCAGATGCCTATTGTCCCTTCTTTTGAGAAATTATGCCCTTTTATCAAGATGTCCCCAAAGGTTAATTTCCCAGAATGGAAACACAGAGCAGGCCCACCCATGGAACACCTTGCATTTAGAGTTTCATCTTCAGTATTTTTCCATTTCTCCGATATCAGGAAGGGAAAGTCTCTCCTTGAACAATAGTTTATTCATTAGCCACGAGGCAGACTCTACTTGGATCACAGTATTTTTAGGCAAGCAACTGTTTTAAAGGGCAGTATTCAACTATCAAAAATAGGCAATATTTGAATTGGTATTTTATTGTGGAACACTAAAATAAAAGGTAGTGAATAACTTTTTCTTTAAACTGCTGTATGTAAGCTGTGACTCTATTATTAATTAAAAAATCAAGGAATTTAGGAGTTGCATTTTACTGTCTTATGACTTCAGTACAGGACTCCTATATTATTTCTGACTGTAATTATCTGTTCTGCTAAAAAAAATATATAATTCCAAAGAATTATGAACCTCTGACATAACTGCTTACATTACTAATGATTAAGTCTGTAGTCAATTTGCTATATACAGTATGTCATATCCTAAAGAACATTTTTCTTCCCGTCTTTTTAAAAATACAAATATAAAATGTGTCTTCTACAAGTCTAACATTTGTAAAAAGGAAAAGGAAAATGTTTCTAAAGTCTTCTAAACAGCATAACTGACTATTTAATATATGAATATTTATGGAGTGTTCTGCTTAAGGCAGCAGCATTTCTGTAATTATAGACTTTGGCGCCCAACACCTTGAAAATGTCAAATATAATTAGGTGGTAGAATGTGTATTGTTTTAATTACAAAATGGAATAGGAATTTTCCTGTGCCTAATTAGAATAATAAAACCCCCAATGTCAATTCTTGACTAATCCTGACTAATAGGTCTTTATACTCTTACTTCCTTGGATGGATAATGGAGAAAGATCCTGTTTAGCTTTTAATTTAGACCTGTAAATTTAAAGCTTGACCCAAATGGTCAAACCCTGTTTGGCTTAGAGCCTTAAAGTCAGAAGCATAATCAGAATAGCTACCAAAAAGGTTTGATTTTTGGTCTATTTATTTTTTGAAAAGAGATTTTCTGTCTTTTCCCTCCTTGCTATTTTCTTAAACTCTAAGTTAAAAGCCTTCATTAAGCCACAGAACTTTGCTATTAATAATAATTAACATTATTAATATTTTAAAAGCTTTTACTGTATTGAGTGAGGAATAGTCCAAGCATCAGAAAAGATGTTCTCTGTTCCCAAGAGTGCAACAAGGATGCAAATACCCAGAGATGTTGTAAGGAGAAAACTTCCTGTGTTACATAGTGCAGGACACACCAAAGCAGCATTCAGCAGCACGATAACTTCTCTGAACTGATGGGGCATATAACAAATCTTTCTTCTGGCCAAGAGCCACAGGACAGCTATCACAATGATAGATCACAGAAGTCTGAATGAAGAGTGGAAGGTCAAGGCTTAGTAGGGAAGTCCTATTGGAGTGGATAGAACCTGGGAATCCCTCGCTTCTATAAATTCTCTAAAATTGTATGCTGCTAGTTTTATATTTTACTCTCCTATTCATCAGCAATTAATGAAGCAAAAAGTCCTTATTTATCTTCAGGAAAATAACATCTTAAAATTCATGGGCTTCATGAGAATTCAGCTATGGAATGTCACATACTCAAATGTCTGAACCTGTTCTGTAGGTTGCAGTTATGTGACCTCTGCTTTGCTAAATTGCACTGTCTGGGTGTTCTCTCTTACCATGAACTCATACCCAGATCCCACGGTGATGTTGCCTGTATAAAAGGTAGGCAGAAAAGAGAGAAGCAGCACAGATGTAGCTTTCAGAGAAAGTCAAGATGTGATTTGCCAGATACAAACTAAAGGTGGTATGACTAGACCAGCTATCGAAAGAAAGGATTATGGAATGCCTGATACACTGTGTGGATATTTTGCATTTTGTAAATAATTTTTAGACTTGGATGGCCAGGAACTTCTCAGATTTTTAGGTTGTTCTGCAACCCTTCCATAGCAAGCAACAGGCTCCTGAGTGTGGGAACTGCCTCCTGATGTTTCTCTTGTTTTCTGGGAATTGGGAATCTTTGTAAGCAATCAAGTAAATAAACAGAATTGCTTCAGAGAGATAATAAATGAATGCCACTGGTTTCCCAGCATGAAAAAATATCAGCCAAGTCTTTCAGAGAAGGATGGTCTAATTAACAGCTATGTTTAGTTCCCATGACAAGGCTGTGCATTGTGGAAGATTCTATTAAATTTATCATAAATGTCGATCCTTGTGCCAAGGAATTCATGGTCTAAATGACAAGGCACAACAGATGGATGAGACAAGAAAGAGGGCTGTAGTGGGTTGGAGGAGACAAGGTGTTCATTAGCCAACTATTAACAGCAACTGCAGCTTTCAGCTGCCCTGGCTGCTGTCCTGTGGTACCTTGCTGCGAGATTCACAGTGGACAGGAGGAGAGAATGGAAAGAGGATAGGTTTATCTTATCCTGACAGGGGTGAATACTGAGGTCATCACTGTGATTGAACACCTTCCAGAATAGGTCACTATTAAGAACTGGCATCAGCCAAATTCTGCCATTTTCTCATTTCTGAGAGCCCATGACTCTCTGAAGAGAGAGCACTAAGCATGGGATGCCTATAGAGCAGGGGACTGGCTCGACAGAAAAGTGAGATTTTTTGATTTATTTTTGCGCTCTAAACTTAATTCTTAAATGTTGCAGGCTTATAAAAGAAGTTATTCTGTCTTTTCAGAAATTTAAGGCTTCCATCTGCGTAAAGGCTTTTTTGCTTTTCTGCCTGAACTTGAGTTTCTGCTGCTCATTGTCCCTTTTCTGGATGCAAGTTGCATCTGGCCCAAAGCAAGAAGGGATTAGTCTTTTCTCTAAACTACTTGTGCCTCACCATAATCTAACTTTTGGGGAAATTGTGTACAGATACATGATATAATGGTCTTTCTTCTCCTAGACTTAGGAGAAATCAATTAAATTTGATTTAATTTCAACTTAAAGTTGAATTTCAAATTCCAGGTGTCTTTGAAATCTATTATAATTACCATTTTGGAAAATTAAGTTATGTATATTTCCAGCATTGGTTTTAGAATTTAACTTAATTGTTTTGTGATTGCCAATTACAGTCTAGCTTTGGAAATACAACAGCTATCTTCATGTAACTTCAAATTATCCTTATCTTTTACCAGATCTTGAAAGAAAGATCTCAGTATGTTTAAGACCTAAAACAGAGCTGATATAGCAGTGATACAATTTCTACTTATTTCAAAAATCTCAGTCATGCTGAATGCACAGTAACCCTAAAAGTGCTTTTTCCTTTTTCCTTTTTTTCTTTTTTTAAAAATATATGTGAAGCACCAATTATACAGGGAGAAACCAACAAAATAAAAAATGTTTAACAAAAATATTTTTGGGGAGGAGTAATCTAAATATTTTACAAATTTTCTATATTATATCTTTTTATATATATATTCTATTAAATACATGTGTTTAAAGTAAATTTTCAAGCAGAAATTTAAAACACAAAATCACCAGTAATGCATTTTTTTTCAGTGTGACTTCAAACATAATTGATGACTCCTTATCTTAATTATTATTGTTTGATTACATCAATTATAATTATAATAAATTAATAATTGTTATAATCAATTAATAACTATATACAATGAGATTTAGGATATTACACGTACTGTTGATTACAAAAATTTATGCTTCTGCTGCAATGTTATGGTAAATCAAGAACAGCAGTACTTCAACACAAGGCAGTTGTTTTCAGGTCTGTGTCACCAAATGTCAGCTAGAAGTTTCTTTAAAAACCCCATGTCTAAGGGACAAAGCTCCCAGTGCCTACACAATGCTACAATTTATTGTACTCTCTTAAGGATGCTGATTTCCATACATACAAAAAAAAAAAAAAAAAATCCTGTAGGTGCCAGCCCTCCAGTGGCTTCCTCCCGTGCTGTTTAGCCACTTCTGAACTCCCTACAGACTGAACTTTTAAGTGACAGGACTATCAGACAAGATACCATGTTTGTAATAGCTCAGCTCCTGGGCATGTTAAGGTTCCACAAAATGCTGGGTTTTATTAACTTTGGCTACAGAGTAATAGATTTTTAACAACTATAAAAGAAGATCACAGATGGGAGGATTATAAATTTTTGGAAGAGGTAGTAATTCAGAAAAATGTATCTCCATTAATTTCTAACATATTCAGACCTTTTTTTACTACTGGAAGTATTAGGTCAAGAGGATGTTGCTGGACTGAAAAGGAAGCAGGGCTGTCTTTCAATGAGAACTACTCAAACTCTACACTTGCCAAGCACATAGCCAAAAGCAGAAGATACATCTAGCTTGTGGCATTTGCATTTGTTTCCTAAAGACAGCCTCGACACAGGTGTGGCACCTCCCTTTTCATTCCCCTTTTATGGTCATCTCCTGCAAAAACTGGTATTGTTTAGGCTGCACAGCTCTTCTATAAGCACAGAAGTGACAGGGAGAATGCAACATTGATGACTTGGCCAATGAATTATACAGCTGCTCTGAATGCATGGCAGCTTCCTCAGGTCTTGGATAGCCCCCTAATATTTTGGGGATATTGGTCTGTAATGCAGTTTTATAAACACATGTGACATCTGTCTTCTGAGAGTCAGCCACATGACTAGGTCAGCTCAATGAGCAGAGAACTAAGTGTATATCTCCTCCTCTCACACATGGTTTACTCTTTTGAGAGAAAAAGACAGATTTGGAAAATATTATGCTTCTTTGAGAGTAGCAAAGGCATAATTTCATCTTCTGCTATTGGGGATCTTTGTTGGGTGCAGCCCTCAGTTAATTTAAGTATAACAGAAAACCAGTCTAGAGAGGACTACACTGTGCCTCCAAGGCACAGCATTACAGTTTAATGTTTACATTAGATCCGAACATCCTATTCTTAGGAAGAAAGATTTATTCCTACAGCCTATGCTCTTTTTCTAATCACTGCACTCCAATGACTTTTTTTTTTTTTGTCTTTTGCAGTCACACCTATATGTGACTTGTGGGTCACTGTAATTTAAATATTGTGGGTTGTGCGTGGCTGAACAGCTGAAAAGCATTCCAGACGTGACTAAGAAGTGCTACTGAGTTTCAAATGATGTTTCAAGCTCATCTCTCCCAGCGTGTGTTAGAAAAAAAAGGAAGTAAAGCATCTGTTACTGAGACACGGGGGCCATTCTCTACATGCACTTATTTCAGTGGGGTCTCATGACCTCCTGAGCTCTGCAGCCTGGAGTTCTACAATGATAACAGATCTTTGTGCTTTCTGCTGGTCAAAATTCCAATTCCTTTGGGGAACAAGGAAAATAAGTAGTCTTCTACCACTGGAAGAAGTGTTTCCAAACTGACTAAGGCCTGGCTGAGCTCTGGAAAACGTAGAAAAAGAAGCTCTATCCATATGCATTCATAACGCAGAGTCTAGAAGACAACATAAGGAAGAAAATTTAACTGCACAAGGGACAGTGTCTAAAATATCTCCAATTTTAGTCCCTGGAAGTTACACAACCAGCAGATGAAGGCTGTGCTACAGCAACACAATTTAGCTGGAGAATAAATGCATCGAGTTATGCAGATTGACAACACCTTGACCTTTTTCATTTCCACATATTAGGCACTGGATGAAGCAGTAATGCCAGTGAAGTCAAAGGCAAAATTTATGCAATTTCCATGAGAGCAGGATTTAAACCAGGAGCTTTTGAAATGGGAGAGCATGAGTAAAGACAGTCTATTTCCTTCACTGAGAGAAATCTGTCTGTCCTGACTCCAAAGTGTGACCACTCTGCCAGGAATGGAAACTACGTAACTGGAAGTTTTTCAGATTGATATTAAAATCCAAGACATCAATATTTTTTCTCTAAGTGAATACAATCATGATATTCTCTGAATTTGCTGAAAACAAAGTCAGTTAACAAAACCCAAAACCTATTCCAGGAATACTAATTTTCAAGATCTCCCAGAGATATGTAGACTTTTTACCATGAAAAGTAATTCCTACTAGGCCAGAGGGACTATGAATTTTCATGGAAACCTTTGTCTTTCTCAGCTGTGCAAATGAAATTCAGATAACCCATAGAGTCAGTCTACAGAACCCAAAAATGCCTTAAGCACAATTAGGAATAAAAGAGGCCTAACTGCCCGACAGTGATGATTACCATGCCCTTCAGGTAAGTGTGCATAAGGCAATCTAAAATTATTCAGCTCTCAGGAGTGTGTGCTAATCAGAGGTTCTGCTAAGCAGAATTATTACCAGTCCTTTAAAATAACCTGTAAAACATTCCTACAAGACATAGGATAAGTCATCAAGGTACTTTATTTTATGTATCATGAAACTTGAAAACATTTAATTGAAAATGTGTTGAGATTTACTTCATAATGTTTATTTTCCTCAAATGCTTTTAGAGAATGACCCATCCACATTTTTCGAAAGCAGTCTCTTCATTTTCTTTCCATTTCCCTGTCTTTCAAAGCTCTACCCTGATTCGCTTTTTGCTTTTCCTGTGTAAATGAAGAATAGCTCTAATGATCTTAAGAGGAGCATGTTAGTTTTATGTTTTTAACTCTTTTGTTGGAAAAACCTGCTGGTTTGAATTATCCATCAGTTCACAGAAGATGAGTTGGAAGGGACACACAAGGGCCACTGAAGTCTAACTCCTGGCCCTGCACAGGACCATCCCCTAGAGTCACACCATGTGCTTGACACCGTTGTCCAAAGACTTCTTGAACTCTGTCAGGCTTGGTGCTGTGACCACTGCCCTGGGGAGCCTGTTCCAGTGCTCAGCCACTCTCTGGGTGAAGAATCTTTGCCTAATATCCAACCTAAAGCTTCCTTGACACAATTTCCTGTCATTCTCTTGGGTCCTGTTGCTTGTCACCAGAGAGGAGAGATTGGTACTTGCCCCTCATCTTTTCCCTTGTGAGGAAGCTGTAGACAGCTGTGAGGTCTCCTCTCAGTCTCTTTTTCTTCAGGTCAGCTGGCCTGCCTATATTCTGTGTAATCATATTTTTATTTAAGCCTGATAGTCACCGCCACTAAACATATTTGTTTACTGGAGTTAATCTCATTCATAACACATTCTTAAGGATCTTAACAGTTGAAACCCCTTAGTGTCAGAACTGTGTTTGTGTGTTCCTGTTTTTAAGTTCAGCATGCCTGCATTATATTGGTTGTTACATGTATTATTTCATTCATTTCACTCCTTAAAATATATTTCATTTGTATAACATGAATACATCCCTTTCGTACCATGTTGAAAAAAATTTTAACTTTCAACTCAACATCTTTTTTTTCCAAGTCTATGCTTCTGTCTAGCATTCAAGAGGAAAAAAACAAGCACATTTTTAGAAACGTATTTTATAAAAAATGTGGTTTTCCCTGGGCCTAGACCTCCTAAATAGGTCTTGCTGGAAAGTGGATATCAGCAAGCCCTACTTTTCTTGAAGATGGAAACTTAATGGGCTATAGGGGTTTTTTTTGTTGCAATTCAGAGTGGGAAGGCACTGTCTTCTATGAACTGGAGAGGGAAGATGGAAGTGGATGAGTGCCAAAAGAAAAAAAACACAAAAGAATTGACAGCATTCAAAGGCAAGTGGTTGAAAGCCTGTTTCTTACCATCCACTTATTAAAGTAAAAGCTTTAAAATTCAGAAAGCCTTGTTTAAAGTAGGTAAGTTTGGGGCCTAAGTAGTTGGCTGTTGTTGGATTGTATTAGGACCTTACCTCCTGCTTACAAAGGAAATCCTTATTACATGGTAATGCCTGTCAACCACACTGGGTGACTCCTCTATCCCTTACACTTGCAAATTTCTCATTGCAATTAAATGATCTCTGAATAAATCCCTCTTTATGGAGTACAACTTAATCTGGCTGTGTTTGAGCCAATCACAACAGGAGATTTTAAGTCATGTCCTTTCCCTGATGCTGCTGAAGTGGTGGCAATTTGCTGTGCTCCAAAGCTTCAGAAAGGCATTCTCGTTAGTCTGATTAGAATTGGTGCGCATGCCTCAAATGCAGAGTGGGCGTTCACAGTGAACACAGGCTACATGCTCCTTTCAAGAATCACATGAATTGTTGTTACCCTTTCACCCAAGTGATTTGACTCCTCAGCTGAAAAGGGGGAAATGGTTTCAAATCCTCATGCTATGTAATGGGACAGGGCTGATAACTCACCAAAAACGTTCCTAATCGACGTTTAGGTTTGGGTGTATTGCAGACAGTTTTTTTCTCTTGATGTTGCTTTTACTTTTCAGTTCAAGAAGGGCTGTAAGTCTGCAATTCAGTAATTAGAAATTACTACTGGTGGGGAAGGGCTCACACAGGCTCTTGTCTGCTCCTGTGACTGAATAACGTAGAAGCCTTAAAGGTTCATTCGGAGACCTTTCTGTTAATTGAGGGCTTTGACTCCCTCAGAGCAACTGGGTGTTGAAAAGATCTCTATCTGTTTTAAAATGAAGCTTGGAATGACTTGCTGAGGGACCTAACAGTCTAGACCTGAGTGAAGAACTTGCCTGCCTCATGTGGGAGCTGTAAGCAGAGCTCAGTGTAGGTTATTTGCTACTCACAGAATCCTTTACCTTATTCCTTGTAACAGCTGCAGGGAGCTTCTAGAGAAAGTATATGTATGCAATCAGTATTACATAAGGCAATGCTTAAGAGCAGCAAGCACACACTTTGTGCTGTTGCTCTGCATTTCATCCCATCTTGCTGCAGGCCAAAGCACAGCACAAGTTCTGTTGTGTCTTGCAGCACCTCTACATCATTTCCAGCATTAGAGTCTTCCTCAGGCTGAGGTACAGCAACCTCCCTTCCTGTCTGGATTCCCAAAGCAGCCAAGAGAGCACAGAGTGCTTTTCTTAGGGGCTTCTCCAAGCTTGACCTCTGCCTCCTATGCAAAGCTAATATAAGGTACATGGCACAGCAAGTGCCTTCCATCAAAGGGCTTTTCTTGAGCAGGTCTAATCACATTGATAGGATGAGCTTGATGCTTCCATATAACCAGACTCTTAAGCTTTCCATTTGGTGCAGCTTAGTGTTAGCTGCTGACCATATCCAGGTGCTTACAGAACAGAAACACCCCACTGTTACCTAACATTCCTTCTGAACCCAACCCCCTTCTACCTTCTAGAGAACCTCCAAAGCCCTTCAAGTGTATTTGAGAGAAAATATATTTTGTTTTATATTTCACCCTATGTTTATATTTTCATATTTTTATATATTAAGTATGCCAGCTATAGTAAATTTACACCCCATTTTACCATTAAGTTCTTCACATTATTTTCACATCTGTTTCCTACCTTAGGTACCTCAAAGTGCCTCAGGCTCTTCCCTGTGAGTAGGGTCACATGAAACACTTCACTCAACCCATAAAACATTTGTACCTTCCTCTTTCTGCTGTGCCATTAAACAAATCCACATCACAACTGTTTCTTTAAGCTTAAACGGTGTCTACTCATGATCTTCCAGAAGTACCTAACTGACTGTAGTTTCCAGGGAGGCTAAGTGCCTCCAAGTGACACACCAAGCAGCCAGTGTCTCTGCAACTCCACCTGCTACCAGCTGAGCAGCCATAGCAGGTTTCGCCCTAGAAGATGTGTTGAGAACCTTGTTCTGTTTTCCAAGCAGATATTTTTAGCTCTGATAGAGGAAACACAATACTTCAGGGGTCAGCAAAAATGTATCAGTGATTACCAATTTAAGAACATTTCTATTTTTCTAAGCATTCCCTTATGAATGTGATTTTTATTCTATCAAAGCAATGCGAGAGGCGTTTGCCTGGAAGCCAGCCCTTCTCGAAACATGTCTTCCTCCCGAGAGGTTCCTGTGCACATAGTCCAGTTTATTTGAGGAACCCTTTCATGTTCTGAGTAATTCGTAGAAATAATTCCTGTTCCAAAAGGCTCGAAAGATGAGATTAATTTATGCCTGCTCCTTATAGGGAGCTTCGATGCTGATTCCGGCGAGACAAAGCATCACGTCAGGGTTTTGCATCAGACGGTGCGGAGAGGGCACCGAGGCGAGCCCGCTCCCTGCGGGCGCATCGCGTTCCCCGCGGGTCTGCTCCGCGCCGCTCTCCGCGCCCGCCGCCAGCCCCCGGCCAGCCCGCTCGGCGTAGCTGCCACTCACCTCCACGAAGTAGAAGCAGGGCAGGAGGGTGACGCTGTCCTTGGTCACTTTGCCCTTCTGCCGCTCCTTCGCGGACATGCTGGCGGGGCTGCGGGCGGCGGCCCCGCGGCCAAGCGCTGCCCCGGCCGCTCGCAGCCGCCCGGCCGCCGCGGCTCTCCTCCGCCGCCGCCGCCGCCGCCGCCGCGCCGAGCGCTGCGCCGTGCGCGGGGCTGACGTCAGGAGCCGGCTCGGCGGGCGGGGGTCCCGGCCAGCTTAACTCCTTCGCGCCGGGCCGGGCGGGGACCGGGGGCAGGGGAGCCCCGGGCGGTGCGCCCACACCAAGGGGATGCTCTGGCTGCGGCAGGAGATTTGTACGCACACGAACGGGTTTGAGAGACCTGAACGGGATCCCTGAGGGCATCAGGGTGTTTGGGATGCTCCTTGAGGAGTCTGCGGCGTTTATCTTGTTTCTGGGAAATATTTTTTTCTGAAACAGAGCAGGAGAACCTTCCAGGGAACAGCATTCCTATACAACCAATGTTCTTTTCTTGCAGGTGTACTCTTTTTGAAATCAAGATGTTAATGACAGCTCACCTCAGTCTCAGTGCCAGTCAGGGGGAGTAGCGTGACTGGGACTGAGCCAAACTGAGCTCTTCAACCCCATGTGCAGTACTGAGGCATGTGATTTCTCTGATCTGTCAAGTATCTGGTGCAGTTCCTGCTACAATCTTGAAGAGAACAGAATTAACCCGAGCAATTGTTTCCATGGTGAAGTGTGCTAAGATCCTATTTATGGATCAAAGTTTGCAGCCTTTTCTCAGGCATGCTCCTGTTGATGTCAATGAGACATACCGTGGATAAGGCCTGCAGGAATTCTCTGTGAAAGATAGCATTTACATTCTTTGTAGTATTAATAAGGTCTGCAAAAGTTGTCTTGTCCCTATAAGCTTATTCTTGCATTGTGATGTTCGGCTTTAATGTGCAAGGAGAGAAGCGTGACAAGCAGTCATTGTTTATTTCCCGTCTTTCTCCTTTTGGGGGAAAATTACCTGCTGTTTTTGTTCAGATGGTTGCTAGTATTTTGGCTGCTATGGCAATGGAGATGAAGATTCTCATCAGCCCCTTTTTTTTTCTAGCCGTTCTCTTTTCTTTTATCCAGAGTGGATATGCCAATCCATGCTCTGCACTGAGAAGACAAGCTTCATGGGAGGGTAAAATCAAAAATGTACTTCATGCCTGCAGGCAGGTGTGGAAGGCAAATCTGTAGTCTGACTTCAAATCATTGAAAAAGACTTTTCAGAGCTGCAACACACGTTGCCATACCAACACATATTCTTGTTCTTAACTCTGTTAGGAAAGATTTACAGGGTTTCTGCTGGCTCAGGAGTCAGGGCAATTGTTGGTAGCCTTGTAAAAGTCAGGTTAGGGGTCTCCAAGTAGTGGAGGTAGCCAGGGGGGTTACTGGGAACAGAGGAGCTGTGAGCAGAGGAGATTTGTTCCTGTCTATCAGCACCAAAGTCCAGGAAATTACTAAGAGTGCTGTAGGGATGTCCAGTAGTGGTTCATACCCATCAGTACAAGTCTAGCCTTTAAATAAAAGTAGTTGTTTTTTGTTAACTTTCCTGGTGGGTTATTCCAAGTAAAACAGAAAGAGCTGAGGAGCTGTTGTAAGACTTTGTTCTTGCCAAATATGTAACTATTATTGGGGATAGTGGGTAATGAGTGATTCCATTTAATTGCATTTACTGTATCAGCCTTGATTGTTGTGAAATCAAGAATCTGGCTTGAAAATAATCACCACACTCTAATAAAAATTATTCAAGAGTACTTTTTCTGCCTGTTTCACACAAAATTGCTTCATTCTGGGAGAATCAGGGGGATCAGGTGCTTCTCTGGTAAAATGAACCAACAAGCTAACATTACGATGTAACTTTAGAAACTGGAAAAATTCCTCCTATAAGTTATATGTTATCATTGGACTGCCTAAAGGCCCATTAAAAGTTTATTTCTGATAGGTACAGTGAAACAAAAGGTAGTAGCCAGCTTTTGTTCTACAAACTCACTATAAATGTGAGTCTAATATGGGAAGGATACCATGCAAACTGTGTGACTGCTGTAAGGGTGGGAAGAGTTGTGCTAATTCTGATAGAGCTAGCAGTGGAGTTATATATGAGTTAGCTAAAGTGGTTGCTTTTTGTCAGTGACATAGCTTGCCACAGAATCACAGAACATGTTGAATTGGAAGGGACCAACGGGGATCATCAGGACCAGCTCATGGCCCTGCAAAGGACCATCTCCAAGAGTCGCACCATGTGCCCAAGAGCATTGTCCAAAGGCTTCTTGAACTCTATCAGGTCCCTTGGTCAGTCAAACACTGAGAAGGAAGATGAGCCTTCCTCCTGATATGCATGCACAGTGACCCAGTTCCAGCCTTCATCTTTAAAAGGCCCTTGACTAACAGTCCTTTGACTAATTACCCTGTAGGGTTCTGAGTCCACCTGCTTCGCCACTACACTGTAGGTTCAAGACTCCCAAAAGTCTTGAGACTGTAGTGTCTCTGAAAATTATCAGCCTTGCTCATTCACTTGAATAGTGAATAGCCTGTCCACATCTTCCTATAGCTCCTTCACCTGGTGACACAGCTCATCACCCACAGCACACCTTCTGCAAAAGAGCTGTTTGTCATCCCCAGCCTCACAAAGAGACATCAGGCACTCCTGGAAACCTGTGACCTGGACAGCTACATCTACAGTCAGCATGCTCTGGCAAAGCTGGCTCAGTGACTCTTGCAGCTACATGGGATTCTAGTCAAAGAGAGGAGGAGAAGGCTCATCAGTGCCTGCATCCCAGTGTGGGCCAGGTCTGTCTTGCACTCATCTAAAGGTGACATTGATAGGCAAGCATGGGCATGTCTAGGGTGCCTTTCCCACCCTTCTCTCTGGGCTTTCACTTAGGTCCTCACTTGGGACTCAGCTAGAACAACCACTTTCTCAGGAATAAGTAACCAAGGTACAGCTAAGGTGCCACTTCACCATTTCAGCCTTGGTAAGCTGCCAGCAGGATTGGCCATAAATTTACTTATAAATTGATACTGAATTAAACTCATTTCCGCAAGTCTAATCTGCTTTGCCCAAGACAGTAACTAGTGAGTGATCTCTCCCTGTTCTTCTCTTGACCCATAAGCCTTTTGTCATATTTTCTGTCCCCTCTGAGGCTAAGGAGGGGAGTGATAGAGAGGCTTTGGTAGACACCTGGTGTCTGTCCAAGGGCAGTCCACCAAAATAAGTGTCTCATCCATATGATCTCCTAAAGGAAAATGTGTTGGTGGTAACTAATTCAGAAACACCTCCTGTCCATTTCAATCATGATAGTCTTACAAGAAAGTGTGGTGATGTGTGACTTGTGAATAGTTATAGTGACTTATGGATAGTTATATTTACAGGGTCTGCACTATTCCTGACAGCTTTTCTACCCACCTTCAAGCAAACTCAGAGAAGTGTCATGGAACATTTAGCATAAAGCACAAAATTGTTTGTTTATGCTTTGCTTCAGCAAAATGAATAAAGTTCATAAAAACATTTAAAGGAGCTGGGGAACTAAAAGATGAAATTCATAGATGTGAACTATAGGCCTCTTCTGACTCATCTAGAATGAGTTTTAGGAGTGTTTTATTTTTCTGTCAACAAAAAGAGAACTTAGAAAACTTGCCAATCAGTAGGTGCCCCTGGGGACTGCAAGCTGATTTTTTAGAGCTCAGTCTAACCCAAGACCTTGGCCCCCTAAAGAAGCATTGTTGGTGAAACTACTTTAGGTGAAGAAAGCACCTTTCTTTGTGCTTCTCGGGCAGACAGTAGCTGCCACAGTTATTAGAAACCTGATTTGAAATTCTTTTCCAGTACAATCTAGTGTGTTGGCAAAGTTGCACTGCAATAATGTGAGTGCAGGTCATTGTCTCTTTGTCCAGGTCCTCTCTTCCCTCTGCAGCAAAGTCTGCCTTTGCTCCCAGGCTTTGGTACATGCTGGACACAGGCAATGGCTGTGGTTTCACTGCTTCCATGGCAACAGAAAGCATACTGCAGAAGCAGGGACCACTGTTACATCACTGAATAAACCCACTTGCAAAAGCAGTATGAAATAATATGACAAAGATTTAGAGGAGCTGGTGAGCCTATGGCTGTGCAGATTACCTGGTCAGAGAGTGGCTCTGGGGGTTTGGCCAGAGGCTGCAGCAGCAGCTGCAGTTGCAGTTACCATTGCTTAGTAGCCTAAGGAAAGCTGCTTTCTTCTGGTCACCACACAATTTCCCCACAGAAAGGCCACTTCTGGAGCTGTGTGCATGGATCAGTGTTAAATCATATTATATAGATAGATCTTTTTTTTCTTTGGCCCACTGAATGCAGAATAGATGATGTGAACTCAGCATATTAAAACAGTAATCCTCTCTTGAGAAAGGGTGGCATATGGGAGCTGGGCTTTGCTGTGTGGAACTGACAGATGTTTTTTGTTCTGCTTTACTTGCCATATCAGAATTCAAAAATGCAGCAGTGTATGTTTGTACATATATTCTTCTTTCCCTCCCCACACTCCCAGTCCCTCAGGAAAATCTGTTTGGGGGAATTCTTGTGTGTGTTGAGTTCACATGATATTTCATGGGTAAATCTGCCCTGAGCAAGTGAGGGGATGTTGCTTGTTTTAGTCATTCTTTTAAAAGATTGTTCTGGTCATAAAACAGATAAATTTTTATGAATATTTGATGAACAGGCTTTCTAATGTCAGTATAGTCTGTTATTTGGAGGAAAAATGCTGCTGGCTCCTAGGACAAAGCTCATGTCAGACAACACGGCAGCATCTTTTCCAGTGTCTAAACAAAGTACCTTACATATGAACCTGATAAATGCTATGAAAGGGAAAAATCACAGGATATAGCAAAATTTGAAAGCTGAATGGTATCAAGGGCATTAATTATTTAATTATCAACATTTGCATTACTTTCTTCAAGTGCAGGATTTTTTTTCCTTGCTTTTTCATGTTAGGGCAAAATTTTCCTCTTTGACCCATCTGTAGATCCCATGTTGGCACCACATAGCACTCTTGAATAGATGGCATGTGACAGCACTGGGAGACTCATAGTGGAAAAATTTCAAAACATACAGAAGACATGCATAGTGCAGATGGGAGAGTTAAATTCTGCTTTGAAGTTGTAATTGCAACAAGCAATTGTTTCTCTGCTATGCCTAATAATCTCCTGTTGTTGTAAAGCTCTGTCTTCTAATGTCTTTCCTTGGCTGCTAGATATAGGTCACAGCTTTAAAGTAGCAGATGACTCTGAATGATTCCTGGCTTTCCTGCTGCACTTTACACTGTAGTGTTTGGTTAGAAAAATGAATTTTCCATATTTTGCATGGGTCAAGCCAGGATCATTTTTCTGAATCTCTGGCTTTAAATACTATTTATGAACACATCTACATAGTATTTTGCAGACTTACATGCCTGTGCTTTCTGGCCTTAGGCAAGTTATGGATTGCAAGGCATGTGGCTGCAGAAATGTAATGCTGGACTGTGGTTGGTATGAACTGCTTCCCCTTAAGTCAGATTTAGCAACAGGCTGAGTGGTTATGTGGCTCTTTAGTGAAGCTGCCTTGTGGCTGGCTGATGGATGGTGCCCAGTGTGTGTTTATTTCTATGCTGATAATGGTAGATTCTTACCTGCACACATCTGTATTTAAGATCTTAGTTACAGGCATGAAGGCTTGAAAATGTCAGAATGTGAAAATCCCAGCCCATTTCTGGAATGTCAATGCCTCTTTAGAGCAACTTTATGTAGATATCAATAAAAACCAAATCTGGATTATTGTGCAGTGACCTATCACAAATATTTTGCTTGAACCTGGGCAAGTTATCACCAGCTAATTAGATATCAGCTATTTGGTGCATGAGCTCAGGCAGACAGAGCTTGATTAAGAAACTATAGTCATGCAATTAACAGTATAACCCATTTGTCTAAATGGAAATGCTGGAGTCCCAGCAGAAATTCTCTTTGCCCTGCAGTCTATATGAAATACTCTGTCTGAAAAGGACTGGTACACTTGTCTGACATTTTCAGGACTACAATAACCTGTTGATATTTATTATTCCATCCCTTTCTAACCACTGCCCTTATTTGCTTCCCAACATAGTTTTGTCACATCTGAGACTCTGATGTCATGTTTTTTCAGCTTAAGTAAACACCTTCTCAAAATAGAGAATTTTTATGAAAAATGCATGTTTCAAATTCCTTGAGAAAGGCAAACTGCATGCATGACTTTGAGAAGGAAATTTAGCAAGTGAATTGTAACAACACAAGATAGTCTTATTCATAGGAGGTAGCAGAAAAATGTCTAAGTACTAAAACTTGTATTTTTCAGAGTGTTCTTAGATGCTCCAAATTCAAAAGAGAGAAAAATCTTTTATTTTTACAATATTGAAGTCCAGTATTAACTTCCATATGAGGACATCAATTATTTTGAAAGTCTGTAATCATAGTGCTCTTCATAGTCAAGGACACAAATGAGGTAGCCTCACACCTGAAGAAAAGTCCTGTCCCACACTATTGAATATTAATTTTCACTGTTAGTTAGTAAAACCAAGGCAAAAAGACTACCCTATCTGTACAAATGCACATAAATATGGTTTTTGTATTTATGAAATCTTAAAGCAATGTGACAATTGAGCAAAATCATGTCAGCCTAAAAGGACTGCAATTCCACAATAGCACTCAATATGTATCAGGATTAATATTTATACTGTATAGCACCAGAAAACTCTGACTGAACTAACAGAAAGGAGAAAATCATGAAATACTTATTTCATTATTTGTATAACATTTTCCGTGAAAAAAATCAACATCATCAGGCAGCAGAAAAACTCATTGTCAGTCAATGTTGAATAAATGCAGAAACAGCCTGGTACAGGAATCAGTCTATCATATTGTTAGAATAAAATGAATAAAAACCTGATTTATTAATAAATTGAGTAGAAATACCTGGATTTAAAAAAATAGTTGAATATTCCCAGTGACAGTGTTCTTTATAAAATTAGCACTTGGGCAAAAATATAATAGGTTATACAATGATTTTGTACATAGGTTCTGTAATGTGAGAGTGAAGAGCTGTCAGGTGGCTTTCAGCCCCTTTGTGATCGTGCTGAGAAGGCTGTTAAAACCAACCATTGCAGAATTAAATGGGGAAAAGTCTGTTAAAAATGGAAATGTAGATGTGAACTGTCAACAAGTGTTCACCATAGAAGTATCTTGCTAAAGTTCAGAGTTGTAACAGCAACTGTAATAATAAGATATCGTGTAAGGGGGTGATTCTCCTGGTGCATTTCTTCATCTCTCCTGACTGGAATACCTTAAACACCTTCAAGCCATTATGAATTCTCACTGAGTTTTGAGAATTGTAACTATTAGGTGTAACTTGCAGAAAAAAATTAAGATATGTGGAAGATATCAGACGATTTTGCAACAGTGCAAGCAGAAGTGGATGCTTGAGCTGTGCGCAGGTAATGGTATAGTTTGGCAGCAAGTTCCTGTTTTGTGTAGCTGCTCCAGTAAAAACACTAGGATAAAAAGGAATGGGGAAAAACAGGGAACAAGACATATCTGATGGCTTAATGAGTGCTTTTAGCTTCAAGTTCTTCCATTCAGCATCTGGCTTTCCCTGGGTGGTTGCTCCTGAATTAGATACATTTGACACTCTAGAAAGAAAATTGTATGAAATCTTGGAAAATTAGGGCTCAAAGTGTTACCTAAGGTAAACCAAAGTAGCTCAAGTGTACTTTGACTTTATTGCCTGTACAACAGGCTGTGGAAGCATTCAGGAGCACCATATATTATAGTAAGCATAACTCCTCTGCCTTGTGGACTGGCTGGTGGAGAATTCTCCTGCTGGCCTTATATTTCTGCAGTGTGTCCCTCAGCCTAGTGAAATGCCTCCAGGAGGAGATCTGACTTCTTTATGGCTTCTGAATTATCAGTCTAAGAATCCCCCAAATGAGGGACCAAAGCTTTGCTCATATAACTTAGAGGAATTAGTTTTTATGATTGATTTTGTAGATGTGTAGAGGGGAGAAGCTGTGTAGCCAAATTCAGCAAAATTCAGCTGCCATTTCCAGGGAGTTCCACCCTGAGGGGATGCTTTATGAAGAAGATGGTGAGATCTACCAAAGGAGAGAAGCTCCTTTTCAATGCTGTGGGAGTAAATGGCTTTTATGGACAGACAAGGGCAAGGAGCAGTGCATTGCCTGAGGCAACAGATCCTTGTAGGCAGGCTAAGGGAGCCCTTAGTGATTTGCTTTGGCAAAACCCATATTGAGCTAAAACAGTAACTTCATCCAAACACTTGCAAATCCATGAAAAATAAGGCATTCCTTCCTGGAGATATTACTTTAAAAGGCCCACACCATTTTAAATACCATGATTTCAAATTGCAGCTTAATTAGAGACCAGAAATTCATTAAAATTTGTTTTCCTATTGTCGACAAAGGGATGTCACTCTGACCATTTTTCAACAGTACCCCTGAATTGCACTGAAATGGAATTATTGATAGCTTTAATCGAACTCAAATTAAAAAGCAAACTGATGAATTTTCAAAGAATCAAAACCTTACAAAAAATGTTATTAATTCCAAATTAATACAAACACACAACAATGTAGTTTTATTAATCTTTCCCAGGAGTTCATTTATGTTGATTGAAGGATTTATTGGTTTGGAATTGAAATGTCTTTGATAGCAGAATATCAATGTAAGTACTTATTTGGTAGAATGTAATTTTCATGTGTTTTTAATTACTATTATTTGCCTTCCTGCTCTGGTGGAATGCTTTCCAGATACAAATTCTAGTGATAAATTGGGAATTGTGACCAGTGACAAATTACATGTCTAAACCCAAGGAAAATAAATTAAGGAGGTTTTTTTTTTTGAAACTGCTTAATACTTGATTTTACCATTCTTTGAATGGGCTTATCTGTCTCTCTAATAGCAATAATTTATTTCAACTATTTTTTCTACATTTTTACTGCTTTGGTAACACAAAAGTTTTCCATTTTGTTGTAAAATTCTACTTTTATTTGATAATAATTAAATAAGAGTGTGGGAATAGCTCCATTCATTCACATTGGAATTTAGTTCAGGGAATCTGATCAGCTGTTAAAAGATCCTAATGTTGTAAATTTCATTATAGTAAAAGTAGGGCAAGTAATCTACAAAACTTTCTTGTTTATGTGCATGCAAGTGGATGAATATGCAGATGAACCCTGTCACCATCTTTGTTACCAGAGGAAAATTGTTTATGACTCCTGGATATCATCAGCTAGTTTATTTATAGCACAAAATAAAAATTAAAAGCAATGAATGCCCCTATAATCTAAATTAAACAGGTTAAAATGCAACATTTTAAATTGCTCTGATGTCAAGATTGTGATTATTGTTAAGAGGATGGAAAGAATTAACATTTTCCCCGGACTTAAAGTGTATCTATTCATCTGTTAATGGATTGGTGGCTGGAATAATAAGTATTGATTTGGCTTGGGATATAGATGTGAGGTTTGGAGATTTGATGTGATGTTGCAGAAGCAGGTATTAGTGACCATAATATGGATTACATATTTCAGTAATTCAGTTCTTGCCATACAATTTTGTATGTTCACATTTTATTTTATGCTCTCTAGATGCTTGTGCCTCTCTTGTTCATATCTCTTTCACATATTTTCCCCATTTTCCTTGCCATCTCACCATCCCAGTTCTATCAATCAATTTTCTATAAACCTTTTCTTTTCTTCTACCTCAATGTCTTGTTTGCTTCTCCTCTACAGTTTCTTACTTCTCTTGCCTCCTCCCCATCCTCCCTTCCTATTCATTTTTTGTCATCCAGCTCTTCCAGTCTTCCATTTTAATGTTTTCACCCTCTTCTGTTTACCTTTGGCATATCTGTTTCCAAATTCCCTGTATCTTTCTCCATAGTGCTCCAATTCTTTTTTTTTCCCTATCATCCTGTCTCCTGTGTACTGGCAGCCAACCAGCTCTGCTTAGGGCAGCAGTTATTTGAGACAGAAAGCAGAAACCAGGAGACTGAGCCTGGAAGTGAAGAGCAATATGACACCCCTCTCTTTACTGGGGCTTATGCCCTGTGCTTACCATACCCCTCAAAATATTACCTGTACCCAGGTCACCGCTGTCCAGTGGCACTGTCCCTTGTTCACAGGTGGAAGTGATGCTGAGGAGCTGTCCAAGGTATGGCTAGCAGTCCCATCTGTCTTATTCCATCCTGTTTTGTCCTGTCCTTCTATCTCTTTGTCCTTCAGCATTTTAGCATGGAGCTAAAATTTAACTAAATGCTAAATTTTAGCATTTAGCAGCTTCTCAAGAAGGTGACTGAAGATGTAACCCGGAAGCCTCTCTTTCTCTTATCCTAGTAACTCCACTGCTGTCTGTAGGGCAGTATCTCTTATCTGTGCCCAGCTAATAGAATCCAGGATAGCCATCTCAAGGGGCTGGAGTCAGTAGGATGTTGCAGTGCAGGCAGCTCAAACACCACTTTACCTGGGTAACATAAGGAACAGAGTGGAAAGCTGTATCTCCTATTGCAAAGTTTGGCAGAAGAAACACGCAGTTTATGCATGGAGATGGAATTCCAAACAGATCACCAGTGTCCTGCTTCCCTAATCCCTTGCCTAGTTAGATTTCTCAGGTATGCAGATATGTTGTTTTAAATCAAATTCATACCATCCAATTTGATTGTTTTTAAGTGCTGGGAAAATGCATTTGAAATGTGCTTCTGTGCATTGCTCTCAGTATTGTGAACTTTCCAGTCTGTTGAGCCAACCTTTCATTTAGAATATGTGTAATGGATATCTGGTGTATCAAATATGTGGTGAGAGATATTGACAGATTCAGGGGATCAGTCTTCACCTCTCCTTGTTCAAAACAATTATATGTTTTCATGGACATTCTCAATTAAGTGATCTCAATTCTTGCCTGGAATATTTTCATCATCTGTTTGACGAAGTAACTTCTTTACACAGAGGATTAGGGAATTTTTTTCTGGTTTTCAGTTTGATTAATTTATACATTTGAGAATTCCTTATGTGTATTTAGTTTGTTCCTCAAGAGATTCAGTTTCCCACTTATTTATGTGACTCTTTTCAGGAGTGATATTCCCAAAACTTAGAGAAATAGAATTATAAACTCACCTCATACAAAAAAGAATGCTGACATTGGCACAGAATATAAAAAAGTTGTTGTTTCTGTCATTAACTTTTTTTCTACACTTTTTTTTTTTTGTCTCTCATAAGCTCTCTGTGCTGGGGTTTATGCCTTTGTAAAATGGAGATAATGTCCTTTGCAGTGTTAGGAGATGGCATAAGTGTTATGTAAATTATAATTAATTCAGTACTCTGAGGCCATCAGAAGAAAGTCTGTTGTTACTGTGAGTTACTGTAATTCTAAAGCTTCTCAGTTGGGTACAATTTCTAACAACATTGACCAAGTCCTCTTCCCAGAGGAGCTAAGGGACTCCTCTACTGTCCCTAGAATTTCAGGATCTAGTATGGTAACAAGAGGTTCAGCTTCTCCTCTGTCTTATCTTTTCCAGTCACACTGTCACTGAATGACAACACAGCAATTCTTAGCTCCTGCTGTGTCTCCAGAAGATTTTCCAAATAATATATGAAGATCTTGTAGGAAACAGTGAACCTGAGGTTGTGACTGCCAATGGGTATTTTCCATGGCTAGTGGTTTTTTTTAATCAATGACACATTTTTAATGACATAATGGGATGATTTTTCATGTAGAAATTTCACAAAACAAGAAATAGGAGTTGCTATTATTAGCACTGTTCTATAATTATCTCACAGATTTCTCCTTTAAATGTAACACATAAGATTATTATATTTATGTAATAATTTGTCAGTTTTTGCTATACTTAAATTCTCAAGTACTTTTTCCCTCTATATATTCTAAATCTCTAAGGAGTCTCTAAAAATGTTAAATAGGAAAGGTAAGAAATAAGGGTTGGCAAAGCAATGGTGAGATTTTTTATATGGATAAGCTATTTTTCCAGTTTTTTTCTGTTATGAAACTAGGGTGAACCAGTAGTGTTAGCACTGTAATGATCAGATTTCTTGGATATCAGTTCTGAGTAAGATCAGCTTTTTCATTTTGCAAAACTGTAGAATATGGGAGAAATAGAATTCTGATTCTTAAGCAGTGGTATAAAAATAATTATAGTCACTTGTGATTTATAAAAAACCATTCCTATAAACATACCTCTGTCATGTAAGAGGAGAAGTTTGCCAGGTTAAGTGTTGTATTTCTCTGGGTTTTTACTTCAGGAGTTGTGTGGACTCTAGGGAAAGGAGAGAGGACAATCCCTGCATGACTCTGTGGATGAAAGTTGCATTGATTTAAAACTCACCCCTGCTTCCACAAGATCTACAGAGAATTATACTTCATAATAAAAAGAATAAGAGAGAGCATTTTTCTGAGTCATTTGCTACTAGTTAGTCCAGCCCAAGAAAAAAGAATTTCAAAAAGATACAGAGCAGAGAGGTGCAGATTACACCTGATATAATGGGACATGCATTAATATTGCATTAAATGCAAAAATTAAAAGGAAATATTCATGGCTGATCCTGACCTTTGATCTTTTCCACCTCCTCAACCTACTCCAAATCCTGGGAGTGAACTGCTACTTTAAGTGCTATTTTTATCTGGAATGGATTTTTCAGTAATCAGTGTGTCAGGACAAGATCATTTCCCTCAAGAGTTTCTCTGTAAAAATTGTTGAAAACCAGCAGCAGTCATTTCCCCTCACTTCCAGTCTTGAGTGCTTAACCTCGGATAGAGGAATCCTGCTGAGGTCTTTGCTCAGTGAATCCTCACCTGCAATTAAGTGCTGCAGATGGCATTAGGTACTCACTTACACTTGATAACATCAGTGCCTTCAAAGGACATGGACCTGCCCCATCCATATCTGTGCTGTGCTGGTTTGTGAGAGAGTTGTTGATGAGAACTGGGCCTAAGCAACCTGTTCTGTATGAGTGCAGCCAGGGTGTGTGTGGAAATGCTGGTTATTGCTCAGTTCAGATCATAGAAGTTTCACTGGAATGCCTAAGGGAAACCTTTCCATCTTCAATTAGTAATTCTGCCCTCAAAGTTTTCAGGCAATTATGCTGTATTTAGTGCCTTGGACACTAATGGTATTTAGTAAAACAGCCACAATCCCTTCAAAATATGGTGCTTAGTAAGGGATGGTGCTGAACAAGAACAAATCAACAAAAATGTGTGTATTTATCCTTCATGTTTTCTTAGGAGATGCAAAGAAGTAAAGGAAATAATTTTGTGACTATTGGTAATGGAAAGTGCTCAATATTTCATTAAAGGTAATCCACCATGTAAAACCTGACTATTTTATGATCACTTTTTAGATAAGTACTGTATTACACTTAAAATGAAAAAACCTGGACCCAGTGGAAGGGGATGAGTTCAGTCAAACTGTATTTTAAAGTATTTAATGAGGAACTGCACTCCTTTGTTTTTATAAAGAAACACCTTACTGAAATGAATCCATATGGTCCCTTTCTAGGCTGAAAGAAAGAGTAAATTGAAGAAAAAAAGTTAAATCATACATCCATAAAGCTCACATTTATTTGATATACATACAGGACAGATTTGTGTAGAATTGCTTGAGATTTTTTTAAGATGTCTTTTGACTCTTCCTTTCTGAAATTTGGATTCAGCTTTCAAAGCATTAAACTTTGCTATAATGATGTTGATATTTCCTGCCCCACTGGTACTGCTTACATCACTTCAGTACCATATAATGTTGGACCATTACTATGAAACATATCTTTTTAAGCAGAAAGAAAGAAGGACTCAAGAAGGCATAGCCAGGAGAAAATTATTCTGTCTGTCTTCTTGAATGAAGGGAAATGTTATCACAGATCAGACTACACATGCATAATGTATGTATGTTTTCCTCCTATGTTCTCTCAATCAAGTCTGATTATGAAGGGAAACTAAAAAAATAATGGACAACTGGAAATTGCTAGACCACCTTGGTTTAGAATCCTTTGATTATTTTTGAATGAATTAGTTATGCCATCAGGGGGAGAACAGCTGCATTCTGAACAGAAAATAGCCCAATCCTGCCTTCATTTTTATTTTAAGCCAGTGAAAATAGCACATGACTGAAGTCAATGCATCTAATGAATCTGTCAAAATACCTTCCTGGCAGGAACTACTCAAAACAAAGCCACCTTGTGAGCAAAAACCACTAGAACCAAATATTGCTTCCTGGTGTTTCAGAGCAGCTCCTTTCATTTCCAGTAGGATTTAGGAACACAGTCTAGTGCTTTGTTTTATGTCTCTTCAGACTATACATTACAGAAAGAAAAGGTTACCAGTTCAGCAAATTTGTAGAGCTGAGTAAAGGAGCTGACTTAGTATGGTTATAATACAGAAGAACATTTGGAACATTTTATAAGAACAAAATACTCATTCCCTTACAACGTTTGTTTTAGTATTTACTGTATATTTTAGGTCATATTAATTTAAAAACCTGAAATAGACAAAGGACCCTATAAGGACATATTTCTCTGAATGTCCTGTGTGCTTGCCCCAAACATGAGATCTGGGAAAACTAGGACAGTTGCTCTGAAGATGGAGCATCAAAGGGAATATTTACTTTGAAATATATAAAGTTGTCTTCATCTTCCTCTGTCAGGGTTTTCCCCCTCCTACTTGAAAAGAAAAGACTGTCCTGGCACCTATAATGCAAAATTCTCAGGGATATGTGTTGTGATGAAAATACATAAGGTAGCCTGGAGAATAATGGCATTTTATTACTTATATAAAGCCTAATAATGCTGGAAAGAAAACTGATCATTATGGAGTGTTTGATGGTCAATTGATATTTTTTTAATGCTATCAGCCCAGCAGTGCAGTGATCCATGTTTAATGAAAGTAGCTGTCTAAGGAAAAAAGGACTCCTGCCAAAGCTGTATTGAACATTTTTCACGGAAGAAAAGAGGGGTTATTTTGCTACCTCCCCAGTGAGATGGGTATTGCAAAGTTCTTGGATGTGTCACAAGCACTGTTCTGTTCTCCCATTCTTTGTCCAACACTACTCTCCCTTAGTGCTGTATTCTCCATTCCACAGGGAAGCCGCAGATATCTGGGCCAGATATTTGGGCACAGATTAATTCTGCCAAGTTGAGGTACTCAGTGCCGAAGTTTTCCACCTAGTCAGTGGAAGGAGTGGGTGTGTTCTGTGAGACAGAGGTGTCTCCAGAGATCAATTCAGGTTTTAGGAGGACCTAATGTACTCCCTGACTGTAGTTCACAGTTCTGTTGACTTTTGACTTTTCTATCATCAAGTTATAGTCGGAAGCCCTCAGCTGAGGTGTTTCAGTTAATAACTAAATTTGGACAAATCCAGGCCTTGGTATGTGTTTTATCCCCCAGGTTATGCCAGGGAAAATCTGTCTCTTAGAGAGTCAGGATTAATTTGAAAAGAATGCATCCCACATACATTTCACTGAGCTAAGATCCACTGAGAGTTGCAGTCTTTAGAATGTATCTTCAATTCATGTCATGTCAAATTATGTTTGTGGTGGAAACATAGGAAATATGAAATCATAAGCTTGTATTTCACTGAGTAGAGTCCTCCTTGTTAGAGCAGCTTGTGTTGTGTAAAGATTTGTCTGCACTGCAATTGTGAGAGCACACCAGGCAGCACTCATTTCATGGCTCTCTTTGCCCCACCATAACTGCTGCATTCAGTTCAGTGCCCAGACCTTCTTCTTCCTTGTTCCAAAATGGACCCTTTTGTTGCCCACAGATGTCACAGGGATAAAAGATGTAATAAATCTGTGGGGGTTGAACTTCTTGTCCTTTCTGGGTGAGAGCTGGCCATTTTAACTGAGCTCTAATAATAAACTCCCAGGTATGGACTGCATTGTATGATGCTGTTTCAGTACAAGGCTACATTTGCTCTGAAATATCTAATAAACTGTTACATTTATTTCTTTGTAATAGGATAATGGACTCCTTAAAATTTACTGACTTGGACCTGCTAGTTTTCTGCTTTAAAAGGAGAAGAAAAATTTGACTCCCATTACCACAGAAACAAAGCTAACCAAAGAGGAAAATCTGCATTATATGGCACTGTGTGTTTTTAGCACGTCTCATCCTTAGCTCTAAAATGAACACTAAAATGCTAATTTTCCATTTCAAATTGCTGGTGGTGTAATTAAAATAGACATTTTTATTAGGATTACATACTCCTTCTTTTTACAGTGCTATGATATTTTAATATATTTTAGTCTTACGTCCTGAATGTACTAATGTCCTACCTTGTGAACAGCTGCTGTGGCTATATTCACTCAAAGTATCATTTGTGCATGCAAATATAAATATAAATATAAATATAAATATAAATATAAATATAAATATAAATATAAATACAAATATAAATACAAATATAAATTAATATACTGTTTTCATGGCCTACTTCAGATATCTCTATTAACAAAAGCCAGTCAGAGAAGAATAGGGTGACACGTTTTAAGAATGGTGTGTTTCAAATCTTCCTGCTTTAGTTTAAATATATTTCTTGAAATAAATTGAACTTTCAGGCCAAAGATTGAAGAACCCTTGTTTATAGAATTAAGCAAAAATTCCAACATTCCCTTCAATTCACTTTTGCTTCAGTGCTGCATTTACTTTGCTCTAATCTTTCAAATTCAGCAGAAAAATAAATATACAAATCTCTCCTGTGTGTAGTCCAAAGAGAAGGGATGGTAACCATCCCAGGCATGGCAGGGATATGTTCCATGGATGCTGCCTTGGGAAAGCCTGCAGTTTGTAGCCTGTTCAGAATTGTGTGCCTGCAGTTACAGTTCTGACATTGGGGCATCTTCTGCCTACAAATGTCTCTTCACAGCACCAACAGCACTCTGCACCAGTGGTCTGTTGCACTACAGGGAACATTAGAGCAATTCTCTATCCCTTTGGACTTTTTACCTTCTGAATAAATCATTTGCCACATGTGTCACTGAACATCATGAGGAGTAAAATCTCCCTATTTTGGACAATATCTCTGCTAGAGAAAACCTTCATCTTCAGGGTACAAGTCATAAATTGAGAGTTTCTCAGTGTGATTTCAGCCTTGCTAGAATATATATTGAAGGTTGGAGGCTCATTTTTGCAATAAATACTGAAGAAGAAAAATGTTAAGAATATAAGGTATCCCATATGCAAAATTCTCTAAATTTGGATAAAGCTAAAAGTGTTTATTTTTCAAGTGGATAATCTCATAGAGAGATAGCTTAAAAATCTTAAAGAAAAGCAAAAAATATGTGAAATTCAGTGGGAACATCATTGCTGGTCTAGAGTAAATAGAACAAAACAGTACAAAATGTGTTAGTATACACTACATTCTATGACATTTTCTCATAGGGGATCAATATACCATCAGAGTCCTTGGGGTCTTCTTTACAGTTACAGCTACAGACAGCTTTCAGTTCAGATAAAGTGATGTCAGCCTCTGCAACTGCTGCATCTCAGCTGTGCATACTGCATGTGAAGGTTGCCCACGTATGTACTTCACACTCCTTTGTAACTTTGCCCAGTTTCCTGTGTATCAATCCATATTCATATTGATGCACTTGCAATTAGCCTGCTTGTTGGAGCCCTGAAAAATGAACACATTATTGTATAAGGGGAAGTGAGGGAAAGGATGTACATTTGTCCTCTATTGTACAATTAGCCTCTACTGTACAATTAAGGACCCGAAACCATCAACGGGCGTGCCACTAACTGGATAAACAAACAGCACTAAGCACAGAGAAACCTTCTTCTTTTTTTAGTATCTAGCAATGACTAATAAAAAAGAAATAATTATTGTTTGTATTACCCTCTAGGGAACATATATTGCTGGGCACGATATAAAGTGTGAAGTATAGGCTGAATATGCTTGTGAAGAGAGTTTAATTTAGAATTCAGCTGATCTACTTGCAGTGGCGCAATTCGGAAGCAACTGTACTGCAATGAAGGGAGTAATCCCAGCACACAGTCAAAATCAGGCCAGTCAGATTGCCTCTGTATTTCATGTTAGGGTCAATTAAGTAGCTGTTTCAAATGTTTTTGAGCTGGTGTTATCAACAACCACAAAGATAGTACTGCTCTTCAGTACTAAGGCTCATTTTTGTCTGCATTTGGCTCCTTCATTGTTTTTCTATAGCCTAGAAAGCACTCAGTAAAGGAGAAGATGGAAGCAGAGACTGACATCTAGGCATGTTTTTTAAGAGCATCTTTAATAAGAGAGAGAACAAGTATTTCACTCTCTTCACTCAAGCAGAAGGAGTTATGATATGTTGCTAATGCAGAGTGCGCGGGCACATGAACCCAAGCATGCTTCCTGCTCTACTGTCTGCTCTTATCTGTGTGGTGGATTTCGCACAGAAACAAAAAGCACATGAGCCATTTTACTTCAGCCTCTGCAGCTCCTCGTGCAAGAGCATCACAGATCTTTTTTTTTTTTCTGCTAGGAAAAAGATTGTCTCCATACAATTGTGTGAAGAGAAAGCACGCAGCTTATTTATTCATTCAAGTCAACAAATAGCTTAACCCTGGAGTGCAGACAGGTTTGCGTTTGCCGCGCCCAGGCAGCCCCAGCGGTGTCCCCGGGCCGTGCGCTGCCGCGGGGCTGGAGCCCTCGGCCGAGCGCTGCGCTCCCTGTCCTGTCCGGCTCTGCCGCTCTCCTCCTCACGCCTTTGCACGGTGCAAGAACGTGCTAGCGGTATTTTTATCCTGCTTCCCCGCTGTAGGTCAGGGGGATCCTGCGCGGGGCGGGCTGAGGGCGAGGCTGAGCAAAGGGAGCCCGGAGAGGGCAGCCCGAAGCGCGGTGGGCCCAGGCTGGGGCTGAGGGGGCGAGCATGGGTGGGGAGCACTGCCTGGGACACAGCAAGAGTCACACCAAGGTGGCCCACGTCCTCCTTGAGCCCTGGCAGTCAAACTGGATTTCTGCTATGGGAGGCAGAAGTCTGCTGTCTTTTGAGCATAATTGATTAATAAAAATCAATCACCAGTGATTTGCATTGCTCCTTTCTTAGCTGTGAGGGACTGTCAGTCATGTGTGCATAATCCTGTTTCAGTTGGCACCAACAATTTCTGCTGGGATTTTCCACTCTATCGACACAGTGCATTCAGAAGTGACTATGCATCAAACTTCCTCAGTCAAAAAACAGACTCAAATATTTGTTGGGTTTTTTTCTTCATTTTCCCAGCAAGTTCATGTAATGTAGAAGCAGTCACGTGCTATTAGAGCTTTTCATGCTTATCCCATTATTCCTCTTACTCCTGGCAGCAGCTGTGTGTGGGCAGACTCAGGGCAGCCTCTCACCATGCTGCTCATCTGTCCTGACACTCCCCAAGCCAGTGCTCTGCCGTGCTCTGCCTTTTCCTTTCATTGCCTTTTCAAAGTCCTTTGGGCACCTTCTTTTCCTAAAACACAAGCATTTTAGTTCATTAAAAGCGTGTAAGGTGGTTTGTTTACATAAATGCCTAATGCATATGGATACTTCCTAAAGACTCTTGTTACTTTGTACCAGGTTCTATTAATGTTGATTTAACAGGAATAACAAGTAACTGATGTTGCTAAGGATGGCAATAATTTTTAATATTTTTAATTACCTAAAATTGCCTGTCCTCCGGAAGAAATGAACCAGAGATTGAAATACGCAGTGAAACATTTTTTAATGCATTGGGGAATGGAATATATTATAAGAACTCACATGGATGAAGTGCTGATTAGTATTTAGGAAGACTAATTATAACTAAAGATTGCTCTGCAGAGCAGAGGTTGATATGCAGCCTTGCTGTGTCTTCAGAAATCTTAGGGTGCAGGACACAGAACAGACTACTTTTTTTTTAAAATCTGGTACATGTGTATTTGTACAGCTTACAAAATACTTTTTGTATGCAGTGAGTGAGGGATTGGTATGTAAATAAGGAGCCAAAGCATCACACAGCTGTAGCAAAACTGGATATGACTTCCCTGGAAAAATGGAATCTGATTTCTAAGGGTGTTCATCTAACAGGATGAAAGTGTGCAAAGCTTGCAGGATGTAAACAGGAATGTTTTTGCTGATTTCAAGGGCTTTGTGAGTAGGGAATGAAGTGTACTGGAAGGGAAAATATGGGGTGTTTTAAAAAAAAAAAATCTGTATTTTTGTATTTTTTTTCAAGTAGGTTTTTCTACTAATATACAGTTCCAAACTCGTAAATGATTTCTGGATTTTGGCAGAAGAGGCTTTCTGCAGCAGAGCTGTTCAATTCTATATATGATGCTTTTTCATACTGAACTTTAGATATATTTGCATGCTATGTAGCACCAAGAATGTCTAAGCCTTGGGGCATAAATAGATCAACTACACAGAATAAGAAGTTTATCCTTCTACATAACAGTACATTATTGGAGTTAAATGTTTCCTGGAGCAACAGTGGTTTTTCAGAAAAGTTATAAAGCTAGATAGGTCTTTAGTCTTTTTGTACATAGTTCTAAATCGCTATTGACGGCTAAAATTGAAAGAAATGTTGTAAATGTTGATCCACAAAGTAGTTTCTTCCTTTACACAAAATGTTCCACTGAAGACAGTTGGATAAATCTCTGAAGTATTACAATTTGGTTCAGAATATTAGTTTTATAAAAATGTGGAATAATAAATAAGTGTTCAGTAATATTTATCAGTAAAAATGGTAAAGCATATTTCGTTTTCCAGCCACCAAAAATTCCGTTTCATAAAGCCTTTTTCTCTGAAAATAGAAAAGGAAACAGCAAATCCAGTAAATGCCTCAGTGGCCAAAGCATTTCTGTGAAAGTCCCTGATTTATATTGATATAGTGCTAGATGGCACAGTCCCTCACTCCAAGTTATACCCCGAATGGGATCCAATGAGACAGTTTAAAAAGGAAGAGCTTAAATAGTCAACAAAGTGACCAAAACTAAGCCAAATGGACATACTCCTTCTGGTCAGGATTTTATTTTTGTCTGGTTAGTAGGATAACCAAACCAGATGTATAATTTCCATAGTTCTAAAATATAATGCTTCCCAGATTACAGCAGGTGAAGTGAGTATTTTATTTGTGTCTCAGCTGAATGTTAAAGCAACTACTTTCCTAATTATTAGTAAAAATTCTGTTAGAAATCAGAGTGAGGTTTTCTGGATGACCTCCTCTAAATGGCTGTTTCACATATCACTCTTTCTCTGATTTGCAGAGGCACACAGTACCACCCCTGTCCCACAGAGCATCTAACTGCCCACTACTCACCCATTCTCCTGCCCTACTCAAATAAACTTTATTGGTTTTGTACTGAATTCATCCACTATAATCATGCTTAGGATGTTCTTCCTACAGGAAATTATTGGAAAATTCCCAAATCCCTAATTCCCAAATTAGGGAAACATGCATCTTGCTTTTGACATGGGTCTCTGGGCAGCCTATTGGCTGTGGCACATCATCCCAAAGATGACTGAGTCATTAATGGAAATTAGCATGTGGTCTTTGGCCTGTGGTGGAAGAACAAAGCAGTTTGTGTGGCCAGAGTTGAGACCTCTGAGAAACAATTGTGCCTTTCTCATGGTTCAGGTACAGAAGGAAACAAAAGGTATTGAGACAATAAAGAGATGCAGGTATAGATAACAGCAATGGATGGAAGTACAAAGGACACAAGTTCTAGCTTCTGTTCCAAATTTACATTTATGTAGCTATAGCTAAAAGATCTTCATCTTCTGTGTGAAATCTTTCTTGAGCCACATCCCTTAGCCTTACTTTCCTGGGAAAAGACTTTCAATAATGAAGCTAAGGGGTGCTAAGTATGTGTGAAATACAGGAATATGGGGTTCCAAAACAAGTGTCATTCCTTGTAGTAAAGCCTATTGGGAAAGTACAGCTGTAAAATTTTACAGAATTTGTTTTCAACTTACTCTTGCCCAGAACCTCCTCCAGGCTACTTCTGCAATACCACAGTCTAACATGTTGGAAAGGAAACAACCATGGCAACATATTTTATTATCTAGTAAGGACAATGCAATTTTTTTCTACTAGAGATATTTTCTAATGCGTGTCACTGGTCATGTACCATTCATAAAATCCAAACACAAATGGGTCTTCTTGTAGGAATTATAACCTTCAGCTTTCTACTAGCTTTGTATTACCTATCTACCCTGGGGTTTCTTTTATGTACATTAGAAATACTTGGGAAAACTCATTATTCTTGGAAATCAGCAATTACATGTTTGTGTATTTTGGATAATTTGAAGAAAGTAATTATTCCAGCTGAAATGGAGACACATCTTGGTAGAGATTGACTGGTGAGGAAGTAATGAGAAAGCAGCCAGTGTAAGGCCACCCAGACACAGGCTCACCTGGTGGACCTGTGGTGTCAGCAGTATTTATTCCCCATCTTTTTTAATCCATCATGCCCATTCCTAACTGCTGTATACTACTGAAAAGTTTTCCTAATGCCAGAAGGTCAATCCATTGTCACTTAAAAATCTCATGTTTTAAAATTCACTACAAGTAGCAAGCAGGTTTTCAAGACAGCTGAAGCTAGCACTTCACTGACTAGTAAGTCTGGATGGACACCAATGTAAACAATTCTAAAGACCATTTCTAAAATGCATCAATTTCATATTAAGAAATATTATCACCAAGTACCTGAAATTATGTACAAAAGTGTGCAAAGTGATACCTCCAAAGTAAAGCCACAAACTTGTTCAGAAAATAGCAATATCTTGGGATCTGTCTTTCTGCACATTAAGGCCAAAAGTCCAATTCATTTCAACAGCACAAGCAAGGTCATTAGTCCTTTCTTTCTAAGAATGACAAAATGAAATTTAAAACTGCCCTTATCAAGAACCATTAACTTCTCTTCCAGAACCTTTCAAATATCACAATTCAAGTTGTCCTTCAAATGTCAGTGCCAGATTTCAGTGTGAGGTAGTCACTGCCTGTTCTATTATTACTACTGCTGCCTACCTTGATAAAAGTCTATTCATAATACACTTTTTTAAAATATGTGAAGTAAGATGTTAATTTGTCTTTCCATCCATCTCTTCTACTGTTTTGGTTGCAATAGCATCTGGATCTCAGGAACAGAGACTATACTAATGCTATTTAAAACAAAACCAGAAAAAAATTGTGCTTATCTGTGGCAGTGGGGTTCATTTGCACTCTTTTTTACTATGTGGCATTAAGCATTTATTCATTTTGTTTAGGGAAGTTAGCTTGAAGCCAAGTAGAAATATAACTCATAGCTGTAGCTAAACTGAAGATGGATCGTGGCTCTATCCATAGTTTTCAACTCAGTGTGAAATTATGAGCTGTATGCTTAATTGTGTAGAAGTCATTTTAGGCTGCATCCCTCTTTGCCCACAGAGTTGTTCTCCCAGAGTATGCTAAATCTTTCAGTGGTTCATTCAAATGAATAGATGTCATTGCACATTTTCAAGTACTGCCATTGTCCCAGTAGTCTTTGTTAGCTGCCTACAAGCCTTGTATTTTCTAGTGAGTGACTTGAGGTAAGAACAGTTACATGAACATTTTCTGATCTCACAACAAAGGCCCAGCAGGCAGTTGTGGTGATAACATGATTTTGACACTACTCACTAGAACTGCTTTTACACACTGATTTGTCCCCCTTAGATTCTGCTTCATCCACAGTAGCCCACCTTATTTCTTTAGCATCTGTCACATCTTTATTTGTGAAATGTCATTTCACCTTATTTACATTTATGGCCCTTTTCTGGCAACCAAGTTATTTTTGATGCTGGTATCCTCATCACAACCACTATTACAACAAGCTTTCCCTTTAGATGTTCTTTTCCTGTATGCAAATACTTTTCAGGTGTTGCCTACTGTTGGGGTTTTTTTAAACCACCTTATCTTAAAAGTCATATTTTAGCAGCTGTGTCACTGACTCACTTGATGATACTACTTAATATTGTCTTCTGTGCCTGCTTACAATCCCTTCCTTAAAATGTCTCTCATCAGAAAAAAGTCCTCTATTGAGTGACCAAGCAACCTAAATCCTGCCTTCTGAGATTAGACATTGAGTCACCTTGCAGTTTATTTAATACTGTATTTCATGTGTTTTCCTTCTCCTGGGTCTGGAAGAATTCTATTAAAGACAAGAGAAGGCAATCTTTCCTAGCTGGTAGCTCTTTGATCCTGGTCTTGATGAAACTTTGCAGTGATATTTATCAGCATGAAGTAGGATTAATGATTGCTTCTTTTCTCCCATCATAACTTCTCGTAGCTCAGGACAAGTATTCTTTGCTCCCGCCACACCATCCTTGCTTTCCTCCAGATCAGCTTTGCTGACTTGTTCATAGACTCTTCAATGAAAATCCTCAATCATTCACACAGACCTGGTTTTCATGCTGTAAATCTGCTTCTCCCCTTAGCCTCTCTCTGTTATTTCTTTTTCCCTTCTTTTTGTCCTTTTCTTGTCTCTTTAAGGATTTTCTGCATAATGCAATTCAATATCCTTATGACCCTGCTTATTTTCATTTCCCCTTCCTCTTATGGAGCTAGCTGCTCTTCTTTGACTCTTGGTGTGCCTGCCAGTTTCTGCTTTTATTTCCGCACCTTGATAGCACAGTCAGCTGTCTTTTCTCTTATCTTGCGTTCATCGCATGAATGGCTACTTTTCTTTTCCGTGTCTCTGTGTTTCAGACCATCATTTTCTTCAGACATCTACAGTTCTTGAACCTTCCATGATGTGTTGTCATTTCTCCTCCTTCACGTCCTTAAATCCCCTTTAAATACTTGATTCTATGTACCCATGGCAACAGCCACTTCAGATTCTGTGACCAAAGCAAGAACTGAATTAATTCTGCAGTGCTTTTCTTGTTTACCACATCACATAAAAATGGGAGAGCTGATTTTTCTTATCTGATGACTCATAACTCTCCAGTAGAACTGATGTTTAAGCCCTTTTCTTCAGAGCTGAGTGAACAAATCCCAAAGAAGAAGTAATTCAGTGAAAGTAACCTTTTTTTCTTTTTTTCTACTTACCATGAAACAGAATCTATTGGAGTTTTACAAAGAGTAAATATTGAATGGTTGTTTAGGGTGTTGAGCTTTGGAATATTCTTCCACAAACCTTTAGAGAAGAAAGTCAGTGATGGGCAATACATACCTGGTATAGTGAGGGAGGAAATAGGATAGACCAACTTGGTTTGCAGCCATCTGTCACTCCCACAGACACTGTCTCTTGTGAATGAATGACTGAACACACGTGAAACAATGCAATAGGTTCAGTCTGGTGGGATGGCTTTGCAAATCCTTGGCAAATGCTGGTAGGAAGCTGCAAGCATCCCTCAGTCAATAAGGACAGCTGATGATAAGCTCATCCCAGCACACTGAACGATAGAGAGCAGCGACTAACGTGTTAGAGCTGTACAGCTGCTACATGCATCATGTGCATGTTATCAATGGGAAAATAGCAGTGAAATGCAGAGGTGGCTGGGATACATAGAAGGATGCTCAGTTAAACAGGGGCATAGGTGTATGCAGAATTGATTGAAATTGTGAGATAATGTTCTGGTGTGGTTTCTCATGGCAATAGTACTAGGAAGAACCTGCTTATCTGATTATACAGATTTTGAAGACTAGTTCTTTTAGCAGTAGACTCTTCTGTAAATAAGATCCATCTTGACCATCTGTTGCCAGATGGAAGTGTTCCACTTGTGAATCACTGGCTGCAATGACATCTTTAGACAATGAAACTTTCATGGTTAGATACAAAGTGCAAACACATATTGAGGTTCTATTTTCTGTTTACTTGGCCTAAAGTTATAGTGTGGCTATATACTCTGTGAACATGCTGTTAGATGGCTGATAGAAAATCCAGCAGCTCACACCCACTCTCAGTGATGTACCCCAATTGCTTGAATAAAAAAAACATAATTTATCATCAAAAAATGTAAAGACAACATAGAGGCCCTATTTCACTTTTATTTTGATATCTTTCACTTTTATTTTGTAAATTTGTTTGAGGAGTCTGAATGATTCAGTATATATGATGCCCAGTGTAGGCAGTGTTTTGGTGTTAAGGCAGGCCCAGAATACAGTTCACCAACTCATATTCCTTCACTTACAGGTCTATACTTAAACCTCCCTGGTGAAAACAAAATTATGTTCTTTCTCTTTTTTCTGTTACTTATTTTCTGTGATTTTTAGTTTGGTTTTTTTTTTATTTTTAGTGAACAGAGAGTAGGAAAAATTAAAAAAAAACACATAAGCTAACTGGGAAGTATACAATTATGCAGTAAAACATTAAACTATTGCTGTTTTAATGAAGTATAAAGATGATTATCATGGTTAAGTTCTTTGAAGCTTAATAGTAACTTTTTGCACACATTATTATGCACAGATTAGGTTTTATGCAGAAGTTGAGAAGTGTCAGTGAATTTTATTACAGCAGAAATAATGCCAGGTTTTAGTCTTAGATTAGCTGAGTCTATTCGGCCTGAAGGAAATAGAATGAAAAAGTGGAATCTGAAGAAATAGCATATAGAGATTTATACATGCCAGCCTCCATCAAGTTCTTCTAAATGGGAAATAATTGATAAATTATTATGCAGCAGTGTCATAGAGACTCTCATACTGCTGACATTGTGCACCACTTTGATCTTGAAAAAGAAGAATGATCGCTGCTCCCATCTGCAGTAGTATCACATCTTGTTGGCAATACAGAATTTGCTTAGATAGTCACATGAGGAAAGTACTTAATGTATTTTAGGATGCAGTTGAAAGAAAAACAGAAGCTAAAGACGGTGAAGAAAACCATTACAGTGTATTCATCCCAGCTCCCCAAAAGCCACCATCAGAAATTCTGCAGATCAGCAGTTCAAGACAACTGGAGATGCAGCTATTCTCAAGTACAAATTACTTTTGATATGCATGTGGTTGTGGTGACTCTATGCTTCTTCTTTGTACTTTTGCTGAACACTAGTGGAATTGACTTTTTCTGAAAAAAAAATTTGGAAATAGTGAGTTTCACAGGCTGACATATGAGTTAACTTTTAATTAATATGAGGTGGAAACTGCTATTTTTTTTTTCTAATAATACTCTTGATGACACAGAAAAAGTGCATTAATCAAATGGATAAGTTTTATCAGCAGCTGTCTGACATCTGATTCCAGATGATGACAGGCAGGTCAATGTCCGTTACTCACAGTGGGCCAGCGCAACATCCACTGTTGGATAGTGGCTGTGACTGATTACCCTGGAGTTGAGATAAAGAACGCCCAAACTGGAAAGAACAGAGAAAGTGTGCCTGGCCAGCAGGTACTTCAGTGGCTCTAAACACTCAGCTGAGCACTGAGTGAGGCAGTGAACTGTGGGACAGAAGATTCTTATCAGATGTAGGTACAGCCATGGATACATCCATCAAGCCTGACTCACCCACCACCTCTACAGCACTCCAGCCGTGCCTGTGAGGAACTCTTGGCAGCAGTAATTCTAGTGTCATCAGTGTGTAATGAAAACAAATCCCTTGAAATTTGCATGGTTCATTTGTGAACTATTTTTTCAGAGCTTTTAGGACTGAAGACTTGGTTTCATTGGGTTTAAAACCCAACAGAAATATCCCGTTGCATGGCTGGTATCATTCATACCTCCCTGGCCATTGCTAATGTGCAGAGAACTGCAGCTGATTTGGCCTTGCTTTGTAAATCGTCTCCTGACTGGAGAGCAAGCTGCAGATTAAAACATAACATTCCATATATTTGAATATTTTGATTCTAAATCAGAGAGCAAAATGAAGACAAAAAGCCACTCCAAGATCTATATAATTCCAGACAGTTACACTGCACTAGCTATTCTAGTGAATTTCTGCAGAGATTCCCACCATCAGCTGCCTGTGTGGGAAGGTGTCTGTGTAGATGCCTTCTGAGTGGCAAGGGCTTCCTGTTATTATGGTAGAGGGTTGCTGTCACATCCGTGATGGATGGGATTTTATGTCAGCACCAGAATTTTGCTCTTTCACTCCAGTGGGCTCTTTTTTTTATGTACAAAGCTATAGGATTAAGATTTGCCTTGATTTCACAACTGGAGTAATTTTGTGGAATTCTTTTATTGGTTAATCCCACAATAATTTTTCAGCTTGGAAAACAAGTGCATTCTTCCCTCATCTTAACAGAAAACTGACCTTGTTATTTCTGACACTGCAGCTTGTTGGGCAAAACTTAATCCTGTCGCTACAAACATAATCCCATGAATCCTCTTCTTGCTGATAACACTTTCTACTGTCTGAACTCCTGTGGGAGCTTTTGATTTGGTGTTTGACAGGCTTCCAGGTCCTTCTCATGTTAATCTTCAGATAATGAGTAATCTAAGAGAGAGAGGGATATAGTTTCTCTAGTTCCTAGTTTTTACCTTTCGTGAAATGGTGAAATGCTGTAACAACTGTTTTACAGTTTTTTTAAAAACTAATTTTATTTAATTTCAAGACAGGAGAGCACAGTTTAGCTCTCAGTATCATCACAAATGATATACCCATCAGAAGGTCAGCAAAGAATGAAGAAATGAAACATTTGTGCAACATATGTGAAAGTCACTGGGGAAAATACTCTGTGGGTATGTATTGCACTGCTTCCAATCTGCTGGTGACATTTCCCCCCATATTTCATTTACCCTTGACATAGATGTTGCTGTGTGTTGGCAATCACTGACAGCCTGGCAGATGTTACAGGGATCTTGTTGCCTGTGGATTAATACACTTGTGAGGTGGAAGGTTATTTCAAGGAAGTGGCAAAGAGAGTAAATGCCCTGGGCTTCAGAGGGAAAGAGCATCTGAGTTCATTACTAAGGTTCACCAGTTAGTGGCACTCATGAATTTTCAGGTAGCAAAAGCAGCCAAGTGTGTCATTCCCAGCTCTAATCAGGGTGATTTGCAACTGTTCTCTCTCATATGTCTCTCAGCTGATAGCAACCTATTCTTGCACATTTTGTATATCATTGGTTTCACACTTTACTTTCGAAAATACATTAAATGCTGACTCTATCTGTATGATCTTCATCCAAGTTATCTTAAATACTAATTCTCCCCAAGCATCTTTACCATCAGTATGTGCTGTGTTTCTTCTGTTTCTTTTTCCTGTTATGTATATAGAGATAAGCTCTCTCTCCTATTGGAGAGAAATGCCTCTCATGTGTTTCTCTGGCAGATCTAAAGCCTGAAGGGATCATCATTCTTAAGTTTTCATTTTACAGTATTTTTTTGTAAGAGAAAAGCAATTTGCAAATGTCACACATTTGGCTGAGAACAAACTCCCTATCATTTTACAGGAAAAGGTATAGACATAAGTGTACAAAATTCTTTGTTTTATCAGTCCTATCTGCAGATGAGCTCTTTGATATTCTGTAGTTTGGTTTGATAGTCAGGTTAGATTATATACCAGACTCATCTCTGTTCTGTCAGTTATTCAAAGAATGCCTTTGCTATTCACAGAGTTAGCTTCCCACTGCTCTGTCTGTCCTCTGTCCTTACACCCTGGGATCAAAACTAATATGCATGTCAGAAAAAAGAGACTTTTAGTTACTGCAGCACCATGAGAGAAATCCTCTTGGAGAAAGAGAAATCAAAGTGTGAATATGTGGAATAACTTGATGAACTCTGTTCCTCCAAAGATTGTTCTGAATATACACTTCAGTATTTCCACCAGGAATATGGTTCAGGTTATTTCAGTATTTTTCTCTGATCATTTTTTTCAGCTTTAGCAAAGCTAAAAAATCAGCTAAGGCTGATTTTTGTCAGCTTTAGATCATGTAAGAATTCTTTCTGATATAAAAATGAACACTTGTTTTCTGTGAAAGCCTGAGTAGTGTTTGAAAAAGCACCTGTCCCTGGACATACACTTGGACCTGAGAAGTAGCTGGCACACAGATGAAAATCAAAAGGAAGATCTTCACTAACAGCAGTTTTCATAAGTAGAGTATCAATTACTGTAAAAATTGACTTTAAATTTTTTTCTCACCCCAATGACATTCAGCAGGAGCTAGAGCCATGAAATGTAAGTAGTAAGTCTGAAACTCCTCGGGTTTGCACAGCAACTCTAATTCTTGTGTAGCTGGGTGTCAGGGCTGTGCCTTTGTGCTCACCAATCTGCCACCACTGGCTGCTGCAGCAACTCTCAAACTGGCCAGCTGCAGAGACAAAATCATGGACAATTTAAACAATGAGCTGACATGGGATAAAGTGGTTGGATTAATTCTTAGCCACCTTCACAGCTAAGTGGTTGACTAATTAGTACAGGAACTATTTTGGAGGGAACTTTGGACAGTCCTGAAGGCTTCCCCAGGTAGCCCCCTCTATGCCCAGAACAATGTAGGTATTTCAATATGTTGATTATCACTTGGGCAGGAAACTCCATTTCAGAACTAAGGATATTTGAGTTAATTTTTCTGGCTGTGAAATGCATTATTAAATAAAGCCCTTGAAGTCATATTCAAACTATGAGCACAAGTACGTCTTCCTCTGTTTCCTAGTAAATTGGAAATGATTAAAACCTAAGCATCTTTTTGCATTCAAAGTTGTTAAAAGTTTCCCAGAGCATTCTAAGAGGATGTGTCCTTGTGCATCTGAAGTACCTGAGTCAGTAGATGTGCCTAGAAACTGCCCATAGAATTGATTCCTAGGCCCTACCCAGAGCAGTGACTATTTTTTGTACAAATGTTCTGCTGTTGTGATGCTGGTCTTGCTGCCTAATTCTCACCCCCCTCACAGGAGCTAGGAGTTGGTTGTTTAGGGCTTACAGTCATAGTGCCAGGTTGATGGTTGGACTTGATGTCTTAAAAATTTCTTCCAAACTTAATGATTTTACAGTTCTATGAAAACCCTGCCCTAGAAACACTAGTGCAATTGTCTCATGTTGAGGAGAGGTATAAATGGAGTGAGTTTTGATCCAAATGGCATCAGAAACACTGAGAGCAGGTTTGCATCAACTGTACTTAGTAAGGATGTTCAGCCTACAGCTGCCAAGTGTGAAGCTCACCCTTGGCTCCCATGCTGCTGTTGGTAAGAGCTGCTGCTGCTCAGCCAAATGCTCTTGTCCAGAGCTCCTCCTGGAGGTGTGTGCTTGCTGTCTCTTCCCAAACCAGCACAGCTGGGAATATGATGCTCTAGCCTGGCAGTGAGGCAGATTGGTGGTGATGTGTGCCAGGGGTAGGCTTGTCTGGAGAGGGATCCTGTAGGTTGTTGTTAGGCATGCCCCCAGAACAGCAGCTCGAGGGAGACAGGCTGCCTCGTGCATACAGCGGGGTACTGCCAGAGAAAATGTTTCACAGGCTGCCTAGTAACTACTTACAGAAAAAGACTTCATAGCACTAAAACAGAACTAGTTCCTTATCAAGAGATATTTATAGGGATGCTTGTAACATTTCAGCTATGCTCTCACAGATGGCTTCTTGATGTCTCATTCAGGCTCACTCATCTCTCTCCAGACTCATAGCAGCAACCTCTGGAAAGACAATTGAATGTATTATGTGTGTTTATCCTGTGTAAAGAGTGTTCCAGGCTCTGACCCCTGCCTACCTCAATGCTATGGGAAAAAAAAATCTGGGATACATCTCAGGCTCTAGAGTTCATCCCCATTTGAGTGCACTGAGAATTTTTGACACTGGCCAACACACATCTGCAGTACTTGCACAACCTTAACAAGAACACATTGCTCCTTTGGTGCTGTTCTGGAGAAGATGGATCTTAGACCCTTTTTATTCTTGAGCTAATGGCTGAAGAGCTGACACATATTGGTCCTTAATTCTCAGAGCTTGTTCCCTTTTCTTCAATGTATTGTTAGCACTCAATAAATAATAAATAAGTGCTATGTTGGTGTCTCTTTAATGAGCTGAGCCTATAGTCCCAATGTGCAGTAGCTGTGCATGCACATCGCCATGTGCAGTATTAATGGTTTTATTATGTAACTGTATAATGGAGTGTCAAGGAGTCTCTGGGACTCTTGCCTGAGAGAGGATTTGAAAGGAATATGAACAGCAGAGTTTGGCCCTGGATTCATAAAAGTGAATTGATCAACAGTAGAGCAGCATTTTCTATTTACTTGATAAATAAGTTCAGCCTCTAACAATCTGAGAGAAATTTCAAGAACGTATGCCATATTTGCTTGCTTATGAAGCACTTTTTTTTTCATTGCTTTGGATAAACACAGGCTGAATGCAGATAATTGCAGCTGTATTTTATAGCACCAAAGACAGGGCTATAAATGCCCAGAGTGTCAGGGTCACAGCTAAAATTCTCCCAGCTAACAGTGAGACCTGCCTGATACATGCCTAAGTCTCACAGAATTGAGCAATTGCCCTGCTTCACATTGCTACTGACACCCTCATGAGAGGAGGGATGCACAAAGTCAGGCTCCTCCAGCCACATTCATGAGGGGAGCAGGGCCTCAGAGTTGGTCAGTGCATTGCTGGGATCCAGGCTGTACACACAGAGCATTTTGGGTTTTATGATATTGCTGGGAAGCATCTGCTTTCTCTTCTATTTAGCCTGCTGTCTCCTAGACTGCGGAGCCCCAAGCCCTGTGTGAAATATGCACATGCACAGGCAGGGCATGAGAAGGAGTCAGCTGCACTTTACTAAAGCATCAGAGGAAGAAAAGGAATCAAAGATGAATTTGGGAGGCCATGGAAGAGAGAGAGAAGGAGATGCAAAATGCTGAAAAATGTGCTACATGTGAGAAACTGAATGAGGGCAAGAGAGTATGTGGAAAGATTAAAGATTAACTGGAGGGAGAACACAGGGACACCAGGAGGGAGCATAAAAATCAGTGAATGGTGAGACATAAATGAAGAACAGCTGGGAAAAACAGAAGAGAGCTAATGGACTATTTCAGTATCTTTTGGGAAGAGCCTAGAGGGAAGCTTTTAAAGTAGAGTTTTAAAAATTAAATAATCAGAGAAATAGTGGTTAGACGGATTGGTTATACAGGGTGTTTTAAGGAAGAAGAGAGCAATCTTGAGGGACTCCCCAGCATTTAAAAGTTTTCTAATTCTTGAAGATTCTAACTTCTCCAGAGATTTTAGTCAATTTACTATATCAGTCATGGGCTGTTTCCTAGTATCATTACATCCACAGTACTTTTTGCCTATAGCAGAGATTAGTAGTGAAGGTTTTTCTTTCAGGCAGTTATTGCTTTTTTGTTTTAACAACAGATCCAAATTTTCTTGGAAGGGAATGGGAAAGTTTTTGTAGGTGCAGTGTTGAAAATAAGGATTCTGTGGATCCTTAAGAACCAAAGATCCACTGTACTGAGGTTGCACAACACAACTTCACAGCCTGGCACTTCCTTTTAGTTCTGTGTTCCTATGCTTCTGTAGAAGCCTGATGGATTAAAATTTAAATTTTGAAAACCTTTAAACTTCAATAATGCTTCTTCACCAAAATCCTCTTGTTTATACTTTAAGAACATGCTTAAGTTTCTTTGAAGTCAATAGAATTAGAAAAGCTCTGCCTAAAAGAGATAAAGGATTTGTTTTGTTGATGTATGCAGGCATATAATTAGTAAAATTTTAAGTACAAATCTTAGTATAGTTACTATTATTTGGAACAAAAATGGCTGTAATCTATGTAAAAAACTAGTAAAATCTAAACTGACTTGAAGATCTTTCAAACTGGAATAAAGAAGTGCACATGAACAGTCCTCTTCCCTGATGTAATGCTCACCACTCCTTATTTTGCCACAAACCTGCATTTTACAGAGGCCTTTTTTTCTAGTTTGCTGTCAGCACAATATTATAAACAAGGCCAGCTTCTGACAGATGGACACAATATCCTGTGTTTCCTTCCCAGGTGAACATGATTTCGAGCAGCAGGCATCAGCCTCAGAGAAGCCACGTGATGTTGCCATGCTCCATATTAGTTGAGGTAGGAAAATATAATAGATACATTGCTAAGTTCTTGGGTGAATTTTTTAATAAAATACTCTCAGCAACTATCAATATGTTTATGTTTATGGGGTGCTCTCTGCTTGCAATCACTTGTGGCAGCTGGGAACAAAATTCCTGTCCCTATAATATTCTTTCATGAGAGGGAATGGAGTCCCTATGCCTGCAATTAAATTTTAAGTGATTGTGATGTTCTGAAGAGCCAGAATACAGGGAAGTGAAGTACCTCTGACCTGGACCCATAATTTTGGTGATTAAATCTTAATAATACTCTCTAAGTCTGCAATTATTTTTTTTTCTTAAACCACTTTACATTTGAGAGTTGCATATCTTGCAGAGTACAATAAAATACTGCTGTGAAGGAGAATGTAACTCTCCATAGCCAGGTTTTACAGGGTAACTCAGTTTAGAACAGTTGTGCTTATTTATATTGGCAGAGGATTTGTTCTTGTTTATTTTAAGCCATTTCTATGTCCAAAATATTTGGATCACACAAAAAATTCCAGCAACATTTTTCTTATCTTTTAGTGCACGCTAATTATAAAGAAAAATACGGATGGCTCTTCTCAGGTTGCCAGCTGACTAGGTATGAGGGAGCCTGAGGGAAATGATTAAGCTGTATTTGCAGCACAGTCTTTCCTGACCTGCGTGTGCACACTGGTACCGTTGCATTCTGTGGACTGCAGATCAAAGTGGAACCTCTTCAGATAAACATCTCAGGCTGAGTGAGAGTGAGGCATTTGCATTCCATTTTCAGCTCAGCCACAGACTCATGCCCTGTCCTGAACACCCTGTGCAGAGCCAGGCAGCCTGTGCAGACTCAAACTCTCCTCACACTGTCCTGCTGTCACATTGATCGTCAGCTGCCTGCATGAGTTGTTGAGCTGCTACCTTTTAATCCTTTTGCTCTGGCAGGAGCCTCCAGAATCTCCCACTTATTGCATTTTCCCACAAGAAACCTATAATTTCAGCTTCTGATATTCTTGCCAATTTTGCAAATGTATCCTTGCACAATTCCCTTGCTCTCCACCTTTCTTTTTCTAATAATTTTCCCCACATGATCACTTGCCACTTCTTGCTTTTAGTACAGTCAGTTGTCTGTAGTTAAGCTGGCCAGATGGATGAATAAGACACTGAATGAGGAAGGATTTTCAGCAGCAGTGATAAAAGTAACGAGTTGTGTTCAACCAAGCAAGCATATATTTTATTACATAATAATTTGACAGTGTTCCCTGTTATATCAGTGGTAGACATATTCTAATCTAACAATTTTCTTATCCTTTAGCCTAACAGTTTGTTAATCAGAATATTTTTAAATGAGGAGAGTGATCTTATGTAAGTTAATTTAGCAGGGCTTGAAAGCTTTCGTTATTAATAATTCCCAGTGCCAAGTTACCACAAAGAATCTTCAAAAGTTAGTTTAACTTATTATTTTATTATTATTACGTCTCTTTAGTTTTCCAACTTTTACTTTCAGTTCAGGCTTCACTTCTGAAAGCTGCAAAGGCTGTTGCCTTCTCTCAGAAGTGACTTTTTGTCACTTTGTTTGCTTTAGTTACTTCCTTGCTGCCTTCATGAGTCTTTTGCTGATGCTTGACAGTACAGTTTTTGCCTGGAAGGTAATTATGATGCGAAATTATGAACAAATCAAAAGCATAATCTCTTAGATTATTTTTTAAGAACCAATCCTGTAACAGGTTTTATGGAGCACATACATACCTATAAATATAGATATCTAGATATCTAGATATAGATATATACACATAGAGTACAGTGTCTTTAGAAAGTGGAAAATTAAGAGATATCTTTCTTGCTACCACTTTAGGTAAGTGGATGGGCAGCTTCAATTTGAATCAATTAAGCAATTTAGAGGAAATATGATTTTATTCTTAGATATGAATTACAACAATCAAGTGAATTACAATAATTTCTGTGAACCACCATTAGAACAGATTGTAACCATTAAGATTAAAGACAGCAAATTGCTGGGTTGGAGTAAATCAAATGTAATTAACAGAACCAGAGAAAATTTTAGGTTCAGAGCAGGACTCACCTCACTTTTCTGCAAGGTTCCTCAGAGCCTTGTAAATGAAGTTTTGAATATATCTCCAAGGACAAAAATACCTTGATAGGAGGAAAGTATTTGAATAATGATTGATGGAAACGAATGCTTCCTGCAGAATTGTTTTGTAGGAATCCAGTCATTTGGAGAAACACACAACTTTCAGTATGAGCATGCCAATGCTTTAAAAATGTTTGTCTTTTTAGTCCTCTGCTGAGCTTAGCCTTGTAGCCAAAAGGATAGTGTAGAGGAGATATCTGAAGGTGGGAGTTTCTTAAAGTGCAGATGTGTCTGTCCTGCAGGGGTCATGAAAAGTGTGCCTTTAGGAAACAAACCGGTGCAGGAAATTCCTGTGAGGTGTATCCTCAGTGGCCTGGTCTGGTGATGGTGTCATTCATGGCAGAATCCCAGGGCTTACAACTGCTTTGTGTCTTTGCAGCTGACTTTTGTCACTTGAGTTTTCTGCTTTCTTGAGTTTGAGTTTTCTGCTTTCTTGGGGATGCTTTGCTGCATCCTCATGAACAAGCTACAAAAGAAAGGGCATTTGTCAGAGGCACATGTGTGAAAACATGAATGCAACATGAATGTCTTGTGAATGGCTTGGTGCCAAATGAAATGTATGACAAACATTTCTTGTATCTCCAAGGATCATGAATTCGGAGGGATACATAAGGTACCAAAGAATAGGTTGGATGAGTATTATGAACTGGACTTAAGTATTTTTAATATTTAAAATTTTCAAAGTAATCTAAGAAAATAATCAGCACTATATCTAGTTTTCCTCAACAATTACCTGGTAGCAATGGATACTGTTTGTAATTCTGTTTGGTAAATTCTGTGGGCTTGAGTTTTTTTTTTCTTTTCTTCATTAAACTGCTGCCTATATATCCTGAACTTGCTCTTTCTATGCTTTTCATTGTAATTTTATGAAGTAACGGAAAATGTCCAACTTGGGAATGGGCTTTCAGGTGTAATGCTAATGAGAAATGTCTGGTATAATTTGTAAGAACATAAGTTGTTCTATGGCACAACTGTGTGTGAGCTTACCCAGCAGAAACAGTTACAGAGGAAGTGTGGGACTCCTGCCAGCATGAGCCGCATACATTAAACTACAACCAGAGCTGGAAGCATTCCGTGACTTTGGTGCATAATCTATTATATTAGTCCATTTGTCCTTCCCTTCTGAAAGAGAGCCAATAAATGGGTTAACTTAATCATATGTCCAGATTTGTCACAGACTTGAAAGCGAAGTCTTGTGTACCTTCCCTGTCCAGGATACAACTGCTAGGGGCCAGGCTGGGATAAGGAAAGAGGGAACTCTGCAAGTTTTACTCTGTAACTGCCACTGGGGAATCATCAGACATGAAAGGAAGACCTCACAGTTCCATTCAGAGTCCCGTGCCAAAGTGACAGTCTAATTTCTGTACGCACTTTGGGTGGTTTTACGGTTTCCCTTCTTAGTATTGCAAAATATTTTATTCTCCAGTCCTGACATTAGCAAAAGATAATGATAGCAAGAATGCAGAGCTAAAAATTAGTCATAATTCTGTTAAAGTGTGGAACTTAAAAATGAGAGGGTGGATTCATCCAGGTAGAAACCAGCAACTCTGGCCACTAAAACAGCCAGCCTGTGAGTAGACAAACACTGATTCATTGCACAAGTTTTCCTGAAAATGAACAACTGAACAACAGAAGTTCATCTCCATCTCTCTGGTAACTTTAGCTGTTGTTCATAGATCCTTGAGCAATGTCTCTATAGTATCTGTAAAAACACCGGGGATTTCTAGGGTCCATTTTCTATAGGCAGCTAAACTGGGGATGAGAGCATAATGTACCCCAAAAAGGTCTTGATGAGCTCACCACTTCCTTCATTCACACTTCTGGATTTTCAGCTTGATAAGAGCTTTATACTGACAACATAGAACCTTGAGGAGCAGGCAAACATTTACTTTCAGTGTATCCCCTTAATAGCAGTACAGAATCCTTAGTCAATAAATTATCTTAATTAGTCTGACTATTTATAATGAAAATGTACCAAGGAGAAGGCAAACTAAAGTGCAGAACACTGTCGTATTCAAATGAGTGAAATTAATTCAGTAATATGTGAAGAGAGTTTTTGAACTGGTCTGAAGAACCTTCAGGCATTGTTCAAATGTCTGAACTAATTTTAGTTTATGTACAAAACCAGCTGTACAAATACATACAGTGTCCTACACAGGGTAAGTCTGTGTGATTTTTCTTTTTCCCCCACTTGAACACTGCACCACGAATAGGCCAGTGCTATGTCAAATACTGTGCAGTAATCTGCTATGTCAATCTTTCAAGGGATCATTAATTACCTTGGGACGTGGCTTTCTTTCATTATAAGAAATTATAAGAATTCTGGGTGAATGGGGTGAGGTAGCTTATGTACATATTCTGAGGCTAGTCATATGATTTTTATTGAGCCAATCATGCCAAAGATTGCCAAGTGTAGAGTTTGTATAGCATTGCAGTTACCAAAAATGTATCTATCAATGAAAATAAATTTGTAGTGGTGGTAGTAATTTTCTGAGTGGTAGGCTTTTTCCTAAATTTATCTTAGAAAAGATTAAACAATTATTATTTCAGCTTTCAAGTACCAGTACAGACAAAATTGTGTCTGTGTTTTTTTTATTATAAATAGTGGTAGATATGCTAACACAGGCTTTAATTCTGAGAATGTACAGGCCTTAGGTACATGGTGTCTCACTGGTATCCCAAGTTTCTGTTATAACCTATGAAGAACTATGCTTTTTAATTTGAATACAGAAAGCAGTTTTTAAAAGATTAATTATATTACTGATGTAAATACTGACTAGGCAACTAATGTGCCGTGACTGCTGCTCATTATATCAAACTCAATCATTTCATTGCTGCCTTGTCCTCCTCCTCATTTGTTTCATCTCCATCTGCTCATTCTCTCATATTACTTGTCCTGCATCATATGAGGTACCCAAGCTTACTCGGGCAAAATGTTGTCTTCTATGAAAAATATGGTCCAGCTCTACATAATACTGCAATATAAATACAATAGTAATGCTTATGCTGCTACTAATTTGACCATTTTTCTCCCTGTTTGAGTCTTGGAAAGTATAATTTCTATTTTGGAGCTAGTTTGTCGATGTGTCAGTGAAAGTTAAGAGTAGAATTAATGACATCTCTCTACAGCTCTTTAAAAGGGTGCTAGTCTAAGCTAGTCATCAAAGCTTGTGTCATTACTCTTACAAGTGGTATCATAAGAGGCTGTTATTTCTTAGGATGTAATGAATGACATTTTCAGAAGATGATTCATACTGCCCTAATGTAGTAGAGCTTAGTCACCTAATGGAGCTGTCTATGTAAACTGCATGCTAAGACCATAGGAAAAACTTAAATTTGGTGCCTAACTGGTTTGAATCATACTGCAAGTGTTCTGGGCGAGCCCCCATTTCTGATTCTGGGATGATGCTGCTCCAGCTGCTAGGAAGTTATTTTTATCTTGCATTATCATGGTCCTACAAGCATAAATAGCAGTAAATGTCCTGGGTTTTAGGATTTAGATCACTGGGTTTTAGGATTTAGATCATTAAACAATTTACTTTATCAATTAAAATGTCCTTTTAGTTGTATCTTAAAAATATGTGTAGAGATTATAGTTCATTCTGTCTTTTTCCTACTGCTGTGCCATCAACACAGATGCAATATTCCTCTCAAAAAGGGCTGGGTTAGTATTTCAGTGTAGCAGTGTGGAGATCTAACAGTGAAAGTCATGGGGCTTCAAGTGGCTGCCACTCTGATAAAGCATGAAAGAGGTAAACAGGAAAGATAAAAATAGTGGGATGATTTGATATCAGTTCTTATTTTCCTTCCTATTGAGAAGGCTTTGTTGGGTTGGCTCTGTTTCTTTACTGCCATTTGCCAGAGCAGTGTTTTATAACCAGAAAATACAATTAGCACTGGTGATGTAAGCACATGAAAGGTTAGTGAATTTGGTTTGGAATTGGAAATACCTCTTTGTAATAAAGGTCTTGATTTCAAAATATTGCAACCTAGTGTGTCTAAGATTTCTCTTTGTCTGCCCTCCTCTACATTGTGCCTCCTGAGCTGAAAATTCACTTAAAATTAGATAGGAAATGAAAAGAACAAGATAAACCTATGAGGAACATCAGGGGAACTCTTGCTCTGAGATCAGTGGCACTATTCCCAAGGAAGTTAATTTCAAAACAAATCTGTCAGTTACCTGAGTTTCAGCTGACAATTTAATGTATGAATAGCCTTCTGAAACAAAAATTGTGGGTTCTGGGCTTTTCTCTGCCATTCTTCTGTCATGCATATCACTGTGGTTGCAGGATATATTTCGCTGGTTGCATTAGTCACTGGGGATTGTGTTCTTATGCTTCTATATGCTTGATTTAATATATGTTTGCATGTTCAACTGTGCAGGCAATAAACATCATGTTCATTGTAATAAAAGGCTATGTCTACTTTTACTGAATCAGCTAGCTGGGGTATATTTGTACATCTATAAACAGAAGTTGGTTTGTGATAGCAAAATGCAGGACTATTTTATCAGCTGGTTTCTGGAAAAAGACTGATTTTCCTCCATGTAGATATTTGAAAGATATATGCCACCAGCATTTCTATGGGGCATGCACTCAAACAGCACTGACAGCTGAGTCTTGTGCTCATTGCAGTCCAGCTGTTGACTTTTGTCTTTGGATCAGGCCATACATCCTAACAATGAGAGTGTCTGTACGCAATTTCTGGGATTACGATTTTTATGTGTATGGTAATTTGTATTAGACTGTGCTAAAGAAATGGGGAAAATAGAATTTGTGCTAGGCAGAATTCACCACAAGATGTCTCATGTCTCACTACAGATTTTTCACTAAGGTAGGGAGCTATCCAGCTAAGTCTGGTGAGTGCAGTGCGAATTACATGATTTAGATTCTTCTGGAGAGTGTGTTAAAAGCACATAAAAATAGACTGGATGTGGAATCCAGACATGACGAGTGTGTTCTTCAAGTGATTAAAAATAAATGCATGGAGACTCACATCACTGAATATTGAAAAAATTCCCAAGAAAGGGAGGAAAATGAACAATTAAAGCCAAAGTACAGCACTAGAAGAATGATTACTCATTATAAAACAGGGTGATCTAATCTCATTTGTTATTTCTTACTGCCTTTACTATGTAAGATAAGTGGACTCTATAGCTGAAGTGTCCATTAAGAGTGTTTTCCACCCTTGTAACATTTGGGGTGGGGTGTGTACCTTTAAGTAACTGTTTTATCTGTTGGCTCTGGGGATCCAGACTAGAGCCTACACATGCGTGATTCTCTACAAGCCTTGGACACAGCTGTCTTTTCTTATGTGTATGGCTGTATATGTATTTTTAAATAGAACTCTTTTGTGTTCCTATGCATATGACTTCTTGCAGCACTGGTGCAGACTCTCCTCCTACTCTAGGATATTACTTGAGTGAGGATAGATTCAAGGCCAGCTACCAGTTTTCTTTATAGCTGTTAAATAAAAGCTCTAAGTGTTAGTTGTTTTCATAGCTATCCACATACAAAAGACTGTAATTCAATTCCCAGTTTTGGAAGGACTGGGGGGTCAGGGTGGGTAGTTGTGGGACTGGAAGGAACTTCTACTGTGGCCAGAAATGAGCCAGAGCACAAGTTGATTGTTTAAGTCAAATGTATTTTGCATATCTGATCACTCAAACACGCAGATATGCTCACGATAAATGTTATGTATTGACAAATCTTTTAATATAATTAAATACACCAAACTTATTGGGTTGGGGATATTTTTAGGAATCTATTTTATGGTGGACTCTTTTGTTAGCGTGTAACTACAGTGTATCTCCAAAGCTGCTGCCATAAAAGTGCCTGGCAAGTCATAGAGCAAAAATGAAGAATGATTTTCTTGTAAAATCACAGAATCACACAAGAATACATGGAGGTGTTTAAGAAAAGACCGGATGTGGGAGTTAGTGCCATGGTCTAGTTGACGTGGTGGTGTTTGACCATAGGTTGGGTTCAATGATCTCAGAGGTCCTTTCCAACCTAACTGAAGCTGTGCTTCTGTGATTCCATGTTGAGATCTTTCCTACCACGGCCAGTGGTGGCGATCAGTGTGCCTGCCCGGGCCCGTCCGAGCTGTGGCTGTTGGCAGTGTCGGAGTCGCTTCCCGCCGGCTCCGTGAGGGGACGGGACGGGACGGGACAGGACAGGAGAGGACGGGACAGGACGGGAGAGCGTGCACCTGCGGGAGCTCCCCGGCCCTGTGCACGCCCGTCGTACAGGTGTGTATGTCGGCGCAGAGAAGGACTCGCGGTGGCCCCCGCCCCGAGGAGGCGGAGGAGAAAGAGCGGAGGTTCCTTTACTAATCACGGCCGCAGGGCTGTGCCGCGAGAGCCGTCCCGAGGTCGAGCAATTCCCCTCACCGCCCGGTCCGGCGCGGCCGCTGCTCCCGGGGCGGGGCGGGGCGGGGCCGGACCGGACCGGACCTCCCCTGCCACCGCCACGCTCCGCCCGCCCGCCGCACGAGCCGGTGCCCGCGCTGGAGCCGCTGCCGGAGCGGCGGGCCGGGCCCCCGCTGCCCTCCTCTGCACGGGCCGCGCTCCCCGCCGGGCTGACCGCGCTCCCGGGCGCCGCTGAGCCGCCCCCGCCCGCGGTGGATGCCGCCGGGGAGCGGGCGGAGCGCGCCGCCGGGGAGAGGGGCTGCCGCGGCCGCCGGAGCCCACGTACATGCGAGTGCCCTCTCCGCTCACCAGCATGCTTTACTTCCAGATGGTGATCATGGCAGGGACCGTGATGCTGGCTTATTACTTCGAGTACACGGACACCTTCACCGTCAACGTGCAAGGTTTCTTCTGCTACGAGGGCGCGTACCGCAAGCCCTACCCGGGCCCGGAGGACCGCAGCGCCGTGCCGCCGGTGCTCCTCTACTCGCTGACCGCAGGCGTGCCCGTGCTGGTGGTAAGCAGGAGCCGCCCGTGCCCGCACTCCGGTGACTTGTTGGGCTGGACCGGACCGGGCCGGGGCTTGCCGCGGGTCCCGGCCGGAGCAGTGCCGCCGGCGGGCGGCTGCGGGCCGGGCCCGGCGGGCGGGGACCCTCCGCGCTCCCGGGACTGCGGCCCGGCCCCGGGGCCCCGGCGGGCAGCGCTGCCGCCCCCAGCCCCTGCCCCACCGTGCCCACCGCGCCTCTCAAGTTTATTTTTAGCACCGGTTTATGTAACTGCCAGTGCCAGTATTTCCAGCCCCGTGCGACTCCTTTTGGTAAAAAATTATCTTTTCTTTTTCGAAACGCGCGTCGCTTGCAGATAGATGGGCAACCTGAGGAAAACCCGGTTTACAGCAACCACTTACTGATGTGTCATCCGGTACTAATTAGAAAATCCCTCTGTCAGTTTTGTTTTCTGAAAGTCAACTGGTACGTGCAACGAGCAGGGAGCAGTTTTACTTGATTTAGTTGTCTCCATATGTCACAGTTACTGATGTGTGTGCAAACGAAACCTGTGTCTCTAATTGAACATGATCTTCCGTCAATCAGTTTTAAACAGGTGTGGCTAAAAAGTGATTTATTTAATCGATTTTCTCTGGGGATCTTTTTTCGGGAAACAGCTAAGAGAAAGCTTTTTGGAAAAGCAGCGAGATTCCTTTCAAGCTGTCGAAGGTACTCTGTGTTGTCAGATAACGAGGGCATTAGCATCATTCAGTGATCCCTCACCATACTGAGGATCAAAGACCTGGAGGGGAACATTTGACCATTGGGGATGGATTATATATAGACTTACCAGGTGCATGCACAGTTACACATACAGAAAGCCCTTTTAAAGAGTTAATTTTAATCAACTGTAAGCATTAGAATAATAAAATAATGCAATAAGAAGAGGCCTTTTAAGATAGCAGGTGGGTTTTTTTTTATCACAATAATTCTTTTTTCAGGAAAATGTATCAAAATAGGAGTAGAAAAATTCTCATCGGGATAAGGCTATGGTAATCCCAGACACAATTTCTGCTTTTGTAGCATCATGAAATCTCAGATGGTATCAAATATAAAACCTTACTGTCAGGATCAGCCTTAGTATTGAGACTTGGTTCTCTTTTTAATTTATTTTTTTCTCCCATGGGATTCAATCTTTTCATTTGGCAAAACCTGTTGTTTAGCATTTTGGCTTTGTTGGGTTCTTTAGATTTGAACATCGGTTATTTGACCACTTTATTTACCTGCTTGTTCTTTTGAACCCCTAATACTGTTGAGATCTAAAAAGGGAATTTTGCTGGTTTTTTTTCTGGTGATGTTTCTCTGATGTTGGTGTGATGTTTGTTTTGCTTTTAATTCTATTTCTTTTGTTTGCCTCAGGAAGTTATAAAGATTATGTCCGATATTCATGTGGAGCATCTCTTTTTCCTGTTATGTGTCAGCAAGATGGATTGGTAGTTTGCATTCATTTCCTGGGTGCTGGATGATTACGTCAGAGAAATCTCCGTGACATTTTGGGTTGGCAGTCTTGTAATTAGCCTTGCTAAAAAGCTAGTAATAGAATTTAATGATACTTAACTGTGTTTCATCTCCCAGTCACCAGTCTTGTGGGAAGATGACATGCTTTGGGATTTCAGGGTGTGGAAAACCACATGGTAGATGCCTGTGTTTCACTTTTAAAAAAAGTATTTTTATTTCATTTTATTGAACAAAAAATTCAGCTCCTGGGAGTCTCATGAATTCAACAGCATTAAGTTTAATAATTAACTTTATTAAATAGATGGATTTTTCATATTTTGCATAGCGTTTTGTTCTGATTTGCCTTGAGCAATCCTCTTGGACTTAGTCTTTACCCAGGATGGCACTTACTCAGTTGTGCAGAACATGTACATTGCCTTTGCTTGTTCTTTTCATTGAAAGGAGTGTGGTGAAAGTAAAAATTCTTCACCAAAACAACTTGGATGTTTTCAGTTGTAGTAGGTTTCAGAGATTAGGTTCCCTTCTATTTCATTTGTTTCTTGTCTATGACATTTTGGACATACATGTTCTGTGTAACTTTGTTTCTGTAGTTGAAATATAAAAATGTATCATGTAACATGGTCTAATTTTGGTCTGTAAAGTCTACATGAAATGTGGCTAGTGAAGGAAATAGATTTCTTCAAATGCAATTTCACATTTTTTTCCCCCACAATGAGTACTGTCCTTGAACATAGGATATTAAATACTCTAATTTATGATTTTTTTTTAAAATCCTTTTTTTTTTCCTGCTTAATTGGTGTATGGGGTTAATGCTCTTTCTGGAGTTTTGAGGTAGGGCAACAGAATCTTTACCTTGGTGTTCACAACAGCTGAAGTTTTCTTGAGTGATTGAACATGTTTAATTGGAGCCAGAGAGTGCTTCAAGTTAAGCCAAGTTATCTTAATGTGACTCAATTAATGGCTCCATTGCACTGAGCTTGAATGAAGTTGCTCAAAAATCATTAAAAAAAAAAGAGTTTTTCTAATGATTTTCCTTTCTACATGCCTGCTAGTAGAAAACTAAAAAAGTAAATACCGGTAGCAGGACCTGTCTTGATGAGCATCTCATCAGCAGTGGGTCTCTGGCTGCTGTGAGGCTGTCATGTGGCTGCTCATCCAAAACCCCTGTGATGATGCTGCAGCAGCCCTGAGTGTCAGGCCATGGGGTCGAGCTGAGTGTCTGCTCACAGGGCAGCCACAGGCATGTGCCGAGACCTAAGTAACAACCTGTGTCATCTGACAGGGATGTACTGTGAGCGCTGTGTTCATCCTGGAAATTTTCTGGTTAGTCTTTAAAACGCTGCTTCCTGCTCGTATGTTCCTACAGCCTTGGTGCAGAACTGCTGCCAGGCTTTCATTCCTGAGTCAGTCTGCTTCATCAGCCCATCTGCCTCCATGCCATCCAGGGACAGATGCAGCTGGCTGGCGAGGCACAGGTGCTCAGGAGTGTGATCTGAGAAGTGCAGTTCCAGGGCAGAAGCAGAGGCTGCTAGCTCTACTGGAATGCTTGACTTTTTGAAGGGATTTTGGCTTTGTTTGGGTTTTTTTGTGTATGCGGATTTTTTGTTTACTTGCTTTGTTTTGTTGGGTTTTGTTTGTTTGCTTTGATTTTAGTTTTTTGTTGTTGAAGATTTTTTTGTTTTGTGGTGGCTTTTTTTTTAAATTTTTGAGTCAAGTGCTCTTGGGAAAGGGAAACTGCTGAAGGAAAGAAGTTTTGTGCTCTGTATTGGGGGCTTACTGTGTTTGTGTATCTACAGTCTTTGGTCAAGTAATTACCATGTATTTACCAAATATTTAGTCAGCTGTGACTTGGTGGGCAGCTGGACTAGATCATTATTGTAGGTCTCTCCCATCTGAACTATTCTATTCTAAACATCTCATAAGTTGTGTAGGATCTAGTAAGGAGTCAAATTGTGCTATTCACTTTGGCTGTAACAAATTTATTGTCTGCTAAGATGTCTCTGCTTAAAGCCCCTGCAGCTTCAGGGTTGCCTGGAGAAGCTGTGGCAGCTGGTGTGTTCAAGGCCAGGCTGGGTGGCCTTTGAGCAGCCTGGCCTATGGAAGGTGTCCCTGCCCATGGTGGGTGGGCTGGAATAGATGAGCTTTAAGATCCCCTCTGACCCAAGCCATTCATGGGATTCACAGGTATTGCAGCAGCTGTAGGAAACTTGTAGAGATCCAGCAACCTTGCTGTAGGATGAGAAGAGCTGCTTTTTTTTTTTCCCCCAGCTGGTTTCCTAGCTTTTACATAGGTTCCATGAAATGAAGATACATTATAATGTTGATTTTCTCTGGGTTATCTCTAGAGGGTGTAGGCACTGTTTCTTATTTCCCAAATCAATTTTGAGTTCTTCCATTGGAGAATTTTGAGGGTTCAAACAGTTGCTTTTCTTTAGTCTGTTTTTAAAAAAGTGCTGAAAACAACTGCAGCTTAACATATAATAAAATATATGGTCCCTTCCAGTGTTAGAATTTTATTTGTTGAAGGTCTCCTAGGTCATACTTTTAGGCACTGGTAATGACTTGAATGAGTAGATGTGTTTGCATAAGGAGCATTAGGCACACAAGCAGTAAAATCTTTAAAAAATGTGGAGGAGGTAGAAATTGCCATCAGAAGAATGGAAAAGCCCTAAGTATGGTATTCTGTGAGGGAGGACTGAGACTTGGGCAGAGGTAGTGCCCCTGTGGGGTCCCTTTTTCCCCTTTGCAAATCAGATTTGGAAGAGTATTACTGGCTCTGTGCTCCTATCTTTTTACTGTCCATAGTACTAATACCCTGAAATCTCTTCTATGCTGAGGAATTCTCAATACATGGTTTATTTTTAATTTTTTTTCTTTTTTTAATCTTAAAGTCAAATGTGAAGGTGACAGGAAATAGGTTCTTGATTTGAGTCTATTCAAATATGTAATAAGCATAGAACTGCTAGTTGGGGGCTCAGTGCTATTTAAGCCATTTCCCAATGTGCCAGTTCTTGCTCAGTGGGCTGGTTGCTTTTTTAAACTTGTTATGACAGATGTAGCTTGGGAAATACACGTCAGTCTAATCCTTTAGCTTCCAGTAGAGATGTTTTCTAGAACGGTGAGGCTAGTGTCTCATGTGTCTCATGTTTTCAGAATCTATAGAGTGATCAGTTCTGCATTGTTTCTTTCTGGTAGATGTTAATAATTTGTACCTCTTTAGAATACTGTGAAGTGCACTCAAGGATTCTTTTATTCCACATGCTAATATGGATTATTTAAAATGTCAAAACTGTTTAAACAATAAATGGTATAAAATGTGATGTATTAGACCTAAGATGTATGCTGACTGCCATATAAAAGCCAGGAGGAGATACTGACACATTTTCATTAACGTATGTAAACAGTTCACTTATGCAAATGGTGTTTGTTTTTATTTCCAAGTAACAAATATATTATTACAGTACTTATCCATAAAGTATACACTTCTGTTTGCTTAGGTGACTTCCTAGCAGATTTGTATTTTCTCTGCAAACCAATTAAAGACCAATTAGAATAATACTTTTAATGTCATTTAGAACTGAAGTATAGCATTCTCTTTTTTTTGTTTGTTTGGTTTTTTTTTTTTTTTTTTTTTTTTTGGTGGACCAGAGGAATCTTTAGATTTGGCAAATCCCAAACAAGGGATGGATGCCAAAATGAGACATTCTGCCTTGAGCTTAGCTTTAGTCAGTAACTTTTTCCTTTGAGGAGGAAATTTTGAATCCTGGCAAAAGAAAGACTGTGAAGTGAAAGATGCAATATAATTGTTCTTGTATCAATTTACTGTACCCCAATACTTGCGAGAAAAACAAGATCATTCTGTGGAAATTGAAAAAGAGAAGCTGCCTTTTGGAGTATGTGCAGTTTTCCTACGTCTGCTTTCTTCTTCACTGTCTTGCTATCTTAATTGCTCCAGGTCTGAGTAGCTCAAGAGCAGTTGAAGAATATGCAGAGACCTGAAGGAGATGCACCACTTGATTCCAGCACATAGATCTAGGTGATGTGACTGGACACCTCCCATCTCAGTCTTCCTTTCTGAACCTGCTAGTAACCTGTTTTCCTTCTGACATCTGTGGTTCTATGTGCTGTGGCATCAGGGACTGATCAAATTTTATCATGATGAGTTCTCAAAATGCTTCTGGCAGAGAAGCTTTCAGTGAACCTGCAGTTCACTGAAACTATTCTACTAGTGTGTAACTTAGTGCTGTTCATGAAAAAGGGTTCTAGATTGTGATAGCTGGGACATCAGAATTCTCAGTTGTTTGTTATAATGTGAGGAAAAGCAAAATCTAAAATTAAAGTCCTGAAAATATTTTCTGTGAATTTGCTGTGCCTCATGCCTGAGCTGTTTCTTCCTTCCTCACCTTAGTTAGAAAAAGCCCCTACTTTCACAAGTGTTCCTTCAATATTCTTTAGGCTGGTTATTTTTCTACTTGGTGGCTGGTACCAAGTCACTTTGGCTTCTATGGACACCTTGATAAGTATTGGAAAAAAACTAAAGCACAGGGCCATTCCACTTTTGTGAGACCCCTCTGGAGTACTGCATCCAGCTCTGGGGCCCCAACACAAGAATGACATGGACTGCTGGAGGGAGTCCAGAGAAGGATCACAGAGGAGACCACAGCTCTCACAGGGTGAGAGCTGAGGTTCAGCTTGGAGAAGAGAAGGCTTTGGAAAGACGATGGAGCACCTTCCCCTGCCTAAAGGGGGCCTACAGGAAAGTTGCAGAGGGACTTTTTACAAGGGCTCATAGTGATACAACAAGGTTTTAAGTGAAAGGGTATGGATTTAGAATAGATGTTAGGAAGAAATTCTTCACTTTGAGGGTGGTGTGACATTGGAACAGGAAAACTGTGGATTCCATATCCCTAAAATTGTTCAAGGCTAGGTTGGATGGGGCTTTGAGCAACCTGGTTGAAGGATTAGGAACCAGATGATCTTTAAGGGTTCCTTCCAACTGAGGCCATCCTGTGATGCTCAGAATTGAACAGACTTTTCTCCTGGTTTGCTACTTGAAGAAGAAGTGACCTCTGTGCATCCTGAAGGAGATTAAAGTGTTTGTCATTTCTTCCAGAAAAGAATCAAGGAAGCTTGATAAATAATGCAAGGATGAACAGTTGCCAGCAGCTGTGTTACCCTTGGGATTTTTTTTGCCCTGTATGTAGCAAGGTATTCAAGTTTTCAGTTTTATGTACAACTTACTGAAAAAGTTAAGGAATTGCCCAGCAAGGTATGCATGCAGTCTATCCTAGTGCTCTTTTTCTGGGAACAGTGAACTTTTATTATGATATTTGAATATCTTATGATGCTGTTTTGATAAGACAGTGATAGAGCAACAGAAGATTAAAGTTTTACATCCTGATTCATATGAATTGGGTAGACTAAGCAGCCTCTGAAATCAAATGGAAATGGTTTTGAGAAACTAATTAGCTAATCAAAGAAAATAATTCCAGGATTATTGAAATAGGTTATATATCAAAAGCTAAAGATTTTTAGCTTTGTGTGCCTTTCTCTTGCTAGCACATTTTTCAGCTGTTGAAACTTTACATGAATAAGGAATTGCCAGTAAACTTTGTTTACTCTGTGATCACATTGTTCTTGCAGGGCTCATTTGGTTGCTGTCATCATAGCCCTGTTTCAACCTGTGTGTGCAGCTGCAGCTTCTTTCCTCAATAGGTTTCTTCTTCCATTCCCACGTTTTTGTAGGAAAGATATAAAACCTGCTGCCTTTTTTTTTTTTTGTTTGTTTTTTTGTTTTTTTTAAATATGTAAGTGCTGGGGACTTCAGGAAGGCACATTTGGGAGGAGGAATGCCCTTGTCTGGAATGCAGGAGAAGTTTAAAGCTAAGGGACAGTTTATTTCATGGTCTTTCTTTGTGAATGGATAATTGCTTTGCAACTCTACTTAAGAATAAAAAAATAAATCATGCTGTTAGGTCTGCAGTAACTTTGTGTACCAGATGTCAGTATTGGCCTGTTGGGACACATAGCAAGACAAATACATGATTTGATAGTCTGATGCTGGTTTTATCTCAGCATTAAACCACTAATCCAACAGAGCTATAACCTGGAGAAACAATTAAAAATTCAGAACCACTGTGTGTTTTCTTGGGAATTCTTTTTTAACTGTCTGTCTTCCTGTTGTGCTGTGATGGTTTACATGAATGGTGTCTGCACAAGTTATGTTTGTACTTGCACTGGAATGTATTTCTGCTTGATTAGTATGCATGTGATTTACAAACACTAACAATATCGAGGCCATATGCTTCATCCTTTGATGGGTTCTCTGGAAGTAAAGTGGCAAGCAGATGTGAACAAGGCAGGCAGGCTTCTGTTTGCAACAGCTGAATGCCTGCTTGTCCTACAAACGTTGCACTTATGTTTAAGTGAGAAATTGTTAATCCAACTAATCCTGAGCCATTAAGGAGTTTGTATCATTTTTTATAATCTAAAATAGTAGGCTTGAAGTAATAATCAGTTTTTTAGCTAAACAATTCTTGCTCGTTGTACATCATGCAGGATTGAGGAGATGGGTGTCCATATGATACATAATAAATGACAGCCAAAGTGGAATTGTAAGTAGCTTTAGCTGTGTTTTTCAGCCTTAAAAGCAGAGTGATGTTTAAAAAGCTTTATATGCTCTTGCAGCATCTCTCAGATACACTGAAGTGCTCGTGGCCTAGCTTTCATCATGAATGGTTTTTTATTTAGCAGAGATGTGGTAACCTCACAGATTGCAAGTAAAAAGTCCAGCTGAAGTGGATATACCATATCTCTGGCACTCAAAAAGTTGTACATGAGACATTCTGCTTTAAGGAGGAATATCTATTGAAAACAAACTCCTTTGTATTTGCACATAGTACAGTGACCATGGTGTTGGACAGTGACTAGGAAAGCAGTTTGAGCACTTGCTATCTCTGGTGGGCAAACTGCCTTTACTAAGAGCACTTCTATTTACCTGTGGATCAGAATATATTTATTTTCAATGTAAAGTGACGACAAACCTGCAGTAGGAAAATGACTGTATGTATAAAGGCTTTTTAGAATCTATTAGTGTAAAAAATTTTTCAGTACTGATTCAAAACTGACTCTTAGTTCTGGATGCCACTTCGTGGAGTGTGAGGCACCATAAAAAACCTTCCTGGTTATACAGTATGAAAACTTGGGTTGTGAATTCCACTTGTGGTTGCCAGTGCGGGCAACTTATTGTCTATAGTTCTGTGGGAATTGTGTAAATGTATCATAAATATCCATTGCCTGATTACTGTGCATTTTAGATTTATATAAAAATTTCATTAACCATATGCACTTGTTAATGTACAGCCAATTATAGAATAGCTATGTTTTAAAAATATTATTTTCTATCTCTGCTGTTTTTTCTTCTTGCCTCTCATCCTTGTCAGGTTAAAGAGCATGTATGAAGGCATTTGGAGTTTTTAGTTTTCTAAAAAATAATTAAGAAAAAAGCAGCTGCCAAGAACAGAAGTCAGCCTAACAGTATTCTGCTATCCAGATTTTATTTTTTTCTTTCTCTATACAGCATGTTGAAACACCTGTTGTTTTAGGTTAGTAGGTTTCATGCTGTCTCTAAAAAGGATCAGTCATACATTTTATTTTTTATTGTTCAAATTTTGAGTAATATTTTGGGTATTTCTTTGATCAATGTATAGTTGGGCTCTTTATAAATCAAGTGTTGAATATTAGAACCAGTAAGTGGAACTCAGCTTCCCAGTATAGTTATTTTGGGTAGTAATAGGGATTTCTGTGACCTGTCTGTAGCAATTTAGGTCTCAGACATGACTGAATTAATTCTGCTTAAAGATTTCTTAATCACGGGCCAGCTGAGCTGCAGTAACCAATGACATGAACTTGCAGCCTGTGGGGACCATGAGGTGAAGTATTTGAGCTTGACCTGCTTTAGTGATGACTTAGCCCAGGATGTGTTCATTTTTTGGGTTTTACAGAGTGCATGCACAGGCTGTCCATGACAGGGCTGTGCTGAGTAGGGGGAGCCTCACAGGGTGCAATGCTCATGGCTGAGCCTGACCTGCCAAGTGCAGGTGTGTGCAGGAGTTCAGCTCTGTGCAGAACCATGTGGGGACGTGCTCAGGCTTGGGCACATAGTGATAATACTTTGATCATACTTACATAGAGTGAGCCGGATGTCCTGAGCCTCTCCACTGCTCAGGTTCTGCTTTTCCTGTTCCTGTGAGGAGTGTCCTTGGCCCTGCTGGGTGTATCAAGGCTCTGCCATGGGGCCTGAGGCCACTGCCATCATGCATTCAAAGTGCACAGACATGAGTGGGAGCATCCGAGGGCTCAGGGGAGGACTGTAGGCCACAAGCATGCTCCATGTGAATGGACTGGGGACATTCCAGCTGTTAGGATGGGCCCCTTTGCCAAGTGCTCACGCTTGACTGAAGTCAGCTTCAGTCGGTCACAGTCACAATCGGAGCATTTAGCAAAGGCAGATGAAATTTGTAGGCAGATTGACCTTGGGCCATGTGAGTGGTTTGGGGACATCTGCAGCTGGCAGAATGGATGTACAGAGCTGGGCTGTGAGCTCTGTCAGGCTTTGCCTTGGTAAAGGGATCTGACCACTCAAGCAGGATGGACACATAGCCTTAATGCCTTGCTGTCAAATGGTAGTTGTGAAATTAGGCTTCTCTGTGAAACACTGGGAGATTTGTGCATGAACAGTTATACAAGAGCTAGATTGTTAATTTGTTATCTTGGTGTTGTTAATGAATTATGTTGGTATTGAGGGAGTTTAATCACATGCTTCAGTGTTATTTGAAATCACAAGGCTTTCCTGAGGTGAAGTGCTGTGTGTGAATGAATTTGGTGCTGATAGAATCTTTTTTCTGGAATCTTTTTCTCTTTTTATCATTTTAATAGTCAGTACTGCAGCTTTACTCAGTATTTCTTTTGTTTCTGAATTATGATTATTGTGTGATTAGGAGTAGATAAAACTTACTATGTTTACATATGCAAGTGTGTATGCACAATATGTTGCCAGAAAAAGTCATGTTTACATGGTTGACTTGTGTCCATGGTTTAGTTCACGTGTACTTTTAACCTTGAATACCAATGGCAAAAATGTCATGCCTCAAAGAATTTATTCATTTACACCAGAGTACTTATGTTGTTATCACTGAACGTGTGCAAGCACCTTTCAGCATGGTTTGAACTTCTCTTTGTAGTAATTTAAATTGCTCCAATAATGATTGCATCCAAGACTGGCTAAAAAAAGCCTGTGTTTGTACATTTACATAACAGTATGTATTTTATATAATATCCTTTATTCTCTTCATAGACAAGACCAAAAACCAGCTATTATAAAGTCTGTCTTGAAGACAGTCAGTGACAGAGCTTCACAAGATCTAAAAATTTGAAATAGACTTACTCATCCTTAAAACACTTCTCTCACCACTTGAGCTTTTTTCAAGATATTTGATAAAGCCAGCAGCATATTTAGTATTATTTTACAGATCTGTGCAAAGGAGATGATCCTTGTTAGGGTAAACCATTATGCACTATTTCATGAGTGGAAAGAGATACAGTCGCATATTGAAGAAGAGTAGCTGGGTTTACTTCAGCCAATAGACTTTGCAATTAGTTTTGAGAATAGCACTGCATGCCTTAAAGAGCTGTTTTTATGCTCTGCTGTCTTCACAGCAAAGTATACAATCTCCCCTCTGTCTTGTAGGCATTTCCTGTACTAAGAAATTTTTGCTGAAATTTCCCACTCTTGCTACTCCTGTTTCAGCTCATTGGCTGCTGTGCCAATGAGGGCACTTGGGACTTCCTCTTAATTCAAGCACTGCATTGTGTAAACTTCTAAACAGGGTCAGACAACATAATGTTGCCAGCTGCACATCTGCAGCCATCTGGATTTGTGGTAGGAGCAGTAAAATAGACATTGTGTAGCAGAGTTGAAAGAGTGACAAAAGTGGTGCAAGTCATATTTGCAGAAAACCTACCATAGAGAAATCCACCATAAAGAAAATCCACCATAGTTGATCCACAGAATATACAGCATCATTATTGAAAAGGTTCTTCTACTTGTGTATTTATCAGATAAGGATAAATGGGATATGCTACTGCTGTGCAATTTTTGTGAAAAAACTTGCTGTCTAATTCATTCCCATTGCATTGTTGAGCAGGGTTAAGTAATTATTAAAGCTTCTGGTGTTCATAAACAGGCCTCTACCCCCACTTGTATGACATCATTAAGATTCTGTTTTTAATAAACATCACTTCGGTATCTTAATTTATTGTAATAGCATTCTTAAGGAGAAATAATTGCACACTGTGAAATACAGCTTTCAGTTCTGAGGGAGGAGATGCAGGGGGAATGGTCACCCATTGTTTTATATCTGGGCATGCTAGTTGTTTGAGGTGAGACTAGAAGAGGCACTTCTGACCTCTTTTCTTTTGGACCCTTTCTGCCTGACCAGCATCTCTAGTGACTGTTCTGGGAATAACATCATGAGTTTGCCCGGTCAGTGAAACTTGAAAAGTTAACTTCTGTATTCTCTTTGACTGTGTTACTCAAGTGTCAGTACAAGGTGCTGTCTCTACTTGAAAGCTTCTATTTGGTCACTTGTTTCCTGGCTCTCAGAGGCACTAGAAGCGTGGATTAATACTGTCAGGGTTTGTTACTGAGTAATTTTACTGCTGGTTTTATGCTGAATGCACATATTACGCACAAGTAACCCTAATGTGAGACAGCTCAGAATAAGTTTTAGTTTTAGACCAAATCCTTCTATGCAAGGGCTTTTAAAGTGTTTAAAATTCATTTTTAATGACACCTGGATTCTTTGCAGTAATGCTTACAATGTAAAGATGTAAAGTATATTAGAAGAATGACTTATAAGTTAAAATGTTGAGGAGTGGGCATTGTACTTTTTGACTTATCTTTCTGATTTATCTGACCTGTTAAACTTCTTTCTCAAATATTTGCTACTGCTTCTCTGTAAAATTGGATTGTCTTCCTAGTTTTGTTTTATTTTTTTCTTGGAACAGTATTCGTATCTAAGACCTATTTGCAGACATTGGATGAGGTATTGCTCTTGACCTAGAGTGCTATAGTTTTCACAACTAATCCAGCTCCTGTTGAAGTTAGTGAGCTTACTACATTGGATTTCAACTAAAAATGGTTAAACACCTTAATGTATTTCATTTGTTGGCAATTACACTGTAGCTTAAGGTAAAAGTAAAGGAAGAGGTTCTTATACAGAGGCCATTATTAGTAGGAGTGGAGCTACTTATGTGATTACAAAGAGAGATATTTCATTTTGAAGGTAATTTTTATTAAAAAGCTTAGAATTATTTTATTGAGCTGTCTACTTAAATTTATCACTATGAATCAAATACTAGTTTATAATAATAAACATAAGTAATAAACCAGTTGTGTGTCTCTTTTGTAGACATTCATATTTTGCCACAAAAATCCAGAAAAAAAATTTGTGGAATCTTATGGGTATTAATCTTATGTACAGCATGTTTTTCTCATAACTCTGTTGAAACACAGGGTACTTACACTGTTCCAGTGTTTGGTCCTCCATTTTCCATTGTCTGATGGCAATGGCAGCTCATTGAAAGTCGCTTTTCTTGAACTGATCTCTGGATTAATATATCTGCAAAACATCACTGGCCTTGAGTAGAAATGAGCTAGAAGTAAGACAGTGGGAAAAGCAAGAAATGCAGATATTCTCCTTATTCTGAGGCTCTGAGAACAGTTGGCTACAGTCATATACTGACTGTAAAACCACTACTTTGTGACTGGAATCTTTAAGAGATGCCTTTTATGTAATCAGATTTTATTCAAACAGGGATGAAAGGCCGTTTATGCTGAATTTTGCAATTGAATGTTCATCCTGGGTAGAAAAGTGCAGTTGCATAGATCACATAAGGCTTAAAATACAGAATAGCATTGCTGTTGGGAATGATCACTGGTATGGGTGTCAGATGCATTGGTATGGTGTTTATCAAGGAATCATATTTTCAATATGCACAGAAGGGTTAGGACACTAGTGTGCCTCAGCAGACAGAACATGTACAGTTTTCTTGGCCAGTGGAGAAACAAAGGGGTTCACCAAGGCCAGGTCGTAAAGAACCACAGTGTTCTCCACATGTGTCACTCAAAGTCCAATGGAAGACTTCCTTGATACAGCTGAATGCAGAGATGAACATATATGAACTTCATCTTCTAGTAGAGAAGATAAATCATGGAGCTTTGAACATTTTATTTTTCATTCACAAATACTACAGTATTTTAAAGGTTGAAGTTAAGTGCTTGAGAAAAATGAAAAATTTTGATGTAGAATTCTTTTTCAGACTCCTTAATGAAATAATTATGTTTAACAACAACCTTTTTCATGTATCCATCATAGATCAGGAGATTAAATCAGTTGATATCTGAATGGTATCTGGTCATATTACAACTCATTTTCTTAAGGAGGTGTGTTTGTGACGTGTGGAGTTCATTAACTTTACGTAATGGCGTCCTTGGTTTTTTTAAAAAGAAAATGAGAAAAATTTAAAAACGGTAAGAATTTCCTATGATAACCGTATGTGGAGTATTTGTGCCTAAGTACTTCCCAGTTTGAAATGTGAATTTATGCCTTTAGAAGGCAGTTTTGAATTAATTTTTCTCTCTTCCCCTCACCATTTACTAGGGTTTTTTTAGATGTAGGGATTTTCTCTAGAATAACATTTTTTTCTCCAGTTTTTTGATGTTATTTTTTAAAATTAGAAAAGCTTGATGCATGGGCAAGAATTCTCATGAATGTCTCTTGTCTACTACCTATTGCAATGTGTTCAGCAAGAATACTCATGTCAGTATTGTAAAGCTGCCAGCGTTTGGATAGTTTTAGAGCCAGGTGCCAGACACTTACTTGGCCCCCAGACTGCCACATTGGCGTTCCTGAGCATATTCCTCACATCCTGGCAATTTCTAATCGCCTGGAGAGCTGCAGTGCAGAGCAGCTGCATGTTCTTCATCTCACAGTGGTTAGAAAGGTTCAGCAGCCGTGAGCGGGAGCTGCAGTGGCAAACACGGCGGTGGAGAGGGCTGAATGCAGAGCTCGGTGTGGGGGGCAGCCCAGCAGGGCAGGCAGGAGCTGCAATGGCAAACACAGTGGTGAAGAGGGCTGAATGCAGAGCTCGGTGTGGGGGGCAGCCCAGCAGGGCAGGCAGGAGCTGCAATGGCAAACACAGTGGTGAAGAGGGCTGAATGCAGAGCTCGGTGTGGGGGGCAGCCCAGCAGGGCAGGCAGGAGCTGCAATGGCAAACACAGCGGTGAAGAGGGCTGAATGCAGAGCTCGGTGTGGGGGGCAGCCCAGCAGGGCAGGCAGGAGCTGCAATGGCAAACACAGTGGTGGAGAGGGCTGAATGCAGAGCTCGGTGCGGGGGGCAGCCCAGCAGGGCAGGCACACCGCCTGGGCTGTGTGCTCAGTGCTCAGTCCTGGAGGATCAAGTGCCATGCAAGGCCCTGCTCTCATGTGCCACCAGCTGTGGCCCTCTGGTGATGGCATGGGGCCTTCCCTTAGTTCCTCTGGGAACAGCAGGGCCTGGTAACTGGTTCTCTAAATGACCTTTTACGTGATCACCCTTTGCTCTGGCACTGTGGGATTTCAGCCCTGGTGCTGCTCTGCAGAGGCTTTGCCCGTCGGACACCACAGATGGGCTCCAGAGGAGATGCCATGGCACACATGAACAATTGCTCAGTTAAGGAAAAAAGAAGGCTCTTAAGAGACACTGTACTTTAAAATATTTCATTTTTTTCCTCTCATGTGGTAATGAATGAAGATAATTCTGTGAATGATGAAGTTGTCCATGTCTCTGTGATTATATGCTCGTGTGGTTCATTTCTGGCTTCCTGTTTATAGGTGCTTGGCTACCGTGTGCCTCTTGCTTTCAAATACTCTTGCTTTCAAATTTGTGGGGAGAGCAGCCTTTACCATTGTTACATACTGAGTACGTCTACAATGTATTAAAAAAAGAAATAAGGAATATTTGTTCCTGTCAAAAGCAACATTCCTGTTTAGTACCATGAAGCCTTACTCCGCACTACAGAGAACTAAGTAAAGCAGATAATATTTCAGTATTTGATATGTAATTTTTTACTGCTTTTGTAAATGACATGACAAAATATATTAAGTTTTAGTATTTTTCTCAAAAAAATATAGGCAGTACATATTTTTAAAAGAAAATTTACTGGCTCAAAAAGGCTGAGTATTTTTTTCAAAATCTTTCTTTAGAGAAGCAATTTTCTTTTTTACATCTTTTCTGTAGACCTTTAGAAGCTGTTATGCAGTAGGGTCCTATATCCTCATGTTGAATGCAAGAGAGGATATTTTATATTTAATCAATACCACACAGATTTTTCTAGGATTTATTTTTTCATTTTCTGCAGAGCTACTGGTCATTTGTTACTATAGAAAATGTACTTCTCAGAAAATTGACCGGGGCATTTGCTGTCAGTTTAAGCAAGCAAGAAGCAATGAGAACAAGAAAAACACAAAGAAAATGGCCTCAAGGGAAAGCTCTGCATAATGAGCTTGAAATTGCTACTGCTGGAAATACTGTTGCTGCTTTTCCTGCCAGGGCTGTCACCTCACTCAACAATTTTAGCTTCGAGTGGAGAGTGGAGCTTTACTTTGAGCATCACTAAAGGCCAAGGTTTATGCTGCTGGATTTCCCAAACTGAGGCCGCTGTGCTCATTGGTACATGGATGGCATTTTTAAAGAGAAAATAGGCCAGGAATAGCCCATGGTCTCAGAAGTTAAAAAGACAAGGTGAAGAGCAGGAATAACAATATAGAAGCCATATTTTTAAAAGAGATCTGCACCACACTAAGTGGGAACTCATAAGCTAAATGAATAGGGAGGTCAGGCAATTTAATTGATGACAATTTTCCTTGAGATATGTAAATTATCCCCAAGACTTTTAGCTCCATTTCCTATCTTCCCTTCTTGCCTGATAAGGAAGAACAAGGAAATTCATTCTAGAGAGAAAAGCAGAGCTGTGGGCTGCCTGAGATGCTCATTCCCCCAAGGTTGTTTCTTGAGGATGGTCTCATAGAAGCCTTGGTTACTGCTCAAGTCATGCCTAAATGGGAGAAACACAATGAATGAAATGAAGTCAGAAGAGAAACTACAATGCACAGTATTGTAAAATTTTCTTCTTAACCTGACAAGCTGAGCACATGGATGAATATTTAGTGGTCTTTTTAATGCAATAACCACTTCTCTCAGTGTTACTCATCTATCTAAGTGGTTGCTGTAGTTACAGCATAACCCTGAGACTTGGCAGAGGGGGAATCGTGTATTCTGTGACATTCCCTGGCCTGTGTAAAATATTTCTTGAACATTTCTGTAGCCTAAAGTATGTTTTAGCTGGAAAGGTCTATGATTGTATACAGAGAAATTTAATCCCAAATAGAGATTATCAATCTTACATTTCAGGATTTATCTTGTTTAAACATATTCATGTACCTTCAGATATCTTGTCATGCAAGTAAATATTTAAGTCTCACTTAAGTCCTGGGACTTTATAGGGAGTTATGTGAAATATATGAAAATGTTGATCATAAAGTAAACCTCATTATTATTTTAAGTGCAGATTTATGGTCACTTATTTATATAGGTGCTGGCTGTTGTAAAGCATAGGAGACACTAGGGGACATTTGTTTATGGAGTCAGTTTACTGGAAAATCAACAATGTCAGAGTTGCTCTAGCTCTAATATTTGGAATGAGTCAGGCTTGACATTTCGAGTTGAAAAGAACGCAGAATTTAGAACCAAGTTAAGAATATACTGGATGGAAGGACAAATTAGATTTTTAAATTGACATGCAGTGCTAAAACTAGGCACAGCTTGCCTGAATTCAGAAAAATGACTAATACAGAAAAAACCTGGACTTGGGAGGAGGGAATCAGTGTAGGGAATGTGTGCAAAATGCTATAAGAATCCTGAGAGAAAACAAGGAAAGGGACGAGTATTGCCACCAAGTGTGGTTGGCAATAAATGCAAAAAATGTATTACTAGTATAAACACACCATGAAAATCAATCATCTAATATATTAATATGGAGTTAAGAGGTGAGACAAGAAGAAATATTAATTTTAGATCACATCCCTCTCAAATTCTGTTCCTGGCTTTCAAATGGATTGTCACATCACAGACAGGATATAATTGCCATGGAGATGGTTTCAAGAACTTCTCTAATTCAGTTTTTGCTGGGTTAATATTTTTATATGCTTCCATAAGAGTAAATGATCATCCTTGTCTTGCTCCTTGTTGCAACACTTATGTAGACTGTTTTTGTCTAAGGGCTCTGCAAGTTGTTTATACATACATCCTTCAGAATACTGGAGAGCCTGCACTTTATACTGCTAGACTTCAGGTGAAAATTGTTCTTTTCCTTATAATTTAGATGCTGTAGCTGTATATCAAAATGGAAGGATGGCCTTAGGGGGAAGGATGGCCTCCCCTGCTTTTAAAAACTGTTAAAATATCTCTGAGCTAAGAATTTTAATACATACCTTTGGGAAATTTGTACATTGATTTGCAGTAGTATGACCCTGGTTGAATAAGGTAAAAGGAGCTTCTAATATCCTCTCTTTTTCATTGCAATTGTATTTCTGTACCTGAACTTGTGTAGTTTTGTCTGGGCATTTATGTTGTCAGAACATTCATATTCTCTATTGCAATCTTTCACTGCCAGTTTTGGAATATTCCAAAAACTTTTTGCCCCGAGACTTAGAAAAGAAGTACACAAATAATTCTGTTAAATTTCATGTCATTTGTTGGCTGGTTACAACTGGCATATGCAGTAGAAGGGGTGATGGTGGTTCCTGTGCCAGCAGGAATATAGAAATTGCTCTTTCCAGGAATATACCAGGCATGCAAATTGCTGTAAAGTGCAGGGGGGATATTGCTCTCCTTTTTCTCTGCCCTATAGAGCTGATTATTGCCAGTGATGCTGGAGAGAAGAAGGGGAAGGAATTGCACTGGGAAGAATTTTTTCTGGGATTTATTGAGATTGAAAAGGATTTTTCTTCCATTTCTGAAACATCAATAGGCTGATTATTGAGATGAGCAGTGCTTGTTCTGAAGGATGGAGGAAGGAGAACAGCTTTAGCTGAGTTGCCAGTACAGAAAAATAAAGAAGCTGTATTTATTGCCAAATTCTAGAAGGATTCTCTCGAAGCGAATCCACGGAAGCATAGAGATGAATGCCTTGTGTGCTCAATGACTCTTAATACTACTGACAGTGGAGCACTGGGCCTTCTGTAGCAGAAGCTTTGTCTTTGGCCAGATTCCACATCCTTCTGACCCTTGCACCTACGTGCCCACCTTTAGAGTAGTCTTGTTCAGCTAAGAACTTGAATGCTGCTATTCTTGGAACAGAGGGTTTTCTTCGTACGGGTCACCATCAAAGACAGGGACAATCTCTTGGCAGCAGCAAAGATCTAGATGCAGTCGATGAAGACATTGCTGGAAGTGAGAATCTCCTTTCCTATAACTGAACAAGCAGTTCTCTCTTTAGTAAACGCCAGCTTCCCTACCAGGCAAGAAGACAACCTTTATTCTTAGATCAGCAGATTCAGTCTCTGCTCAGAGCTGGGGAGTTGAGCTTGCTGGCACTCTGGATGTTCTTGCAAAAGGTTGAGCGCTGTATCTCACAGATGCTTCCTTTGTACTGAATTCTGCTCTTTGCTGGATTTTCAAAATCTGTGAAAATTTTACTGCAATCTATTGAGTTTGGCAGAAAGAATTAAAGGCAACATCTGACTCTATTCAGGTTGCCTGGTCCTTGAGAGGAAAGAAAAGCATTACTGTGACTCACAGTAAAAGTAATAATGTTTCTGTTCTCACCTTTATGAATCACATTAAAAGAGATTTTTTTTGGTATGTTTTTTTCATGAGAGCTATAGGGATCACTGGGTTGAATTCTCATCAAAATTTGGATGGTCTTGAATTCTAGGTTTTATTATTTTTCATGTATACTGATAATTCACTGATTATAGTTGAATATATTCTACTTCACTGGACTGGAAATTTGCTTGCCTCACAACAGAGAGAGGATATTTGTTAGTTCAGGTATTGAAATTTCTGTTTTATCTAAAAATTCCACTAGGATCTGAAGCCAGTCTGAAGTAATAAATAATGACTGTTTTGGTGACAAATTAAATTTTGCTTTTTACATACTTGCCTTCAGACTTATTTTTGTTACTTGTTCCACATTATTTATAAATAGCACTCTCCTCCACAATTTAGCTCAAGGGTATCTGCATAATCTACAAACAGCTAAGGAATGTCATTAATTGCATCCTTCCTGTTGACAACAAAATGTGCACGTGAGCCAGTGTCCACAGATGATTTTATTTATTTTGTAGAACTGTTCAGATGTATTGTGATATATGAAAATATTTATATTTTCCTGTTAGGGCAAAGGTTTAGAAGAACCTTAGCAATTAATCAGATTGATGGCATTATTGGTTATATTTGTGGAGTATTAAGATTTCACTTTGGTAGTCTTCATTCTGGTTGATCAAAGAGTGATGTACCTGCCAATGAGCTTTAAGTTTTTCATGTAGAGAAGTGGAAGGGCCTTGCCTGTGTTCTGGGTTCTAACCCTGATTCACCCCACAGTGAATCAGGGTTAGAACCCCGTATTTGACCCTTCTGCTCTGCTTTTAAATTATCTCTGCAATAAGGCTTTTTATCACATGTCTGCTTAAAGTCTTGGCTTTGGCTGTCAAGTCTCAGTCCATAATTGTAGTGAATAAATCAAAGGTCATGCTTTGTTGTACAGGTAAATATGTAACCTAGAGGAAATATTTTACGTTCAAAATACATTTTTTCTCATTTGGTGATTTTAATGGGTTTTTGCCAACTATAATGTGAATGGTAGACATGAGAAATTTATTTTGGTGGAGTGAATATGAAACAGGCCATTCTTAATGTTAAAATATCAGTGGTGACACTTCGTTCAAGAATGAGGAACAGAGCTAAAGCCAGACTTTAGCTAGTAAAATGTGAATCAAACTCTGTTAAGTACCTCCTGGCAAATCAAACCTCTGATGTGAACAGGAGCTCTGTTATGATTTTTTTTCCCCCTTTCTCTCTATCATAGTCCAAAATTTAAAGCTCAGCCCTGCGAAGTGCTGGCTGTCAGTCAATGCCATGTGGGAAATGAAAGGTTCAGCATCTTGCAGGATTAGGCCTTTACTGTGGTCCAGATCTTGTGCATTATGTGGTCTGTTGTTCTTGAACTAATAGATCTTTCTCTTTTCCCTCATCCTGAAAACTAGGTTATGTTATGTTGACTACAAATGCTGGTTGTAATAATTTATTCTCTTTTAAGGCAAATAAAGTAAAGCAAGCCATAAGGCATATTTCCCTCATAAGAAGATTAATGTACAGAATTTGATTCACTTACGCTGTCTTTTGTGCTGGTTTGGTCTTGTTTCTTTCAGATGAGATGTGTGTCTCTGTAATATTAGTGTATTTTACTTGCTGTAATCTGATGCATCATTTCTCTCCCCTTTTTTCTCTTCCCCTAAGATTATCGTTGGAGAAACTGCAGTCTTTTGTCTACAGTTAGCTACAAAGGATTTTGAAAACCAAGAGAAGACAATATTAACTGGAGACTGTTGTTATATAAACCCACTGGTGCGCAGGACCATCCGATTCCTTGGTATGAGCAAAATTACTGCTTTCGTTTTCTGAATGCTGGGAGTGATCACTTATGTCTTAATTTTGACCTGGGGAAAATATTCAGATAACCATATAACATTTCATGTAGTCTTAACTCAGGTGCAGTTTTCCTTTTAGGTAGCAAATGAAGCTTTTTGGAAGTTTGGATTAAAAACAGTTGCAGAAACAGCAGTAAAAGTAGAAAGAATTGGGACCACTAGGAGGGAAAAACAACCAGCAGGCCTGAAGTGGGGTGAAGTAGAGAAAGGTGGTATCCTTATGCCATATCTATAGCTGATAGAAAACACACACACACACACCAAAGTTGAGGACATTGGGGATATAAATGTGCCTTTGAAGCCAAGCCAGTTTAGCTGCTTTCTTAGCCTGGATATTGTATTATAGTCTCTTGCAGAAAACTGTGCAAAATCCATGCCACATTGGTTTCAGCTGAAACTCCCCCACTGACTTTAGTAGCTATGAGATGTCACCTTTTCTATTTAGTTTGTTCTAAATGTGTTTGGAGGGAGAAGTCCCACCACTCAAAATGTGTATTGGACATTTCCAGATGCTGCTTCTTATTACATGTAGGGATGCCATAGCAGGGCTGAATTCTGCTGTTTGCTTCTCTCTCATGGAAACAGCTGGAGGAATGAAGCTTTGAGGCAGCTAATCCTGCTGTGTGCTCCAGTCTCAGGGGGAGGGAGGGCATGTGCAGCTGTGTCCGTGTTTGCAGTGTTTGTGTAAAAACTGTGCCTGCCTTCCCATAGTGTGATTGCTCCCTGTAAGGAGACTCTCTTGTATAGGTCTGGAGGAGCTGCAGAGTGATGATGAGGAGCTTCTTCCACTCCAGTTCCTCTCTGTAATCAGTGACTGAGTTTTTTTCCCAATAAGTGGTCCCTTCTTTCCTCACGGAAGCAAAAAATATTTGGTAGGGGTGTCAGGAGTGGACAAAGACTCTCTGCTGTTGCAGCAGATGAGGCATTGCTGCCCATTATGCTCCCCCAGAGTGATGTGTCGAGCTGTGCTGTGCAGTGCACACCCTTGGGACTGGCTGAAAGGCCCTTCTGTGAAGTGACATGGCCAGCCACAAAGTGCTGCTCACCAGAGTCTAGCATCTTGGGAGGAATTTTAACATTAGTGTGACATTGCTGACCAGCCAGGATCCCAGAAATCACCCTTGGTCCTCTAGCTTTGCTAAGAAAAATCCTGACCTTTATAAGTGTATTTTTCTGTGGAATTATGTCTGCTGGGATGTTGATCCATTAAAGTCTTCATAGTGCCCCATGAAACTGGGATTTTCCAGATCTCACCCTGTATTCCCAATGAATTGGAGTATGGGAAAGGTAAGGTGATTGGCCTGTAGAAATACAGAGGGAAATCTATAGCTCAGGTGGAATTGGAACAAGCATCCACTGGCTTTGCCTACTGGTCAGGCTGCTGTGTTTGCATGATCTTCCTAAGCTCATTTTCTATTTACAAAAGGATGGAGAGGGACCTCAGAATGGCAGAAATCTGTTTTCTTTTAAGTAATCAGATACATGCATTTACATTCTAATGGATGAGTGCATGTGCTTAATGCTTTGCTGATATGTCTGATTGAAAAAACTCTTTAGCATAAGTAGTTTCTCAAATATATAAATCTTTAGCTCACTGTGCTGATGCTGTGATTAATATGCCATGCATAGAGATTTACCCAGTAGCAGGCAGATGAAGACAACTGGTGCATGGCAATACTGAATTATTTAGTACTTTAGATTCTTTACAGCTGCAAGGGGGAAGAAAAAAAAGTTTCTCCAGTGTGTGTTATGACTTCACAAATTACCTCTCCATCAGGGTCTGACCTTGGTTTTCAAGCAGATTTACCGGGTGAAGAATTTCCCTCTGTCACTTCTGTTGAGTGAACATGGGCAAAAGTTAGGTGCCAGTAAAGCCAGCTATCCCAAACAGGGGGGTATGCATGGCTGTGGGGCCTAGGAAAGGAGGCTACTTGCACAAGGGATGAGTGTTCCTATGAAAGATGGGAGAGCCATCAGGTGTGTGGGTATGTTGCAGTGTTGCTGCTGCAGTTTTGTAGGAAAATACCATCTCCAGCATGAGCCATGGTCTTCAGGGTACAGTACATGGGAGGATTTTTCATGTTCTTGAATGGAAGAAGCTGGTCTATTGCTGTGATAAATACTATAAATTGTCAGGAAATTTAACTCTTTGTTTCCCTCTTTAGGAATTTATGCATTTGGACTGTTTGCTACGGACATCTTTGTAAATGCTGGACAAGTAGTAACAGGGAATCTTGCACCCCATTTTCTTGCACTTTGTAAACCCAACTATACAGCACTTGGATGTAAACAGTATACCCAATTCATCAGTAGCGTACATGCCTGCACTGGAAATCCAGACCTTATCATGAAAGCCAGAAAGACTTTCCCATCCAAAGAAGCAGCACTAAGCATATATGCAGCTATGTATCTGGCTGTAAGTATATTATGTTATTTAATATCACTGTATTTTTGAGAGCAAATGGCTGGCACTGTGAGGGGGAGGAGGGAGAGATGGGCAGAAGATTAGGCCCAAAATTGGATGATTTTCTGCGTGCAAACCTTCTGTGAGTTACTGTGAGAATGATTCATTTGGCTTAATTCTGACAGGTGTAGTGATTTCTGAACCTTGAAAGCCAGGACAATGCTAAGAGAGGACAAGTTGTCCCTAAAGGTTATAATGTATGGATTTAGGGTACTCAGTTCCTTGGCTTGCTTTTCCCCCACTTCTGGGGTGTGTGGGACAGTCCCTTGCTGGGTGCCAAGGAGTAAGGGTAGGGATTTCCTCTGACTGGTAGTGGTAACTCTCTGTGTTTTAACCCAGTTCAGATCAGTAGAATCACACATGGCCATGTTCTTTGGTAAGGTGAAACAGAAGGGTAAGCTATATGTATGTCTGATCTCTGCATGTTTCTAAATATCCCTGTGTGTCTTTTGGTATCAGAATTGGTGTTTATAGGGACCTCATGCAAAGTCAGTTTGGCTGTTATTATGCAATAAAGTGGGCTACAAGACAATCCACCCTTTTATCCCCTCTCTCCTCTCTTTTACAGCGAGTGATGAACAGCACTGGGGTAAAACCTGGATCCAGACTGCCTGGATCAGAGCTGTTGTATAGGCTGGGGAGAGGAAGAGTCACTGTTTAGTCTCACTCAAGTCACTTTGGTTTAGTTTGGAGTGCGTATCATTCTAGTCTTAAGCAGGAGCAAGCACATCTTGTTCCTTTGCTGGGGACAAGTTCTCCCCAGCAGGTGCATGTGGGAGTGTCTTACCTGACCTGTGCTGGTAATCACGGCCCTCTGCAGCCCTTTGGATGAGCCCAGGGCTGCCTTCACAGTGTCAGTGGGAAACGAGGCAGGGGTGTGGAGCTTTGTGGTTATTGCAGGAGTCAGCCCTTGTGGTCCCTCAGCATTTGAGCAGTGGCCTGCCCACAGGAGTGTGTATGTGTATGTATGCACATGTAGATATACATGAGTGTGAGCGTGTATTGCTTTTGAGCACATAGCAATTGAGCCAACTTTTAATTCCTGACTGATCTGGAAGCTGATACTTGACAACATGGCAAAGATCTCAGCCTCAGTGGGTCAACTCAATGTTTCTACACGGGGTTTTAGAACCAGCTGCTTAAAATCTGCAGCACTAATGGTAACGTTTAACAGGTTCCTTGTGAGCAATGTCTAAGAGATATCGATCATCAGTTAGCACAGGCAAGTGTTTGCAAATAAGAGATGAACAATAACATTTTACTCTAACTTGAGGCAAGTATAAGTCTTCCACTAGTATTGTCTTTATTTGGGGAGATATCTAAGGATGAAACACTCTAAATTTGATGCAAGCTATTTTAGAAAATACTCAGAATTTTTCGTTTTAATTGCTCCTACATTTCTCATCCATCTGTAAAGTTGAATTTCTACTGTTGCCAAGAGTCAGAGTAACTAGGAAACCAGCTATTCAGCTACTGCAAAGCAGAAAGTAAAATAGTATTAATACATTTTAAAAACTAGCAGACATCAGTAAGGTTTAATACCTAATATAAGTGGAGCAAGAATACTTTATGCAAACCTTGTCTGTGGTCAATATACAGTTAGCAATATAAAACATTAAAGCTGCTGAGATCCATTTCATTACTATTTGCTCTTTCAGTAACTATAGAAATGAATATATCCTCTGTCATTACTGTACTCCTGCATAGTGCTTGACACTGCTATATTTAACTAAAGCACTAATAACTACTCTCAGGACTTGGGAGTTCCTGTAGTAGATCCTTGTTACAATATTGTTGGGTTTGTTGGTTTTTGTTTGTTTGGTTTTTTTTTATAAATCCTAAGCATGACTGAAGCTAAAAATACTGTTTATTACATACACTCCAAGGGAAAAAAAATTTCAATATTCCAATATTTGGGGTCATGTCCTTACACTGCCATGATGTTTATCAGGATAGTTGGCCCTAAATAACAATTTTCTCATCACTGTTCACTGGAGTAGAAGATTTAAAACAGTAGCCTAGTCTTTCTATGAGCCATACCACAACAGTTATTGAGAGCACGGATATAAAGACCTCCATATATTACTCACTTTTCCCTTAGCATATAATCTTTGGTACAATATGTGCTTTCTTTTTGTTTAACAGAAATTTTGGAGTGAGGGAGAGATTGTTATGGAATTGTCCCTGGTTATTTCAGCCAGCTGGGCACAAAACAAAACCAGCCTAAAGGAAAAAAAAAAAAAAACCACACAAAGAGCTGACCCAAGGGTCCTTGCTCTCTGAGGTAGTGGAGTAAATGCTTTTAGACTTGTGTGATTTCACCAATCATCCAATTTAGAAACAAAGCCTATGCTTTATCTAATAATTTGCCTATCTTGTTCCATTTAAGTGCAGCCATGTCCTTATCACCTAGCATCTGTGCATATTGTCTTGTTAACAATAGCTTCTTTTTTCTAACTTCTTGAGTCTTCCATTTTCCCCCTTTTCCCCCTTTTGAGTGGGTGGCTGCTATGGTAACTCAGAATTCCCTTGAAAGTACAGTCGTTTCCAAACAGTTGTTTTGCTAGTATTTAGAGCTTTGTAATGTTTGCCTCCATTACTTCCAGTATCTATCAAGAGAGATTTAGCAATGGAAATACTGAATGGCAGTGCTCTGGTTAGGTGTTTTCTCTACCCTGCTCCAAACACAGATGCATTGCCTTTCTTCTGCAGACTTTCAGGTTTATTCTTTCCAGTGTACCAGTGTTTTCAAAATGAACTACTGTAAATCTGTTCTGAAATCTCCAACTAATCTGGCTCCTGCCTGGTTTTTTCCTTAAGTGTTTGCACTGATCTCATTGGAGATCTTTTGTTTGTTTGTTTGTTTGTTTTTGGTTGAGTTGGGTTAATAAGTTGACTGCATCTACTTTCATTTCTTACCAGCATTGCAATTCACCCTTTCTCAGATGGAACAATATTTGCTACGTAGGCAAACACTGCAGCTTTATTAAACAGTATATAATTGTATAAGACACATTTTGATATACATAAGCTGACATAGCCTAGACAATTAGAGGTAAGTTTTGAAGCAGCCAAGTAAGCACATAGTTGGGGTATTTTCCACAATTCAGACACAGGAAGGGGAAGTCATGAGTCTTTTTTGTGTTAGGATTTCAAAGTGATATATGAAGATTTAGTCATCCTAATCCCATAGATTTAAATTTAAGATTTGTGGCTAACAGTTATCCTTTGGTATTGCAGACCTAGGGGATTGGTCATGGCTAGCTGTAGTTAAAGGGAAATTTTAATTCTCTGAAGTTTTGCCCTTTTTTGTTGTTCTTAATGCATTGCACAAAAGCAGTTGGGTAGGGTGGTGTTTGCACTTTGTGTTACTGCACACATTTCAGGCTTACTTTGGGTTTGTAATAATAGAGGAGCAGGCTTCATGTCTCGGTAGTTGACACAGCCCTTAAGTCTGTAGCCAGCTTTTCCTGCTTTGTACCCTGAACCCTTGGCCTCAACTATGGCTTCAGACAGGACTAGCAGATTGTAAAGCCTACAAATAATTTTTTCCTCTCTGCAGAGCTTTTTTTTGGCCCATGATCATGTTTTCTGCAATGCTCTTCCTCCTGGCATTTTGCTGCATTGATTTTGCTGTTCAGTGTGTTTATAAGTCACTGGGAAAAGACAAGAAGACAGTCTGGGTAACAGTGCTGGCAGCATGGTGACATTCTCTTCAGTGTCACTCCTTTATCCAGTAATAGGTGTAGGTGTAGTCTCGCCTGTCCTTTGTCTTAAAGTGCCAGTTAGATTCCAGCTAAGTGGGCAGCTGGTGAAGGCATAATAGGCTTCTCAGACAGACTTAAGGGAGTGTTCAGGAGGAAAAGGACTAGCAGAGCCACCTCACTAAATTTACTTTGTTGTCCATTTTTTGTTAGAAATTTAAAAGATTCTTCTGTCTGCCTTTCAGGAACAGTGCTAGGAATGTGGAATTTCTTTTCAGTATCTGGTGCAGCAAGTATCCCTTAATACAGATAATAAAACATATGTCATGAGCTTCACAAATTGAGTGCATTGGTTTCTTTCAGACTAAATAATAAAATATTACCATTTGATCCAGGAATTTATCTAAAGACCTCTATAAATTTCATGTCAGCTCTTCATTACAATTCAGATCCTCAGGCAAACAGCCTTTGTAATAGGTGTCTTATGGTCTTGGTACAGAGAAAGATGCCTCTTACCTTCTCCAGTTCTTTTACAGTTACAGCTGTGGGGAGCTTATAGTGGGAAAACTTATAGTAAATTCCGGAATTCCAGAGTGTTCTTTTCCTTTTCAGCCCCTAACTTTGAAAGCTAATTTTGGTCTAATGTCATAAATAATTAGATCAAAACATAGAGAGAAAGCTGGAGGAGGCTTCAGAAACACTAAAAGAAACCTTCAGTGGACAGTTGCAGAATGACCCAGACGATTTGAGAATGACTTTGGTTTGCTCTAGAAGTAGTTTGACCTATTAATTATTACCAAAGGAGGCTGAAAAGATTTTTGCATTGTTAAACTGAATTCTAACTAAATACTGAACCTGTTTCTAGACTACAAAAGCCCACTATTTTTTCAGCTTTTTTGGTATGAGTGTCTCTTTTCTTGTAGGTCTGATGAATATTGAAAATTCCTTGAGTAAAACATTTATAACATTACTTATATTACTTAAATAGTTCAAGATAATTTCTTTAATTCTAGTCCATTGAAAAAGCAAAAGAAAACACGAGATAATTTATGTTTCAAGTGCTGCCTGGATTGGGTGCCTTTGTAATGATTTCTTCCTCACTCTTCTTGTTGCCTTATGAGTCATTATTCACTGCCCACTGGTAGACTGATCTTTGTCAGTCTCCCAAGCCATCTAAATCAGGGAGAAATTAAATGGTGGATGCAGAAGGGATCATCTTACCTGCATCCCTGGGCCCCAGGCTGATGAAATCAGCAAGAAAAATTATCTTCCCTCCTGGCTGGAATACCCAGCCTGATGTGTAGCTCCAGTGTAGCTAAAATGGGATTCTGAGACCTGTTACACCTGTGTTTGTGTGCATAGATGTTGGTGTGGGTGGGCCTAAAGATAGCTGAAAGATGCCTAGAAAGAGCTTGCAGCATAGCCCAGGAATCCACTTTGTCCTGCACTTTACATACAGCTCCTGTTCTTTTCTTAACATGTTTTGGAATTATTTTATTTGTGCTAGATTTAGGATGAACTTCACGTGAGACTTGCAGCCTGACACTTTTGAAGTACTTTCTCAGTACAAGCTAAATGCCAAGGCTGTGATTGTTCCTTACACTGTGGCCTGAGCCAGTCACATCAAAACTTCACAGGTAGCTTGCTTTGTCTTTGGTGGTGATGGTGATAATTTCTTTCAAATTCATATTTTCAAACCTGCTTCAGTTAAAGGTTTTCTTTCAATTTGTAAGCTTCACTTCCAGTATCTTGAAGACTGAAGGTCAAATGTTTGTGTTTTCCTGAAAATATAGTAAATATTGTTATATTGTGCAATCAGGTAACATTCCACTTCCTTACATGACTCTGCCTGTGTCTGCTTACTGGTGACAGCTCTATATCTTTTAATACTAAAATCTGATTTCAGGAAGAAGGATCAGCAATAGCAGAAATTCTTTGAGAGAAGATTCACTACAGTTCTGATGTTGCAGGAGAATGTGCAGCCTATATTAATTCTAACTACTGATCAATCCTTGACCTTACATACAAAATCTCTGCTGCTTGTCTTGCTGTTGACTAATGTAAAAGTTTTCTTTCATTAGAAAACTCCTCCCCCAGTTTTTGTTCTTAAAGGGAATGGAGATGAAGTTGTTCAGTAAACATCTTTATCCCTGTAGAAAGTTATACTGTCATTCACTCCTACTAATGTTTTAAATCATTGAGCTATTTTCCTTTGTTGATACTGCATTTAATATTTATTAAAAGTGAGTGTCATCCTGTCATCTTTTCAGGTTGTTTATTCTTTGTCAATTACTGAGTGTGGTGGTTTATAGTTTTTCCACTAGAATCAAGAATAAAACAGCTGCATAACTGTATTTTATTCTTAGTGTAAATCAGGTTACTTGATTAATATAATTAATATATTATATTAGAGCTGCAAGAGGCCAAGTTTAAAAATGGATATCTATGAATACTGCCTTGGAGGAGGCTATATTTGCTATATAAAGTTTTGCAAATACAGACTTTTTGTCTCAGTGTTTCAGGAAAGTTTGGCATGTTTTTATTGATTCTCTTGTATTGTAATATAATGCTGTTCCTTACATGATTAGTACCTGTTCTTTAAAGAAAACATAGATATGGTACCTATGCTGGCAGAACCCTCAGGTTATTTTGAATAAGGAGCTGGGCATGACAACCATGACTATTCATAGAAGGAGGGGACTTGGCAAATGGAGGTCTCTGCTCATGTGAGGCACAGCATGAATCTGTGTTTGCTTTTCCTCAGTGCTTTGAGGGATTTGAAGGACATGCTTGGTTGTAAAAACATTCAGAGAATTTTATGCAGAGCATTTTTTGGGTTCAGCTTTGTATTAAATATGTAGAAACTTGATTGAAGTACTGCAGAATCAAGTGTTCGTACTATAATGTGTTTTTTCTTATTAAAAATTGAGATAAGCTTCTTGGGCAATGACCAGTTGTTAGAGATAAGTGAAATGTGTCACCATGACCTGCCTTAAGCAAGTTTTTCCTTCTCAGTAGTCATTTCAATTTAATATAACACAATACAGAATTAAATGCAGGCTAGCTTCTTCTAATTCCCCTGTGTCAACTTCACCCAAGCTGTATTTGAAATTTGATTTTCTTACTGTGTATTAAAAATAATCCAGTGTTTTTCCTAGCACCAGCTGTCCTCACACATAGTGTGAATGTTGATTATGGTGGTAGTATCCAGTAGAACAATGAGACTCACTAAAATAGATGGTTGCTGAATTAATTCAGTATGCAGTACTCTGTCTATAGCTCAGAGAAAACCAGTGGGGCTAAAAAGCTGGATATTCAAGTTGTAGTTCTCTCATCACCTTCCCTCATGGTAAGAGTAGCTCACTGATGATAGTCTGCAAAAGTGCAAGGAGCTAAGATAAAAGAATAATCAGCAAAAAAAATCAACGGTTTCTGAAATGGTCTAGGAAGAAGAGAGGAGAATGTAGATTGAAGATAAACCCCAAAACTCTTTTTTCCAAACCTTTGCTTTGTCTGAATTAGTGGAAATCTTTCTACTAGTTTCCTGTTCATCAAATAAAGTACACTGAAGGTTTGTGAGTTGCACCTCTCTGATGTTATTTCAAGGTCAAGCTTTGTTTCATCCTCTAAGCCATGGATCTTTCTCTAGTGTTTTGAACGAAATTGCTGTTAGATGTTACTTGTTTTAGACAAGCACTGACCACTACTTCTTCACATAACTTATTGTAACTATAACCACACTTTCTAAACTCCTTCGTGGCTGGATTATTGCAGCACTTTGTAAACTGATTCCCTAGTAAATTCCACCAAAGTTTCAGACAGTACAAAAAATCCCCAGACAAACTTAAAGGACTGCCCTTATGTTGGCCAGAGAAGTAGTACTGGTTCTTCAATGCAGACTCATCTGTTTTCCTTTGCAGTCCAAAGTGATGGCATTATGAAATTGGAATTGCCAGTGAAACCCTGGAGGAAATACTCACATTCTTCTGCTCAAAAACTTAAGTCCTGTTAAAAATTTGAAGATTTTGGGTTTCAGTTGTTTAATTACAGAAATATCTTCTGCAGAGAGTAGAAACTTTTTTTGTCAAAAATCTTATTAGCTGAAGTATAATTTTTTTTGAGGGTGGGGAGGAGGGGTGTTGCAAGCAGTCTTAATGCCAAGATTCTAGAAAATGGAAAATCAAATATTTGGTATTAATTTCTTCTGTTGGCTCATCAGAGCTTGGAAAGTGCTGGGTTAAACCTGGTAGTCACTAATGCACTCTTAGGGCAAAAGAGCTGCTCTGTTATCAGGCACTGCTTTTAATTCAGTAGTATTGCACAAGGAAAATTAGACTGCAGCAGGACAAATGGATTTCTCAGTTTGATGCATAAAACCTGCAGCATTTAGATTGGTTTGTGTGAAGCACGGGGTTGTAATAGTTCAGCACTGGTTGAAACTATTATTATATTCACTGCTTGAAACTATATTTATGAAAGTAGATGTTGGCATTCAGTTCAATTTTCACTGCTCTTTGACACTTTTTTTACCTTTTCACTGATTATTGACAAATCACTAATTAGTCATGTTAAGAAGTGATGTATAAGGAAGAAAGGCTTTTGCAAATAAAAACAAGGTCTTTATGTATTTCCTTTCTTACTCTGCTTGGCAGTTTGTAATAGTGCTAATGGTACTTCAGGGTAAATATTTTTTCTGTTACTGTCAACACTCCCCAGTGAAAAATCAGTCTCTTTACTTCTACGCATTAACAAATAAATACACAGACTGAGAGTAATCAGATAGGATTGCCCAATTTGTCTGACTTTCTGTAGGCTTTTCAGGTTCATGTAAAATGCAGTTTTTCTGGATGGTCTGATTCTTTTTCTTTATCCCTAGGAAATGGGTGTGATGACTTTATCTACGGCTCTGCCTCCTAGTTTCTTTACACCCTCCCCCACTCCAGGAAAAAAAAGCACCAAATACACATAGTCTATTCAAGTAAAATATAAAGCTTTTATTCACCAATTAGGGGGAGACATCCATCAGTCTTACACTTTCTTCCTTTCTAATTTTCAGATGTATATCACCAACACAGTGAAAGCCAGAGGAACAAGGCTTGCAAAACCTGTTCTGTGTTTGGGTTTAATGTGCTTGGCCTTCCTTACTGGAATCAACAGAGTAGCAGAGTATCGAAATCACTGGTCGGATGTAATAGCAGGATTTGTAATTGGAATATCTATAGCAGTATTTTTGGTAAGTGTGTGTCTGTGTCATTTCTGTTTGAAAAAATATCAATGTATAAGTCTCTAAAAAAGCCTTCAAAAAACTAAATAACAAAAGACATGTTTCTTAGTTTTTTTTAATTAGTCATCAGTTTCCTTAGTAGTATTTACATACACTCAGAAATGGGAAGTCAAAAAAGGACTGATCCACTTATCTCTTTTGACTTCCATATAAACCAGATTGTAGCATTTCAAACAGTAATTTATGCAGCAAGGCCCACTTGCAGGAAGTGTATATTCCTCAGAATAACACATAGTTATGATTTCATGGATTAAGTATTAAATTCGATGTAGTGGTACCTACACTGATCAGAGAATAGGTAGCATTTGTTTTTCTGGCTTTCCAATAACTCTAATGAATTTTTTTCATAGTGGTTCAAGTTTATGTTGAAATTTCATATTATTCTGTATCAAAAAATCTCTGTTAAGCCTTTTCCTTTTCTGGAGCTGTGTTCCAAAACCAGATAGTTAATTGCAGTTGCCAATGACTACTGTCTGTGTCAGAAAACTGTTTCTGATCTATTAATCACCTTCACTAATATCTGCAGTGCAAGACTATAGAATAGAACAGTCACTGCTGTTTAATGCCTGTAGGTTTGTCTGCCTGGCAGCTTGTAATAGTACTAAATAACACCTTTGAAGTCTTCCCCCATGAAAACACTTTTGAGCTTGACTCTTGGATCACAGGGTCTTGGTCTCAAGATCTAGGATCTGAAAGCATGGCTTGGCTGAGAACCCTTCCAGGGATGGCTGGGCTGGGTGTTTTCACTCCTCCAGAGTGAAAGGGTAGCTGCAAGTCTCCTTTAAAATACATCTGCTTGCAATTCCAAATGTTCCTTTCTACACAAGGTGTCCAGTAGCATGACATCAAGTTTAGTTGTGTTTTGAAGAAAATGCAGTTGGCAAAAATTACTGCTCTGCTGAGTGCTGCAATTAGTAGAAGCACAAACTGTTACACATCACATGACGAAGTCCCTGTGTGAGAATCTGCTGCCTTGAGCAGGTTTGAAGTTATGTTCAGACTTGGACATGGTCCTTGCCTTCTTATTCCCTTTCTTACTCTTCATTTGAGGAAGTCTTTGCTGATCAAAACTGAAATGGCACTGGCCTTCCCAGGAGTTAAAGGTTAATGCCATGTGATGCTGCAAGACATCTCTTCATGAGATTGATAATAATTGATGTTCTATTGTGCAGCTTCAGTAATGGATTTTCTTAGGGATAAGAGGTTTCTTTGGTTCTCAAATGATGCATGCACCAAAAAAATCACTTGAAAGTCGTTTGTCTTGAAATATTAATTAAGGATTTTCTGTAAAACATGAACTTTGCATTTCAGTGTTTCTACTGTAAAGCTGTGACTAAAGCTGCTGTCATTTCTGCCTAATGATAATTGTCAGGATCAAAGCTTGAAAAAAGGAGTTGTTCCTTAGGTATTCCGTTTATCTTCAAATCCCTTCTAGGTTGTTTGTGTGGTAAATAACTTCAGAGGACGTCAGCCAGAACATGAACATTCTCATCTGGATAACCTGACCCAGATGCCCATGATCAGCATACCCAGAGTAGAAAGCCCTTTAGAAAAGGTAATGTCTGACTTTTTAAAAATCAGTTAAATAAAAAGTAGCTTTCCTGGAAGGATGATCACAAACTATCCTGACAAGAGTACCAAGGTAATCGGATTTAAAATAAAGAAACATGTTAGTGAAAAGGAAAGAATTAAATTCAGTGACACACCTTGGGAGACTCTTCAGGTTGTCATTTCACTGCTGTAGCTGCTGCTAAGCCCATGGAGTCAGGCTGAGTAGATCTGAGACCCTCTCCCTTTGTGTTCCTCAAGTAAATGTGATTAATACTCTGCCTGATAGTCCACAGAACATAGAAAGTTCTTAGAATGCTTAGAAAGAAAGTCTAACCCCTGGCCCAAGGAGCTTTGCAATTCAGGTACAAGTGGCATTTATCCTATTTATTTGTAGTATGTCCTCAACCTGGTGTAGAGCATGGGGTGCAGTCCATTCTGGGTCAGCTGAGGGGCTTCTGTCATCAGACACATGCTAGCCCCAGGACAGGGTACACACTTGGAAGAGAGAGGAGCAATGGGCCATACAATAACTGCACTAACCCCATGATCACTTGTCAGAGCACGTGGGATTTTAGACTAGAACATGCTAGTGAGAGTCTCCTGGGTATGCCAAGATGTTTTGCTTGAGTATCACAATAAAATGTATTTTAGTTTACTGCGATAACCATTTATATTTTTGGAAGATGGTATTGTACTATGTGTTAGGTAAGATTGTCTAACTTTATGAGCAAAAAACTACTGAAATAGATAGCATAACCAAATGCAGAAAATATTTTAGACATTTTTACCAAGGGGAAACTTTGAACTAGTAATACAAAGCTTAAAGGAAGGTTTACTTTTTCTAATGACTGTATCTGTCATAATTGATTAAAATCTATTGGGTTATTCCCATATTTGAAGATGACAAACAATTCTACACTGAGTAGGGCACCAAAAGTATTTTTCTGTGGTATTATTTTAATTCCAGATTAATTGTGATAATTTTTTTCCATGTTCAACATAAGAAAGGTTTCCCAATCTGTCTTACTTGAATGTGGTGGAAGTTTTTTTTAGGAAGAATTTCTGCTAGTCCTGGAAATTTTATTCCTTGCCTTGAAGGAAAAGAAGATTTCTTTTCAGAATGGTCTAACTTGCCTTTTTTGAACCAAATATGTCTAAGCTACTTCTGCTGATACATGTTGTAAGGAGGTCAGAGTCTCATTTGCTTGAACAAGCATTTAGATGATGAATCTTCAAAATAATCCATTCAGTAAACTTTCTGTAAAATGTCAAAACAAAACAAGCTGTCAGCTGGCCTGGAACATACCACATTAAATAGAACATGTTTTATTTACGTGCTAGGCTCTCATGCAATAGAAGTCATTCCTGTGGCTCAAAAGCCATCGTAGGTAATACATATACGTTCTCTGGATATTGAAATTTTTAATTTTCCTGAGGATAAAGACTTCATGTTAACTTCATGTTTCTGCCTGGTTTGAGAACCTCACACTCATGATCAACGATGTTCTTTTCCTGAGACTTGGCCTAGTTTGAGATGCTGTGAGGAAAGCTATGGGAGAGTGTGGGAGGATGGTGGCAAGAGGAATGTTAGCTCTACTGGATGATAACCACTGCCATTTGTGATCTGCCCTGGACTCTGTTACATCAATGAGCTTCTTTTCTTCTGAACCCATATTGTTATGGCAGTAGCTGTTTGCTGTCATGCAGCTTCCCTCTAGAGATTAGTTTTATTTAAACTGGGGACTGACCACAAAGTGATACCACTTGTTGAGGTCCCATCTTTTTCTGTGTTGCAAAGCTTTTCTCCTTTTCAGACAGAGAGGATGGGATGCAAGGACAATAAGGTGAAGACTTTGCTAATTGCTTGGGAATGCTTTCTTCTGTTTCCACTTCCAAAAAGTCTAAAATTGAATTAGCAAATAATTGATTTAGAAGTTACTTACATGTGAGTGCTTTAGGTTTTGAGTTTCTATGGATATTTTTACCTTTTTTTAAATGTTTTTTTTTTGTTTAATCTATAGTTTTAGATAGAAGACAGACCTTGTTAAATAAAAGGAATTAAGAACAGTACTTCAGGGAACTAAGGTTCTAAATTAAGTTGTGTATTCTCAATTAACTACCACTGCTACAAGAATTCTTGAACTAGTCTTTCCTTTTTAACTCCCTTCTTATTTTACATTATTTGCTTTCCCCAGGAGAGAGAGTGATGCTAAATAATTTGTGTGCTATTTGCCTCTTCCTCCTTTAGACATTAGTTACTTTTTGCTACATTTCAGAATGCACACAGATTTACATTTTGCTTATTTTTAAACTCTTTTCTTTTGTTTTCAGTCTCTACAAGTTCCTGTAAAGACAGGATACTGTCAGAAATTAGCTTCAGGGAGTAGCAGAAATCCTAACTGTCTGAAGTTATCAAAGGCTTAGGCAGTGCAAGCTGGAAGCAGTGCAGCTATGTGACTGGTACTTAAAACCAGTAACTATGTAGGTATCTGGGATCAAGCAATTAAAAACTCCTGCCTTAAAGAATGACTTCATTAGAAATGTCTGCCAGATAGGACATTTTGTAATAAATTCACCTGTAAATGAGTAAGCACATGATGCATCATACAGACCTGGAAGAACATTACTTTGCTGTTTCCAGGTCTGCTGCTTGCTATTCCAGTGCTTTCTCCATGGAGAACAAATGCTCCTGGCATGCTCACCGTGCTGCCACTCTGAGTTCCGGTGGAGGTCTGGCTATGTTTGAAGTGCACTTAAACAGGCATAAGTTCTTGTGATACTCTGAATTGAGCTGCTGCTGCTTAGTGACAAGGTTAGATCACTCTTTGCATGGCACTTCTGTTGCATTGTGGTGCATGCAGATGATTTAGCTGTTCTGCACAGGTGACCGTGCAGTCAAATAAGGTGTAGTTACAGTGTCTCCTTGAGCAATCCTTGTGAGAGCAGGCTCAGCAGTGCAGACTTAGTGCTTTTACCTTAACTATAATCATCCTCAGAATTAATGAAAGGAATGAAAGCCAAGAAACCTCATCACTCACCCATCTGTTTTTTTTTCTGTTCTGTCTCTGACCTTCTTCATCTCTTACAAGACAGTTGGTGTTTCAGTTAGCTGGCAGTCTACTACAGAGAGGAAGCTCTCATCCTACCACAGTCAAGATTAGAGAGTTCTGTTCTTTTTCAGGAGTTACTGAGAAATGGGGATATTCTGGATAGTACCTGGAAGAGTTTGGAGATTCAGCTTTATCCAAGTGCAGTCACAAATTATGTTTCCTGTTTCAGGGGAGACAGACATTTTTTCATGCAAAAGTCGCCTGAAATTGGCCAGGGCTTACAGAGATCTCCTACCCATCATGTAGTAGCTTATGATTCTGCTAGTCTTATTTATTTTTTATAAGTATTCTAGCTTTGAAAAAATCAAATACAAATACAACATGAAGCATTTCAGGACTAATGGAGGCAGTAGATAGAATACTGAGATAGGCTTCAGAAGGAAGTGTTGAGTTAGGAGATGCACCATGGTTCATCTCCTGTGAGATAATTACTGTGTGTGATTATCTGTGCTTTCTGTAGCTATTTAGTACTACTTATTTGCACAGTGGGTTCTTGGCAGTGCCCTGTTTGACAGCTAAATTGCATTTATTCCCAGGGTTCTGCTTGGCATTCCTTCATACTGCTACTTCTGTCAGCAGTGCCCAAACCTTCCCAAACACTGTCACTGTTCCTTGTTCAGTGAAGTTTCTTACACTGCCCTGTAGGACTAACTATCCAGCATGACTGAACTTAGAAGAGAGAGATTATGTGCTCTCTCCTGCCAATTCCAACTTTTAATAGTCATGAGGATTTGGAATTCCTCTGCAATATGTGACATTCTTGTTGCCCATCATATCGGTTTTTAGTGACTATCAGGGTTAGCTGTCTCAGAAATCTTCTTGACTTTGACACAGTAATTATTGTTCTATTGTGTATGTGCCAAAGGCAATGATGCTGATAAAACATTTTAGCAATAGTAAGTGTAGATATTGCAATGAATTATGCTAGTGTTTTTAAGACTTCCTCTTCAGAATTTAAGGAGTATTGTTTTTTCTATTTACTCCATCTTGATTCCTCTTGAGACACAGAACACACAATGTCAGAAAATTTTAAATCTCTGTGTTACTGTTTTTTTCTTGGTCTTAAGCATGTTGGTACCAAGTATTCAATTGCTATGTGCCCTGGTGTGCACACAGCACCATGGCCTAGGGAGCCTGGCCTGCTCTCTGCAGCTCTCCAGGGAGATCACTGCTCACTGAGCTCACAGCTAAAAGCAAAACACAAAGATGCTTTAGTTCATCATACTACGGGCAGATGGGGGAGAAGGTTGTGTCCATTTCTGTTGCTTCAAAATGTTTTAGTTGGGAGTTCTCCAAATACTGTAGTGCTTGATGTCCAGAAGCCTCCGTAGGTGTCCATACTTCTTTCTCCAGGATGGTTTCATGAGAGCCCATGTGCTTACATCAGCTTATAGGCAATTTTTGGCGTAATCATTCTCTCTTGATAATACAGTCTGTTAAAGGAGATACAGTACAACATTGCTTCACACACTTACCACAAACATACCCAGGACAGTCAGCTGGTAAAAAATTGTTTTTTAGCAGTTTTGTTTCAATGTCAGATGTTTGAATTTGTATTCATGTCCTACTCTTCTCATGAAATCTGCTTCTGGGGGATTGTACAAGAATTATTTCTGATTGAATGCAAACGGTGATCACTACATCTAATGCTCAGATAAACAAATACTTAAACATGGGAAGTGGAACAATATATTCAGTGTGACCTCCTCAAACGTGCATGTTGTAGGTGTTGCAGAATCGAGGCATTAGTCGCAGTCAAGAAGATGCTTTGCAAGGACGCTCCCTCCAAGCGCGCATCCTTAGGCTGTTCTCGTGGCTGTCGGGGCCGGAGCCCCCTGCTCCAAGGCAGTAACGTGTGTGCGCAGCCCCGCACCGCGACCGCGCCAGGGCAGGGGCGCTGCCCCGCCCGCCTTCCGTGCAGGCTGCGGGGCACTGCCGCCTCGGGGCGTCCTGCTGCTCCGGAACTCATTGCTCCAGTAAAAGCAGAGAGCTGCATGATAACGTTGTTATTGTTTGATCAATTATTATTTGCCTAAGGTACTACAGTAGTATTTTTCTATTTAACAAACTCTACTGTGGGAAAAATTACAAACAATTTTACAAAGTCCTGTTTTCAAAAAGGGAATAATTTTTTTAGGATGATGACTATTTTTGAATGTTTCTAATTGTATTGATAAGAAAAAAAATTTAAAAAAGATAAAAATATTTATTATATATATAGTGAAAACTGCAAATCACAGTTAATAAATTTTTGCAATGCTTGGACATTATAGCATTGCTTATCAATAGAAATTAATTAAACCTAACAAAAGTTCTACAGTTATGGATCATTTCCCCCAGAAACCTGCACTCAAGGCTTAGCCCTTGGCTTTACCTTTTTTGCTAGTGGTGTGAGAGCACAGTAATGATGCATGCTTTGCTCCCCAGCCTGGTACTGTCCTCTTAGAAGGGATGATTCAAACACTGATCTGCCTGTCTGTGAGACTGCTGCCAGTGAGCAGACCCTCAGCATTTCTGATTCTTTTGGGAAACTTAGGGAAAAAAAATTCCCATGGAATTGGAGAAGCTGAGGTCTCATGCATGGTGTTTTGCTTGTCTTCCTGCATCTGTGTGAATCTGTTTGCTGACAGTAGTTAGTATCTCACCCTGACCCTTGTCACAGCAAATCTAAGCAGAATTCAAAGAGTTGAAGTGTAGTTATTTCAGAGGGATGCCGTTTGTTTGGGTTTTTTTCTGCAGAGTGTCAGCAAGGCTTATTTGTAGTTTTGCCTGAGAGAGAAGCATGAAAAAGCACGAGTAACCAGACAGCTGCATGAATCTGTATCAGTGATTCTTGCCGTCAGCAAGTGATTAGTTTTGACCTAGTTATGCATCACCCTGCCGAGTCCATTGGAAATGAATTGACAGGCCTTCAGTAAGGGTCCAAATCAATAGGTTCATGATCAGCAGCTTAGCAGTTCTCTTTGAGGGCTTATTGAGGAAGGAGGATTTTCTTCTGTGTTGTTATTATATCCCATTCTCTGCTTGTCTTCCCAGGGTGGTGACCTGCTCATTTTGGAAGTATAGCTGGCAGGAGTGTGAACCACATTTTCCTTTCCCTAAATAATCATTATCCACTCTTGAATTAATGCCACATGAAAGAGCATTTGGTTCTCTGCATCACAGACAAATGTGTGTCACTTAGAGATGGCACATAGCAGGACTTGAAAGAATTGATTGAAATAAAGAGAAATTATTTTTTTCCCTCCAATTCCTCATTTTTAAACCATCTTACAAAAAAAAGTGAATAATTTTAGACTGAGGATAGTTTAAGTTGACAGGATGACTTTTGAGGTCTAAATAAAGAAAATAAAGTAAATAATATGAAGAAAATGTCATCATAGCCTCACAGCACCTCCAGAGTCATTGAGTTGCCCACTGTATTGTACTCAAAACAGAATTTGGCCAGCCAAATAAAATGGAGATGATTTTTTTTCTAATTTAGGAAGTTTGATTTTGCATTTCTTCTGCAGAATAAAAAACTGCGAGCAGTAACATTTTTTACTAGTTTTTACTGAAAAACGTTTTCATAGAAAGTTGCACTCTTCTTTTTCTAATGCTTTTTAAAAAAATCTGGCCATGGTTTAATAATTGTTGTTTATTTAAAATACATAAATTCTGTTTTGGGGAAGAATATACATAGATGCTTGCTGTTAAGTAGTATTCTTTTATGAAAGCTGTCATAAAATACAGCAAGAACATTGCTAGTGCTAAAAGCATATTGTAGAGGAGGTGGAAGAGAGCTTCTCCCCCTGCACACAGTACAGTTATGGCACAGTGAGAGAGAGCAAAGCTGCCAGCCTGGCTTCGAGATGGGGGCAAAGGGGGCAGCTCTCCAATCAAAAGCATTTCTAATTTCCTCTCTCTAATGTGAAAAAGCAAAGACACCTGCCTATCTCCCCCTGCTCAGACTGATAGACAGATATTCAGGCAGTTTAAAGAATAACTGAGAAATAGAAACTTTACTTGGTGGACATTGTTTCTCTCCAGCATTTTTTATGCTGTGTGATAAGAGATTTTCTGAAAGACTTCCCTTAAGCAAAAAGTGGGAGGTCCCACTCTCCCCAGGTTATCCACATTTCCCTCCTCTTCAGCTCACATCTCCTCTCTTCTGAGTTTATCTGCCCAAGGAGGCAAAGTGATGAAAAAAAAAATTGCAGTTCTTTGCTTTGTGTTTTACCCTCTGTACATTTTTGAGCTTGGGAACAAACACATGGCTAAACATCAAGGTTCCCTTTACTAATTTCACCAGTGCATGTTTTGTAAGAAATGGTGGCAGTCAAGGGTACAGTGTGCCCAAAGGGAAACACACTTCCCCTGGATCCTGCTGAACACCCTGTGGTTGCTTTCCCCTTCAGGTGTTTGCAGAGTCACTTGCTTAGGTTCGAGTATGAAAAAGTAGCCAAGCTCTTCGGGATGCTGCAGGGTTTAGAGTTGCACATGGAATATTTGTGTTCCAATAAACATCTCAGTGTTCCTAAGAATTGTCTCACTGAGGGAAAGTGGAAAATGTTCTTAGATTGCAACTGGACACTGGTGATTCTGAAAAAAAATATTGAATATGAGTTCTTAACTGCCTAATGCCACTTGATTTCAAGCATTTTGTGACTTGATTCAGTGCCATTGAGCTCATGGGGAGAAGAAAATCTTTAAAAAATGAATATTAAAATTGTATTTACACTGAAATAGAGTATTGTAATCTGTCAGAAACTGTCATTTTAATTTCTAGGAATTTTGTTTTTAATTATGAATAACATAGCAATATAACTAAAGCTAACTCAATTATTTACATGTAATTTAAAATTAAACTTAATTTAAGACAAACAAAAGCCATCTGAAATTAAAGTGTAATCGAACCATCACACATAATTGCTTTGTTCAGCATACTCCCCTATGCAGTCTTTCAGCAGTTAAGAATTGTTATGGGAGTGAGTGAGAGCACTGCAGTGAAAATCAGTTTTATTTACACCATCCTTCTATAGTCTCCAAGTACAAGGCTGCCCAAGGGCAGGAGGCAAAAGTTTTCACAGTAGTGACTGCTGTCTGTCTGTGTGGTTTTGTGGTTTTTATCTCTTTGTTTTTCCTTTAACTCGTAGAACCACATCACGGCCTTTGCAGAAGTCACATGATGTTGACGCTGATGTATATTCACTCCACTGGACTTCATCTCTTTTCACAGCCCACTCATGATATTTGCAGTGTATCAAAAATAAGAAATTTTTAGAAGTCCTATTTCTGACTTGATTTTTACATCACTAAAATGATACCAACATTTTGAAGAATTCTTAAATATTAGAACGTCACTTTACTTTCTAGCGAAAATATTAACTGTTTACTTTTATGATGGAATGGGACAAACTGAGCACTAATTATCTGACATTACCCTCTATTTTGGCTTCTCATTGTTTTCAATGGTTCATGTACCTATTCCAACAGTACTTTGTATTTTGATTTAACTTTGATTTTTAAAATCTACATTTTTAATTCAGCATGAACTTGTTTCCATTTGAGGCAATTTCAGTGTATAAAAACTAGACAAATATTATGTTCTGTATGAAAATGCTGTTTGCACATTGTATTACGCTGTATTCCATGTAAGATATCATTCAAACAGTATGTTATATGTAAGACTGGTGCTTCTGCTTTTGAAGAGAAAAAAATGCCAATTTTTACTGTAATAAGTATTGTATCATAATTAAAAGTTTATTTATTTGGATATTTTCCTGACATAATTGTAGTTGAATTGTTGTTTTGTAGTTCTTGAATGTCTTGGATGACATATATGTATCTAGGTTAAAAGAAGTGAGAATAATTTAGAGAGTTTGATCTTTGATATATTCTTTATTACTAATGATATCCCATGAAAGGTTAAGGGCTCTGTTCTTAGCTTAGCATATCTGATGGGCAGCCGTGCTATTCATAAATCATTTAAACAAATTACTCAAGGCAGCCTGCATCTTCTCATGGTTTTTGTACTCCCTGATACTATGCTGGGAGAATGGGTGCTAAGATAAGAAGAGGGTCACCAGCTTGGTGAAAAAAGTTCATCTGAGTTTCCACTCTCCATTTTCATGGAAAACTCATGGAAAAACCAAAATGGCTCAATTAATTTTTTTTTCAGCCTAAGTGACCAGGACAGGCAGACTTTCTCTCTACAAAGCTTTTTATGTCTGTTTTTGAGGCTCATATTCTTAAAAAAAAAAAGAAAAAAAAAATCCTCTGCCAGCCTGCATGATGTTGACAAACTGATTTTTCTTCAACATCAGCCGATGTTACCGTATCTCTGTTATTGCTGTGAATATTCAGAATAAGCCCCCCCCTTTGGAACAGCCTTGCTGACTAGTCATAGTGAAGTTGTCCTATAAAAATTGAGCACCAAATGGATCTGAATATTGTGAATACTGAAGACATTCTTAACATGTGCCAGACAGTCTCCCCCTGGCAAGAGCTGATAAAATGCTAGCACCAGAGAACTATTGAGATTGCTGTTGGTCAGTGCAGGCTCTTGAGCATTTTAGGCCTTAAATTTTCCAGAGTTCAGTGTATTTCCTGTGCATTAATCATTGTTAGAGTATGTTTTGAAACACAAGGATGTAGAATCAGGTATATTTTTTCTATGATGAATTTTAATGCATTCTCACATAGTCATCAGGTAATGCCTGCTTTTACTTTATGTTTTAACCTCTGCTTTCACTAAAATACAACTACCTAAAGAGTGCTTGGCAAACAGGGCAAGGCCAAGTCGTCTCTGAGTGCAATAGAGCATATGCCACGAAGTCATTGTGCTAAGCTGAGAATGAAGAGATTGAAGAAATCTATCTATGGGGAGAAAAGACATAGAATAGAGTCCTTAGCTACAGCTAGGTTATTTAGGTGATTGAAAATCCACCTTTATTAGACTATCAACTGTGTTTACAAAATTGTAGTAGATCCAAAGTTTGTATCACCGTGTTAAACTCACTTACCCTGCTCTTAGTCTAGCTAGTTAGGTTCCAAGGTACTAATGATTTCTCTGTGTGCAGATTTAAATGAAATGTTCACTCATTTTTGCATGGTAGCAAATCTGCATTTTTTATATCTGATTTATAAGATTACCAAGAGATTCTTTTATGTTAAAAGAGATGACTCTTTTTCAGTGTACTGTATATCATCAGCTTGTAACTGGTCTCTTTCTCAGGATCTTTCCCAGTCAAATATTTGGGTTAAAAATATCATACTATCTCTGTGAACCAGCAGTGAGAAAACAAAAAGAGAGACACTCTGCTGTATAATGTATTTTTAAATAAAATAATTTTTCATTCATATGTAGTGTATTTTTTTAAGTGTCTGCCTTACATATATTTTGGTTGATGATGTGTATGTAATGAAATTGTGATTTTATGTGAATTGCATTTGTAACATATTCTCACAATTAACCAGGAATCCCCACAGTTAAGGGCCTACCCTTAGAAGTGGTTCTAGTGAACTTGAGAAGCATGAGAGGACTAGCTGTGTTGCAGAGTCCTCAGCATGTTGGGAAAGGACTGTCCCCAGAATGTGGACCAGCCAAGCTCCAGACACTGCTTTGACTGATTTTCAGAAGTTGCCCTCCCACATCTGTAGCTCTCCACTGCCCTGAAGTTTGGGTGTTAGCTCTTCCATTCTGGACCCAAAAAAGCTTTGAGTTGGAACAGTTTGCCAAAATTGTTAAGTGGGCACTTTTGTACTAAAATGGCTTTTTGGTGATTGCTTTAAAAAAAATCCCAGTGATGAGCAAGCATCATTCCTTATTCAGGGAATATTCTGGTACAGAGTGGTTCCTACTGGAAACAGTGTGGTCGAACCATTTCAGTGGTTTTGAATGCAACTGATTTTATTGTTCTTGTGGACCTTTTCTGTGTGTACTTCAGTGAAACAGCTCTGCTCCATTTATAAATGAGATGTTTGAGAAGCATCCCTAATGTTATATGCTGCTGTGTTCCTAAAAATGGAATTTCTAAGGCATATGGGGACACCAGCTGGGCTCCTATCCATACCATTTTAGATTCTCTTATATGGATTCTGCTGTTCGTGTATAATCAGGAACTGCGTAAGACATACGGTGATAGCATCCGGGCTCACATTTCTTCAGCTTTTAAAAATGTTCATTTTAACAATATGTATTAAAAAATGATAATGTTGGTATTTTTTAGCTGTAGTTTTCTTTGCTGTTTGCTGTTGCCTTCTAATTTTGTTGCTGCCCAAGATCACAGTAAGTGCAATAGTCCATTTGGACATTATGTTAGCGGGGAGCTTTTTATATTCTTCTGAAGTCTAATTTTGGTATTTCTGAGGCTTGCCATCAAAGCATTACCTTTTAGGACCAGATAAACTGATTTTGTTTTGATCAAATACATCCCTGTCCATCTGCATACCCTCAGCCTTGGGAACACTCAGGAGCATTTGCAGGCAGAAGGGCAAGCAGACCTCCAGACCTCTCAGCCCTGCAGCACCTCCCTCCAGGCACATCAAGAGCATTTTTACCCAGCTCTGCCTCTGACAGCTGCCTCAACCCCAGCATACTGGATTTTCCTGCTGTACACCAGCATGAACAGTTTTTTTTCTCCCCTCAAGCACCTCTGAGAGACTGGACAGATCATGAAGTGCACTACGAGCATGACTGCAGCTGGAGCCAGCAGCTGCCTGGTTCTCACTGGGACAAGTGGAAAGCTAAAGGAGCACCTAGTTTGGCTTCAGCTTTTGGCCTTCTCCTCCACTTTCTCTAGGGCTTTTGGTTTCCAGGGATTTCCACAAAGGAAAGCAAAGCAAGTATTTACAGTCTCTCTGCCACTTGAACTTCTGCTGCATGCTTAGGGTTGTGAAAGCTTTACACTTGCTATTGGCCACTAGGGACTTTCTAGTATAAGTGTTGCCTTTTTGTCATCCTCTCCTGTGTGAAAATGGCTGATAAAGCTTCTTAGAGTTTCTAGGTTTGACCTGATGTTTGGGGAAGAAGACACTGTGAACACCCCAGAAAGACCCCTGCCAGGGTGGGAATTGAAGCCCTCGTGTGACTGTGATAAGCCTGGTTTTTGCCGAGTTGCCAGACCAAGGTATGACTCAAACAGGTTTGTTGCTCCTAGTAAGCTGCCTGTATTTGCCTTATCATGACGCCTCAATCCCCTTCCAACACAGAGGATTAGGTACTTGGTTCCATGGTCAGCACTGGAACTTGTTCTTTCTCTGTAGAGAATCCTAGGAACTACAGCATATCCTGCATGAAACTTGTCCTCTGTGTCTGCTGATGCTCCTAGTCAAGCTAGAGGTAAGTGGGATATCATTAAGCCTTCCAAGGGGCTTAGCTTCCACTTGGCTGTAACTGTAGGCACACAGTTTATGGTAATTGGAAGTGGGACTGGCCGAGCCTCATCCCCAATGGGCTACAGCTGTGAGGAACAGGTGAGCAGCACTGACAGCAACGAGCCATGGGGTGCCCAGGGGCACTGACCAACCATCAAAGGGAGCAGAGGGCACACAGGTGCAGTGCATCAACAGGAGGGGTATAAAAGGTTGGGACAAAGAAAAAGAAGGGTAGAGCTTGTAGTGTCCTGAAGTGATTGGATGTTACTCTGTATGGGCAGATGCCTGAAGCCTTCTGATGAGCTATGGTGTTACTCTGTAATGGGGTGAAGCTTTCTGCAATTGTTTGATGTTACTCTGTGTGTTGTGGCTGTCTCAGCTGAGACATAGGCTGTGGTGTGTGCTGTGACATGAAGCCATCCCGTGATGCAGGCGGTTGGTGATTGCTGGAGCTGGCAGCACTGTGACTGGCCTGTGCCCAGGCTCCAGCTGCATGTTCTCTGAGAACTGACAGCCAGTTCTCTGTCTGTCGTGTCCTTGAACTCAGTTTCTTCTCTTCCAGTTGTCAGCTCTTGATACTGCGTTCTGCTGTGAGATGTGATATTCACGAGGCAGAAGGGGAGCACGGCTGTGTTTATCAGGGGAGTATTTTAGATACCCTTTTGTGCCTTCTACTCTGGTCTGTTGTCACTGGCTGTGTAAAACGTTTGGAAAGTTAATCTAATTTAAGTAGGACAGTTTAATTCTGAACAAAAGTTTATACCCAGAGGTTTTATTTGATTCTAACTAATTCACAGCAAATCTCTAGCTAATTCACATAAACTGTCCTGAATTGTCTCTTGTGTGGACAAGTCCCAAGACTTTCTCTTTTTTTTGCCCCCCAGAGTAGGTCTGCCATTTTAATATCTTCCCCTAGTGACTACACCCAGAACAGTGTGCAGCAGTCAGCTTCCTAAAGAATTACTGAAGCCATCCTCTAAAGTGGGGCTGTAGAAACCCCAGTAAAGAGCTTGAGTCCCCAAAACCAAATTCTTGGCACCAGTGTTCTCATCTGACAATGTCCACAGAAAAAAAAAAAAAAAAAAAAAAACCAAAAATAAGAAACCAAATCCTTTTTCTGACAAATTTCTTCCTACATACTAAAATTAAACCTAAATACATACATTCTGCAGATACAGGGAACTTGTAGTCTTGGTGGCAATCTTTAATGCTACCAAGCTGTGACTAACCTTAAGCTGTGAATTCCTAGGATTGCTCTGAAGTAGGCAAATAATCCTAGAAAAGGGGATGAACATGTCTGCAAATGTAAAAGAAAAACTAGAGGGATGGTATTTATGATTTTTTAAATACGTTTTCTTCACAGTAGAAGAAAAATGCTACTTTTAGGCTGCTGTTTCTGCTAAGAAATCATCTGCTGTTTCATATCCTTTTGCTACTGTTGCTTAAGGAAATGCAGCTACTGTTCCTTCCTTAGCAACCTCTATTTATAAAGTAGCAACTGACAAAGATACTCTATTCAAATATTCTAAAAATAAGTCTGATGTGATGAGAGTAAAGTGCTTATTTAGCAAAACAAAAGAAAATGCCCATTCATTCCCTTTGAAGACAGGGGACTGGAAGCTTATCTTAGTAAAAGACATGAGGAAGAAGATAAAGACCCTTTTTTTTTGGCAAGAGTTTACAATGTTACCTAGACAAGGTGGTAGATCTTCTTTGAGATCAATACTCTTTTTGTCTTTTTTTTTTTTTTTTTGATCCCCTGAGAATTTAGAGAAAACATTGTAAGGGTGTTGGCTTGGATCATATAATCTGACAAAGAAAAACATAGAATGCCATTGGTTTTGTATTCTTTGTATTTTGTAGGGTCCCTCTCAAAGCCAGTGAACACCAGCCCAGCAGAGGAGGAATAGAAAGACTAAACAGACTATTTCTTGTCAGTTGAAGGGTGAGAGATTTCCCACGCTGTGTCTTTTCAGGAAAGAAACCAAATGAGTAGGGAGACTTGATATCAGCTGGTTATGTGACAGAATTCTGTCATCCTGGGTCTCCTGTGGGAATGCTGTCTGCTTATAGTGTATATGTTTCATTCAGTTAACATTTTGCTTAGAGGAACAGGTAATTGTGAGATGTTTGAACCTTAGTTCTTTGTCAGATTAAGAGAAGTTGATATTCCCATGGCATTGGATGCTATGCTGCTGCCTTTATTTTCTGCCTGGTAACTTGGCTTCCCTCCAAATTGAAGATAAAAGGCTGTATACTGCATTTTAATAAAATGAATTAAATGGGCATTTTCTTCACGAACCTGGTTACCTGTATATAGAGCTTAAGAAAATCTCTCTCATGGATGTAATTTGTTTTGAAATTTGGGATTGTAAACTCACTTCTGCCTGTATATTGCTAGAGACATGACAGTAAAAGCTTTTTATAGTTGAGAGGAAGAGTCACCTTTATGGGCTCAATGGAAGAACTACGAATTTTAAGCAGTGTGGTGGAAGATATCACAGGAGTGTACTCACCTAGGAGTCTCTATGCTTTACCATCAGCAGCATTAGCTTTGCATCAGACCATCAGCTTTTGCATTAGCTTTGAGGAGGACCTGGGAGAGCTGCACCTTCCCTTCTCACTGCTGATCTGTTGCCAGAGTTGAGATGTACAGCGATGCTTCCTCCTGCTGGGGTAAAATGTCCTCAGCAGGACAGCGTGCTGTGGGAAGCCATGCTGGGGTGTCAGCTGCTGCTGAGTCTTTGCACATTTGTATTGTTACACTGGTATTGTTCTTCCTTACACTCTTGGTTGTTGCAAGAGGCTGCAAGCTCACATAGTCAGTGGTTAGCCCTGGAATATGGGAAGACTCTTTCACTTGCCAGAGGGAGACTAGAATTAGGATGAGAATTTATCAGCTGTGGCTCCCAGAAACTTCCAGATGTCCTGGCATAGCCCTTTCCAGGACAGTATGTTATCAGAATAGGCTTTCAGTTTTCCTTACTCCGGGGGTATGAGATAGATGTGATTTCTGTTCATTCTCTGTAACAGATGACATCTTGTTTTTCATATGCCAGTTTCTTGTTCTTGATTAGTTTTTGAACTTATTCACTCTTCCATGTTGTTTTTTTATTGCTGTTATTTCCAGATGGCAGCATACATTAACCTGACATTAAAAAATTTCCATTTCCTTTCAATGCCATTTCTCTCTGCCGAGCTTTACACTTCACCAGTGTTTAAGCATTTCATCTTTGTCATTGTTTGATGTTGGTTTGCAGTTTATCGTTTCTTAGAATATATCAAATACATGTCTTCTTTTTGCACTTTTCAATGCCTGGGCTCGCAGCTCTCTGTGGCAGTGGTGGAACTGAAATTCTATAGGTGCTGTATTGTTGGTTGTAAGTGCTGGTTTCAGTGCAGAGGTACAGGCAAGGACAAATGTGACACTTCGCAGCAGCAGGGAGAGACCTTCTGGCCTGGGCAGCAGTGTCCTGATGGCTCTTGGGTCTCATTGCTGAGCACAGTATTTGCAAACCTTGAACACTGGCTGTAGCACAGGGATGCTCCAGCAGGTGTGTGAACTTGAAGGAGCAGCCACGATATATGCATGTCTTTTATTCTGCAGAAGGCTTGAAATTGAGATTTCTGTGAAAGGGGGAAGGCATGAAAATGAAATTAATTAATTAATTACATTTAAAAGGAGGAAGAAATTTATCTAAATATTTAAAGAGATATTTAGATATTGACATTCTGAAGAGGAAAAGTTGTTTCCTGGTTCCAGCTGGGAGAGTGTTAATTTTCTTCACAGTAACTGTGTTTTGGATTTAGTATGAGAATACTGCTGCTGACACACTGATGTTTAGTTAGTTGTGTTAGGAGCACAGCTGGTACAGCTGACCCCAGCTGGCCAGGGGGACATTCACACTGCAGAATGTCATGCTCAGTAAATAAACTGGAGGGAGCTGGCCAAGAGCTGCTGGTTGCTGCTTGGGCTGGGCATCACTTGTGTTTCTTTTGGTTAAGTCCTCTCTTTTTTCATGTCCATTTTTTTTTTTGTTGCTGTTGCTACGTATGTTTGGGGTTTTGGGGTGGGGGGTGTTTTTGGGCTTTCAATTAATTGAAATAAATTTTAATTATTAATTTCTTATCTCAGGCCACAGTTTTTACCTTTTTCTGATTCCCTTCCCCAGCTCCCTGGGGAAGACAGAGTGATTGAATGGGTCAGGGGTACTCAGTTGATGGCTGGGTTAAACCATGATAAGTACATCAGATGAAAAATGTCAAAAAAAATCTCTGCCAAAAAGGGAGTTTTCCAACTATTTTACTGATGAAACAATGTAAACTCAGAAAAATGCAAATAGATTTCTGCTTTTTCTGTGAGACTGAGCCTTTTGCTGTGCCATCCTATGCAGGAAATTGCAGTGTATGATCAGTGTACAAGAGTATAAATTGGCTGTATTTATAGATTATAGTTATGTAACAAGGGTTTGTTTTCTGACCTGCTGTTCCCTGAATGGAGCTCATCATGATCACTATGAGCAATCAAGTGGAGTTTTGCTGAATACAGTTTTGCAGGCAGGACCTCCTGATACCAGCTAGATAAAAACCAGCTTAGCAGCTGGGGATGATGCCTACTGAATCCATCATTCCCTGATTCCCTTTTCATGTACCCATGCTCCTACGAAAAGTTATAAACAAATCATTCAATTTATGACCTGACCAATAGGTATTTTGACTGTTGATAATAGCATTATAGTTTCTAATTACAGCAGTGATTAGAGGCTTCTAGACAATCAGACTGACAATTTGGGTGCAGTTTGACTTCAGCTATCAGAGTTCTGATGTTTCTTGCTGCTCAGTTATTTCTGGAGAGGTCTAGAAGAAAGATCTGTCAGGCAGAGAGTGAGGAAACATCAGGAAAAAGTTTGACAGCTGTGTGGGTGCATTTTGAGTAATAACATAGGGCTCCATTTATTGGATAAGGTGCTCAGCTTTAAGGCACTCTGTAGCTATGAGAAGGTGTCACAGGAGGATTCACACTCATCGTCTGTTGAGGCATTTGGTTGCTGTGGGATCTAAAAGCAACATCATGGTTTTATTTTCATCCTAGCATAGTCATCTGCTCCTTGCCACACCTGCCCAGCCCACAGATATTTCTGAAGCACTTAGGAGACTCCAGAGAAGTGAAAGTTCCATTTGAAGGAACTGAGGAATCTTTTTCTCTCTGTAATAGTTGTCTTCTGCATCTTTTAGTAGCTGCCCTCAGAGTTAGCCTAATGAACCCAAGACTGAGAAGTGGAAGATCCTGCCAGTGGAAAATCTTGGCTTGAGTTGGCAGATAAGTAAACCATTAAGAATTGGAGGCAGGCAGTAAAATTACAGGATATACATTGAATTTTCCTGAAAATTTAAAAATAATGCATTTCTCCTTTCTGTTGATATATTGGATACTCTTCTGAAAAAGACTAAACCTAGAACACATAAAGCTGTATTTCCTCAAAACAAAAATACCATTTAAGAGTTGTTCTATTTTCCTGTGTTCTGATTTCTTTCAACTAACACAATCCCAAAACAATTAAAATACCCTGAAATATACCCTTGCTTGTAATTCTTAAACAGATGTTTAAAATGAGCAGGGGATTTTGGTTGGTCAGATATGGACCCAGGTAAGCAGAACACATTACAGTTTGACTTGTTTTTCAGCAAAACCAGCCAGTTTGATCCTATGTATTAGTTCTGATAACAAAAGACCTGGTCCTTTGGCTGGTCTCCCCCGACTCTAATTAAAAACTGCTTCTTGCCTTGGGGACTGTACTCCTCTGTAAACCTGCCCTTTTCAGCAGCAAAGAAGCAGCTGTTAGAAATGAGCCCTGCGCTCGTTTGTTTCTCTTTTCTCCTGCTCTCCATGTCCCCCCATCTAGTAACAAAGAAGCAGGATGTTGCAGACAACAGTGAAAAGATCTGAGCCCATCTCTCTCTTCCCCTATTTTTCAGAAACTGTGTTTTAAAGGTCACCTTAGTTGCATATATGTTTGTAGCTCTCTTATTTCCTTTGCTGAATGGAGTTTAGCCTGATTTGTCATCCCAGATCTTAGTCATTTGGATGAGACAATCTCTAGTACATTTTGTATTCTGGCTAAGCTCCAGGTATATTCTGCCTGGCTTAATTTACTCAGTGCCACCAACAGCCTGATAGTTTTGGCTTCCTGTACTTGAGTTTGGTATAGTGTTGTCCACCACTAAACCCACCAATTCTAGGTGGTCACTGGGAAAATAGTAGTGGCTGGAAAGGCAGGCCCTCAGCCAGCCACACAACACCCAGCAGCACAGTGCTGGCTGGTGGTCTGGCCCCACTAGCTTAGGGGATATTGTTGCCAAGATCCCTAGAAAGCTTTCACAAGGATAACAGGTGCATAAAATATGTCCAGACTGGATTTTGAGCATGAAATTTGCCTCATGTTTACCTTGTTTGGAAAGAACATACAGCAGGAAGAAGAACTATAATAGAAATATTACAAGGAAAGCTCTGTCTATGGGCAGGAAAATATGAAAGTTAATTTTGAAAGGCATCAATAGTTTACTAGGTTTCATATTTGTATATTCTGTAGCCCACTCAGTGATGCCTCTCAGGGTTTGGCTGAAGTCTGTGCCAGAGATTAGTGGTTGAGATTTCTCACATCTTGGTATCTGTCTTCCTGTAGAAAATAGAATTAACTTGAAGAACAGTGTGGTGAATGCGTGAAATGTTATTAAAAAGTGTGAAAGAACAAGGGGAAGATGGAGAATTCAGAGCTGGAAATATGGGAAATGTGTTTAAAGCAGGACATTCAGTCTGGAAAGCAGTGCATGTAAGAATGAGATGCCTTTGAAAGATGTTCTTTGAAAGTCATTCTTCACAGAGAAATCACATTCTGATTTGTGTTTTGTATGGAGTTAGTTTTTATTATTTTGTAAACTCCAGAAAGTTCTCTAAGTTCTTATAAGAAGTTATTTTACTTCTAAAAGTGCTTTATTTTATTTATATAGCTATTTTTATACCGATAGATCTCTTTTTGATTACTGTAAGCTTGAATTTAGGCCTGAACAGGTGGTAGTAGGGCTAGCTTAGGTGAGTTCCAGCTGACTGTTGGTAGCAATTTTAATTTTTTCTGTCTCTGGACCAAAGTTTTCAAATGCATTTTAACTTTCAAAAGTTAGTCTTTTTTCAGAAGTATTAACTGCCTCTATCTACTTGAATGTGCTTATGTCTGGTTGAAGCAGTCTAATATTAGGCTAAAAACCTGGATTTGGGCTTAATGTGCTGGCAGTTATGAGCCGAGGCTTGAATGATCCTACAAGGGTCAGCTTGAAAAGCTTCATTTTTTTGCTTTATGCAGTGAAGTATGATTGCATAGGATGCTGAGCTGTGGAAATTAGTATGGGACAGACACAGTGAAGGGCTTCCAGACATGCTGAGGAGCTCAGCTTGAGGTTTTGGATTCCTCTCAAGCTCTTGATGAGCTCATTGGCCACAGCCAGCAGGAACTGAAAGCAGTGAGTGCCTCATCACTTAGTTAGTGGGGGCAGAGGTGACCCAAACAGTCCATGCAGAACAGATTAGCCTGGAAAGATTCCCAGGAATGAGAAGTATAAAAGCAGAGATTATACCTCCTTCCAGCAGGGTGGTGGAGAAGGCAGGCCTTGAATGCCCCCTTCTAGCATGTGCTCTAAGGACAGACATGGCAAGAAGTGCTCTCCTTCATGGAATAGCCTTGCTTCTTCCATCTGAGGTGTTTGTGCTGGCCAGTGTCAAGACTGCCCAGCCAGTTACTGCTAGGCCATGAAATAGTCTCTGCAGGGGGCTGTTTCTTTAGGCCAGGAAAAAGTGCTTATATACCATAGCTGAGGGATTTGCTCAAGAGGCTGTAGAAATCAAATATCAAATGCCTTCATTTCGGATGGGAGTTCAGAAGTTTTTTTGTGCCTATTGAAAGCACAGTCTGTGCTATTCATTTGAATTTAAAGTGGCAGATTCACAGACTCTGAAGAGCCCTTTCCTGAAATCATAGTTTGTGGATTTTTAAAAGCTCTTACGTTCCATATTGGAATATTGCTTGAAGGAAAGAAATCTTTGTTTTCACTCTAGTGTGCATTAGAAGGTTTCTCATGCTCATAGGAAAGAACTTTGCACTGTTCTATTTGGGAAACCTAGTTCTGCTGCACTTAGCACAAGCAGTTTAGTAGTATTTCTGCCCCTACTTGTCTTTGAATAAACCAGAAGGAAAACAACACAAGGCCTAATTTTTCAGTATCTCAGATGTTGACTTCAAACTTCCAGTTTAGATAAATATCTCTTGGAAGGAGAAGAAAAAGTTTGGGGAGCTGAGTAGTTTTTTGTCATATAGGCTGAGGGTTGAATGTTTGGAGTTTTTAACTTCTGGGCAAGTCACTGGGAAACAAAAGCCTGTGAGTTATCCCACAGCTACTGAGCAGGCATCTAGGATGGCTGATCCTTCAGAGGATGGAGAACCCTTCCTGCTTTCTTTGCTCACACATCACAGCATGGATGATCATTCATGTTTTCCCAGTGTCAGTTGTTTCTCTTGTTGGTCAAACAAAGCAATGGCTCCTATAGGCAGGGATGGTGGTTTTCAGGGCCAGATTGATAACCCTTGTGAAGTTGCTGAAAAGGAAATATTTAACCTGCTCTGTGGATATTGACCATCCCTATCAGTTTCCTTTGCATCCTCAGTGGTTGTCACAAGCTATTAGGATCCAGTCACTGAAAATATTTGTCCACTATTTTAAAAATACATACTTAAATGTAATTTGTTAAATGAGGTCCATACCAGTGGTTCTTGAGAACCATGTTTTGGTCCAGGGCAAATTGATCAAACTACAAACTATGGAATACACAAATTTGAAGTGAAAATGCAATGAAGTATTAACTTTGAAAGCACCAATGGTTCTGCTGTAATAAGTTTATCTTGGTGCCTCCAAGCAGTCCTCTAATGGGAAAAAAGTATTAAATTGTGTTTATGACATATTATGGCATTTCCAGCATTTCATTGCATAATAATATTCCCATGTTAGAGAAAAATCTATGTCCTTGCAGTTAAGCATGAGAATGTTCAAGAGTTCATTTTAAAATGAAATTTTACAGTCCTTACCACCATTATAGAGCCTAGCAGGATTTTATTAAAAATACTTGCTAAGGTATTTGTGATAATTTATGCTTCTTTGTCCAAACAATTGAACATGCAATTTAATTTAGAGAAGCCTGTGATGATTAAAATATGAAAAAACCAAATCATGCAAAAGCCGTTCCTTCTGTAATGAAATTAATATAATGAAATTTGTTCTGAGATTAAGGGTAGATCCTGTATCTGTATCTCATTTTTATAATTTTTTCAGGTAATGAGTTCAACTCCATAAACTTTATTGTAATATTTTAACTTTATAGAGTTTTTCTGGTTATAATTTTCTTGATTTTATGCAACTTACCCACTGTTTTTAATAGAATGTTAATAATACATGATATTTTCATTTCATTTGGTAATGTGTACACATTTAAAATAATGGAAGAACAGTTCTCTAGTACTCATCTATGATTCACTGCAGTGGTGCACAGTGTACTTGCAGTTCATTTCTAGTATCATCTGCAGCTGTTATAATGGTGCATTGTACATTTTCAGGCTGAGACCACTTGGAAATAAAAACAAGATTAAAATATTTCCAAGTAGTAAATAAGCAAAGAATGTTCTTCATGCACTTTACTACAGATGCTTTTACAGTAACTTCAAAAAACCTCAGGACCTACCTGGTAGTTTGTAGGTAATAATATCCAATTAAACTATATAATTTTCCTCCACACATCAGCTCCCTGAAACATTCTTGTGCATGGGGAACCAAACGGAGCATGCAGAGGTTTTTTTGTTGATTCAGTGTCAATAAATTCTGTCTGGTACTGGATTGCTGCCAACTAATTGGTTTTTTTTCTTTTTCTTCCTTTTCCCCTTCAGGAGTTAGAAAACAATTTATTTTTTAAGGGGACTGGGAGTAGAAATAGCTGTATATGCTAGCAGTGATATAGAAAAAATTACCCTTACTCAGTCATGCAGCTTGCACAATTCTTACAGGTATTTCCAACATATTAGTGAGTATTTTAATGGTTACTGCTGACACTTGTAAGAACTGTTCATAATCACTTGCCATTCTGTCCACAGTACACCTTCTGTGTGTGTGGGTGTTACCACAGACTTATTTTTAATTCTACAAATGTCATTGTGGGCTTCTGAGAGCTAATTTTTCTACCCTAGTGATTTCCTCTGCCTCCTCTCTGCTCCTGCTGGGTTTGGAAGCAGACATGTGCCATGACTCAAGCTGTCACCCATCCGCTGTCCCCTTGTCCTGCCGCAGCAGTGCAAGGAGTGCCTGCTGTTCATTGGACACCCTCCTACTGCTCCGCGGGGCTTGGGGCACTCCTGGCACTTCTCAAGGAGAAGTTATTGTTTCAGCAGGAACTGTGGCCCCCCACAGTGTTCATGAGACATTTTATTGGGAAGATCTAAAATACTCCATTGCAGAAATCACCTGCTGTTGTGATAAGAATGGTTCAGAAAAGTTTCTGATTGCAAATTAGTTTCTGGATTTACTTGAAACTGGGCTCTTTGTAGCTGCCAATCCCTGATGTGCACATTTTGGGACAAAAGTCTTTATTCTCTGAGGCTTTTCTCACTAGGGACTTACCTTGATGTTTAGCAGTATTTACAGTTTAAATTGTCCTGATTGGAAGTGAGAAAATGAGGAATGTGGGATTGTTTCTGCTTTCTGCCTGACTAAATATACAGACATTTTATTAAAGCAGACCTGTAGTGTAAGTTGTTTTGTTGAAGTGGGTTTTGTCAGTAATAAAATACAAGGTGAAGTCACTTCATTAGGGGGCAATAATATTGCAAGTTTGACAAAGATGATTTGTGCAGACAGGAAATAGTGTGTGGATCATAAACAGCTAAGGAGAATAACATAAATCATGGTAGGGCATAATGTAATGCACTGCAGTTTCTTACATGTTGTTTTCTTTGCCAGATAGAATTCCTTCTAATATTAAAAACGATGGTGAACTTTTTCTTTTTTGTTTTTTCAAGTGTGGTGTGAACAGCATGGACTAATAAAGAAATGATAATACAGAGAAAAGACATTATTTATTGCAGTGCTAAATAAAGATAAATGAATCATTGTGCAGATTACGAGAACATGAATGACTGAAAAGCAACGTATAGAGACTGTGGTGCACTTAGTGCAGGTGTGGTTTCAGGGCTAGAGCTGTTTAGCTGTAGCCAAAAAACAGGTATAATGTTAAAGTTTTGGGGTGTTTTGGTTTAAGTTGTATAACATTTACACTTGTGGAAAGAGCCTGGATTGATTTTTATATTGATTAGCAGTTTACTCAGGGGTTTTGACTGCACCAGGCTGGTACTTTTCCAGTATTTCCTACATTAAAAGTAATAAACTGCAGTAAATCTGATTACCCCCAAACTTAGCTATTTGAGAATCAGTGGTATTTTAATAAATTAAATATATTTTTAGCTCCTCCATTGGGGTTTTCATTTGAGAAGACACAGCTGTCTGAACACACTGTGAACTGAGCAGATCTGACTGTAGCATTTTAAGCTTATTGTATATCATATAGTTTGCCCCAATATGCAATGAGATGATGTTTTGGGGCAAACTGTTGAATTCCTGGTTATCATTTTGATGTGGTTAATCACATGTACAGTTGTAAGCTTAAGGTATTCCATTCCTTTTGGCAAAGATTCATCAGTGCATGAAATTGCAGAGAACACCCTGGATTTTCATACATGCAATTTCCTTCCTAACCACATTTCAAAATACCCTCTTCACTTGTATTTCCTTTTGTAATTCTTTTTGCCATAGGAATAGTAGTGTGTTCAGAGGCAGTCATTTAATTGTGATAACGTGACAACTGTAATGTTTTTTTTATTGTGAGCAGATCTGTCTGTTTCTCTTAGGTTTTCAAGGAAGTAACTTCCTGTTACAAATGCCACAGGCTGCAGAATCTTTAATGTTAGATGGTGCTTTAAGAGGTGGGCAGCCAGTGAATTAGAAATATGATCCTCTCATGCCAAGCTGGAACTTTGATTAGTCATTAGCAATAAATATGGAAGTCATACCAAAACTTCTTCCTCTTTCATAGATAAATACTATGTGTCATTCCTGTCTCTTTTGAAGCAATCCCTCCCTTTCTTTGCAAAAATGACCAGCAGCCAACATGTGGCAGAGCAGCAGCAAGCAGTAGAGTAGCCCATGAAATATTATGTCAGTTATGTAAGGATGAAGGACATAAAATAATACATTTATCAAGGGCCTTGCATAGACCGCAATAGCTGCAGTTTACCTAGGTCAATCTTTTTAATCTCAGTTTTTCTCACAATGCATCCTGTTTCTAGTGGATAATCTAGGCTGTGTCTGTCTCTAAAGCCCCATTCAGCTGTGGCATCTCTCTCACAGAGGCGAGCAGGCCAATATCAGTGCCTTTTCCAGGTGCTTTTTCAAATGAACTCTTTGATCCCACAGATGGTGCCAGGCTTCCCTTAGAACTGTTTGGCCCCACATGAAGAGCTGAGGCAGGTCCATAGGACAAGGCTTTAAAGTGCCAAACTTCCCACCAGCATCCAGCCCCAGCCCTTGGGGAAGTGCAGGGCTGTGCTAGTGCAAGGCGAGTGCCAGAGCCATGCAGGGTCTGTCACATGCACAGCCATGCACACCTGAGCAGCACAGGGCAGGAGCTCACAGGTGGGACAGGGTGGAATGGGCTGGGCCAAGGTGCCTCTTGCCCTTCTCTGAGTGGAAGTCCTGGGGCATGGAAAGCTGGAGGACAGTGGCAATGAATGACCCTCCTGGCAAGGAGGGATAGTAGGCTGCATAAGCTTTGGTGTTGTAATAACCCCTCTAAGTATAAATGAGCTGGTGATCACAGTAATTGTATAAAAATTGATCAATTTCTTTCACTGTGTTTTTCTGCTATTTTTGTGTTCTATAACTGAATTTCAACAGCGATAACAATGTGAAAAAAACAGTAGTATTCTGAACAAAATCTAAATTCACAAGAGGCCTATTTCTGCAGTTTGATTTTAATCCTTAACTGCTTGATTTACTTTCTATTTAATAGGAAATCCATCATGCTCTCAAAGAGCAAGTACTGTAAATTTTGAGACAGGGTAAAAAAAGAAACCACATCATCCAGAGAAATAATGAACATGAACCCCTGCTTTAAATTTGAAGCTCAATTCAGCCTAAACTATAGAGCTGCAGCTGGCACCTCATAACACTTAAGCAGTCAGTTCAATTTATCCTCAATGTCCACAAATGCACTTATAAACTTTCTTTAGAGCTTCATTTCTCTTCAGTGCCTGCCCCTGTGCTTAGGCCTTTTGCAGACCTCCCTGTACCCTGTTTTCCTGGGTGTGTGGAAAGTTCAGTAGCAAACCTGCAAACATCCCTTGTATTCAGCTCTCTGCAGCTGTGCAAACAGCACAATGAATTTCCAATACTCTGCCTTAAACATGCTCATGGATAATTGAACTTCAAAGCAACAGCTCTGCTAATTCTTTTATGAAGATGCAAATTACTTGTGTGACTTCTCACCAGACTGGGGATTTAATGGAACAATCAGTCTGATCTAAATCCTCCCCAAGGCATGAGCTCAGTTGGGGGTATTTCTGCAAGTCTAATCCGTACTTTGCTCACTGGCAGGGTGCAAAACTAATAGTAGCCTGGAGTAAGCAAAGTTTTCACGTTCAAATCCCAAAACTCAAGTTACCTCCTCTAATAATCTACATTATTCTGGTATTATGTGCAGGGATCAGGCATCAAGATAAAAGTTTAAACAAGAAAAAGAAACCAAGGTCTTCACAAAGATTTAGTATGAAAAGATGGAGTATTTAATAAATTTTTTTCTTTCAGCAAAACTGTGCTGAATGGTTGCTAAAATATGTGACATATTTGGCCCCAAGATACATATTTTCTGGGTTTTTTTTTTTAATGATCCTTAACTTGATAAATGCTTGGCATCTTCTCCTCTGACCATTACCATTGTACTGCCAGCTTTTAAATGAAAGGTTGAAAAATACATTATGTTCCTCAAACACAGCCAAGACAATTTGCCATCATGCTTTCCAGTTCATAGATGTGAAAGTTTAACTTCTAGCAATTGGGAAGTCCAAGTCTAATTAATTCAATATAGGAAATTAGGTCCCAAGAGGAATGAATAGCTTTGGTTATGCCTTCACAATTATGCCTGTCTTCATACATGCACCTAAAAAGAGCAGAAGTAATGTGGTTTTTTTTAAAGCAAGGTATTGTGAACACTTGTAAATAAGTGCAAATTTTAACTTCAAAATGCAATTTAAATTTCCCCGGAAGATCACATAAAAACTTATTGCCTAGATTTCCTATTTGTGATACAAGAAGAGAATCTTTTTTTCAGTCAGTGGTAAGGATGTGTGGGCTGAGATTTTGCACCTTTCAAGGTATTTCCATCTGAAATGTGAGTGTGTGTGTGTGTAGAGGGAGCTGACTGTTCTCCACTCTGAAACATGGCTGGGTTTTTCACATGCTTTGACGAGTTGGGAACTTCTCAAAGGGAATTACATATGGGACAGCTGGGTTAGTTTTGGGTGGGGTGTAGTTAGTTTCCTTCACAGTAACTTCTCTGAGGGTGTGTTTTGGATTTGTGCTGAAAACAGTGTTGATCAAACAGGGATGTTTTGCCTATTGATGCAGCACTTACACAGCATTCAAGGTCATTTCTGTTCCTCACCTCACCCCACTAGTGAGGAGATTGGGGGTACACAAGGAGTTGGGAGAGGACACAGCCTGGACAGGTGACCCCAACTGACCCAAGAGATATCCCAGTCTGTATGGAGTCATGCTCAGCACATGAAGCTCAGGGAAAGAGAAGGAAGGAGGGGACATTCAGAGTCATGATGTTTTGTCTTCCCAACTCACCATTATGTGAGATGGAGGCACTGCTTACCTGGAGATGGCTGAACACCTGCCTGCCCATGGGAAGTACTGAATGAATTCCTTGTTTTGCTTTGCTTGCCTGCATGTGTGGCTTTTGCTTTATTTATAAAACTGTTTTTAACTCAATCCATGAGTTTTCTCACTTTTACTCTTCTGATCTTCTACCCCATCCACCAGGGAGTAGTGAGTGCCCCTCTGCGGAGTGCTTAGTTGTCATCTAGGGTAAAACTACAACAGCCCTTTATGGTGCTTATTGTGGGGCTCAAAGGGTTTGAAATAGTTACAGGTTTGATTGGAATGTGCTAGATGGAATTTGCAGCTGTTATTGCTGTTTGGCTCATAATTGACAGGCTCCTGTGCTTGCCATGGAGCTCGCTGGCCTCACTGTGCATTAGAGTCTAGGGCTGATAGCAGCTGCTTTGTGCTTTGGCTGCAGCTGCAGCCTGTGCTGCTGATCCCCTCACCCTGGGACGTTCTGATCCCAGCACTGGCCATGGCCTGGGCTGGCACCCGGCCGGGGCAGCGCTGCTGCTCCTGTGCTGCTGGACTGGACACGCTGGAACTCCAGAGGGGACTCGAGCCACAGGAACTGTGACCTGTGCGGGAGTCTGCGGTGGGACAGGGACATCTGGGAGTGCCTGTGGCCATGGAAAAGTTCACAGTAGAGCAGGTACCTCTGGAAGTGCCTGTGGCTGTGGAAGTGTCCACAGCAGAGCAGGTTCCTCTGGAAGTGCCTGTGGCCGTGGAAGAGTTCACAGCAGAGCAGGTACCTCTGGAAGTGTCTGTGGCTGTGGAAAAGTCCACAGCAGAGCAGGTACCTCTGGGAGTGCCTGTGGCCGTGGAAAAGTTCACAGCAGAGCAGGTACCTCTGGGAGTGCCTGTGGCTGTGGAAGAGTCCACAGCAGAGCAGGTACCTCTGGGAGTGCCTGTGGCTGTGGAAGTGTCCACAGCAGAGCAGGTTCCTCTGGGAGTGCCTGTGGCTGTGGAAGTGTCCACAGCAGGGTAGGTACCTCTGGAAGTGCCTGTGGCCTTGGCCGTGGCTGTGTCAGTGCCACAGCCACGGCCCCCCTGAAGGCCTCGGGGCCCAGGGCCAGCTCCGTGCTGCAGCAGGGACACCTTGAAGCACCAGCAGCTGTTTGTGGGGCCCTGCTGGAGCCCCTCAGGGTGTGGCCATGGACAAACCCCAGCAGGGCAGGAACAGCCTGCAGGGACTGCAGCCAGGAGCAAGGCCAGCCTGGGCAGGTTTGCTTTCTGAGGGGACAGTGGATGTGGGTGAGGCCCTGCTGGAGCAGATCTGGTTCTGGGGGCACTGAGGCCCATGGACAGGGCCGTGCTGGCACAGCTGCCCCTCAGAGCCCCTGTGGCTGTGGATAAATCCATGCAGCAGCCACGTCCCCCTGGAGAGCCTGTGGCCCACAGAAATGGCTGCGCTTGGGGCAGGTACAGCCCTGAGGGACTGCGGTGACTGGGTACATCCAAGCCAGAACAGGGGTAAGGGGAGGAGTTCATTGCAACATTAAACATGATGGTCTAGTCCAAAGGAACTGGGAGTGGACATTGTCGTGGAAATACCTTAAACTTGTTGAATTGCATTTTATAAAATTACTGTAGCCACCTGAACCAAAGGATGACAAGCCTTACGTGAAGCAGCCCAAGTGCTTAGTTACCATTTGGGGTTAAGCCATGAAAATCTTGAAAGGTAAAAAATTGAATGAGACTTTGGCTTCATGGGGTGGATGTGGCAACAGAGGTACTGCTGGCAGCTCACTGGTTTGTACATTACCTTCACTAATACTGGGGCAGTAACAGATTGTCCTGTATAGTACCATTGTCCCCCTTGAAAGTCAGTCAGATTTCACCAAGGATTAAAAACCTCTCCTCCCTGTGCAGTGCCAGTTCTCTGCATTAGAGCTGGAGTGACACTAAACAGGCACAGAGAGCAGGAGTTGGACAAGTAGTATGTACCACTTATTTATTCATTATCTCATTTTTTTTCTCTTTTCCTCAATACTCTGTAACTTGAGACTCTACATTTTTTATTTTACCTCCTTGTGCTCCATTTCCCAATCTTTTTTTCCCTACTGTTATTTCCTCTGGGAATTTTTTTTCATGTCCAATTTTTTTCACAGTTTTGAAGAAAAAAATACAGCAGAGATGCTTTGAGCTTGAAGAGAACTTTAAAACATTCAGGCTTTAAGGGACTTCTGGGCAGATGTGGATTCACTTCTTTCTTTGGTGAGGAGGATGGAGAGGGCCCAGAGCATCTGGCTGGTCAGACAACCTTGGCAAGCAGGGCAGGTCCTGTCCCCAGCAACAACTAAAATGAAGTAGGAGCAACCTGGTGGGAGCTGCTCACTGGAGCTAAAAAAGGCACCCCAATCTCATAACAAACCACTGCCATCATTCCTCTTCCTCACTGATGGAAACAAAAATACTTAAAACATAATCTGAAATTTTCCCAAGCCTGGATAGTTGGTAGGTGAACAAGAGAAATCTGTGAGTGATAGAAAGCCCAGTAAGAGACATGTTCTTGTAGTGTCTTCCTAGCAAGCAGCATGGAGTTGAGTGATGGTGACCTTCAAATGCTGTATGGAAAGCATGATGCAGCTTCTCTGGTAAGGCAGTGCCATGAAAACCAATCATGTGAGCTAGGGAGAAGGAAATCAAGATGTGGTGATTCCCAGTGCACTCCCCAGGAGCTGGCAAGGGGCAGGAGCATGCAAACACCCATGTTCTTGCACCTTCTAGGAGTTTACCATGCCACCAAATTATCCTCTTAATAGAAAGGAAGTGCTAAAAGTGAGTGCAGCCATGTGCAAGCATCCCTGAAAGACATGGCCTGCTGGCACTTCTTTAAATCTGGCATTTAAAATTGCTCAGACAGATGGAATGAAAGTATGTAATAAAATGTGACATTTTATTTTATCATCTACATTTGTTAAGTGAATTCTTCTGATCTTTCCCACTTCCAGCAGCACTAACTGTGAGTCAGATTCTGACAATTTGCAGTTTGCAAAAACCAACTCCAGGGGTCAGGCAGAAAAACAATAAGTAATAATTAATTAAAGGATACACATTCATCCACAGAATCTGGTTATGGTGTGTGACAGCTCGGCCTAACAGAAAAAAAGACACGATTCCAAAAAGTCACAGCTTTTTAGGCAATGATTTGCAGAATACTTCTCAGTGCCATTTGTCTACTTTTTGGTCTTCCTTGTGTATATATATTTCTAAGTATCAAGGTTTTACTAGGAATTCAGAAGAAAAAATATATTTGTTTTCCTCTGTCTTCTAAGTTAGTTGCACTTGTTTGCTTTGGTGTGACACACCAAAGCAATGTTCTCCTGGTCCTCTTCAAAGCACAGCTCCCTTAGATCCACATTCTCTCCCTCTTGGTGCTTCTCTCCCTCCTGCCCTGGACACACTCCCAGAGCCTCTGCAGAGCACAGGTACAGCTGGCAGCTCTCAGACTGCAGCAGATTGCCACACACATTTCACTTCAGATTTTGTTGCTCAAGTGGAGCAAACCCTGAGGGTCAGCACTTTCAGCTTAGCATTGCTAATGAAAGGAGGAGGTGGAAAGCTGACATGAGCACAGACTGAGCCCTGGTGCTTTGAAAGATTGCCCCTTATCCCTCCTTTTATGATTTGGTCAGGGACCTCAGCAGCCATTACATCACTTAATGTTCATTTACTGCTAGATTGGGAATATTAAGCAGTAAATGATTGAAATTTAATTTGCAATTAAATTAAAAACAGCCTTCTCACTGCAAGAGAAATGTCATTGAGAACTAACTTAGTATCTGACAGTATTTTGCAAACAGCTTTACTGTAGTTTATAGGTAACACTTTTATAGGGCCTAGCCCAGACTTGCAATGAGTACTTGCTTCTGCTACAAATGGAAATAGCCTGCACCCTAGGACATAGTAAAAATACCTGTGCAGAGGCAAATAGTAATTCCACTGTGGCAGCAAGTAGGAGTTCCAACTCCAGGGAAAAAACTGCTGTGTTCATGCTTTCTCAAAACTGAAACATATCTGGGTCTTGAAAGGTAACAATCTAAGGATTGCAGTGTTTACATAGGTGCTTACAGAAATGTCTGGAAACAATCACAAACTACTAAAACTTGTCACTTTTTTTATTTCTGGCATCAATTTTTCCATCTGGCATCCAATTTTTCCAAAGTAGCCAAGAAAATACTGTCACCTGCTTCTGAGTTGTAGAAATGTGACCTCCTGGTCCCACCAAGTTTCAAACTCCTGGAAGCTCAGCTCCTCACTCCCCAAAGTGTTGTATTCCTCTCCATGTAAACAGAGAGAGGTCAGAACACTCAGGCGGCCACGGGTGGCTGACAAATATACAGCTGAATATAAATGAAGCCTCTGGTGTGCTTGTCTTCAGCCCAGGATCAGTGCTGCAAGGGAAACCCCAGCTCTGTTGTTGCTCTTGGTATCAGAGCTGTCTCTGGCTATGCAGAATCATAGAGCCATAAAATGGTTTGGGTTGGAAGAAACCTTAGAGCTCATCTAGTTCCAGCTTCCCTGCATGGCAGGGACACCTTCCAGCAGACCATGGTTCCCATCCAACCTAGCCTGGAACACTTCCAGGAATGGGGCATCCACAACTTTGGACAACCTGTTCCAGGGCCTCACCACCCTCGCAGAGAAGAATGTAAGTCATATGTACTTTTAAGAAACCTGTAACTTGTGCTGTTTGATGGTGCTGAGGAGCAAAGGCAGTAAGCGAATGAAGAGAGCACGACAGCCCACTGACTCTCATGTCCTTCCTTTCCAAGCAATGTAAAAAATACTCACTTTTTTGGTGGGTATTTTTTTCCATATCAGAAGTTATTAAGTGACCCTCGAGGAGCATTTTCAAGAAGCCACTTGCAAGTGGGGATATTTTCAGCAAGCGCACTAAACACCACACAGGAAGAAGAGCTTCCATCAGGGGATGGTTGGATGAAAGTTGAGATTTTGCCACTTGGGTTTTTGGTTGCACCTCTGAACAATACACAAACCAAGAATTATTTGCAAAAATTATTCAGTGACACATTTCAAATAGTGAATATTTCAAGTGAATTATTATGAGCCATACTTGAATAGGAAAAGAAGCAAAATAGTTGATGAATTATTCATGCAGCTTTAGCACTGATGTAATAAATATTACATGGTGTCAGAGGGAAGTGAAGAATTTTGAAATGAAGAAAAAAATTAACTACGAAGGAAAAGCACCTGAAAATTGGAGAAGGTGAATACAAAGATTTGAGATATGTGAATAATAATGAAGAGACTTAAGAGGGGGAAATAAAAAGGGTGGCAACTCTGAGTCACTTCAAGAGGCAAAATACTCTTCCTCTTTAGTTCTTTCTCTACAGAGAACACACAAACTTCCCAAACTTCCTTTATCTCTGTCTAAATACTCTTCCTCTTTAGTTCTTTCTCTACAGAGAACACACAAACTTCCCAAACTTCCTTTATCTCTGTCTAAAAACAAAATGAGGGAAACAAAAGAAGACACCCTAGAGTCAGCCAGGTAGGAACATATCTAGATCTGGCTAAGGGAGTTACATGATCAGAGGTACTGATTTATAAAAGGGCTGAAATGCAGAAAAATGCCATTTTTAATATCAAACAATGTCTTATTTATTTTGCAAAGTGACTTTTCTACAGCTTAATACTGAAGTAGGAGAACAGCACTGTGTATTTCTTGAGGACAGAATCCCTAAGGCTTTCATTATGCTCTGGGTACACATTCAGCAGCTTTAGCTGCTCTGCCACTGATCATGTCTGAATGGTCAGTCAAATCTGCTTTGTCATACTGTGTTGAGGAGCAACAGCGTTAATTCCAGGTTTGTTCTTCTGCTCAGACGTAGTGTGTACAGATTCTCATTAGTCTTATCAGTTGACTCTTCATTTTAATATTCAAAAAACCTAATTTTTTTAATCCTATTTTTATGTGAGAGAGGAATTCAACCTTCTTTTTCTTCCAAATGCGTTCCTATTGACCTCTCCTTTACAACAGTAAATAGAAAATAGGAGAGAAAAAAGCAGCTTAAAAAACCATCATATTCCAAACAGATTTTGAAACAAAATTTTTTTCTAAAGTAGAAATGGGGACATGTTACATATTTTTTCCTTATTGCCAATGGACTTGGTCTTCTTTTAACCTCAGGAGTTACATATTAAGATGAAGTGTTTTACGTTCATCATTTCTGTAAATGTCTCATTTACAAAATCTGTCATGGGCACACCAGTCGCCTCCTCATTGGACATTTACCAGCCTTGGCATATCAATCTATCTCTTGCACATCTGCTCAGAAAATGTAATTAGTTACACCCATATGCTGCAGAAGTACATGATAAAACTTAGGAAACAGAAAAGGCCGAGAGACTTGACAGCCTTTCTCCTTCCTACTATGTGTATTTTGTTGAAGTCTTAGGAAACTGAGAAGCTTTTCTTGCCCTCTGCCACAGGGTGGGGATATCACCGTGTCCTAAGCAGCTTCCAGAGATAAGGCAAAGCAATGTACAGTTTGTTCTAGTAGTGATCACTTTGGAACAATAATTTATAGTTTAAAAATACATAGTATTCCCCAAACAGGCACACCTTCTTTTCCTGGTCATTAAAATATTATGAACATTTCCTTGCAAGGAAATGTTAGAAAAGATGGGCAAGGAGCCTCATCAGAAGTTTTGACATGGGACTCCAAGATGAGAAGCTCTTGCTACAGCAAATGACACTCATATGCAGCGAGTATGGAAACTCTCAGCTTGTTGATCAGCTTTTTGTCAGCTCTGCTCAAGCTTGCTGGCAAGTGCCAAAGGAGAGAGGGACTTAAAATCCAAAATGGAGCTCTGCCTCAGCAACCAAAAGTTGGTTCAGTGGCATCTTTGTGCCGCTGGCTTGTGGATAGAACTATTCCATGTTCACCAATGCTCAGCCCCTGCATACACTGGACGTGTCTCTGCAAAGGGGATGAGTAGAGGGCTGGTGTAACTCCCTTGGACTTCTTTCAGGTTCCTTTTTTTCACTAGGCAATAGTAATTACCTTGCTATGGATACTGAAACAGAGCTGTTACAACTGTGATTTATCCATTGATAGCAGCTTCTTCAAATTTCACCCCAAAAAATGAAATATACTCTGGATAGTTCCATCTTCATGACATGGGATTTGCAGCTTTTCTCAAGAACTGTTGTAATGAAACGTTAGTTAAGTTTTTCATGGATAGTACATTATCAGCCTCGGTGATGTGTTTAAAACCCAAGATTAAACTTCAATTCTCAAGAGATCTGAGCTTTCAACAGGTCCTCACGGTGTGGATCAGGAGCCACTGGCCACTAGTTATATAATACAGAACAAAACAAATTCTGTAAAGGCTGAACTCTGTCAACTCTGTTTCTGTGTTTCTCACTAAAATCCAAGACAATGTGTTACTGTTCACTACATTAACAAAGTCATGGTGATGTGGCATTACAGAAAAACCATTTTAAGTTCATCTCTGACATACCACATTTAGCTGTGTATGTTGTTTCATGGCTCTACATTTTTCTTAAAAAAAGCCCCAAACCCATTTTCAAATTATTAGCATTCTTTTACTTCAGCAGGGGGTTCAAAATCAAAGCTGTTGTACCTCCAGCCTCCACTTTTTCTTTTAGGATTAACTGGGAAAAAAGAAAAGCTTTCATAATTACAGAGATTTAGCTTTCTTTATAAACTTGCTATTTTAAGATCTGTTTACAAGATGACAATATGAAACATCATTCAAAAACAGTGTGAATTGATTACATTCTTCTGAAGAACATGTAGCAGTAGAATATGCATTTGTAACTGTTTTCTACAGCTCTATAATTAAGATTTTATTGCTTCCCTTCTAAATACATTGCCATTGCTGAAGAACAACTGAGATAAATTAAATGGAACAATGGAAAATGCTGCCCCCTCCCCCCAAAAATCACCTTCCAACCTTTTAGAAAAAGGTCGCAGAAAAGACTGTGGTCAGTGCCAAATATAGGAGTAAGTCAAGATAGTGATTACAGTTTTCTGCTTCTGTTTCTTTTCAATGAGCAAATTCTCCCCAAATACTGTTAATAATTTGAATGTTGATCAGTTGAGAGACAGTCTTTGGTCTCTTCATTAATGTCCATGGGTCTTGGATTACAGCATGGTGATGGTGTAGTCAGCAATCACATTGGGAATGTTCAGGTGTCTCAGAATGAATGAACAAACCCAGAAACTCAAGAAACACCATATAAATACATTTGAATGCTTAGAAATACCCAGAGATTAATTTCTGCTCTGATTTTTCATTTTTAAAAACTAAAATCAATACCAGTAAATTAGTAAAATATCTGTACCACAAAAAATGAATTAGAATAATCTAACATCTGGATTCATGTTATTGGAGAGGGACTCCAAAGAATAATCTTCAAAACCCTGCACTGTATTTGTTCTGAATAAATACTTTTGATAAATGAGATGACATATTACAAAGCAGAGATGAAAAAGTACTTTTTTCCATAAAGGTCTTCCAGAAGACAAACACTTTTAAGGGCAAATGAACATGTATAGCAATATCATCAAAATCATCAAATTGCAGATGATTTTCCAGGCATGGAAGCCAGTTCTCATGGCAACCCTCACAAACTCTACATACACATTCAGTGTAGGTAGCAACCCATATAATGTAGGACCATTTCAAGTTAAGTGTTAAAAACTAAGCTAAATATAATTTAAACCATGAAAGCAAATATCCTTCTAATTGTATCCAAGGTATTCTTTTCCTTCCGTCCTATTTTCTGATTTTCTATTTTCTGAAATCTATGTCTAGATTGCAATCCAAGTGACAGATGCCAGTTATCTTTTTACCACTCCCAGAATCTGAGTAAGAGACAAAGTGCTGTTCCTCCTTTTGCTCCTCAGCATCTCTGGGCAGTGGGGTGGCCAGGAGACAGGGATTGTCCTTGCCCAGCATGTGCCTGGCTCCCAGCCCTGCACACCCCTCTCTGTGCCACCTCCTCAGGCCAGGCACTGTGCACTCTCTCCTAGCATGGCTGTAGAAGTCCTTATTAAACCTGGACCAGGTGCTCAGTGCATGAGCAGAAACCAGGGCCTGAAGTGCTTTTACAGCCATTATGGAAAGGGGAAAAATAGGGGATGTCTTCTATTGGCATCTCTGCATTTTAACCAGATAGGATTTTTCAGTTTGGTTGTGAGAACCTGGCTGAGACTTGCCAGGTTGACCCAGTACTGCTGTTCTGTATTAGATATTCTGGATAGGGATGATGATCATCTGTACTAAGAGTCCCTCTGCTTCAGCAAAAAGTCACACATGAAGAAAAGGCTAATAGAAATAAAAGGTTCTAGGTTCAGCTTGTAGCAGGAGTGTATTTCTTCTTGAACCTCCACTTATCGGGTATTCAGAGTGTTACTGCTGTCTGTCTTGTTGCAATCCTGTTTATAGAACTGTACATTACAGAGAAATTAGGAGCTAAAAACAGCAGGCTAAATTGAGTATTAATAAATGCAAATAAATGCTCACTGGGGAAAAGCCAATTCTCCTATATATACACACTGATGGATATTAAATTATTCAGTAACCTTCAGAAGAGCTCTGTGGACAGTTCTGTGGAATGGCAGCTCAGCATTCAGTGGTACTTCAAAAAATAAATTAGGAATATTATATACTTTGACAAAAATCAAAGTATAATTATGACAACATGTACACTTCTGGTGTGTCTGCATTTGGAACACTGGTTGCAGCGGAACTAGAAAATACAGAGAAAAGCAGTAACAATGAGCACAGATGTGAAGTGCCTTTTGTACAATATGATGTTAAGCTATGGCTTTTCCTGTGGGAAAACAGGCAAGATTTGGAAAACATGCTAGAGGTCTGTAAATTCTTGAGTGGCACAGGGAAGACAAATAGGAAAGAGTTGCTCATCTCTTCTCACAATTTAACAGGCAGAAGGTGTTACCTGAAGTTGTTGGGCAGCTCGTTTAGGAGATCACAAAATTAATTGATTTTTCCTACATATTAAGTTGTGGAATTCATTGATATTCATCATGGCAAATCCTATGAGTTTAGATGAAAAAAAAAAGAAAGGGAAAGCCATTAAGGCTATTAAGCATATTGATAGAAGCTCTGATGTTAAAAAAAGCATCAGGAAGGTACAGTGGGAAAAGAGCACAGTCCAGCCACGTTGTTCTTCCCTTCCTCCTGCAAGGATCCACTGCCAGCATGGCTGGACAAGAGCCTGTGAAGCACAGCCCTTCAGCACTGCCCTGCCCTCTGAGCACAGACTCACCTCTGCACGGGGAGCTGTCCACATTGGGAGAGATTCATGCCCCCTGCAGGATTTCAGGAGCACCTTAACTGACACCTCATAGATAAAAAAAAGAGAGCTGAGCTTTCACTGCTACTTCATGGGGGCAGCATGAGAGCACTTTTCCTAGCATTGCTGAAAAGGTCACGCTGGTATTCCAGGTCTTATTTGCAATATGCATTTTTTAAGATCAAAGCCCCAAAATCCTTGCCCAGCTTAGACAGGTCCACAGCCACCCAGGAGCAGCAGCCACGTGCTCTGGAATTGTCCCCTGAAGCCATTAGGAGACTGACCAGAGCAAGCTCACAAAATGCCACCACAAAAGGTGCAGGTGATGACTGAAGCCCTGCTCTTCTGCAAGGCCAGAGCCCTGGTCAGGCTGTCTCTGATTCCTGGACCTCATTGTTTCCATATAAAGCCTGTGGTTTTCTCAGACCTTGACCACCAAAGAGAACTGCAGAAACTACAGCTGCAGACTGAAGGACCTACTGGGTGGAGTAATTCAGTGACTGGACTTTATTGCATATTGCGTGAGTGAATCAACTCATCATTTTAATGCAAACCTCTTATTTTCTTAACCCCTCCTCTTCCACACTGATTATCTAAAGAGGAAAGAAGGTGAGGATTACAGGAGTGTCAGCCATGGGAGCAGGTTTCACCCTGCAAACTCCAAATGGAAGTTCTTGTGTTGGCAGGATCAGTGCTGTGACTAATGGTGTCACTGTACAGTCTGTTTTGTGAACTGTCACTTTTTTCTTTATCCTATAAAAAATGTCAAATTGAAGATGTCTAATAAACATCTAAATAATACAAACTGAAAACTAAATTATCAACACTTTAAAGCAGCAATAATCTCACAGAACATGTTTGGCATCTTTATGTCCTACGTTGCCATTGGGCAACTAGAAAGATCTATTAAAATAATACTAAAGTACTAGTCCTTGAGGACTACATGACATAATTCTGTATGTACAAGAAATTACACAAGAAAGAGAATCTAAGAAGCATGCTAAAATACCAAAATACTTCTAAAATAGACAAGGATACAGACTGACGACAAACTTTCCTCTTCAACTTTTTATTAAAATTGAGCTATTTTTACATATTTAAAATACTTTATATCAAAATTACACAATATTTATGAAAACAATTGTATGCAAGTGCATAAAAATATGTAAAATCAGAGCTAAGCAATATAAAGCAATATATAGCATGTTTCAAAATTTATTTCAGGACTAGAATACCTGAGTGCACAATAAGCTGGTTTCCTGCATTTCACTGATTTTAACAGTTAAATTTAATAATGAATCTGATCTCATATAAAGCACTTTGGTTGGGAGAAACTGCATGGAAAAGGCAGAGATCAAGCAGAGATATTACTCAAGGTCTGTCTTCAGAATCTTCATCCACATGAAGATCCACTGTTTGAGATGCTAGGAAGGACTCCCACGTAGCAAGGCACTTTAAAAAACCAAACACATACATATGAGTACAGCAGAGAGATTTCTGCGAACTGTTAGCCAAGGAGAAAAAGAATTTAAAAAAATAGCAGAATACACACACATTGTCACAAGCTGCTTTTGTAGGACCATGGTAAAAGCAAAATACGGTTTCCTAGGCAGCTCAGTATATGCAAAATGTTAGCTAACATGCTGAGTGAGCTGTAAAGGTCAATTTTACATAATGACAGGCACACACTGTGAGCACTGTAATTGTATGTTGTAGCATGGAAGATGCTAACATTAATTATGCTCTTCTTTAATCTCTTCCTTTAGTTACAGGCAAAGATCTCTTCCAAATAGAAAGCACATTGTCAGGCACCGTTCCCTTGTAATCTCTGTGGATTCCTAATGTATACCAAATTTTCCTTCCAAGTTAAATGAAACCATTTTTTTTTTCTAAATAAGGAGAGAATTCATTTTTCCCCAGAGTAATGGGAAAGAAATAGAACCAGAAAGGCAGAGGCTGGGAGTAGGGAAATTGTTATCCTTACAAATGGTGTTTCTTGCCTTATGGAAAAATGTATTTACAATTGTAAAAACTATTTTTTTTATCTGAAGCATCAATTCTGCAGGCAGTAAAATGAAAAAATCAGAAAACCAACAAAACCCCCCAATTACTTTGGTTCAATTTAGCTTAAATGAGTGTTGGCAGCTTGGCAAGCCATTCTAAATCATAAATTATTGTTGAGAGCCATGTCACAAGGTAACCTGCAGTGAGCTGATGCTTGTTACCCAAAGCACCAGGTTTCTACTATTTTAAGTCTGTCAGTAGAACAGAACAGGCAAATTGCTGCAGTAATTTCCTTGTTCTGATGCTATTGAAAAAAAGCCCTTGAAATGGAAATGTTCTTACAAAATTTTGACTTATACATTCATACCTATTGTTCTTGACAATGCAGCTGATTTACTACTTCCTCTACACAGTTTTTTTTCCATGAAGAATCTTTATTATGCACCATAAGTAAGTCTTCTGAAATTTCCCAGGAAACATATATTAAAACCTGGACAGCACACTCCATTTACCTGAACTTTGAATTAAATCAGTCCCCTGAAAACAGTGTTATTTCCTAACTGAAATCTTTTGCCATCAACTATTCAAGCCACAGCAACCTGCTAAGCCCAGTGCATTGAAACACCTTGTATCCATCTGTCATTGCTTAGGAGACATGAAAATGACCCTGCTTGAACTTGCAGCCACCTAACTCCATTAGACATTTCTTGTGAATGACTTCCAAACTCTGCCATGAAATATGGAGATTTAATCATACTACACTGAAGAGCTAGGTCCTGGTATAACTGCATGTCTGTGTGTAAGCAGATGAGTGGGAGGATCTGATAATGTTAAATATAAGCTTGAAGAGAAAAACAAAGAATACACACAGGATGACTGGAGCTGGGGGAATCCATGATGATTCAAGGATACAGAACCAGGGGAACCCATAAAATTAAGGGTGACAAAAGTAACAAGAAAAAGAAAAAAACAAGCAGTAGCTTTGTCTCTAAAGACATAAGAAAGTAGAACAAGTGGGTCTGCAAGAAAATGAGAGCAGTTGAAACAGCCAACTGATCTAAAAGATTACAAAGAAAAAGCTTAGCTTCTTTTTGCACAAGTTTTTGGCTATTTTCAGGCACGAGATCATTCCTGTTGTTCACACTTTGTCCCCTAGACTATGGATACCATGAATTTACTGCCCTAGTCTTTCTCTTCAGATCTTGCTGACAAAAGCCCCAAGTAACTTCTGCTGCTCTTGCACACAACAACATTACGCTACTGTTCAGAGTGTATCTAAGGTCTGAATTACTGTGAAAAGAGAGGACTGACAGGGTAAGATTCATGCGGAAATCTGCTTTCTTCATTGACTTTTTGGAGAAATATGATTTTGAAATGGCACACCAGGGAGAAACAGTGAAGATACTGCCAGCCTGAACAGTGAACTACAAGTGTTGAAAACTGATTTCTGATTTAAAAGGTCTTTTTTGACCTTTTGTATAAAGCCTTAAAGTTTGATCATTAGATTCTCCCCTGCTTCATGTGACACTGTGGCAGCTCAATCTATCTGAGAGGTTTGAGCTGGAATGTGGCCTCTTGGTTTTGAAATGTCAGTGAGGCAGCTGCTACCCATGTGTCTTCACTGTGGCACTCAAATTCCTCAATTTCTGTTTGTTAGAGCCCAGCCTGGATCACCATCCTAGAAAGCTGCAAGGCACAGCTGTTTTTCTAAACTTTTTCTAGGTGTGGTACAAAAACCCATCACTTTTTCTTGAAGAGTCTTTCATTGGCAATGACAGTTGTTTTTTTTTTGAACCACAGTTTAATTAAATTACCACATAAGTCCAAGTTATGTTATTCCATCATTTCAGTAATGTGAATTAAAATACATGTATCAGCATTGGCTGCAATGTATAAATGGCTTTGTGTTATCTTTGCAACACTGAGCCAAGCTGCACATGTTAAAATGCAATCACAATACATTGCTTAACCAGATAGATATGATCTACTGAAGTCTGTCCAGACAAAGATGCAAAGCATTTTTTCCACACAAGTTATTCAGCTTATAATTTATCCCTGTTTATATAACCAATACGCATTTTTCAAAATGTAGGAGCAATGGTGGCTCATTTCACTGTCAGACATCACAGTGCTCCTACAGCTGACAAATTTTATAATTAACCACACCAAAACAAAACTAGGTCCTTGTGCCTTAGGCTCAAGCTTTTCACATTGTGAAGCACATTATGAGCTGCATAAACGACATTTTGTTAGTGATGTATATTTCAACATTATTACCGAATGATTTTACTCCATTCTCCTGGGAGGCTGAAAATGGAAATCAAAATAGAGGATCAGCCAGTTTTCACAAAGGAGACAGGAAGGGAAAAAAACCCAGAAAATCCAAACTGAGGAAATTAAATGTGTTTGCACAGGATTGAAATTCATAATCCAGTTACTCGTAAAAGTCCAATGGAAAACATAGAAAAGCCTAAATACACAAAATGAAATAGCAAGAACTTAAATAAGGCTACTTTACCTAAAATATTCTGATTACTACCGGAGGACACATATCTACCCTGCAACATCATTCTTAGAAAAAGCAGCCAAAAGTTTTTCATGTAGTACAATAGCATATATAATGAAAAAGGAGCTATAACAATAGAACATGTAGTAAGATGCTAGCAGAAGTAGTGTGTCACATGCCATGAGTGTTTCTGTTCCAGTTCCCAGTTATCCGTGGCTGATACCTTAAAAATAGCCCTTATGATGGAATTTTTGGAGTAGAATCTGAAAATGAAGTCTTGTTTGTGTCTGAGAGAATCAGAAAGTATTTTCATGATTTCTGTGTGCAGGGAACAAAAACTAGACCACACAGAAATAGTAATTCTCACTCCAAAAAACATTTCCTGAAATTATTTTTAAAAAATTTTAAAGGTTTAAGTGAATGAAGGTTTAGAGATAGATCTGCCTTTGAAACAACATGCACAGGAAAAAACGGGCTCAGATGGGGGAGCTTTTGAAAATCTCATGAAGTTTGGTAGCTGAACTCTCAGGTGTGGCTAAGGTAGGATGTGATCAACACACAGGAGCAGCCAACTTTCTGCTACATGAGCAAATGGCTGCTTAAATGCATCATTACAGAGGCTCTAGGGCAAATAACAAATCTCATCTATTTTTCTACAGCTTTTACAGAACTGAGAGGTACATAAGGGCTTTGGAGTTAGAGGGAAGTTGCTGTAATGGGGAACAAGTATTGCTTTGCCCTAATGAATCTTTTGGATCAATTTATGCCTGTACAACAATGTAGGTCACAGAAATATACTAAATTGTGCTTGAAACACTTAAGAAAATCAGGAAATTATTTATATTTTTGAAAAAATAGCAAGGTGTGCCAATACCAACAAGACTCTGACTATATCAAAGGTAACTGATTTTCTGATTAAGATGCAAGGGTTTAACAGGATTCATTTCACATGAGATAAATAAAACCAAATGCTATGCTTAAAAAAAAAGGTTCATCCATGCTCAAGAAAAAACAGATTCTTTCAATGCCAAAACTAACTATTGTCCCATTTTAGGAAAAAACACCAATCTGTTTGCATTTCCTGGAGTACCCAACAAGCAGTGGAAATGCAGACTCTGGTATATTTTCTAGATTTACAATGTATAATTAGTCTTTGGGTTGGGCTATAAAACCTAGCCACTTATTCTGGTGGTTTTTCTGAAAAGAATAGGTTACCAAAATTCATTGGCTGCATATGTACTAACTGTACTAAACACATGAGAAAAAGTGAAAAATTTAGCATATGTTTAATTGCTTCTATTCTTTGAAGCCAGAGTTCAACAATGCCTGGTTTGGTTCTGCTAGTCTGCAGCAACAACACTTCAAACCTGCCAGCTAAGTAACACTGCCAGCACCACCATTAATTCTGTATCCTGCTTTGGATTTAGTGATGCTGCATCTTTAGAATATCTATTTCTAAATTAATGAAAATATTCATGGTGACACAGTTTTCTCAGATGAAAGCTCCACCCTGTGGACAGTTTGTGATTCCAGCTGTTTGGCAGATCCCTCTTCTGGACTAAGCTGTCAGACAATGGTGTCATGCCTAAGGCCTGACAAAAAGAAATAAAATAAATGGTATGGTGTTAACACATGCTGAATCAATGCTATTTACTTCAGAAATAGGAGTAAATTGATGAACTTTTAAAAACTAAAACCTTTTCATTTTGTTTCAGAAAGTCCTCCTTATTCTAGCAATGCATTTAATGTCATTGTAAGTACAATATTATTTTGGATCTAGGACTTTGTGGAATACAGAGAGACTTAAGGATGTATTCAACTCTTTTCCACAGGAAAGGAAGTACAGAACTGTATGAACCACTGAGACCAGCTACAGGAATACCAAATGATTGGTCAGTCATGGTAATTCTTAGCTCCTAAATTATTTTAAATATATTATAACAAAGATTGCACATTATCACTTGAAAGCTTTCATTTTCACAGGCCTGCACAGGAGCACCCTGTAAATCTGCAACACTGGGCTTTCAGTCACATCTTTGTTGCCACAGCATGGAGAGACACAAAACAGCTGTAGAAACAAAGGAATACTTCTTATCCAAGTTTAATAAATGCACATAGCTAGTGAACTGGAAGACTACAAGAATAACTTTTAAATTGTAAATCTGGAGAAACATAATTACAGGTAACACTTTAGAGTAACATTTATTTCATGTGAACATTAATTCAGCTGAAGGAAGAGATACTCTTTTATGCTAGCTAAGTGATGCTTGACAAGTTGACAGCACAATCCTTAGGTGACTACAATTAAGGTAAAACCCAGACAAACATAAGGTCATATTCTTTGCCCATTGTGACAAAGATGAAATGACATTTTGGAAATTCTAGTGTATTTTGGCATGCTGCTGGGCTGGTTTTGACCACAATGGCTTGGGTTTATACAGTTTTGAAGGGCTGCATTCTCTACTGCAGCAGCCATCAGAAAATACAAGATTGCCTTTCTCTCAGTACTTTGTGGTTCCCAAAATGTAAGGGCTGCAGAGAATGACTGTGAACAGAATGACTCCTCCTTTGGTTGTGTGCCTGGGAAATGCAGTCAGCAAGGGGAAAAATGAGAAGCACAGTGAAATGCTGCTATAGAGAAGAGAATGGGACACTGCTCGTGGAGAGGCACAAATAGTTTAACTGAGGGGTGGAGGAAGTTGTGGAAAGGATGGGAAGCAGGTAGTCACTAAGTTATAAAACAGGAGATGATTCCTCATAGGAGCTGGACAGAAGAACTGGGTGACTGAATCACATTCACAGCATCCATGATGCCTGGGAAAATGCACAGATCATACTTTGGGGAAGAGAAAAGGCAGAAAATAACATGAGGGATGTTACAGCAAGAAAAGGCTTAGTAAGCATCAAATGGTGCATCAAAAGTCTGAATGAGTAACTTCAGACATGTGAAAGAATGCTAATGAAGCAAGTAAAAACTGAACAAGTAAAAAGCACTGTAACAGACACTGTGTTTGTGCATGAGTTTAACGAGTCAGACTCAAACTATTACATTTAAGGTTGGATTCTCTTTCCTACTGAAAGCATAAAAATAATATTCTGCTTCTCAGGTTCTTGACATTCCCTTCCTGAAGTTTCACTCCCAAACAGCAGGAGCAGATGCCAGAGCTTCTTTTCCTGCTGCTTTCTGGAGTACACACTTGTAGTTTGAGATACATGGACCTCTGACATTAATCAGTAATCACTTCTCTAATAATTAACCATCACCATTAACCACGGGTCTTAAATAAACGATTTTTAGGGGAGAACTCCCAACCAAAATATTAAATTTATCAAGTTCTTTTGAATATCATGATTAGATAATGATTTTCTGATAAAACAGAAAGAAATTGGTAAGCTCTTACTTTGCAAACAAGGAGTGATAGAGTTTGCACAATTATTGCAACTGCTCTACAAAGATAAGGTGATTTTTCTAAAATGTAGGTCTACAAAGATGTAACAGCAAAACCATTTAATGAAGATTTCATTATTCAAGAAAAGCACCAAGAAAAGATTGTGCCTCAGTATGAACCAAGTTGTCTGGTATTTTAGAGGCTATTTAAGAAGAACCTCTGTCAAGTTCCAGAGACAGCTGAATAATTTTCTACAGTTTGTGGCTTAAGAACAGTAATTTCATGTACAATATGTGCTTTGGTGCTCAGGATTAAACTTCTAATTCAGCAAAAAAACATTTCTAGACAGGAAAAAGAACCAAATAATTATTTTTATATTTTAGCTAATCATTCACAAAGAAAATATTCTAATATATTCAGCATTGTTTTAACATACATATTGCTGCTATAGAAGTCAGAGACCATCAATAAATGAAGACAATGTTAGAGGAAGCCAAAAGCTTGCTGCCTGATTTCTGAAAATATTTTGATCTTAATATGTAACAACAGATTGTCAATGTCCATGCATCTCACAGACTGCATGTTAATTAATTAGACTTGATGATCAAGAGCTCTGTCTTTTCAATTATGTTTTAACAAAATGATTTGTAAAATCAGAGCACTGCCATTGGCTAATGTGCAATCCATAAAAGGCTCAGACTACAGGACTGAAGTTACCAAATATATCTGTGAAAATGACTAATTTATGATTAATAGATGGCTCAATGCATTCCATTTTTTTTCCCAAAAGTAAGGAGAAATTATTTTTAAAACTTCAAGACATCTGGGATATTTTCAAAATGCGCATTTCAATCAACATTGTGTTCCCCATGAGGAAACTTCACAGAATGCTTCATGTATTTTGTTATATGTTTTCAAATTCTTCTTCTTAGCATATATTCTTGGAAATTCTTACCAAGAATATTACCTGAGGCATTTGAGCTGAAAATAAAAATCTGATGGAATCACATTTAAAGGTTTTTCTCATACAGGTCTGAACGTTCCAGAGGGCTTCTTCAAGCTCTCACAGCAAAATGTTTCCAAACTGAAACATAGCAGCTGACATTGAACCAAAAATCATGTTCCAAGTTGTTTTGGTTAGTAAAACAAGAGTGCCCTCTGTCGATGATGAACTCAGGATCAACGACTTGGGAACAATAAAACATACTCTGATTGAAATCTGTCAAATTAAGGAAAACTGCCCCACTATTCCCACAGAAACTGATGCCAAAGTTATCAAATGTTTGAACTAAAATGGAAAAATTCCTCTTTACAGAGAACCCATGGACGTCTTCACTGAAATAATGAAAAAATAACATTTTTGTGAGAAAGAGTTTTACCTCTTCATAATAACGGAGATTATTCTCAGCCACATTCATAAATGTTGATCTCATATCCCACTGCATGTTCTGCTTCCACCTGTCCCAATCCGCTTTCAGAGCATTATTGGCACGTTCAACTTTGTCTTCAAGTTTCCCAATCTCTTCTGAGAACTAAATATTAATTTTAAACATTAAAAAATATTAGTAAAATCACTATTTCCAAAATTATTTAAATGAATGGACTTCGTAGTGGAGATGAAGAGAACTGCAAAATCAAGGTTGGTATTTAACTTAGCAAAAAAAGTCTTTCCCCAGGGATAAATTTAAAATTAATTCTTAATTAATAACTCACTACAATTTCTCAAATATTAATAACAGAAAACATAGACCAGAATGAAAGTGTTCCTGGAAATATATTTTTTCACTGAGAGAAGTTACAGACTCTGGCATCTCTTCACTAGGACTTGACATTATTGCATCAAAAAAGAAATATACAGAGGGCTTTACTGAAGCAGAATCAATTGTACAAATTAGATTTGGCGAGGAAAACTGAGAAAATCCTGTCAGAATCTTTGATTACAGGAGAAAACAGAATGAGGAGAAGACAGCAGAAATCAAAATCACAAACTTTCTGATTTCTTGCCTGTCACATTACCATCTTTTCTTGTGGAACTGTGTATGACCATATGAGGGAAAAAGAGATACAGAAGCAGAGAGAGAAATTAAATGAAAGGACTTCTACAGAGAAGAAAGTCTTTCCCAGCAATCCAGGACCCAAAACTTTGAGGGCTACTCTACAGACATTACTTGCTTCTAATTACTGTAAATGCACAAGCTGACTTGCCAGCTAATGGGAGTAAGTGGACAGCAGGCCTGTCTTTAATGAGTTTTTCTGGTCTTAGTAATTCAGTTACCTGTTGTCATTTACTCATCAGCTGTGTCTGTTCTGGCTGGCACCAGGTCACAGAACAAGGCAGATCTCCTGTGGCTACAGTGCAAAATCCCCTGCTGGGACTGCAGAGCCACTGTCTGCAGCAGGAGGGAAGGCAGGCAAAAACACCACCAAAATAAGGAACATCAGCCAGGAAAACTTAATTCCTTGAATTGCTTCTATTGCAACTCAGGCTCCATACATTTCTTCTTTGTCCTTATATTCTGCCATAAAGCAAAGAGTTTCCTCCTTTTACCACACCTGTTTAAAGGTGGATAGCTACTTTTGCTTTCTGCAGAGCTGGTGTTTTCATCAATAAGAAGTTCAGGATTCCAGGACTAACTTCCAGGATTTTAAAGGAATGCTTATGCTCATGGTAGAACAGAAACCTCAGAACTCAGAGCAAGACATGGAAAGTCTGGGTGCACAGCCTCCAGCTTGGACTATGCAGGGGAGAACAGTGATCGAGTGCAACAGCAGTGATGCTGCCATCAAACACAAACTGAATCATCAAACAGTGCCTGAAAGAGAAAGAACCTGGATCCCATTCAGCTCTTCAAGAAGCTAAGAACTCCTTAGCTAGTAAAACTGAAAATTTCATCTGAATTGATGTTATCCACAGTCAATAACAAACACTTTTAGTTAGATTTGATTTCCACATTGATTTTCTTTGCCACACTTCTAGGTTAATGACATACTGGTTATTAATGAGGAACAAAATGAAAAAAAAAACTATTTCTACTTTACTGAAAAGCCCAAGTTCAGTTATCTGGCCAAACCACTAATCAAGTTACAGACAAGGATAATTTCAACTATTAACACTGCATTCAAAATGAAAAGGCTAATCCAAAGCTTAAATGTGGGGGGATTACCTTTAAAGGAATTACAGACAACTGGATTTGGTATTTTGACCATGTTCCATGCTAATTGCCTTTCCTTCAAATACCAAAAAATGAATGCACACAGAATACTGAAAATGATGACATTTTAAAGATGATTTAGAGTAGGAAAGGCAGTTGAATCCATTCTCTGCTTTTGCAAAAAAGAAGTTCCTATGTAGTCTACACATATAAAGAACTTCTCTGACTTACAAGTCCTGGCTGCAGCAGCTTTTCTTTACCTCGGTCTTTAAAACTTTAAGTTATTTTACAGTTTGTTTTTGTCTAGCCTTTTCTAGGAACTACAAATTTCTTCCATACTGTAGTCAGAACATGATATGGACAGGCAGATTCTGTTATACAACTCTGCCAGGATATGCAGTTTAAACATCCCACTCTAAAGTCCCAAAGAAATCCCATGTTGTATTAAGGCAGGGGTTGGACTTAGGGTATAAAGGCAGCACTATGCCACATGTCACCATGTCAAGTAGACACATTCAAGGTCTACTTTTTCAAAACTGAAAAAACCCATCAATGCAACTCTCTTTAGCTGCCATGACAGCAGAAATTGAAGAAGAATGGCTTGGACTTAACAAAAACATCTAGTTTTTATTAAGTCCAAGCCAAAACACACCTAGTGTGTTCCTCATTTACAAGGTGAAAATTGTTACAATTGATCCTGCAAATTAAACAGGATTCTGAATCCATTTTCTTACATGGATCTCACTGAGGCAGCCAGTGTGAGAAATAAAAACTCCCACCAGTGATGGCCAGCACAGCACTCATCAGACATGGGACCAGAGCTCAGGAAGGTGGGAGCCAGGCATTGCTAGGGCAATTGCTGCCAGACATGGACTGTGTGACTGTAGCCAAAGAGACATGGCCCAACAGCCAAATTACATGGTGACACAGTATTTTACACCATCTCACTATGCAAAATAGCACGAATTTCTACCTGCCATGTGAATTAATCCTACAGCTTGGTGATACTAACCCCTTTTTAGCCTGGAGTTAAAACACAAAATATATTCAGAATGTAACAGATTCAGCATTTCATCTCCTTACTACTCAGTTTCAAGCCTGAACACTAGAATCCTTAAGTTAGCATTTAAATGCTTATCTTGCTCTGTCAGAGCACATTATTATCAACCCTTTTTCAGAATTATTATCAGCCCTAGTGGCAAGGCTAAAACTGTTAAAAATGCCCAAACCATAGAGGGATACACTAGCATTGCTGTGTAACCTTCAGGATGGAGTGAGGGAATCATGGAGCAGCATATGCCACTAACTTTCCAGCCACAGCTCTGGAGGGTAAGAAATGTCTAGATTAGCAGGAGGGTACCAAAGTTGGGCCCAATCTCTCTGTCAGAGCCTGCATCCAAAATCACAGTCTTCAAACCATCCATACCCCGAATAACTGCCTCTTTGTGGACCAAATTTTGGTGCAGAAACCAAGGTTTTGGTTTTTGTAGCAGCACCAGAAGCAGCTTTCTAACACAGCTCAACATTTTTTTCCCATCTGATTAGCCTAATGTCCCATAAGGTTTAATTTGCAATTTCAGTCTATTTCATCTGCAGTGACCTTAGGGATGTTTTACATTCTTCTGCTGTACAACCTTGTGTTTGTTAGATCATTTAATGTTTGCCACGACCAATGCTAAATATCTCACAGCCTTTTATCAGCTCTAATGACAGTCTGAAACTCCTTATCTGTGGTGGAAATGTACTTCAAATGAGATTAGGGTTCATGCCACTCATTGTCAGCAAAATTTCTGGCTACTAGATTGCACTGACAAGTTCAATCTGACATCTATGAGATCATTAGAAGCTACAGGAGTTCTGCTTAGGAATAGATATGTGCAAATACACACAAACTTGGTGTCTGAGACCCATTCCAACAACAGACCTGTGTTATGACCACCTTTACTAAGAAATAAGTCTAGTTAGAAGTGTTAGAAAAATACTTCAACACATGATAAAAATGAAAACATAGTAAAAAAATGACCAAGAAAATAGTTAAGTCACTCGAATGGTTAAAAATAGCAGTACACCATTCTCTGTTGCCAAACTATCCTTACTAGAAAAAGGCTTCAGCTTCTAATTAAGAAAAGGTCTTCAGGATACAGCTGCCACTCAATTAGAGAACACAGGATTTTATTATCAGATTAGACAAACAGACATCTGTTTTACTGCTCTTCTGAGACTGCAAGAAGAACCAGACTCTCAAAAACAGGATTCTCTGAAATTAGTAAGAAATAGAGGGGTTGGAAAGATAAAGCAAAGATCTGAACACCTGGGGAATCAGAGTGTCCAAAGCCTTTACCAAACTGTAAATGCAGATATGGAAACACATACACAGTGAAAAAAATAAGTTTGGGCAAACTGATTTCAAAATCCTACTGGAAGCAAGTACAAACATCTCATGATAGAGTAAACCACTGTCAGGATCAAATCAAAATGGTACGATCAGTACTATGCTAAAATAAAAATATCCCTTTTTTATTTGTAACAGTTCAGGAAAAGGGAAAAGGGACATGCACCACGTCTGAGAGCTCTATCAGATTATAAGAGGAAATGCATCCTGAAAAGATAGCACATCCTGCCAGACTATGGTGTCTCTTCTGCAGTAAACAACAACGAGTCTGGCTGCTAAACAAACTGTATGGAGCTGAATTCATCTCTGAATGCACCTGCCATGGCTACCCAACTCCCAGCCTAGGGGGCTTCTCCAACTCACCATCCTCTGTGCATTTTATAAGAGCTTCAGGCTTTAAACTAAGAAAAAAGGACAGGAGAAACAGCAAATAAAGCAGAAAAAGAAAGAAAAACAAATTACAGAATATAAAATTTCTGCTTCAGGAAAAAAACCCCAAAACCAGAGATATTTACCTAATGTCCCACTCCAGTACACATAGGCAAATTGTTATATAATATACTATAGCCATTGTAGATATCAGAGTTCCACAATATATTCTTATTTGCTCTCCTCAGTGCCAAAAATAATCTAATTAAAATATGCATTTCAAGTGCCAAAAACTATCTAAACAGCTCATCTTTACATGGAAACTAATTAGAACAAGCCCAATAAAAAGTATCTAAAATGTTAAAGATATTCTTCTTTGATGTACTAAAATGGTATTAGTAATTTTTACATATTATTTACACTGTATAACACTTGGTGTTAATACTGTGCCAAATGGACATTATTTAGACTAGAGAGTTTAACAATCAAAAATTTTAAAAATGCCAATTCTCATCCCAGAGGTTGTTTTTAATTGGCTGCTGGTGGAGCCTTGCTGGTGGTTTTGGGGATGCCTGCCCCCATGGGGTACCAGTTAGAGTCTGACTTCACTAAAATGAATGAAAGTTTCATACTGGAAGCAAAAAAAAAAATATTCCTCGGCCCAACTAGAAAAAACAGAAACCTGTAAGAACAGAATGCAGCACATTTTCATTTAAATAAGTTTAATGAACAGTTTTGCTGATTCTCATCTCCCCCTCTACCTCTCCTACATCAATGAAGCAGCAGCTATGAGATCACTGCAGCAATGGTCACTTTCTTTTAACTGCAAGTGCGGAGCAGAAAAACTGAAAATAAGTCATGGAACAGTCTGTGTTGACAAAGGCCAGTGGTCACCCACCATGACCAGCAGCCCAGCTACTGACGTGCTGCTTCTTCCTGGTGATGGCCTTTGCCTGGGACAAGAGCTGCTGGGGTGGAGACAGCCCCCAGTCCCAGCCCGTGGCCTCAGAGGACAGTGTCCGTCTGCGCCGCTCCTGCTGCTACAATACGGCCTGGAAGAGTCTGGCTTTCTGAAAACACTTACCAGATCCTTCTCTGTCTTTTTATTGGCTAAAGCATCAACTTTGGAATCCAGCTCGCCTTGAATTTGGTCTCTCCTTTTCAAAACACCCTTAGTATGGAAGGGGGTAAAAAAAAAAAAAAAAGAAAAAGAAGAAGTAAACTGCAGCAGATTTTAGCTCTAAGAAAACCATCAAACAAGTTGTCTATTTGATAAACAAGATCAAAGAATGACACCATTTAATAATTTTGACATGATATTGTTTTATAAAAAAAATTAAAATAATGAAGGTTTATTTTTCCATACCTGTATTTTATCTTACAGGCCTTTCAATAATCTTACTAAATCCAAAATCAGTGCCACAAGAATCGGCCATACACAATATCACTGCCAGTTGTATGAGCAGAAATGCTACAGGCGTTTACTTGGTATCAGCTTAACTTACAATATATTCATTTAAAAACAGCAACATGAATTTGCCAAATCTTATGAACAAAAGTATCTTCTTTGAGTAAAATTTACAATATAAAGTAGAATGACTAGAAATAGTATATAAAGCATTATTGAAATTGTGACTTTAACCTTTAATATTATTTTGTAAGTGCCAAATATAGTTCTGGTAAATCAGAAAAAAAAAATCAGAAAAATCAGATACAGTTATTGTAGGAATGAAAGCTTTTCTACCATTAGTATATGTGCTTATTTTCAGCATATGGAATTTTTGAAACTATCTTGTCAGGTATTGGGTTTTTAGCATAATGTCAAAAAAATAATTAGAAAGGGGAAGCAATATTACTCGTTAAGCTACAAAACACAAACAGTATTACAGATTAAATTTCCATTTCAATACTGATTTGCTCTGAGACCTTGATGAAGCCTTACAAATGTCTCTTTGTCTTAGCTTCCTCATCTACACAAGAACACTCAGGTATGCTTATCTTGCAGAAATGTTGCAAGGCCTTAGTCTTTTTGAAAAAAAATCAGAAGCAGGACATAGATAATTACAAATCTCAAAACCTTCTTTTACATTACCTTGCCACAACTGGTTTCACTGCTTCTTCTGCAGAGATGTTCAGTATTCACCTCTAGCATAGGGCATGTTGAAACAGCACAGGACACAAGCAGCTCTACCTTCTCTAGCTCTCTTATTTGACTGAGTTCTCTCTGAAATCTTGACACTTTATCAAACATGATAGAATAATTTAAGAGCTTAATTGTCAAGTAATTTTTCAATGTTTCTTTTTGAAGAGGTAATCACTATAAAAACCTAGTAAATCTGACTTAGGGCTTTTCTGAGCAACAGATCAGCAATATAGATGAATGCTCATCAACACCTTGGAATCTTTCCGTTAGATAAATACAGAAAATGTTTATCTGGAAGCACAAAAGCAAAAAAATATCTGGAACAGCTTTTCTTCATAATACAAATGTTTTCTCTTTTTTCCTATTTCTTTTGCCTCTTTTAAAACTTCTAATGACAGCATGGCAACATTTATCACACATACACTTTAAATTACAAGACAAAACCAATTAACATTAAGGTGCTACATCGACAAGTGCTGACTTCTAATTGCAAACAAAGGCACCACACTTTTAAAACATATTATTATACTTCTACAGTTTTTTTGTACAATACTTAATGGTATTTTGCCACAAAACCCACAAATAATTTTATGTGGACTCATAACTAATTAACACTGTAATTTGTACCCTGAGGGACAGCAGATTTGTTCTGTGGGTCAGTTAGGAAGTGGTTGGTCCAGATGTAAATATTTTAGATATGAATCAAACTCTTTTCCTAGTTACAGGCTGAACTTTCAACACTGGAAAATACAAGGATTGTATTGTATTGATCACACCTTGTTCTGCACATTTGCATGTGATCTTGGTAGCACTGCACCAAGGTCCCTGTGATGAGGGGTTAAACACACCTCTGAAAGGCTTACTAGCGGGTGACTTCCATAGGGTATTTTAGGTATTTTATTTTAGTGACTAGTATTTCCCTCTTCAAAGTGCAAGAGGGAAGTAGTAAGCAAAATAAAAATCCATGGTGAATGAAGGGAAAGGAACAGTTGCGGAACAGGAATGAGCTACTGAAGACTTCTCCCTTGGACAGGACCTCATGGCACCCTAATACTGTGTTGCAAGTGCTGCATCAAGAAAGCTACAAGCAGAAAAAAAAAATGCAGTGGGCAACAGTAAAGTGTGCAGGAAGAGCCAGGTAATCATCCTGGGGCTTGTCCCCAGAAATCTTTCTGTGCTCTGCACAAAACAGAACGCCTGAGAAAGGGTGACGGTGACTCAGGCTGCAAAACAGAAGGCAATGGGTGGGCAGCATCTCCTCAGTAGCATGAAGACTACAATTGCTTATGGGTAACAGATGTGGAAATTCTGTAAAACAAGGTTGGAAGTGGGGGAGAAGATGACCTACAATTGCTAGGACAGTAATCTCCTCAGATCTTTAAGCAAAGCAGTACCTACCTCTATCTACCAGAAAATAATGAGAATTGTGAGACACAGGACATTTTGTATGGCCCCTTTTTCTGTGAAGCTTGTTTTAAAGACAGCAGTCATTGCAGCAGGAATTCCTAAATCTCAGTAGCTAAGCCTTACTGAGAAAGTGGAAATACCCTGCAGAGTGCCACCAAAGGCTCAGTTAACTTGGGTCTTGCTCTACTCATGGACTCTAAGACTCTTGCAGCCCCCACCCAGAAACCACTGCAGCAGGAGCTGGGTTCCCAATAGTAACACAAGAACAGATTCTGCAGCTGGCATTGCTCAAAACCTAGACAAAGAGGGGTTTGTACACGTTCTGCTTTCTGTAGGCAGCAAAGTGGGAATTATGACATACTGAATTCAGTGACTTTATTATGTTGATTTTCCGCCAGCACTGACTGTATCAACTCTGGAGTCTGATTTTTTACATCCTCTCCAAGTGTAAGCAAAATACATACATAAAGGGAACTGAGAGCAGTAGCTTATGGCAAAGACTAACACATGCTTATATAATGGTGCAGGGACTGGAAGTTCCCAGCTGTTCAGGAAAAAGAAAACATATTTAGGAAGAGCTCCTAGAAAGGGAAAAACCTCTCCACTCCTTTTCCCACACACAATCTGTTACTCAATGAGTTCATATTTTGGCAGTGTCAGGGAAGGTCTTTCTCAACTGCTGTTTCCAAACCCTCACTGCTACAATGCAGAGCTCACTGAAGATGACAAAACTAGACACCCTAGCACAGCTACCCACGGCTGCCTGACAGGCAAAACTATCAAGCTCTTCTTATTTGGAAGGGGCACTTCTTGCCCCTTCCAAATAATCTCTCAGATTAGCAAGAGAAACAGGACCAATCAGATTCCCCAATAATGGAAAGGTATCATATGCTGTGCATGCTTTGTATTGAGTAAATACAGGGACTGTGAAGTCATTTTCCTCAGCTACAAATTCTCTCCAGGACATGGTCACTGGACTAAGCCAAATTTTATACTGAGCCATAAAGAGTCCTTCAGGAAACCTTACCATGAGAATCTCACTGTAGAGAACGTACTCATGTAGAATGGGCAGCAGGTGCTCTGAGAGCCCTGCCATTCTCCTCTCCGTAGCCCTGCAGCAGCGGTCGATGCAGCTGGCCAGGCCCTTCAGAGAGTCACCTATGTCTTCTTCTGACGCCGACCACAGCGTGTGGATGGGGCCATACTCCTTCATTTCATTGAAGTAGTCTTAAAAGGAACAGATACACATATTTCTCTTCATGAACAGAGCTCCAAGGGATACTAAGTGCAACTTCATATTTACTGTGAACCAAGCAAGAGACTGACGCTAATTTTAAATTTGCTCAAATGACCAAGATAAGCAAACTCCAGTTCACTGTATATGAATAAACTAATCAATTAATGTATTGTAGCTTTGAGAAATTTATCAGCAAAAATGCCCCAGACACATACTCAGGCAGACCTGAAGAGCTGCATTCAGACACCAATCACCTGCATTACCTTACATTGTCTTCATGCAGAGCAACAGGAGCCACGGCAGTTGGTCTGACCTGCTGACTTCTACTGCCCTGAATTCCTCTGCTTCTTGGTTAACAGTAATGTTCCAAATACAGTTTCAGTTATTAAAACTAGATGATTTGTTATGTCCCAAAAGCTCCAGAAGAAACACTGAAGTTCCCTCAGCTCAGCAGGTATCTCCTTCAGTAGTTTTTATTAATTTAAATACAGAGATATCTCATTAATTACTTCTTTTATGTTTCTAGACCAAGTCATAATCCATAAACAGAGAAGGCCCACAAATCACTGTGCCACTTGGTAGGGCTAAACATGGGCAAGCTGCAGTTCACAGGAGGAGACTGTGAACACATTGGTCATGCATTGAAAATGCAATTTTGTCACTACTAAATTTATAATGAAGAAATGTCCTAAGAAAGATGAAAGCAGTCGTGTGGCATAAAGAGTGTAGTGTTTACTTTGAGATTATTTGGACCCCTCCATGGAAGATGTAATCAAGAACCCCATGTTAGGGTACTGCAAGCAGGAATGTTCTCTGTATCACAGCTATCAACAATTCCTATTCACAACAGTGTGGCCCTGCACACAAGTGTTCTGACAAGTGTTGTTTGGAAAATCTAGAAAGAAGATATGACCTAAAACATTTGGGAGAATGTCAAAATTCTTAAGCTTTTCCAAGAAATATTTTGGGACTGATACCTTGAACCTACAAAGCTCAGACAGCTACTTTCACTGGAGGGAACAATGTCAATTGCTCCCTCCAGTGAAAGAGTTCCTACTCTTTTCACCAACATGTATTTTTCTTTTGTAACACCCTTTCAGTGAAGACACGCTGAGATCTGGTACTGCATAAGAAAGCTCAAGGATTCAGTTATTAACAGGATACAGCTCTTCAAATTATATTATGTAGACAAGTAAATACTTCAAGTGCTGCCCAGTGGAAATTCTACTGAACAGGCATAGTCTGAGATCAGGATCATCTCAGAATCTCAGGAAAATCAATAACTTAGCATTCCAACTAGATGTGTGACTACTCTTACTTAAGGAAAAAAATCAGATTAACCCATCCTTCTTGAGAAAACTCTAGTAGGCACAGCTTTCCATGACAAAAATTATGGCCAACAGTCAAGCTATTAAAAAATTAAAATCGACTTTGTCAATGGAAAAAAGGTGCAGAACAAAACTAAACAAAGTTTAGAGACCTAGAATCAAGACAGCCTCGTGTCACTATGAGATTGCACAGAAAACTGTACATTCCTTTGGAAGTTAAAAACCAAAGGTTATGCAGCTTTCCAAAGGGCACATGTTTAAATATTCTTCTAAGTTCCTCATAAGTAGCTGAATGACATGTTAAAACTCTTCCTATTAAAAAAATTGAAGGTCTGTCAAAAACATGACCAGAAGGAAAAACACAATATAAATATAAACATCTCCCTTTTTCCTGGAAAGAGTATTTTGCCATCCACAATGAAAACTAATTTACTTTTAAATTTCTTAAATCAGTAAAACTGATACACATTTTCTACTTACCCCTTTCTTCCTTGTAAATCCTATGAGCTATTTTATCTAGTAAGTTTACTTTCTGACTAAATGTTTCCATGTAATTGTTCATTTCTGTAAACATTTCAGGACGATTTTTAACTGCTCCTCTTACTGAGGATGCAACAGCTCTGACGGTCTGTCCCATCCTGCTCAGCAAACCAGGACCCTGCTTCTTGTGGGAGGAGAGTTCCTAAAGACAGAACAAGCTCTCTTTACTTCCAGGTACTTTTGTTAATTCTCTGAAAACTATAAATAAAAGCGCGCTTTTATTTTTCTTTTTTTAACAAAACTACATACATAAACCTCTGACTTTTTAGTGTATAAATCTTATCATTATTAGACCAGTGTCAGAATCCTCCCTGTCTTGTGCATTTATTAGCTAAGCCTTTCTGAGCAAACACAAGCATGCCATGTACGACAGTGTTGCAAGAGTGGTTGAAGATGGCAGAGCACCTTCACCCCTTTGCTCCTCAGGGTGGGTTAGCTAGTTTGCAATTTAGCTTTTTGAACAGGAAAGCAGAGGTAATGATTGAAGAAATAAGTCTTTGAGAAAAGCAGACAATGCTCCTACTGGAGGAAGTAATCCATCTATTCTTTTAACTTTTTCTATATGTTGCTAGAATAACCTTTGCTGAAATTCAGAGACAGGCTTTTCTGAGTACAAAACTCCAATTTGCAACTGGACAGATTTTGCAACAATGCAACAGGAAAATCCTGTGTTTTTCTTTTATGAGATTAGTAAAACTTAAAAAAAAGAAAGAAGGAAAAGACATTGCCATGCCAAAACAATAATTAATTAATACCACTGTGTTACTCATAATCTTGGAAACTTATATGTGTACCAAAAAATATGCAGAGTTGAAATACTATGAATTTACCACAAAAATCTAAAATGCAGTAACAAAAACAACTTTGGAAGGTACAGCAATGTTTATGGTCATGTACATGATTACCAAAACCACAGAAGAAAAGGTCATCTTAGGTTATGAATATTCCACAAATCCCTGCCTGCTTCTGCCACTTCTGTAACAAGCCGTGGGATGACACTACTGAATACTGAACCAGGAAGGCTCCTGATGTACCCTACTAACATAACATGTGGCTTCCCATAACTGTAAATAAAAACAAAGTCATTTTACCCAGGCTTGTGCAGTAAGAAAAATTTTGAAGTCCTCATTAAAAGTTAAAGTTGGATGATCAGCAATACGATTCAAAAATTTATGTAAAGCTTTTCTTCGAGTCTCAATGAATTCATCACTAAATCGTTCCACCATTCCCCTCATTATGAATTTTTCAGGCAATGGCTAAGGAAAAAAAAAGAAGAAATATATTGTATAATTTGCATAATATTTGGAGTATTATAACAGTTCTTCTGTTTACTAAAACACATGGGTATTCCTTGTAAAATCCACCTTGCAACAACCCAAAAGCTATATAAAGTTATCATATTCAATTAAGGTATACCATTTTTCTTGTAATATACAGTGCAGAAGAACACAAGTACAACTAAGAAAGAACATAAATTACTGCAAATTAACCTAAGAAAATCCTTTATGTGATTTTTGTCACATATATATATATAAAGCTAAGGAAAATAGGTTGGCTTAATATTTGTGAAACTTCAGAAGCTGAAGAAAGACCTCAAACATCTCTGTATAAAACTGGAGCCATCTTATAAACAAAGAAAAATAACTTAGGTTTTAGCAAACAAACAGGAATGATCAGTGTCGGATGTGCTTCTTCAAGTTTGCTCTTCAACCAAAGGAAATCCTGGTATCGTCTTCGGACTTCATATTCACTGGAGTCAAATTCACCACGGGTTGTCTGAAAACCAAAAGCAGAAAGAAAAGACTCAGGTTAGAATACCAGAAAAAAAAAGTTTTAGATTTTGGAGAAAACTGAGTACTTGAGGGAATGCATACATTCTATTTGGTCTCTGTCACTGTTTTGCTATTATATTAAAGAACAATTATCAACTCCTTGAAGAGTTATCACATCCTATTTCAGCAAGAAATCAAAGTTCTACTGGGGGGGGGGGTGGGGAAAGTGAGCAGTAAGCTGCACTTTGTGCAGTGACACATAATGGTTATCTTACCACAATGTTTCCAAATTATTGCAATAATTAGTTTACTGTGGCATTTTTCTTTCAGCAATCACAGTTATGTTCATTACTTTGAGGGCACTTCTCTTAAAGTGATTAGTAATCTACAAGTGGGGAAAGTCCCTTTTTTAACACTCTGAACAAAGCCCAAAGAGCTGACACACGTCCTTGGGAGCTGGTGAAGTTACTCAATAATCCTCACATTCAAAACATGAAAACTTCAGCATATCACAGCAATAACACTTCCTGCACTGCTAAATGGATTCTATCACTGATTCCAGTTTTGCAGCCCCCTGTTAGAACTTGCCAACAAACATTTAATGCCTACAAAAAATCCTTATTACAGATTAAAAAATTGTCAGACCCTGAGATTTATTTTACCACAAAGAGCCCATGTTTTTATTTAGCATTCTTTGTTGCACAGAGATTTATAATGTGATGCAAGTAAATTCTAAAAACCTCAAAATGTGCTTTTGGTAATCCAAACATTTTTGAGGGTTGAATAAAAATTTTTCAAGGTGTGTGGGAGGAATGCTATTACTTTATCATCAACAACCACCACTCCAAATTAAATATGATAAGAAAGGATAGAAGAGATAAAAAAAGCAAGACCAATCCAACTTACAGCCCCTTCATACTTGCCTGAAGAAAAAATGTTCTTTCGTCTACAGAAACAGGCATAAAGTGAAAATTATTGCTAGCAACATAACAAAGATATCTCTCTTCCTACTCCTTAAATATTTTATGAGGAATTGATATCTCTTATTTAAAGATGAATAATTCCCATTTGAAAATATGCTTTTAAATGAATATTTTAAAAAGAACTCAAAGTAAAATAAACGAACAGTGCAATCCTCAAAATGGAGCCTGCTGAATATTTACTGGTAATCTCAGAAGACCTGGCTGGTCTCACAAGGCTGATTTTCTTCCTTATTTCCTGTAAATAAGTTGCATTCAGGACAACTAAAAATACACTTAATTGTTTCCTAATACTACTTTTTCATTAGAGAATTGTGGCAATTTCCCCAGAAATCTCATGCAACTGTACATGGGAAGCAAACACCCATGGATGCTGCAATTAGAAAAGAATGGAACTGAAAGACTGTAGGAGGTAATATTTATGCAAAACATAAGACTGGTAGCCTGTAAGTTATCCAAAAGTCATCAATACTTGTGCTAATACAGTCTCTTCAAAGTGGATCAGTCCTTTGGCTGTTTCCTGTTCCTGCTGAAGATCACAACAGAAAATGTTATTGCCTCACAGTATTCATTTTGCCATTGAAGAATTATTAACTACTTTCTCAACATAAAGAATCTATGCACATGTGTATGCAGACTCACATTGAATTTTTTTCCATTATATAGCACAGTTTCATGCAGTTTTAGTTGTCTATAACTCATGGCAAAATTAAAGTTTAAATTTAGCAATATGCCAGAGAATGGTGTGCAAGAAGAGTGAAAATGCCAGTTGTTATCAAAGCGAGCCATTAAACCACGAATAGACACTTACCTTTGTGACTACTCTGTATGTGATAAACGTTTCAATGGCTGTAATGTGGCTCTCAGGATCATCGACTGTAATGAAGAGATCTCTTAATTCTGGCCCATCTTCAAATTTATATTGGTTTATCATTGATGAGGGGGATATTGGCACTGAAGGACTGAATGAGTTTACCTCAGTCAGAGATGTATCCTACAGATAAGACATGAGGACATCCATATCAATAATCTTTGTATAGAAATATGTCTCTGACACTAAAATGGCAAGCTTTAAAATAATCTGATAGAACAGATAAAACTCAGAGCAAATGAAAGAATTATGAAGTACATAGCAAATCTGTTATCCTTTTCAGTATTTGCTCTGGTGAGAATGTAAGAAATGAGATTTATTCTAAAATGGATGAAAGAACAAAATACTACCATTTGAGAAGGTAATGCATAACTAGAAAGAGAACTTTCCTATGAATAGTAAAATTAGTTATGAACTAAGCACCCATTAATTGTGTAGGGTACCTACCAGTTTTATTAAAATTTTTAGAAGCCAGTTACTGAGGACTTACGATGTTTGAATTATCTCAGGATGGATAAAAAAATGATGACTCAAAAAAACAAGGCAAAATCTAAATCAGAATTTTTACTGGAAGTGGATATTTCAGTTTGTGTTTAGTTTAATTAATATTTGAAATGGAAAACAATTAATGGTACATAAATTAATCTTTTTTTTTTTTCTTAAGGAAAACAGTATGTAAGGATGCAGTTAAAATTTGCTGATTTATAAAAAAAAAAAAAAAAAAAGTCAGACCACTGTTTTGCTGAAGTGAAAAACCACTTTTTGACACTACTGACCACTTCCACAAAACTCAGTAAGAATATGTCCCCATAGCAGCTGCTTCTGCTAGTGAATTCAATGGTGCTCACTCAACTGCTGAGAAACAAGGTGGAAACTGGAAATGGGACAGAAATCTCATTTTCTTCCTTAGATACAAGTCTGGGTGAGATCTCTAATCTAGAATCTTGAAGGATACAGTTACTATGAAAATAAATTGAATTCACAAACTTCATAAAAGAGCATAACAAATTAATAATTCATTAGAGATAACAGAGAAATTGAAATGAATAATTATATTTTAAATATCAAATACAGTAATGCAGTATATGGCTTTTTTAATATATGCAATACAAAGAATTATCTTCATAAAAAACTTTAATCTATTTTCTAGAAGTTTTCTGAAAGGGTTGTTAGACTACACTGACTATGAGTGGCAAAGAGTTGCCCTCTCCAATGCCTTGTTGGAAGGAGAGGGCAGGAGGAAGGAGAACAGGGATGCTGTTAAAGAGAAAACTGCTCAAATGCCAGGACTGGAATAGTGCAAGTCCACACTAAGTGGAGTCACAGCATCATCCTGAGGCCAATCTCACAGGAATGAAGGGAACCACACTTTAGTGCTGCTGAACTGTGTCAGAGTTGCTTTTTGTCCCTTGAATTCAACTGGATCAAAACCTTCTCTGGAAAAAGGCACCTTATCTTGTTCTTTTTCTTTGGATTTATCAACGTACTCCCACAAATATGGAAGAGACATTTCTACCAGGAATTATGCCCAGAAAGTGCTTATGTACTAGCTCTCCTCCCCTCACTTACATGCAGTTCTTTGAACAGGGAGACAAAAGCAACACAGAAGACTAAGACAACACTTCAAATATTACACAGTGGTTTCCTTGTATGCCTGTCAGTCATTTTACTTTTTCTCAGTGTGTTTCTACACGACTTCTATACAGCCAGCACTACCCTGAGTCATGCAGAATAAACAGAGCTGTTCCTAGAGCCTGCTAGCACTGGATGCCCATGGTCTAGATGAAGAATGAGGACTGCTAGCTCAGAGCAGCCCATGCAATTCAAAGTGCTGAGACAATGGGAAATTTCTACGGAAAGAAAAATGGATGTGAGCAAGTAAGGGACTTGAATGGCCATATAATTTGAGGAGGAATGACTCTGCAAAGCCTAAATTGGATCAAGGTAAATGTGTTTCATATTTTCTCATTTTACATGGAGCATTAATGTCATAATGTTTCCTTCCTTCTTCTAGGTTGCTACTAAAAATTGCTCTATTCATAGAGCTGTCTGAAAGTATATGTTTATGTGGAAGGGCTTATGAATATGTGGTTTGAGAAACAAAATATGGGCAATAAAAATCCACAGAATAAGCAAGTCTTTGGTTTTGTTTAATATAGCTCTAGTATTCATGTACATATGAATGAATACACCTGAGTTTTAAAGAAGCATCTGTCTCTTTATCTTCATGATAGTTCAGGTTTACTTCCAGTAATTCTTGAAGTTCATGTGACCTAAGCCTGATGTCATCACAGAAACACAGTTAAAAAACCCATGATAATTTTCTATACAGCTGTAATTTTGTGGTTGGAACTATGTTTTTGTGTGCATACAGATGAGGGCAGGAGTTTTGTAGCACGGGAAAAACAGACAGCTCTCAGGTTGGGTAACCTTCTGCTTCCACACCCATGCAAAGAATATCAAGGCCCTGTCCCAGAAAATTATGTCCTTTCCCACACCTCCCCCATCCCCATCTACCTGCAGTACCCCTTCTCTTCCCAAGCCCCTTCCCTCCTGACAGAGCAGTTGGCAGAGTTGTGTGTGCCAGTCCACAAACAGGTTCCTGCCTTTTGATTTACTGACCAGGAGACCAAAGCAACAGAAAATCAATGAGCTCCTTGCAGAGTGAGGGCCTTTTTCTGTGTCTCCTTTCTCTTACACTTGCAGTTACCCAATCTCAGTCTCACATTTGACTGCAACTGGTCAGTAACACTCCAAAATTTATAAGGGAAGGAATCATTCCTGCTGGTAGAGCAGCCTCAAAACAGACTATGCATAGAGCTGAGACTGCAGCTCTGGAGAAGACACTAAGCCTGGGGGTTTGTCTAAGCAATGCTCCCTTCCACAGCATAGGTCCTTGACCCAAGGTTACCTCTGTGCTCGCTCCATCCATCCATCCATCCATCCATCCATCCATCCATCCATCCATCCATCCATCCCAGCAAGGATCCAGAGCTTGCAACAATCTGAAGCCAGGATCCAAAAACAGGTCTTGAGATAAAGGACATGGGGCAGAGTTTCTTATAAGTGAATAGCTTAGTTGTTGGAGCATTCTTCAAAGAGCAAAGATATTCAGGGGGACTGATTTATAAGTGCATTTTTTGGCCAAGGAACTATTCTGTCTCAAATCCTTGATGAACTTGAAGAAAACGCTCAAAAAAAATTAGTTTCTATGCAATTCTGAAGTGATATATACATGTTTTTCAGAAATATCATTAAGTTTTCTGACATTATGAAATGCAGACAACCACTGTGAAACAGTTTGAAAGCAGAGGTACTAAAGATTTTAAGTATTAACCAAACTGCTGACAGCTTTGTCAATGCTACATATCAGTTATCAAGGAATGCAAAAGATAATTGAATGGGTATTTGTGACACAGGCAGTCCTCTATACTTTGAAGCTAAGGGAAAAAAGCAGATTGAAAACATTCCATCTGTCTGACTCATAACTCAGCTCCCAGGATTTGTCTCTGCTGAAAAGAATTACAAACTTTTTCAGTGGCAGTGGAAACTTGAATAAAGTGAAATGCATATCACATCATGAAATGCTTTATCAGAGCAGCTGAAGATGCTGGTCTGTAATATTTGAGATATGTCAGAGGATACCAGGTCAATGGTTTATAACACTATCAGGTTAAACGTCTATGGATTTTCATAAAATAAAAGCCCAGTGTTTACATTCTGAGTAATAACTCAGGGTATTGAAGTTGACAATTTTTAAGAATCTCATTTTTCACCATTTCGTTAGTTGGCACGTTCCACTGCCTAGACTGAGAAAGATGAAGCTGAGGAGAGCAGCAAGCAGTGAGCTCTGCATGGCTGCTGCCGTCCCGCCTGGCCTGCAAAGGCTACACCACTGCCTTACAAACACTGCGTGAGGAACCCCATTAAGATGTAATTTAAAACAAGGCAGTCCTGGAACACTATGTTAGGGAAAAATTGGTTTTACAAAACTTAGTTGTAAGCTACATTTAGCCTGTCAGATTCCTCTGAATATATGGAACATGAATAAACAGGGTGTAAAGACCAACCAATGTCACAGATTTTCATCAGCTCAAAAGATCAGATCTCAAATTGTATTTGAAAACAAGCCATAAATTTCTGGTTGGTATATACAACCACTACCTGCAAGTATCCAAGCTTTGGAAGGAAAACTATATTTTCATATAATATGACAAAATTTCTCGTTTGCAGGAATAACTTATCATGCAGCATGCATTAACAGTAGTTAAGATTTCATATATGTAAAAAACATTTGGCATGAATCCAGGCAGAAATTTAAAGTTCTCAATATTTGCCATAAAGCAGCAGTAACTTGTATCAACTCCACTTGTTTTATTTTTTATTCCCAAGGAGAATTGCTCTTGATAAGGAAGCAGCATAAGCATCAATACACTGTGTTGATAAGCAGATACCTTCATGCAGAAGTGCCTGAACTTCACTCGTAAAAGGAAATGGATGCAAAGTGAGCATCAACAACTAAAATGATATTTTAGCACTGCTTCTGCATGCAAGTTAAGTGAATCATTCATCTTTTTAAGTCAAATCAGGACTGGTGCTTTCCAAGAAAATATAATTCAGCTTGACCCTAGTTATGTTTCAGAAAAATACAGGTAACTTGGTGAAATTTAGCCTAATCTCTGGCACGTTACAGACTATTAAATCACCTAAGAGTGCCTTCTGGCCTTAAAAGCCATGAGTTTGAACAATTATATTACAGTTTAAATACATAGCAATACATACATAAATTGTATTACAGAGTTTAAATACATAGCTCCTAAGAAGGAAGTCCTTATTCCAATAGTAGTATTCATTCATACCACAACAGTGTTTCTCACCTACAGAAATATAAAAACCAAACATTTACTGCCTGTGACAATCTATCCTACTGAATAGAAATACATTGTCACTTTTTCAAATCGGAAATATAACTGCTATTTCTCTCCCATGGCACACATCCTATCACAGCAGTTCACAAATCTCAAATAGTGACACCCTAGCTCTCTGTATGCACTTATATTTTAGATGCTGCTTTGATAAGGCAAATAGATCCATGGCATGCCCTCTTCTTTAACTACTGAGGAGACAAGAGGTAAGTCTTGTCTTCACCTGTACTAAATCAGTACTAACTGAGAAACAATAGATGTAGAAGCCAAACCCCCCCTTCGTTGGTTTAATTAAAACCAGCTATCAGCCAGACGGGCACGTATGTACCTGGCTGTGTGCTCTCTGAAGGTGGACACTGATACACTGTCAGTTACATTTATTCCCTTCATCAAAATTCAGGTATTATCTTCTCAAATCTCCCATGTGAAGGTGTGAGACTTCATCTTTTAAAAGGAAACTCCAACTGAAACTTGGAAAAATTGATTTACACTCAAACACAACTGCAATTACTAAAGACAATTGTTTATTTAATTTACAGATACATATATGGCACCTGACGAGCATAAGTGATGATAAGGGTACAGCGAGTCCAGACTAGATGGCACATTTAAGGTAAGCGCAGTCATGACTCGCACTGCTGGTCCGAGGCAGCGACTTCGCGTTTCGTGCCCGAGAAGTGACCCGGGACTGCGGGCGCCGCCGAGCGCTGCCCCCGTCAGCCCCGCGCCCTCGGGCAGCCCGGCCCGTCACGGAGCCCCGGTGGCACCGGGGAGCGCCGTGCGTGCGAGGGGCGGGCGGGCAGAGGCCGCGATCGCTGCCCGGGGCGGAGCCGTCCCGTCCACTCCCGTCCCCTCCCGTCCCGTCCCGTCGCACCACCCCGGCTCGCCCGGCGCCCGCAGGGGCAAAGTACCGGCTCGCCCGCCCGGCCGCCCCCGGCGCGGAGGGTGCTGCCGTACCTTGCTGAACACCTCCAGGTCGTCTTCCTCGTCGTCCAGGGCCAGCACCTCGGCGGCGGCGAGCAGCGGCCCCCGGGCCGTGCGGAGGGCACCCGCGGCGAGATGCGAATCGGCTCCGGGCTCTTCCCCGCCGGCGGGGAGCGCCGGCCCCGGTACCCGGCCCTCCGTCTCCATCCTGCCCTGCGAGCGCGGGCGGCGGCCCCGCCACAGCCGCTCCCCGCGGGACCGCAGTTGGCGGCTCCCCCGCCCGCCCCCGGCCGCTGCCGGCCCGGGGGGCGCGCCCAGTGCGCAGGAGTGGAAGCGGCGGCAGGAGGGCCGCGCTGCCGGGCAGGGCTGGGAGGGAGCGGGGCCGGGAGGTGTCGAGCCTGCCGGCAGGCCCGGACAGCGGCGACTGCGGCTGCGGCCTCTGCGGAGGCGGGACGGGGCGGCTCAACGCCCACAGGCGTGTTCGTGGCGGCGCGGGGGACGCCGCCCTGGCCGCCCCCGAGGCTGCCAGGGGACTGGGCGAGTCGCCCACGGGGCTGCCTCTGGCCGCAGCCGCTGGAATGTGTGTGCAGTCTCGGTCGGGAGAGCTTCGTGCGCTCCCAGGCAGCCGCCCGCTCTGCCCTCGACAGCCCCCGGGCCGGCAGGGGCGTACCCAGGCTTGCTTTCCTGCGCTCTCCGGGTTGGTCTTTATTCCCTCGTGGCAGGCACTCAGGTGCCGCCACCGGGGCAGCAGGGAAAGCCCACGCGTTGATGCTTTGTCTCTTGCCTCTCATACAGCTTCTCTGGAGCAGCCGCTCTGTCGCTCGTAGCTGGACCCCTTCGCCTTGAGGTCAGGCGCCTGTCCTGGCCAGGGACTCTTTGGTGTCAGAAATGTGCTTGTGAGAACAAAGTGACAGCCCATTACATCAGAAAAGCAACGGGGAGAGAGAGAGACACCAAACATTTAAAAGCGCAAAGCCGTCCTTTTTTTTAAAGTAAAACCATCGGAATTGTGGGATTTCGAAGTTGCCAGTATTGAACTGGAAGTAATGGCGGGCGTCTTTCGTTGCCGGAGCCAGGGCCGAGCAGGGAGGCGGCGGGAGGGGAAGGCAGCTCTGACCTGCCCGGGGCTTCAGCGCTTCCCTGGCACCGAGTCTGGGCCGGAGCCGGGAGCGCCGCTGCGGGGCCGGGCCCGCGTTTGCTCAGTGTGGAACAGGGCACGTCTCTCCAGGCGCCGCCTGAAATAGCTGAAGTCAACTTTGTTGTTAATGTAAATTTCAGGAGTCGTGGGCGGGTTCTTAAACAGGCAGATACAACATTGTCTTTGTGTATCTTGATTCCCTTGCTGTCAAATTAGAAAAGGCAAACCCCGTAATCAAACGAAAGTACTTTGAAAAGTATTCCTTCGTGAAGCGCTGCAGGCAGCTGATGAGGAAATACATTTGATATTTCACGGGTTTCGGCGAAGTCTTGAACCACAACTTGAAATACAGGGATTAAATAAAAACCACCAAGTGTTCACTGAACTGTGCAAAGAGACAAAGACTACGTCTGCCTAATTAGAGAGTGTTTACTGAGACATTTTAATTTTTGTTTAAAAAACGCCCTAAAATTCTCGAGGAGCCGGAGGCAGTGGCCCGCTCCACGCCTCAGGTGCCAGCGGCGTTTGCTGCAGGGGGTCTCGCCCGGAGCCGCCGGCAGAGGGAGGTGGGATGCGCCTGTCCTGGAGCCTCGGACACCGGCCGATGCCTGAGGACCTTCCAGTAAGTGCAGATAAACAACTCCTGTAGTATTAAAATAACAACTGACCCTGGTACGAGATGCCCAGACTTTTTTTTCCGACCCTATCTAGACTGTCCCTACCCTACTGCTCTTTGCTGTGCCTCAGCTCTGCGCCTCGGAGGGGCCCGAGGGTTCTTTGGTGCGCTGCCTTCCTCGCAGCCTGCCGCGGGCCTGGGCTGAGTGCTGCTGCTCGCCTCCAGGTGCTGCAAGGGCCGTGGTGGAGCTCCTTGTGGTGCAGGTGCTTCTCCTCTGCTGTCAAATCTCCCGCTCTTCCTACCTTTGTGTCTTTTACGGCTCCTTTCCAGTGTCGTCACTGTACCTGTCCCCTCTGATTACCTTCAGGTACCAAAGACTGCTGAAAAGTAACTATTACAATATAAATTTTCTACTCTGTCTTTTGTCCATCAGTGAGAAGTGTAGCTAGTTTGTTTTCTGACTTTAGCTGATAGTATATAATTTCCAGTGGCTTTGCCCTTATTTCCACATGTTCTGCTAGATGCCTGTAGGTTTTCTGAATAGAATAAGTACTTACAACCTGTATAATGCCCACGTTTTTAATATGTCTGTTTAAATTCAGATGATATGATGCAATAACAAATTAAAACTCATCAAGGACCACAATTTCAGACAACACACATCAGAGATGATAACTAAAGGACAGCTAGTCAAAGAAACTATAAAATTGATGTACTGTAGGCTTGAATATTAAGGCTGTTGTCTGGATCATACTAATATTCCATAGTTTTACTGTGCTCTTGGATTTTTTTATTTCTGTTTGAGAGAAATATTACAAGATGCTTTAATTGGATTTTTTCTTATTATAGCTTTTTATTAGCTCATTAATCAAGCTTAAGAAGACATATTTTTAGATTCCTTGCTGGCAGTGCTTATCTTTCTGTGCTTTATATTTGAAGTATCAATCTGTAAGGAAAAGGTATTTATCGTCCTTCACTCTAGAAAATATGCATTGCATTTAACAGTCATTTGGAGGTTTAATCATCAAAAGGACCCCTGCTAAAACAAAATAGGAAGCTGTTCTGTGATTACTTTCAGCTGCCCTCCCCACCCTCTATGCCAGTTGTCCCTAATTTCTGTAAAAATGGCTGAGTAAGCAAATGCATCTTCAGGGCACCTTCCCACCCATGCTGAGTCCCAGGGGAGTTGCCAGCACCTCTCCCCTGCATTGTTTAGCAAAAAGAGCATTTTACAGACTCAGGAATTTTGTGCTCATTTCCTGCTGTAGGACCAGAGATGACTTAAAATAGTTGTGTAATTGTTCTATTCAAAGGTATTGCAGATAGTGTAAATACAGAGCTACACTTAGCAAAGGGGATTTGCAGGTTTCCTTGAAGTTTTATTTCAGAATTGCATTGCTGGAAATCTTGGTTTTTCTTCATTTCCATTATATTCACAGGCTCCATGTTTCCTGGGCACCAGGGATTTACATATTTTACTGCAGATAACCTTTAGTGAACCTGTGGAATGAGATCTTGGCAATAATTAAGTCAATATATTAGATGTTGCATCATGAATATTGTTGCCCCACTTATTTAAAGAAATAGGTACTGCGCTGAAACGATACTTGACAATATTTTGCTAAATGAATTGTAACATTTCGCAAAATATGTGTTTTTTCTAAATTCCTATGCAATTTTCATGAAATCCTCTAGCTTCCCAGGCCCTCCTACTCAGGAGCACTAAGTGGAATATTCTCATATGCTGGGGTTGAGCTGCAATCGCCTCCAACTTTTATTTATTCACTTAAACCCAAAAAGCTATTTTGTATTACAAAAACGTCAATATTATTCCTACTTGCATTTTCTCTTTTTCTTTGGTAAGAGTGTAAATCTTAGCTAGTAATCCCTTCCAGAGTTGCTTTTCCTTGAACAAATTAAATTTACAAACACCGAAGCAGAACCAAGCTATTCCTTTGCTCTTATGTGCAGGCTGCATGTGATCCCTTTAGGCCACAATACCACGTTGAATACTTAATGTTGACTTGTCAGGTTTCACCAACTGCACAGTGATATGGACAGGATTAAATCTTGTTTTATTTCACCATTTCCCTAGCCAGGCAGCAGCGGGGCATGGAGGGCTCCTGGTGTTTTACTCTGTTCCACCGCTGCAGTGCAAATAAGCGTGTTAGTGAATCTGCTGACATTCAGCACCTTGACGCAAATGAGAACGTTTTTCTAGGTCTGAAATGGATTGTCAAGTAGCATTCTTGTCAGGGTTGTGTAGTGCATAAGCAGAAGTCATTATGTTTACACCCAGAAGATATTTTGATGGTGAATTAAGGGCTGACCTTCATATCATACCATTTATTAGAGCAAGCTTTTTAGTAAGCTCCATTTAATGGCTTAGATTAAGGTTAACTATTTATGTTCCATGCCTGAACTCACAAGGAAGTTGGAACATTAACATTCTCTACATTGTGAGCTGCTTAGCTTTTCAGCTGCCTCTTGTTTTGTGGTTGAAAGGTAATTGTTAAGTTATTGTATTATTTTTGATGTTAATTTAAATTTGGAAGATTCTTTAATTGGAATATTGTAATATGATTCATCCATCAGATGGGGGATATCCTGCAAGCTTATTTTTTTCAGAGACTATCAGACTGTTTTTCCTTTCTGACTGCCCAAAGGATATTACAATGTAGTGTACTCATAATCATGTTATCTCTTTTATAGCTGCAGATGATTTTTAGGGCATTGCAGCTCTACAAAGCCCTGATCAATATCTGGAGATGTGCTATCCTTTTAAGTTATGTTACTGTTAAATTTTAGACATGAAAATATTCCAGGTGAAGCACTATTTGGTCTCACATATTTTACAGTATCTAAAACCAGTTGTCAAGCTTCATTAGATATGAAAGCATCTTTTTTTTGGGGGGGGGAGGGGAAAGGGTGTAATACTTTGCATTGTTGTGAAATAGAGTCTATCTGTTCTAATATAGCATTGTCTTTTCTGCTGAAAAAATGGTTTCCTGTTTTCAAATAAATGCTGCTGTCCTAGTTTTTTGAGGAACTGTATATTTAGCAATTGTACAGTATGGCATGAAATACTAGAGTACCTCCTAGTCAGAAAGTATGCAAAAATATTCATGCATTAAATACATATCAAGGCTTATTGAAGTAATTTGATACAGGACTTGGAATTCTCTCTGGTTTTAATTTTTCCCATGCCTAGTTTGGAACTCCAGGTAAAGAGAAACAGATTAATACTGCAACTCAGTTTTTCTGTTTATCAATAACCAGGTGTAATCCTGCTTATTAAATAAATAAAAAAAATTGAAAATGGTTGATATGAATGTTACTTCTTTACAAGTCTCTGTTTATAATCCATTTCAACTGAAGAATTGTGTATTTCATCTGGTACAGTGTAATGGCTCTGAAAACACTGTGCAAACTGGTGATCATTTTTTGACCTTTAGGCACAGGTTTTGCCACCATTTCCAGGTTAATTAGCCCTTACAGAATTGCTTTGTATGGATTTAGCAATCTTTAATGTTTGCACGTGCTTTCTGTGACCCTCAAACTTTTTAGTAGGTGAGCCTAAGTATGTTTGTAGTAGGTGAGAGTACTTAAACCACTACAGAAGACACATTGTGGTTGAATCAACACTCCATATTCGTGATATTTTAATAGATTTATTTTTTAGATAGCAAATTTGTGTGCCTTTTGCCTTAGTTTATTACTACCAGGATGACTACTAAGAAAGTTTTATGTAAGGGATTTTATTTTAGTCCTCAAATTCACATCTGAACTATTGACATGAAATTGCAAACAGTATGCCACCTAATTAACAATTTAGTACTAATTGATAGAAAGTGACATGTATATAGGTATTCATGAAACATGTAGAAAATTCATATTGCAGCTACACTGCTGGAGAATCTCTCCCTTTTATCTGAGCTCTTCCAGAAAACTCTATAGTATAATACTAATTGTAAAGGACAGTGACTCAAGGACATTCTTGCTAAAAGCTTCCACTTTTTGTTCTACAAAGATCAGAAAAATTTTTAAAAGCCCCATCATCATAATGCAGAAATAAAAGAATGGTCATGGTACTAGATTATGACCCAGAGAAAAGAATGTGAACAGCATGGCTGCAGAGAGGAATTTTAAGTGATGTATGTGAAACTGCCAAAATGAGAATTGCAGCTGAAGGAAGTGAGCCAGCAGTCTAACTACAATCAATATCCAGGTTAAGTAAACAATTACATTCTGCCAGAGCTGGAGGAAAATCCACACAGCCTGACAGGGTACCTGAAGTGTCTTCAGGTATAAATTCTGAATTTTCTTCATGGATAGCTTTCTTGTCATTTGCACAGACTGTAACTGTTTGTTGGTTTTTTGGTTTTTATTTTTGTAATATATAAGGGAAAACCTGTTCTCACTGTATGAAGAGCTGGTTTTAGGTCCTGGCAAACAAATGATGCATTTCAGTTAGTAGTGAAGATTGTTTTAAAAATCTGGAAACTGGTGAGACTCCGAAGTGAGCAAAGAACAATGTATCTTATCAGACAATTTGATTGGTCAGGGAAGCAGGCATATGAATAATTTAAAAAAACAAGGGAGTAATATTGGGGTCATTTGTGAGGACTGAGCTTACCCAGCATAGAAGATGTCAAGCTTAAAATGGGAACAGCTGTGTTCACACTATTTGAGGACAGTTTTCTTATACGAGATTAATATGTGGAAAAGCCCTTGTGGGAAAACTTGGCAGTTGATCTAAGATTCTTCTTCCCTTTGACATCCTCTTCCTCTCCTAACTTTATTTGTTATGAAGTTGCTAAATAGCTCAAAATAGATTCAACACCATTAAAAGAGATGCCTAAATCTCAAAAAGAGCTGAGATAGATTTATAGAAGAATTAATGTTTTTTTACACTGTGCCTTAGGTAAATCTCTTACTCCTTAGGTAAAACTTTGCAGGACACCTCCAAATTTTCCTGCCAGGATACATACATATAAAACTGGCAGTATAGTAGACAACTACTCATGTGCCCTAATTTTATATTTAACATCCCCCCCCGCCAAATGTCTTCATTATTTAAAAATATCTGTTACTTCTGGTGGATAGTAAAGTGACAGAATATGTCCCAGAACACACCACTGCATAACTTGGGTTTATCTAAGGTTTGTGGTGTATCTGGTGGGAATGCTATATAGCAAATGTGTGCATGAGCACAAGTGCACAAGGAAACAGACTTCAGTAATTTTGTAGACTGGAGTTTTTTTAATTTACTTTTTTGCATGTCTTAGTGTATTTGCATTGCGTACAATTTTGGAGGCTCTGTTTCTTGAAAACTGAGAAGTATTTGTCTTCAGATACTAAGAATTATTGCCAAATTCTAGAAAAGAATAGCAGGGGAAACAAATTTCAAGACTTTATACCATGATGTAGTCCAAGAATAGAGTGACTTTGGACAGTATGGTCAGACTGCAGCTGCAAGAGCTCTAGATCAGATGGGAAGGAAGTATTCCAGCATATGTGATTTACAGCAGCAGCACAAGCAGTCATTTGCTTCCTGCAGTTTTCTCTTTTGTGAGAAAATGAAAGAGACCAGATTGGTCTGTGTCTTAGAGGGAAAACAATGGGATTAATTAGGTCATTATTATATCCAGCAGATTTTTCACTTAGGGATGATGCTAGAGCAAGGCACTGATGGTGTTGACCCTGTGGTTTGCAAGAGAACTTCTGTTTAAAATGAGGTTGGTGGATAGACTGGCATTGAAATATTGTGTTCTGGTGAGTTGCAGTGAGCTCTGTAGCTAGCATTGGTACTTGTTTACCACTGAGAGAGAAAGAAAAGCTGTTAGGCAAGATGAAACTGCTGGGGATAGTGGGTGTACCTCCCCACCTCCTAGGAATTAATCCCTATCATATTGCATGAAAGCTTAAATACATTAAATTTCTCTTCATTATTCATCTTTCTGATAAGCAATTGCTAGAAGGATGCTGTAGACTTCAAAAAGGAAGACTGTAGGAAGGAATATATGAGAACTTAAGAGGCATTTACTACAATATTTAGACTCAACTAATTCCAAACTCTGAAAGAGTTCAGAAATCAGAGAGGTCAGTTCCTTCTGCCATAAGTATGTAATTGTGCTTTTTTTAAATCCATGAAGCAAAGTTGCATGCTATTTTTGGCTTTGTTGAGCTTCTGAAGCATTAACAGAATAATATTTTCTTTTCTGTATGCCATATCACTTAAGACAGCAAATGACCATCTGCTAGATTGCATTTCTCAGCCAGTGGCCATATATACTATAACAGTTGTTTTGGTGTTCTGTAAAAATTTCTCTTCAAACTGACTTAATGATTTATGCTACCAAATTGTTTACATTTCTAAACTGTATGTGAAACTATTGAAACAGACTAGAATTTTAGATTTTTCTGTTCTCATGTGATATATATGAGGAAAAAAAGCAATGAACAGAGCACAGATATTGGAAAGGGTACATTTTCCATGTGCAACATCTCTGAAAACACCTTTGGTTTTGCTCAAGAGACATTCCAGTTTAACCATTCTAGCACCTTCGAGACTATATCTTAGATGGGCAGACTCTGTTGAGGCCAGACTCAAGAGCTGAGTGTAGGGGGAAGGGTTTCAGTGGTAAACTCATCTGGTTTTGAACCAGCTGGGAATTACTCCAGCTCTTTAGGAGGCTGGAATACTTTAAGAGTGCCTTCATGTGAATTTGTATCTCTGTGTTTCAGAAAGCCCTTCAAGCCACCAGGAGGAATGATACAAGGCTTGGAAGGCTTATATTTGGCTCCCACTCCACCAAAAATATCTCATATAATTTTCTATAAGCTGTATGGATTCTGTTTGAAGCCCTATGCCAATAAGGCAATACAGAAGTGTTTCGGATAAGTGCTGCAGCCGTTCTTGCCTCCAGCTATTCCCTCTGCTAAAAGGAGTCCTTGAGTAGATTGGAGCAAATCTCCTTTGATATCTCTGTGCCTTTTGAGGGCTTTAGGAGCATCCCCCAAGAAGATTCCTAATTCCTGTGCTTTAGCAGAACCAATTCAGATTATTCACGAGACAAGAAATTACCTGAAGGTTTCCATGAAAATATGCTACTGGTTTCAGGATGCTTTAACTTTAATTTTACATGCACAGTGGTACACAGAAACATGCCTGATAGGAGTAAGGAAAGGAGGTGAAAGGAAACAATAAAAGCAAGCAAGGAAGTTATGGATTTAAACCCAGATGAAAAAAGGTTTTGACAATCCCCTGTTTATGCAATTTATTTAAAAGTATAATCTAATTAATTAATCATTTTTTGCTCATCATTTTTAGTACAGAAAAGCCAGGTAATGTAGTAACATGCAAATCAGCATGGAAGCTGGAGGAATGAGTCTCCAGTGAAAGTATGGCCTGAAATGCAAATGATTTTTAAACAAAATTATGTCTATTTAAAAAATAAAGCAGTCAGTTTTTAGATAACCACAATGCAGAGTAGAATGGATACAAAGTATCTGGTAGATGACGCGGTATGTACTGCTGCATACTGAAGAAGCTGGAAATAGGAAATAGCTTCGGTAATCTGCCTCAGGGGCTGAGGTTGGCGTGATGGACAAAATGAGTCTGAAGCCAAAAAATAGGGTAAGACAGATTTTTGGACTGCCCAACCTACCTCCTGTTAAAAGAAAAAGTCAGTTTGAGTGTTTTCCGGTGATGATGGAGCTGACGGTGAGCAGAAACAGTTCAAACAGTGAGGGGATGTGGCACTGAGATAGGCTTTAGTGGGCATGGTGCATTCGGTCAAAGGTTGGACTCAATGATCTTGGAGCTTTTTTCCAACCTTAATGATTCTGTGTTAGATGGATTGCAGGCTTCTAGTGGAACAGCAGGTGAGAAATCTGATGTGGTAATCACAAAAGGTAGAATTGCACAAATTCTTGTCAATAGCTCTAGTGTAGCTGTGTCTTTTGAATTAAAAACACCTCAAAATCAGAGAATGATAGAAAAATTATATTAGTTTTGTGAGTCTGTAGGATATTGTAGGGTTGAATTTGCATACTAAAAGGGATCTTTTTAAAGCATTTTATGTTTTAACATTCTGTGCATGGTTAAAGCTTTTAAGTACTACTAGGAGTTGTGACCAGATGGGTGGGCAGCCCTGCATATGGAAGTATTTAACTTCTTCAGAATAGCTTGGAGAACAAACGCTGATAGTACTGGTTATTTCTGCTGATAATAGCTGACAGTTTTTTCACTTCATCAATAAGGTTTCATTTAAGTAATGAAGATATTCTAGATGAGCTGATTGAGGAATGTATGATGTGTGATTCAGATAAAATTAAATGACAAGAGGAAAAGGAATCTGTATGTAACGGAGGATTTCAAAGGTCAGTACTCTACAGATGTGAATCAATCTACCAAAGAAGCCCTGAAACTTAAATATGTAAAAGGTCTAGAACTTCCTTATTCAGAAGCTTTAACACTCTCTGGCATTAATATCTGGAACAAAGAAAGAAGCATTGTAGAAATAATATACCTGGATCAATAGCCACATAATTAAAAGTAAATTAGCAGAATGTATAAGATTGAAGAAAGGACTGACAGACAGAGAAATGTATGCAAAAGAGGTAAAGAAGGATTGGAGTAAGATGAATTAAAGTCAAGCAGAGGTAGACCTTGCACTGGGTATTAAACATGATAAAAGTACTCAGCCTTAAGCGAGCAGTTTCAGAAACAAACTACTAAGAACAACGTGTAGTCACTATTCAGGGATAAAATGTATTGCCCTAAAAAAAGGAAATATTTTATTCTGTCTTCATTAGAGGCATTGGTGCTGATTGTGGTGAGAAATGGAGGTTGCATAGTAGGAATTAGTCCACAAGCTTAATGAAAATCATTGCAACTGAGATCCAAGCAGTTTGGTGCGGGTGGTGACCAACAGTTCCTTGGCCAGAAAGATACTGACTCATGAAGTCTTATATCTGACCATATGACAGCAAATACACAGTGATTAGGGAGCAGGAATAATGACCCAACTTGTTACAGGTGCATTAGTCCTACCTTGAGGCTTGAAAACAACTTTTCAAGGAAATCCTTCCTGTACCTGCAGAGAAATGCTTAAGTGATTCCAGCTTTGGTTCCGAGTGTGGGCTGTCACAGGACGGCCGGTGTTGGCAGCGCTGCAGGCAGTGCACACACACACCTCCTCAGACACCACATGTTCTTAGGGGCCACTTTACCCCAGCTTTGGGCTGGAACACTTCTGCACAATTTGGATCTTTAAGTAGTATTACACCTTTTTTTTTTTTTAAGTTTCTGAACATGGCTCAGTCTAGAAATTATTCTTAATTCCTTGCCTGTAACTTAAATTTTGTGCATACTGGGCAGATCAAGATTTGCATAAATATGAATTTCAGTTATAGACTAAAATTGTCTCATACAATGCCCTAAAACTTAATATTGGTGCAGAACAGAGATTGTGGAGTTTTTGTGAGATTCCTCTCCCACTGACTTATGAGTGCAGCGAATTCTGTGAAATGATCTTAACTTTCTTCTTGAGGATGAGAGAGATTGTGAAGAACACAATTGAGTCTACAAATATTTTCCCATAAGAATCAAGTCCACTGGATGAATTTCAAATTTTGTCCTGTGAGGTAGGTGCTTTAGACCTCTTAATAGCACTAGGTGTAGGGGGATACAGCATGGGTAAATGGAGGTGGTATAGAAGGTAATCTAATGCCCCAATGAGTTGCAGCTGGACCAATTACTAAAGATTAGAAGCAGGCCTGACCTTAACAGGCCACACCTGTAGCCAATAAGGACTAGTGGTATAAAAGAGTGGATTGGTGGGATCAGGAGTCAGATGACTGCTGCAAGGCCCTGGAGCTGTCAGTGCCCAGAGAGGAGCAGCCTGTGAGAAACATTGAGGAGGTGTGAAGCTCTGGTGTTATGAAATCCTTGCACTGTAATGATATTAGAACTCATGCTACCTAAGACAACAACTAGGCATAAATTGTGAATTGCAATCTGTTCAGAAAAATTAAATATATTTCTAAATTGTATTTAAGAGGTGAAATGACCCCACGGATCTTTTACCAGTAGGTGTCCTGACAAAGGAATTTTCTTCTTGACCATCAGAACGAACAGCTTGACAAAATGCATCCTAAATACCACATTTGCTCTACTTTATCTACAGGGACTGTTTGAAAAACAGGTTTAACCCACATATCAGGGAAAAAGTCACTTTTTGTGACCTGTGGTCTCCTCCATAGTTTAGGACTGCCTGTTGAACTGAAGCTTGAGAAGTTCTTTCCAGAACTGGGATGAGATGGCGGTGGGCATTTTTACAACATAGATAATTTTAGGATTAAAATTATTACTTAGAGTGCTTATTATCTATGAAGAGTGCTGGAAGAGGACTGTGTGATGAATAATAAGCTTAGGCAATGCTGATAAATCAAAAATAAAACCTGGCTTTAGAATTTGCTCAGAGGAGCTTGTTAATCTTTAAATTTTCCCCAAATTAAATATCAAATTATTGGTTATGCCTGGCATCCTTTGTAGGAATGTAATTCAGATACACTCACCAAAAGAGCTCACATCATTAGTGGGGTGATTGTGTCACCTTCTGTTGAAATATTCCACACCATTGGTGCTTCTTGGCAGACTGACATGTTTTCACTTGACATTGCTGTAACCTCTGGGAAAGAAAGCCCTACCTTTCTGTGAATAATTCATTAGTGAGCCATCACACTGAAGTATTTCCTTCTTTTGAGGGAGCAGGGGAGGGATACCAAAGCTGTTTACTTTTGGTTTGGTTGGGGTTTCTTTTTCTTTTTTCAATGCTACCTTGCAGTCTTAGCACTTGTGAAGTATTCTTCCATAGGAACCTTCTGTCCTGACATAGAGCTAACTCTCAGTTATGATGGTTTGGTTTGTGAATTAATCCATATAATTTTTCCAAAGGGTTCTGGCTCAGAGCAGTGGAAAGCTGCTGATGCAGTATAACCTTTCTGACAGTGTTGGGTTGTCTGGAGCTGGACAATAATCCCAATAAATCAAACTTTCAGAAATTCACTAACAAGCATGGCTGGCTGTTTAGTAAAATGTGCTGAAATACGTTTGAAATGACTGTGTACGCTTACATTGCCAGCAGTGAGCATGCAGGATACATAGTACATTCCTGGCAGAACCAGGGGAAGGAGCCCTTTTGTGTTTGACCAGAGAATGGAGGGCTCAGTGACCACAGGTGTGTTTAAAGCACTGGTGAAATGTTTACATGGAGTTGGTTTGTCTGACTTTTGAAGTGTAAAAAGTCTGAATCTTCTCTTCACCTGGATAAATGGTCCTATTGCTAGCAATGATTTTAAGAAAGAAGTTGAAACAGAAGACCCAGTACAGCTTTTTAAAAAAATTATGTTAGGTAAGCCTTTTTAGGTAGCCTGTTTGAAGGTTCTACCAATGACATTTTTTCCAAAAATTGTATCAGTATCAAGTGTTCACTTTGTTCTTTACTTTTTCACTTGTAGTATGTATTTTTTCATGTCTGCTGGAAAAGCTTGACTCAGTTTAAAGCATGTTCTTGATAACAGACAGGCAAGGGCTGGATGAGCTGTTCTTCTATTCTTATGTGCAATATCTTGGGTATTTGAAGGGCTCTTTAGTGATCCCTTCCTCTAAGAAGCTCAAATAATTCCTGGTCTTTTATTAATCTGTCAGAGCAGGGGTTGCTTCTGAATTTATCTTAGTATTTCTGTCTGAAACAGCTGTGCAGCCTATGCTTCAAATTGCCAGCATTAAATCAACATAGTTTTCCTCCTCATTCTTCATCAATTTGTCATATAGATAAGCCCACTACCTGCACTAGCAATCTTCCATTATCCACTGTTCTTGCTGATTTCTTCCATATACTCCCATCAACACCCACAAAGGCTTTTTACCCTCAGTCTCTCTCTCTTTAGGTTTTTTAACTCCACTGCATAAGACAGTGTCTACAGATAGCTAATGACTCTAAAATTGAGCATGACATATGACTTATTTTGCCAGTGATATAGCTAGGTGCTTTGGACTTTAATATCTTGAGATCGTATAGAGGAAATTAAAAAATTATAAAGCAGATAAAAAGAAAAAATATCACAAGAAAAAGGCATCTGATGGTTTTTGTTATTTATGTACACTCTACCATCCAAATTTCTTTTCTAATTACTGAAACTGTACATGCTGAAAATGTACACATTTGAGGAATATAAAAAGAAGACACTGTACCCTCCATTATACAATGTGCAGAAAGTGTCCTTCATGATCAGAGTTCTACCCCATGAAATTTAATCTTCATTCAGATTCTTCTGGGTTTTTTCATATATTTGTCTGTCTTTAAATGTGCTTTTGTGACATCTGTATATGTAACCTCCATAACTAAGATGTGCTTATTTGCATTGTAAAAGAGTAAAGTGTTTCCAGTGCCAGTGTTATAATGAATACTATATTTAAAAGATCATGCCTCATTTTTCTATGTGCTGTGTCGGCAGCAGTGTTGTAGTCTGTCCTGATATTTCACTGTATAAATTAGCTAAGGAAGGGAGAAGGAGAGCAGCAGATACAGATAGTGACCTGTTCCATATCACAAAACCCAAGTTTGACAGCATGAGAAGCAGATTCCTAGCCCAGCCTACTAAATAAGGAGTCATCAGAAACATAGTCCTGATTATTAGGAAGAGGTGAGGAGTTTGGAATTGTCTTGAATTTTATTTTTGTCCTTTTTGTGCCTCTCTACCAAAATAATTATAACTATATACAGTGGCTGTTGTAAACCTCTTTGGAACATTTTCAGAAACTACTGCTTCCAATTGTCATTCTGTAATGTTTTTCAAAAATGGAAAAAAAAAAAGAAAATTAACTTTTTTTCATAGAAAGAAAGACATTTCAAAGGTTTCTGGTTTTCCTCCATTAGAGCTCAAGAGCAAGTTGAAAAGGGGCATATGTTTTTCAATGTGTAACTTCCATGTATAAACATACTGGATGCTAAAAAAGAACTGATAGACTTTTTAAAAAGGAGTAGATATATTTGCATGGAGAAAGATTAGCAAAATAATCAAAACACCTGAAGAAATAAACAATTAAGAATAGAAAAAATGGAGACTCCTCTAAAAATGTTAGGCAAGGTGTTTGCAAATAAATACTTTAAAGAAGGTGAATCCTGTTTCAAATCAGAGCAAAGCTGCTGGTTCTCTTTGCTACCCTATGGCTGCTGCATGTGCCCCAGGCTTTTTCCTCCAGAGCAGCTGTGCTCCACTGACACAAATGGCACTTCCTGGGGACTGCATCTTTAGTTACTGCTGCAAGAGTCATCTAATGTGCAATGGGATATTTCAGTCATGCTTTTAAATGGCTGCTAAAACACAGCACTGCATTAGCAAATCACAACTGCATGCTTGCAGATAGAGCTGCCAGTAACACAGCTACCTATGTGTTATTCCCTTCAAAGAGGAGCTACTAGAAAAATTGTAGGGCAGCAAGGAAATGTGTGAAAAAACAGATGCTTAGTGATGTAGTCTTACTGCTGTCTGTCTTCCCATCTCCCTCCCAGCTTTCTGTTTCAGCTTATGATCTCCAAAATACTGAGTTTTCATCGCTCAACTTATTTTTTGCCTCACATCACAGAGAATGTCTAACAATGTCAAATATGGGAAAGCTGATTCAAAGTATGCCTATGTCTTCAAAAAGGCCCCAGTTTTTACCTGCACAAAGTAAACATTTTGCTTGGGAGAGTGCAATATGATGTGCATTAACAGAATGCTTTGCCCTTTCCATAACAAAGGTCTCTTAATTTAGAATTTGTGCATTAAAGCAGGGGTAAACCCAAATGATGATTGTTAAGTTCACAGCCTGTTCTGCAGGATAGAAATTAATAGGATAAAGAAAAAATGTTGAGGAATTGTAGCATAATGTTCCTTTCTCTTCCCAAGTATCCCACAGTAAATATTAAAAAGGAATCACATATAAGTTGACTTTATTGCAGCATGTGTTCCTGGCTTCTCAGGACCTCATCCAGGACATGCAGAATTTATCTGCCAAGGATTTTGCAACAGTAGAGGTTCTTGATCTCAAAAGTGGTGCAGGACTTAACCTAGCTCTAAGGGCTTTTGTGTTAGAGTAGGATGCTGGTGTGTGAAGGTACTGAGATACCCAGTAAAGAATAATGCACAGTTCTTGGGGCAAGTAAAGAGGGATTTAAAAGTTCTTCTGAGTGCTTAGAAACTGAGCCCCACAACAGCCAGCAGTATCTGGTCCTAGGCTTTTTTTATTTTCATAGCTTTGATCATTAGCTTATTCTGCCCTTAAATATAGTTGTCAGGTTTTTAATTTGAGGAGTTAAGCTTGTCATCCTGGATCCATGAAGTTGTATCTGTAATATGAACAAGAGAATAGTAACACTTCAAACACAGCATGTATTTCAGGCAGACCCTGTATACTCATAAAATGTTAGAATTTAGGATCTTTCCAATGACAGCCATGACTGCTTTGTTTAATGTCAGGCTTCTGAAAGATCCTTTCCTAGCCAATGCTGTTTACCTATCTGTCCCTTAAAGAGAAAGGAGACACAGATCTTGCATTTGAGTTACTCTCTCCAGCTGGAAGCATTGTGTAGTACATTCTTTACTGTATTTATTACAGAGTATGTGATACCTGCTTGAGTATACCAAGACCACATACTTGAATTGCTTTTTTTTTTTTAATTGTTAATTACATTTGCCCAATGATTTACATTCAAAGCTTATTTTTGCAACAGGATTTCAATCTCATCTTGCATTCTCTACTGTTTATTTTGCAATCATAACTGTTAAAATTCAATTATTTGGCACTCTATTTGTTAGGCAGTTTATTTGGGAACGATTATGGTTATCTCCTAGATATTTCCATCATGGTTTTTTGAAACACAGCATTTGGCTCTACAGTATTTTAAAAAAACAGTGATTGATTGAAACCTGAACTGTATGCTGCCATGATAGAAAGTATATCCTGGTTTTGTTTTCTGCTTGGGGAGGAATCAGGTTTCAGCTCAAATGGTCATGGTTGTCCCTCTGTATTTTGTTTCTGGTAGGTGGTTCTACAAACCTACAGATTAATGATACAGAATAAAAGCCTCCTGAATACATCCTAAATGTTTTGACATGTATATATTTTATAGATATGTGGATTTCCCAGCATAGAATATTTGTAATTTCAAGGTTTTTAGTTGCCTTATTGTTTGGATAGGATTTTTGTGTGTCAGAAAAGAAATTTCTGTCTTTATCATCAACTGATTTTTTGCAGTAGTGTAAGGCAATTATAAATATGTCTGGTAAAAATAGTCTTCTTTGATTCTTTAGTAGTTGTTGCTTAAATTAATCCGTTTTTTAATATATGTATGTGAATTCAAAGACTGAAGATCAATATGTTTGGGAAACTTAAGAGCTGCTGGAAAGGGGACAGTGGACAGTTACTCAGATTCAGCATAAGTGAGACTAGAGATGCAAACAACTGCATTTAATATTGATAGCCATACCTAATTTTCTTCTAATGATTTGTGTCATTTCAAAAACATGATATTAAAGGTGAAGCTTTCTGTGGAGCTGTCAAAATTTTGTATTTCACATTTCTGAAATAATCAAATTACATCTTATACATAACATGAGAGACTGAGGTGCTTTTCACATGCAGTATTGCACTTAGCACAAAAACAAATGCTAATGTGACTATCAGTATAGGACCAAACTTTATCTGAGATCTGGGGTGTTGCCATGGCAATTCCAATTGTTGGAAAAAAATTCTCTTTTATGCTTCATTCTGACATTAGATTGCAAAATGATGATTATGAAGAAGCATACAACCCAAAAGGGGGGCAGGGGGGAAATCTCTTCTTGAAGATGTAAAACATACTTTCTATCACATTTACTTTTACTGAAACACTGAGTGTGTGCCCAGATTGTTACAAGCTGTATTTTTTGCAGATTCAGATGTATTGTTATTTCTCAAGCTGCCATAATAATACTCAATGTTATTTCTCCCAAATGTAATAATCAACATAATAAGGAACTCGGAGACATATATCCCATTTCCTATGCAAAATATCAGCTTCTGGTGTATGTTATACTGCTGATGTGGTCCTTTTGCTTTTAACAATACTGCCTATGTTAGTTGAAGCATATCTAAAATACAGACCTCACTTAAGCTATTTATATAAATCAGCTCTATAATCTATGTATAATAGAATAGCTCATACTAGCCAATAGATCAGTCATTTCTGTTTGGTTATAAAATTGTTTTTCTACCAATACATCTCACTGTGAGAAAATTGATATGGCTATTACCTGTTCCTTGCTAAATCAATACACAACAAGCTTTAAATAAATCAATAAATAAATAAATACACACTCCTACGCCACCCCTCCAAAAAAAACCTCAACAGCCAAACAACAAAACCACACAATACTTCCTAAAAAGAAGCAAATGAAGGAGTACAGTTAAAATGTGGTTTGCTCTGCAATTCATGCTGAAGTTTATTGTGCATTCTTTTATGTAGGAAATGTGTAAAATGGGAAACGTTTCCAGAAGAGAACTAATTCTTGCAGTGCTGCATTGCTGCTTTATAAATAAATCATTGTCCTTTCTCTATTGATCACTGGAACAATCCAGTCGAAGAATGCTGACTTAGTGCAGCCCTTCGCAGGATGGCTGGATTGAGAGAAAAAAGCGGGTAAGTGGGACCCAGCAGCAAGGAATTGGGAAAATCCCAGACTAGTTTGGTGCATGAAATCCTTGACTTGTCTTTTGCCTCCAAAAAAACTGGACAAAGCAGCTAATTTCTACAAGATACTCTGTCTTTCCATAATGTCATTGATCAGGAGAAATTAAATATAAGACAATACTAGTTATAGTAAGTGGATGATGCTGAAAATCCCTGTTTAATATATTGTGATATATATATATATTTTGAAAACACACACAAAAAAGACTTTCCAAATTTAATTAATGATCTCAATCATGATATTTATTTGTTAAGAAATAAGGGCTCAAATCTGCCAGGAATATGTTTGAGTTTATAGACTCTCAGAAATAGTACTGCATTTCTGTGAGTTGAGGTGGAATCTGAATTTTATCTTGTCTGAATTTTATCTTTATCTCTTTGGCTATCACAGATAACCAAGATCACAGCTTGCCAATCTGACAATTCACTGATGTCTGATTTTTCAGGACTTCTGGTATCAAGCCCCAAGGCTTTTCTGGGAGTAGCAGTAGCCTGTTACAATGAGGAGCTGAGAAATACTATTTGGGTTTGCGTGTCTGACCAATAAGATCAGTATTGGATCTTGGAGGCATATACTTTTTAAAACACGGCTTTCACTGACGCCTGTGGTTGTCATCTATAGCAAGAGTGTATACTCACAATGTTGTTATCCAGAACATACAGCTAGTTCTAGAATATAAAGTTCTTATTTTTCATAAAATGAGATTTACTGATAAATGCAGCGCTCAGCTGATGGCAAGTTAGTCACGATCATGGTGATGCATTGCTTTTAGGGCATGTTGTCATCACATCATTTTTTTCTGTTTCTCATTAATTACAGATACTTCCAGGATGCAGGTCTGTAAAATGTAATTATTTATTCCACTGCGTGTTTCATCTCTCGTGCTGCAATCAGAGGCAGCGCATGCTGCCGTATTCTCACCGGTGTGCCGTTGGGTGGCTAACGGGAAGCAAAGGGGCTTGCAAAAGGCTTTCCCGACTCCAGTCGAGGTGTGGGGCATGGAGCAGGGCAGCTCGATGCGAGGAGAGCACGAGTGGCTCCGGGCTGCGCGCTGCTGCCGCGGCTCCTCTTGCCGGTGCTGCCGGCGCGGCGCGGCTCTGGGGCCGCCGCATCAGCTCCCTGCTCAACGCCCCGTTGGCGGCAAAAATTCTCCCAATTTGAATGATAAACCTGGGCCAAATGGACTACAGGGAACAAATCTGGAGGTACAGAAAGAGACTACATGTGTCGATGTTGCTAGCACGGCAGAAAGCACCTGGCGCAGCCCTAGTTTCCATTGGACTGGCAGGGGATGGGGCTTTCCCTTTCCTCTCCCAGTGTCCAAGTAGCAATCGGTTCGTGCCTTCTGCTAGGATGCTAAAAGGCCTGCAATTAACATGAGCATAATAATCCATGAAATATTTCGTTATCTGAAATAATGCGATCTATTAAACAAACAAAAAACCCGGTAGTGTTTCTCATTACTCCTGCGTTTGACCGTCTCCCTCTTCCAGCTGGAGCAGAGCCTGGCCCCTGGCCACTAGATGCCACTGTTGTATAAGGACATGTTGGGCGTAATGCCTTAGACAATGAGTAATTTGCTTAGAGAACATGTATGTGTATAATTAGGAGTCATCAATGTCTTTCTTTTAAAATAAAATAAGTTTACCATATCTAATTAGATATTTCTTATAAGATGGATTTCATTCTAATTGGGTAAAGCTATGCTACTGGTTTAAAATACAGCAAAGGATGTATTTGTATTCACTTTCACAGTTTCCATAATTTTTCAGTCCTTGCAATAAATGGATCTGATTACACCTTTTAAATCGATGTTCTCTCAAACTGGTATGACATAAATGATTGTTCTGTCATTGTGATTTTACTGCCATTGTTTTCAGCGTGTGAGGTTTTCTAGTGATATCTCTCTTAATCTCATTCTGTCTTTCCCCATCCTCCTGATTGTGATCTTAGATCTGCATGTTGTTTCCATCCCAACTGAAGTAATCTATTTAAAGAGCCAACAGTGGCCACCACGGATGTCTCTGGCTTGACCATGACAGCACAGGCTTTCCAGCAGCAGTGAACTCAGTAATCCACAGCTAATGAGCCAGAGCTCCAAAATGTCTGTTGCGCAAGGGGCCTCTTTGAAAGCTCAGATTTCCTGTAGCTGAGTGTTGACAATGATTTTTCAGGTGTTGGACTGTGTCCAGCGTAGGTAAAATTCAAATTCAGTGCTTTTTTTGCAGGGAAAATGCATGCATTAAAGCTTCAATATGAATTCAGAAGGCAGTCATTGTGACAGCCAATGTGGGTAAGGCTTACACCCCTTCCCAAAGCAGTTTCATTAATGTCTGAATTCTCTTCACCAACCCGAGTTCTGGATTTTCCCACCAAAATGCTGTGTTGCATGCTAACATCAGAACTTTGCTGGTTTTACAGTTCTTTCAGATCTGTGGGAGTTTTGGTATGGGTGATCTTCCTCATATCAGCTCTAGTGACACCAGGCTGCAGCACTGACCACTTCCACCTTATGAGCACTCCCATCAGCCTATTCCTGTCTCTCTCTGACATGTAAGCCACTCCTGTGTTTCCCAATTATGACTAGAACTTGTATATTCCATCTTGATGGCATCTTTCAAATTGCTTTGCATTATCTCCTGAAAGAAGCCACTCCTGCAACAAAACAGTGGCAGAGTGATTTTAGAGTAATTTTCAGATTGTGGTTTATAACTGTGTTGTACCTCAGAAGTAGCTTGTCCCAGCAGGCATGGCTTTCTCTGCTATCCCTATCTCTCATATATCAAATTATGGATTATTATACAACAGTTGTATCTCTGTCTTATTTATTGAAGTGTTGGTTCACTAAATAAAGGATCTCAACAATGATTTGAGATGGCTGAAAACATGCTAAAAATTTATGTATTTCAGGGAAAGGTTTTCAACAAGCTCTATTTCTGAAGCTAAAGTACTTCAATTCCCAATGACCAAATCCATTAAAATATAAATTAGCCTAAAGAAACATATGAATCACAATGGTATATTTGCATATCATCTATTTGGTGTGCCTGTAACAGATTCTTCATGTAGACTAACAGCTACTGCAATCTTCACAACCACAGAGTTGAATAAATGACTGTGGGGTGAATAAGAAAGCAAAGAGGACAAGGATGAAAATTCTTTCTGCTGAATGGGGAAGAATACTGCAGAATTCTGCAATTAAAATTAAAACCTGTGTTAAACCAGTTTCCTTCACTAAGACATGACTTGGCTGATCAATTAGCATTGACTGTCTTGGTATTCTAATAATAGGAAAGGATTTAAGGAAATGTCATGTTTCGTTTGTATTTTCAGAACTGTAGATAATTCCTGATTATTGCAGAAGAGTGAATATCCTCCAAGAAATAAAGGTGAAGAGGATGGAACGAGAATGTCTTGTCTCAGGGGAGTTAAATGATCCTCCTGCAGAAAGACCTTTGCATCCTCAAAAGGCAGCAACAGAAATTTCTCATAAAGTTTGACCTGTTGTTCTGTAAGTAATATATCCAAGACTCCAATACAGAGTATCTTGTCAGTTCCTTTTAATAAATGAAGCTGAACTGATAGAGCAGCTTGGGTAGTTTCTCTGATCTGTACCAGTTCTCTGTTCCATGCCTTCACATGTATTTCCATGAATTGCTCATACACTTGGCCACTGAATTTTCTGTGACTTCAAAGCTAAGCCTTTCACTTTGCCTTGTATAAAACATACCCAGAAGCTGGATTCTGAAGAAAATAAGTAGAGGGAAAAATATTGATTTTAGATGTTAGGATAATCTAAGAAAAATGGTTCAAAAATAAAAGGGAAGGGGAACCCTTTTTTCTTTTATTTTTTTTTTCTTTTCTTTTTTTTTTTTAGATTCCTCATTTGTTGCAAATACTTCCCAGAAAATTATTTTGTAGTGAAGTAATTAGCTCTATATAAATGCAAACAGTAACTGCAAATACTGCATTTGTGACATCCAGAAAGTGCCATGACATTCTTAAGAGATGTTGTTCTACATCTGTTCTTCATCTTTCCAGGGGAAAGGAGGAAGAAAAGACTGGTTAGTCTTCAAGAATGATGGGCATCATGTTCATTGTTGGATTTTCTGAAAAGGCTTATGTTTGATATCACAGAGCACAAACTCGATTAGCTCTAATGTAATTTGTTAGCTTTTGTGATGCAACTCAGTGTGTGTCACTGTGCATTGCTCTGATCAAGTCATGTTAGGGAGACAGTCAAAAGAGCCAAACAGTCACAGATTTATGCCCTTTCTAGAAGTGACTAGGACATTTTGAATCTTATAGGAGAATAGACCTTTACACTTCTAACTCACCTAGAATATCTTTGAAAATATGACCTTTAATATAATCCCATCTTGCTAAACAGCTTCAGGGTCATCCCAGCATTTCCAGGTAAAATTGAAGACATATAAAGTAAGGAACTGCTGAGTTTTCATCAAACTGAAAAATAAATCATAAGATGTGGAAAAAAAAATGTTTCATGACTAAAGCTTTTCAAACAATGCAATTTTACTTTATTATCATATCCCACTAGTTCTTCTTCACATGAGAACACAAAGCATGTAAGTAACCTAAGCATGACTATTGCTGCTCTTTAGGAAAATTGTTCAATAATTCATTGACCTCCCATTACTTAGGTTTACTGCCTAAAATATAATCCTCCTTTTTCTTGATATTGTCAGTTTTTTTAGTAAATGGAAGAACTTTTAATATTCAACTTGGTAGCATTTGAAATCAGCTTGAAATAGAAAATTTTATGAGAGTTTTATGAACTTCATTTAAACTGAATCCTAGGAAATGTGGAAAAAAAAATTGCAGACGAGTAATTTTTAAGGAATTGGGAGGAAAAGACACCATTATGTAAAGGAATGTTTAGTATCAAAGTATATAAATAGCTTTAGCTGACAGCAGAACAATAACTTCAAAAGTTAATAAATCATTCTCAAATTTTGATAGAAAAGGAAGCTAGAAAAAGAAAGGTAGATTTATTCCATTCTGAAGATAAGAAAGGCTGTTTTAATTGTGATTTTTAAGGATTTTTCAGACATGCTCAACTTTTGATTTCAGTGTTTTTAATCCTGATTTGCACTAATAAAAACTAGGTGCAAATGAGTGCTGATGAGTCTGTATTGAAGTTTAACGAATAGTTGAAAATGTCCATGAATATTCATTTAAATTCAAAAATTAACTCCAAATTGATCATGCCTATGACTTTGTGAATTTGCTTTCTACGAGCATACATGCACTTGAAATTACCTTTCATGAATATTTGAAAAAGCAAATTTTCAATTAGATATTTCATATACTTGCAGAAAATAATTTTTCAGTGATATATTTAATTGTGAGATTTGGATTTTTCATCATGCTGCCTGATATTTGTGATCTGTGGGACCACATATTTGAAGGCGTCCAGGAAGGTTTTAGCTGGATAGAACACTTTGGAAAACCTTTGCCTTGTGAATTACAGGATTCATCAAGAAGCAGAAACAAATGAGAATATACAAGAAAATAAAAAACGGTGCAAATTTCCATTTGAGGACTTTTTAAAAAATGTATTGAACACTGTACTTCAGCATGAAGTAAATCTTAGAGGCCAGTTTCTCCTCATTTGTGCTGTCAGGCCATGATCATGGCCAAGTTCAGTGACTATGTCCAAGCAGAATAATTTTAAGGAAGTGATTGTTTGGATTTTTGACCATTGAAGACAAGAATCATGATAGATTGCAATGGCTGGTAGTTTAGGGTAGCTCAGAAAAAGTGATATACATGCAATGACTGTCATTGGAGCTCCACCATGGGATGTGTGGTTTCAATTAGAAGCTGACTTCACTAAAGAAGTCCTAGATCTAACAAGGTGTTTGTATAGATCTGCTCTTATGGTGTGTACAGTTTAAACATTATCTAGAGCCCGGTGACTTGCAGGAAGAACTGAAGCTGAAAACAATATTCTTACTAAGGGTCACAAGAGAAATGATAGTTTGGCAAGTCTTCCATATCAGGAGGAGAAACCAACACCAGCAAGTGAGATGAGAGGATGGGGTGTGGGCCTGCTCAGCACAGGTATTTCTGTGTTCCTAGAAACAAGGAGAAGCAGGAAGGATGCTTGATCCCTCCTTGGATGCAGTAGGGTCAGTTCTGGCCAGAGCTGTGATGTGTGGGGAGGCTCAGAGGAGAAGCTGCTGGCAGGCCAGGAAGGTGAGCTCACCCAGTCTGAACAAGGGGAAGGGGCTGCTCAGGGGGAACAGCCTGAGTGAGGCTTGCACCTGGCCTTAGCAGCCCCTGTGCTACGAATCTCACTGGGGAGGAGACCTCCTCATCCATAACGGCAGTCTGGGAATGCACTTTTAAATTTCAGTTTAGTTTTTATTTTGTGAGTTCATTTTCAGTTCAACCACTTATTTTGCTGTAGTCAATGTATCCTGATTTCATCTTTCACCTTGGCAGCTGAATGGAGTATTCCCTATGGCTGATCCAAGGCACCTTCTCACTGGTGGAGCAAGGAAATATACACACACAAGTATTCCCTTGGAGCAGGAGAGTGGTTTCCCACCTGGAGTTACTGGAGCCAGCTTGAGGGCAGGTAACAGGCAGTGCTGGGTCAGTCTCCCTCATCAGGCACAGCCAGTGCCTCTAACAAGCAGCAGGGGAGGGAGAGATTGTTTATGATGCATAAGGTACCATAAGAGATACCATACAACTCAAAAGAAATCGAATCAGGTTTTGAAACTGAGACAACCAAATTTTTCATCATGACCAGCCTTGGCTTGCCAGGATATTGAGTACCTTGAATTCCATGTTCAAATATTTTGGGAGCTAAAATACTGTTTATTGGAAGGAATTTGTGAGTAAGTTAAAGCCAGGAATTATTTGGGGAAATTTCCGAGTGATTTTTAGATGATCTAAAAACAAGAAATGTGGGATGAATAAATTATTTTGTTATATTGCATCTTCATCTCTAGTTTGAATAGTGAGAGAGAATCTGGCCCCAGTGCCTAGAAGTCATACTCAAGGATTGGATTTCCCATGTAAAAGCTATAGTGTGATAACACAGTTGTACTGCATATTCAGTTTTGATATGTAACCTTTTAAATAAATTGGAATACTCTTTGTGCCTATACTGGCACACACGGAGAGATCATAAACAATAATTTTGTAAAGGTCACTTCCTCACTAAGCGCTTGAGCTCATGGCAAGAGCAGCAGAGGGCTATTAAAGGACCTTTATGCTTCTATTTTTTGGTGTCTGTTAATATTTTTGCAGCTCTGAAGCTCTGTTTAATATAAAGGCTGTGTAGTGTCCCATGCCAAGGGTCTGTCTGTGCAGGCCTGTGCAGTGAGACCCTGGGCTGCCTCCCTGTGCATTTTAATAGCAAATGCCTGCTGGCCATAGGATCTGGGTTACTTGCAGCGTGGAGCAGCATGCCCGAGGCTGGCAGCATCCTTCCTGCTGGGAATGAGGGAGAACACAGCAAGATCCAAAGGCTGGAGGCTTTTGTGTCAGTAGCACCTCAAAACAACCAGGTATCAGGAACCTGGGCAATACATGAGTGGCTGAGGGATCTGCACAAGATGCTTGCCAAGTTCAGCTGCACAGCACATTGCTTGGATTTTCCTGCTGCTGCCCTTCTAAGGTGCTAATGAAGTTGTTAGTTGAATAAATTTTTTTGGTCCAGTGGAAATTCTATTGGTCTTGCTTGTCTCCAGCAAAATACTTTGTCTCAGAGGAAATGCTTGGAAGTTTATAGTCCATCCAACCAACATTAAAACCATGTATATCTGCTGGTCTTCAGAAACAGAAGCACATTTTGTTACAAACTCCCGTTGGACTGTTCTTTCCTGTGATTGACAACATGGCCTAAATCAATATCCTTTCATTTTCAGATCTCTATTATTTTGAAGAAATCCACATTTGTCCTGCAGACAGTGTAGGGAGAAGTTATTCCTCACTGTAGTGGCATCAGAAGATACCCTCAGCGGGGTAAGTGGTGTCTATCTGGTGTCATTAAAAAGGCCCCTAGCCTGAATGTGTGTGGTATTTTCTGGGGGGGTAGTAAAGCAGGAGGCTGAGATGGTGCATTTTAACTCTGAGATGTTTTATTGACGCTGCTGCCTGCTGGTGTAAAGCCACCATGGCTCACAGAAGGAACAGGATGCTTGTAAGGATATGGGCCATACACAGAGGGGTTGTAACTGGAAAACACCACAGTGTGCCTGGGGAAAGGATGCTTGATGTTGCAGGCATGGCCTCTCTAGTGGGCAGAGGTTGGTGCTGCCCACACAGGAGGTGGCTCATCCATCTGCTTGTGGGGACACTCCCACACCTGCTCTGGCACAGCTGGAATTGCCCTGATCCCAGACACAGCACTATGCAAAGCCAGGGCCAGAGCTGGGGAACAGCCCAGGTACCCTTCCAGCTTCTGCTGTCACCATCCATTCTGCTGTGGTGTTTATTCAATATCCAGAATTTTGTTTAAAATTATTTCACTTCTCTCTCAGTGAGAAGCCCTTGAATGTATGATTCAAAGCTTTGATTTTCTCTTCTGTGGAAGACCTGTGCCTACCACCTATCTGTGATCTTGGGGAGGTTACATGAACTCAACAACAGAGCTATGTCAGCCTGAAAGTTTTAATCACTCAGGTGTCTCTTATCCTGGAAAATCACTCTTTCTGAGGGCAAGCTGATAAAAATCCATATTTCCTAGATTTAAAGTATCAATGGTGCTAGCTCCTTCTGCATTAATAGATTGTCTATTTTATGGGGTTCTTAATAACTCACCTAAATTTTAACCAATTTGCATAAATGAATTTTAAGGAAGGTCATAACATTATAAAAGTATGTATTTGTACTTGTTAAACGTCACTCTACAAACTGTAGCTGTTTTTTTTCTCAAGCTGATAATTGCAGCTAGCCTTTGGCAGCATTTGTCTGACCTTCCCTACTTTCCCCCGCTCCCTGAATCAAAAAGAATTTTTGGTAAGATACTACAAAATCTTCCCCAAAAAGGGATAGAACTTCAATCTCATAATAAGGAATAAAAGAGGTAATTTCCCTTGTGATTGATAAGCATTATTTGTAAATGAACCTGCTTTATGGAATGGTGAAAAATGGTTGGAGCAATTAAAAAATGAATTGAAAATGCAGAAAATAGATTCCCTATAAGAAATAATATAGATTTGTAAATGCAGAATACAAAATTATAGATGTTGAATGAACAAATTAATTTGGCTGACATTACCTTCCATTTGCATAGAAGCCATCTTTTACGTTTTCCATGTAGACCATTTTCTATCTTCTGCTGTGACTGAGGGAAAAACAAAGCACATGAGTCCTTTAAGGCAAGAGGAAAACAGCCCGAAAGTCATGTTAACTGATTCCAAGAGTTGTGCAGCAGGCAGAGATTCAGGGAATGACAAAGGCATGTGCAGAGAGGAAGGCAGCGATGCCAGGGAAACAGCTGGTGTCTGAAAAGCCCAGTTTGCTGTTCCCCTTACTCTTCTGCATGAAGGCTGGGGTGGAGGCCTTTGCTGGTCAGGCCAGGCTCTAGCCAGGATGCTGCTGGGGAGATGGTGATCTGGAACTCGTGGCTTGGGAGGCCCCAGCCAGCTGGGATCGAGTACGGCAAAACCAGGTCCTAGCTCCACACTGCCATGGAGAAATGTAAAACCAGCTTCTGGCTTGACCACATGGACTCAGTGGGAGTGACTGTACCAAGGAAAGGTCTCTGGGTTGGGCTTGTTTCAGTTCTCCTTGCATGGTAGACATTGCTCCTAGACTACCTGGATACATGTGGACATGTCTGGGTACTTCTGGCTCTTCTATCACAAGACTTGGAAGCAAAGTTTTAATCCGTGGACCTTTGTTTCTCTAATTCTTTCTGATCACCCCAAAGCAGAACAGCTGGTGAAGGCCAAAGATTTGTGTTTAAGGCACCAGTGCTGCAAACAAACCATAGCATGGTTCTGTTATGTCATAACAGCATCCAGCCCATTTCTTGTGCAGGAGGACCTACATGAACATCTTAGTACATGCAGCTAAATTGCACAAGCAGAGTCCAGCTCCTGAGCCTCACAGAATGTCTGGGAACAGCCACAGGCTGGTTTAGAGGCCAGGAATGGTGACTGTTGGATTCTTCCTCTTCCCTCTGCATCCTTTCCCATCTTCTTGGTGAGAAGTACAAGAAACACCCATTTATTCTTCCTAGATCAAACTGTAGCTAACCCATAATGAGACATGCTGGTATCCTTTCTTGCTACTCAGGCACATAAAACACTCAACAAGTTTTTCCAGGGTTAAAACCTCACTGAGTTGAGCCTTGCATAGTGACACTGCGTGACCAAAAGCAAAGTGCAAAATGCTTAAAATTCAGGACCTTAATTTAGCTCACTTTTGTTGGGACGTTTCAGAATGGATAATGACATATGAATCCAAAAGGCAATTTTTGTATAAAAAGACTAATAAATGTTTCCAATTTCTTCCACAAGGATTTAAGAAAAAAAAAATTAACAACTATGCTGTCCTGTTCTGTTTCAATGTTAAAAGTAGTAGCAAACTATTTGAAATTGGCTATTCACAGTAACTGTGGCCACAGGAAGGAAACTATAGTGTCAAGGTATTAGGAAGAGAGAAGAAAAAAAAAAAAAATAGGTTTCCCGTTCTCTTTTCTTTCATCTCTTGCCCAGTTTGGCAGAGAGTTCGGGAAGGGGCTTTTCGCCTCTTCAGGGAGAGACATAAACTTGGACCACACATTCTCAAACACTGCCAGCTTGTCATTCAGCTCATGCATTCAAGATGTTGCATATTAATAGCACTCCCTGATGACTGGTGGGTAGGGGTCTCTCCACCTATACAAAATAAGCCTCTTGGCACAACAAAGTACAAAAGAGGCCCATACAGGGAGAAAATGCACTTGAGGACTGGTTTGGAGAAACTCTGCACAGATGCTTATGTGCAGATGCATATTTCAGATGGTTTTTTCCTGATTAGCATGCAGCAAATTCACCTGTTTTGCTGCCTAAAGGAGTCACAGCAGACATGGAAGAGCACCTGCGTGAGTTCAGTTCTGTCTCCCTGTGAATATGATTTCCACCCTTGTTTCATTGCTGTTCTGCGTAGCCACTGAGACCCTTTTCAATCCCCCTCTTGGACATGTCTAAGCCAGCAAACACAGAGAGGTACTTTGGGATGGAGACAAAGCACGAACAGTGCAGGGTGCTGCATGTTGAGAAGCGAAGAAGGGAATGAGTGGGTGGATTGGTCACACAGGTGCATTTGGGGTGCACTGGGGATGCTTAGGCCAGATGGGTTCTGGCGTGGCTGAGATAGGAGGATGAGCTCCCAGGACCTGCACAAGAGCCTTGTGTTTGTCACCTGCAAATGATCTGACACTCGGCACATACAGAGTTTCGCCTGGGGTCTGGTGATGGGATTGAAGAGAATGAAGCAGGCTGTCTCCCCCGCCCCTGCGGTGTGCTGGTTACACGTGTCTGCCGTTAATTCTCACACTGCGCTCTACAGGCAGATCCTACACACACACGGGGAATGAATTTCCTTTGTGCTCTGCTTCATTGTAGTTTACTCCAATGGCAGAAAGCACAGCTTAGTTCTAACCATGTGTTTTGTAAAAATGAGCCTCAGGAGGAGAAAGTGAGGAGAGAGTTGCTTATACATGTGTTGGTATCTGATGCAATCCGCAGTGTGAGCCACGTTTTTCTGGATATTTCAGCATACACTGAGAATGACACATGAGCAGTCCAAGCTATTTTCAGAACTGACAGTTTTCCTTTTCACTCCAACAATTGCTTTTTCAATACACTAGAGTATGCAAAGTGCTTCAATAAACTTTTAATTGGGAGTAGGAGTAACAGTGAAACTACGGGAAAACTTTAGGCAAAACGAGAGCTGACCTCAGCTCATACCTGTTTTGTGGGTTTGTTGTTAAGTTTTTAAAAGAGCCTGAACACCTTGGCATTTTTGGATTTGGGCAAAGCTTTTCAGAAGGAGTCCTTTTCAGGAGTCCTGCAACAGCCAATGAATGGTTTTATGATGTTCTTGACCCAGGAAAGATCCAGCAGAAATCTGCTCTGAGAGGAGCCATGGGCTAAAGGTGTCTGGATATATTTTGATCTAAGCTCTTAGGTATTTCTCTAAAAAAAAATATTCAAAACGTTTGACATTTTCAGAAAATCTTCTCAGATCCTTACAACAGAAAACAGATTACAAGGAAAACTCTCCAGATAAATGTGAGATGGATTTTGCTCTAATGGCTCTTTCATACTCTTTTCCTGAAGTTTACTGACTGACACCAAGAACACAAATATGCCAGGGACAGGGTCTCTACTTCTTCTTAAGCTGTCAAAATCAGTTAGGGATCTGAGGCATGGGGGTGTATTTCCTAGGAACTTAATTTCTTCCTATTACCCTCCTGACAAAACTAACCAATCTCTTTGGAGCTTGCAAAGTAAGGTGCATCCCACAGAGCTAATGCTGTGTGCTCTACTTGTAGAAAGGTATGTTTAACAAAAGCTGCATTCTTGATGCACTCCAAATATCATTATTATTGTTTAATTTCAGCTGCAGTTCGACATCTGTTTAAGATAGTTTCAAAGATAATAATCTCACCAGACAGATAGAAAATACAAAACTGAAATTATGTTGCTCAATTATTTTGTTTACTAGTGGTGTTAAACCACTGTTTTTGTCTGAATCCTGCAGAAGAACTGTGATTTTTTTTTTACCTTTAAGCTCCTCTGAAAATACAGCTTTAGCATCAGTACCTATTTCTTTCCAGATTACGTTATATGAATGAGTTTGATAGGAGTCACCATGGTGAGGAAAGGATAATGGAATTTCAGGTAAGAGTTCTCCATAATGAATTCATTCCTTACAGCATGTTAACACCCACCCATGGAATTAGGGACCTTTGTAACACAATGCAACAATTTACTAGACATCACAAAACACCAATTATAGAATTGGACTGAAATGAGCTGCCAAATCCTCTGTTCCTGATAAAAGAAGGATAGGTATAGTCATGCCAGCACATTTTAACTCCTTCCTAAAAATTCACTTGGGTCCATTGTGAACATCCTCGGTGATACAGTAGATTGACTGCAGTGCTATGTGTATGACATGAAAGTAAAATAAAATAAAAATGAATAGGTCATGAACAGCAGTGACTATGAACTCAATTTGGAGCATATTTATTTAAATAATTACAGCAGATTGTTAACTTTGAGACTCTCCTGATTTATGCAAGGGAAAATGAAAGAGAATTGGCTTCTATATTGTATATTTAGCTTGATAAAAGGAAGCCAGTCTGCATGGAAGACGTGTGCAATTGAAGTTCCTCAGCTGATATTTTATAAAAGCACAATTAAATGTCAGTACTTTACAAAGAACTCTTAAATCCTAAGACTGAATCTTGTCTGTTTTTACTGGTAGCAGAGTACCAAACTGTAAGCAGAACTGAGCAGGATCTGACTTTCCATCACAGACAGTTAATAATTAAATCAAACATTATATTCAACAATAGAACATATGCATCAGCTTCTTTCAAATTGCATTTCCTTCCTGTTAGATCCATTAGTGTAAACCAGACTGCCTTTAGAAAACCCCTTATTGCTGCTGTCTTTCAGCACAGTTCCTGAAATGGATAATGTGGTGCATATTATGGGCAATTACACAGAACTCCCTAGTGACAGGGTTTTAGAGTTTCAGAATAAAACAGCTGGAACTACAGGGCTGTAAACTAATCGGAAAAAGAGACAATAGTAGCACATTTAGTGCACATTTTTAGAACATGGACAAAGACTAGATGTGAAATACTACATATCACTCTACCTACTGTATTGCACAGCATCTTCACTGCAAAATCCTGTTTAACTCTTGAAAGACAAGGTAATCAACAGCCAAAGATTTTGTCATGAACAAGTGCATGCACAGCTCTATAACCTGAGCTAATTGGAAACATTAGAGGAAGAAGCCTTGATCCAGAGCTGTGGTTTTCTCTTAATGTCAGTGTACTTTGAATCAAATCCAGAACTCTATTAAAAAATGATAATTTATTAATGAATGCATAATGAATATATACCTATGCCACATATACATATGCTAAAAAACTATGTCTCCATCCCTCTTTTACTGTTTCAATATACTGAGGATTTAGCATTTGTGTTGCAAAAATTGCATTTGCTCTTCGATATATCTTGGATATTGCCACAATGCATAGTGTTTGATCCTCCATCAGTTTAAACTGATGGCAAAGCTCCCATTAATTTTAGTAATACAGCAGTGAATTTTTAGAATAGCACATGCATCATTTAAAAGCACAATGACCATGATTACATGTGTAATCACAGTAATTGTGCACACAATTACTGGTTGGGTATCTAACTGCCTTTCAAAAATCAGTTGCTCTACTTGTGTGTATACTCACAGTAGTCACTTGTGAAAATGCAGTGCAGCCCAGAGCATCCCCACCTCTGTGCTTGCCCCTGAAATACTGCAGGTGAGGGCTTGTCTCTGGCAGTAGGGATGTAGGATAGAGAGGTATATGTTTACATTGCAGTGATTTGAACCATAAATAAGAAAGGGAGAGAAACAGCTGCAGTGTCTCTTTAGGAAAGTAAAAATGTAAAATTACTTCAACTAATTTTTCAAAAGGACAGAGACTGATTTGCACCAGCTACTGTCTTGTGAGCCTCCTTATCAGCAGTGTCCAGCAGGCATGGGCATGTTAATGTTTTATAATGGCATGGCAAAATGATCAAATAACATATCAAATAACAGCACCATACTAGAATATAACAAAAAAAATTAAAACCAAACAAAACCACACTGAGTAAAATTTTGCAGCTTAAAAAATTCAGAAAACAATTAAAGTTTCAACACAGTGCAGTGAGTTTCTTAGAATGCAGAACCCAAGAACCAACTGCTGTGGCTCACTCTAGTTTAAAAGGTGACTCCTTTTGCTCAGAAGGTTGGTTCCTGTAGCTGCAGAGGTATAGAAAAACACATCCTCCCTAGACAGCAATAAGAGTTCCAGATCCATTCTTTCACTCAGTAAAATGGTAGCTGGAGAAAGTTTTACACAAACCATTTTATCCAGTTGTCCCCCACAGTCCTGGCTTCCCTCCTCCCCTGGGGCATGGCGAGTGTGCTTTTCTTTCCCAGTAACAGCTTCATGAGCCCTCAGTGGAGGGGAGGGATGGAGGAACTGGGCAGGCTGGGCCTGGAGCCCACATGAGGGAAAGCAGGTGTCATTAACAGCCAGAAAACACCCTCTTCCTGGGGAGGAATGGGCCTGATTCCAGGGGATGGGAGCACTGGAATTGTGTTGAATGAGAAGTTGCACAGCCTGTCCAAGAGCCCCTCTTGCTGTGCAGGGACAGCCTACAGTGCTCACTCCGAGGGACTGGGCAGGACAGCATCCCATGGCTCATGAGAACAGGTCCCCCAGCAGCCCTGACCCTATGGGAGAGGCAACTGTCTTTCCAGATGGAAGACTCAAAAATTGGCAATGAATGAAAAATGAACTTTTTTTGAGGCTGCCAGTGGCTGGAGGAGGGCAGCTGGACTGAGAGGCCTTCAGCACACTACAACTTCTATGGTTACCAAGGAGGAAACCTTCTAAAATGTGCTGGGGCAGATGTGGTGGTTACAAATCCCATGTGCTGTCTAAATAAGATCTCAATATCAATTGTTGTAATGTTTGACAATATCTGGTTCTCAACTTATCTTGTTTTAGAGGTGGAAATTTTGATGCTCATCCCCATATATGGGATTTTAGTCCCATCAGAGTTTGAGAAGTTAGGTCCTGGGCTCTGGTGTGCTGAGAGACAACTTCAGACTCTGTCAGGAAGAAGAGGGAACAGTGGTCAAATGCTTGAAAAATGTTTCGTCTGCTACTGGAAAGCTCCAGCACCTTTGCCTTCAACAGCATCAGCTTGTAGCTGAGCTCACTGCATGCATGGCTGTGCACGCTGGGTTCTCAGAGCCCATGGCCACAGGGACTTGACATGTTTTCAGAACAGCTTTATGTAAGTTAATCCAGATGGCATGTCCTGTAGCCTCTGCACAAATACCTGCTAAATAGTTTTTTAAACTTTATTGAAGCACATGATTCCCTTCTTGTTTTTCTACAACCATCCTGATCATTGTAGCAGATTCTGTTCTTAATTTCATTACAATAAACGTGAAGTAGCCTCATTGACATCCAATTAGAAGGAATTTCAGCTCTCTGCATTGCCTTGGGTCTACAGTCTTGTACACAGGAGCTGTTCAAGTAGACTAAATTCAGTCCAGAGCGTTAAACGCTGTCACTATTGTAATTAACATTAGAGAGCTATATGAAGCCTTGAAGCTATGAAATCCCTGAAGTCCTGTAGAAAACGTTTCTTTGTACAGACCTGAAGTGTTATTCGAACAAATTCACCCTAAAAGATGGAGAATTGCTGGGACATGAAGAACATAAGGCTCTAAGACTGTATATTGGAGAAAAGTTCCCTCTGAAGTGTTCATTTAGTCACCTTTGGTGACACATGCTGCCTTGCCTGCCACCTCTGCAAGCGTGGCCTCACTTTCACTGTTATTGCAACATGTGTCAAATGAAATGAAAACAGAGATTTGGGAAAGGATATAATTAACCTACTTGTAAACATTAACCTTAAATATCTTGCTAATTATCTACTAATTTAATCACTGCAGATCTCAAACTTGTTTGTTAAATATTTAATTCTACAAATTGTTTTTGATACAGAGGTGTGGGGAGCTTTCTGGGAATGTAAGTTACTTTGTAAACTCTGTAAAACCATTGTTATGTTCACACTTCATTGAACAAACCCTGCTGTCAACAAGACTTTTAATGGAAATCACAACCAACTGTGCCCTGAGGCAAAGAGATATAGTGCCCTATTATTTTAAAATCTAATGAACACATTGTATGGAGTGTAGACCAGGGTAAATTTCTTCCTGCACATCTTCAGGTTTGATTCCATGGGAGTCTAGACTAGAAAGCCCTGGGTTTCCTTGTTCCTTTGGTTGCAGTGAAGCAATACAGCTATTTCTTACCTATTCACCTCTTTATTACTTGAGTAACTCAGCAAGATTTTGTCCTTGATTTTCAGCCCTTTATATCAAGTCACTTCCTTGTGCTGCAAGGAACTTTAAAGGTGTTTAGATGCTCCAGTTACAATGCCACCCAAAGTGCCTCTAATTATTCCTGAGAGGAAGCTCTTGAATTTGGTAGTGTTTGTTGAGAAGCTGAAAGCTCTGGTTTTGTTCCTTCCTCCCTGATGGGAAGAAGGCTATGCTTGGGATGCCTCCTGCAAACACCCACAGCACAGCCAAGCACTGCAAGGCTGGGCATGGGGACACCTCCAGTGCTGAGGCTGGGAGAGGAAACAGGCAGGGCATGGGTGCTGGGGACATCCCACATGGAGGGGGTGGCTAAGCCAGGACAATGAGGAACAGCCTGGGTGGAGAGGATGGCTGAGCCAGGACACTGAGGAACAGCCTGGGTGGAGAGGATGGCTGAGCCAGGACATGCTCTGGAGGCACCCAAATCCTCTGTCCCATGAGAAGGCAGGGCTCCTCAGCTGTGCAGTGCCTCCCCTCAGACAGGAACTTCAGCCAGCCCCATGTTTCAGGCTGTACCTCCATGGCAGCTCTTTGTCAGTGTTATTTTCTCCATTTTTGTTATATTTGCCTTCTTAATTGAGGAAGCAGATAGAAGACTCACATTGTGTTTTGGCACTGTAATTCTTACTATCAGAGAAGGTGCAAAGGTATGATAAATTGAGGTGGTGGCTCACAGCAGACCTGTGACAAGAGCCATTTGATAAGTTAGGTGTCCATATAAATACCTATTTGGGACTATATTACTACCTTATCATATATTATTTAGAATTTCATCTTGATTGTCTGTGGTTATATATTACACACTTATGTACTGGTTAGTTCAATAAAGAATCAAATTTCTGTGAATTTAGCTGAAAAAAGCTCTATTTTTTCCTGTTAGTTATATGAAGTCTCGTTCTTTCTATGCATTATCTCAATTTCTGGGCATTTTTCCCTTCATTTACTCCAAAAATTAGTTCAGTACTTATGAATAGTGAAAGACAGCCAAGACAGGATGAACTTTTGGACAATTTATGCAAACATGACAGATGATAATAGATTTACTGTAAACATGTCAGGCGCAAAAGACTTGACTGCTTTTTAAATACAGTGATAATGGAAGAGATTTATGGATATTTTCAACTGTTCATTAAAGAGAAAAATATTTTGAAACTATAGCCTCTACCCTTTTATCCCTTTTTGCCTTACAGGCTGAGTTTGCAAACCTTTGATATTTTCTTCACCAAAAAATAAAACTTGTTATGAATTTATTTATTTATTCCCAGTACTTTCATTTGTGTGTCATTTTACAGTTTTTATTACATTCCTGGCAGTCCAAATTATGGTGTTTGAAGAGCACCTAGAGTCCACTGCTCTAAGTTTTCTAAAAATAAGGACTAAGTTCACTTAATGATGCTTTCTGGCTACTGTCTTTTTTCTTCTCTAGTAATAAAAGGTTAATAAAAATCTCTGAATACTTTAACTGCCTGTTAGATCAACCAACCAATTAAAGGTTATTCTATTCTAAATGACTGGAAGCTACTTAAATTGATAAAAGTTAACATGAAATAGCTAGTACCTGTTGGATCTGGTTAATAAAAAGCAAAGTCTTAGACATGAAACTCATGTATAAATATGGTTGACCCAGGTATCAATTCTTACAGCCAGCCAGGCGTATTCTTAACTGTTTATTGTCAGAGTCTGCTTCTGTGCACTTACAAATCAATAGTAAGCCTTGCTTTCAACTTCAGTGCAGCTGATGTTGTTGGCAGTCAATGATTTTGCAAGATCAGTTCAAGATACTGGAATGGTTTCAGGGAATTATTGGATTCTTTCTTTCTAAAATAGTGTTAAACTCATAAGTAGGAATTTAGGGAATTTAAACGTGAAAATGTATGCGCTTGCACTGCTTCTTAAAACTAGTGGATCTTGCCAAATCTCCTATCAAGTCAAAGCAGTGCACCAAAATGATAGCAGGAAGGATTGTGCAGTGCTCAAACATCTAATCCTGCATACTGACAGTGCTGAGCATGCCCTCATTTTTTGAATAGATGGGGAAAGATGGAGAAAAATGGAGAGAGAGCAGATTTGGGTGAAAAATAACAGTTTTCATTGCAACCTTAGAAGAATATTGGCAATTTTGTAACAGAATGATTTGAGCATTCCGAGACCCTTCAGAGGAAGGCAGGAAGCTTAATAAAGGCTTCATTTTGGAAAAATGGATAGCTGAAAGTGGTATTTTACTAATTTTCACTGGAGGTGCATTTCCGGCTTTTGAAAATTAAGAGCCACAAACCAACGCACATTTATGAATAACATAATGCTGTTTGAGATAATGCAAATGTCTTTATAAATAACATATTATAGCTTAAATCATTATTTTTAATGCCTCTTTTTTTTTTCCCTATATGAACAGGTCTGTGCTGGTCTGCATTAATTAAATGTAGGTAGGTTTGTAAGGCCAGATCATCATTATTTCTGTGTCCCTGATTTAAATCTGCAGTAAAACATTTCTCCATTTAGTTTGGTGCTTTTGTGTCATATTTCATACACTAGTTGTCTCTTAATTAAATCCATGATAGCCCACCAACACAGACTATTAAAATAACTATACTTTGCACTTGACATATTTATGAGACAGATTCATAAGAGTATAGACTGATACTTGAACTACTCACTGAGAAATGCTAATAAGATTATGATGAAGGTAAGATTAGAACATTCGTCTCCTTTTCACTTCTCTCTTCTTTATAGGAATTTATTTTTATAACTGCAATTCACTATTTCTATTCCAGGCTCTTTGATGTTGTTGTATATACCAGCAATTCTTTCTGAGTCAATTTATTGTGGCAATGAAGAGTGGGAAACTGCTAATTTATATCCCACCAGCAAAGTGCATAACTGTTGTGTTCCTTGAAGTATGAATGTTTGCAGATGTCTGTAAACCTTCACATGAGACTGACATGTTCAAGATAATACCTTTGGATATTACCTTTGGAATTGGGTGATGAAGAATATGGATGGTGGTGAATTGCCACATTGTTTTACCTTTACTGTCTTACTCCTTCAACCCTCCTGGTGGTGTAGAGCCGTCTGAATCTGCTCTTGGAGGAGGGAGGAGACAGTGGCATTGTGCCCGTGACGCCTCAGTGCCTGTTCCTGTGACCCCTCAGTGCCTGTTCCTCAGATGCAGTGGAGTGTCCTGAGCTGTGCAAGCTGCTCTGGGCAGCTGGACTGTCACTGCAGTGTTGGAAATGGCCTGGGAGCAAATCCACAAATCATATCACTGTTAGACATATGCTAAGATGTTATCATTCACCTGTATGGATATCTTGGAATTGCCTTCTTAGCATTATTTACAGACAGACTTGCTGATATAATTAATTTGTTAATTTTCTTAGTAATTTGGATGTGGAAACTTCAAGGAACTCCACGTTTGAGAAAAATGTTGCTAGAAGTGAAAGTGCTGCTAAATGAAAATCATGGAGGATTTATATAATTTTTCAGGACTGTGACGTTCACATCTTAGGGACCTTCCCTCTCTATTTTTTTTCAGATTCACATTCTTTCATGGAAGAACTTCTGCTCATAATTGTGCTGTGGTCCAGGTATGAGTACAAATGGAAAAGGCTCTAAATACATGCAGCTTGAAAGGAATGTATTTTACAATACATAAAGTCTATAGAATGCCATGTCTATGTGATGTTCAGATGTTCAGGAGGATAAATACATCGCTGTGTTTCATCCTGGTATTCTCTGTGAACGCAGTGAAAACATCAAATGCTGGGATTTCATTTAGAAATAAATACAATATTAGAAAGTAAGAATAATAAAGTTATATTAAATATTTCATCCTCTACAGAAATAAACCAGCTACAGTTCAGGGAGCTTCACTAAACACATTAAATCTAATAAAATTGCCTACACGTACTCCTGACACTGGTAGTAATTAAAATAACTTGTTTCAAAAAACTGGTCCTATACATGAATACTTATTGGCAATTATTTCCAAGTTCTTCAAACCAAAGATAAAGTAATTTGATTCACACACAATGTTCTTGTAAACGTGGTTCATCCTGGTTTTTATATGCAGCTTAGGACTGTTAATTGCCATTTTGAGCCTCACAGTAAAATAGAGTTCAATATGTCGCTTTTTCTGAAGTATTGAGAAATGTTTGAGAAATGCTTGTCTTAGTCTAATCAACTGTGAATAATTTATTTCTGAGTCCTACTTTTCAGTATAAATGGATCTGACTTTTCTCAGAGCTTCTCAAGTCTAATCAACTTGTTACATTCATTTAATTAAGGAAATCTGTAGCGAACTGTGAAGCCTAAGTACCAACAGGCTTTTTTGTCGTGCAAAATTGGTGTATTTTTCTTGTGAATGCGATTGTGATTGTTTATACTGACAGGCAGCCTCTACTAAAGAAATCAGGGTTTTTTCTACACATATGGGTCAATATGAATAGCATACAAACTGTTTTCTGAACTGCCTCTCTTGTAGCCACCACCCAGCTTCCCAAATCCACACAGCAGTAGCTTTCAGGCAATTCTCATTTCTGGAAGGGTTATGAGTGTTCTTCCATGCCTCAAAGGGGAGGAAGATATAATAGAGGTATAACATACTAGAGTGAGGATGAGAGACTGACTTTTTAGTCACTCTTGAGGATTAAAGCACTGGCACAAGCTTATGGTCAGCATGCCACAGAGTCACCCACAAAGGCATGAGCTAAGGTGCTGATTCAAAGTCCTGTTTGTGTTTCCCAACCTTACATAATTTGTTCTCATTTCTCTGAGAAATCAGCATTCTAGGAAGGGAACAGCTCATACAATAAAGGGCTTTGACATCATATATGCATTTGTTTTAAAAAAGGCCCTATATTTATTTGCTAATAAATGTTCAGAAGTCCATCATTCCTCTCATATTTATGTGATATGAGGAATATTTTTATTAGAAATATAGAGAGATGCTGTGGAGATTGACGTATTATTTTTTTCTCCTTATCCTCAGACAAACTCTTCAGACTCAGAGAAAAAGTCCTCAACCCTGATCTAAAATACTGTCCAGTGCTTATGGGTTATAAAATGAAAATCATCAAAACTGTCCTTGACAGGATGTTTCTTTCCATTAGTTGATTAAAATGGTTTATTGTTGCCTACAGCATTGTTACTTTAAATGTATTTTTTAACAAAGAGCAGATGTGGCCATGTCTGCACTGTTTCTCTTTCTGTGGTTTCTGATACAGAAGTGAATCACTACCTTGGCAGATCCTCCTGTGGAGAGGGAGAAGGGAAGGTGAGGTGCTCAGCAATGGGCTGGGGTACCAGCTGGGGGGGTGTGCAATAGTGCTGCAGAAAGGCGGAGGCAAAACATGCAAACAAGTTAAGCAGCAAGTGCTCAGAGTAGAAGAAAACCCTAGAATCTGGAATTTTCTGCCTGCCATTGCTGTATGTTTGCTCTGACAAAGCAAGATGTAGGTTTTGGCATTGTTTCAGACTGACAACTCTAACTTTTCAGATAGAGCATGGAAATGGAGAGTAGCTGATCCTAAAACATTAAACAAGGTTGTACCCCCATGAACTCTCATCTATCCACTGCTGTTACAAAGAGAACTGAAAAAGTCCAAGTCTTTGAGATGTATGTTAAATTTCTTTGTTTCTTGTCCCCTCCATGTTTGATGGGGGAGCTGAAATCTCAATACAAATCCTATTTCCAAATCAAGGGGTCATTTCAAGCAATAGTTATAGAACAGGTACCTTTCCATTCCCTAGCACAATTTTCCTAAGGCATGTTTTCATCTGATAATAATAGGGTCTTTCACTAGCAAATCTCAAATTATTGGCCATGTGACCTTAAATTCAATAAATATTTATTTGAGAATCATAGGTTAATTAATTTCCATTGTTTCTGTTTTAATTCTATACATGCTTATACTATACAATTAGAGAAAAACACAAACAGCCACGAGTAAATGTTGCTCATACAAAATATTCCTATTACCCTTTACTTTTAAAACCATTAATAGATTATTAGGAGATATAAACATTGGAGACCATGGATCATATTTGCATGTTAATCAAATCCATGAATTATACATTATTTGCTATGGAGAGTACTAGAAACAATATTCCTCCTTTCTAATAGCTATAAAAGCTGGAGGTTTCCTGGAGCACACATCACATCCCCTCTGCAATACCTTATAATAGAGAGAAAGAAATCCAGCTTTTCAAAGCAATCTCTCACTAAATGAAATAGATTTGTTTGTGTTGCTTTGCAACACACAAGTGTGACAGTTCATTTTAAACAAAATAGTTTTAATAATGTCATTACTAATATCTCTTTGGTCATCTCTCTGAAAAATTGTGTTTTAATAGGAATGTTTCATTTTAATAAATGGCAGAAGAGGCAAGCTGCCCTGAGTCAGCAGGAAGTGGATATACACCAGAGAACAGGCTGATTGTGTTAGATTCATCCAGAACATTGAACAGCACACAGACAGTCCAAGAAAAAGCAACTGGCTGTATTCAAATGATTAGTCTTACTGCTATGCTGTAGCACAGATTCACACATTCTTCTATTATTCCTTGACCTTCTGCCAAAAACTCCCACTTCAAGTAATAATTAGAATTAGTGTTTCCAGTGCATGCTTCCATCTTCCTAACAAACAGTAATGAAATGTGGCTTTTACAAAATATGCAGTTAATTAAACTTTTTTTTTTTGAACATTGTTTGATTAATACAGTTCCCCTGTGCTAGCCCCTCATTATGCCTGACTACCTGGGATTGGTGAATTGAAAGAAAAGCACTATCAATACGATGAGTGAGATTTCAGAATTTTGCACTTTAAAATTGCTTGTGCTTTTTAATTTTTTTTTTCTTTTTGTTTTGCTTATGCCTTGGAATAAACTGAAAGGACAGCCTTTATTTGTAATCCTGTTTTTTAAGTCGAGGACAGTATGTCTATTATATAACAACTCTACAAATACCCTCAGTGTGAATTTGAAGAACACATATATCAAGTGCTACAAGATAACAAGTGGATTTCTAGGCAAGCTTTTTGAAAAGGTGTCTCAGCACTGTATTGCTTAATAACACTATGCAAACAGATATTCTGATTTCATTTTTAAAAATATTATTTCATGCTTTTTAACTGTCTGCCTTAATTATCCAAATCCTGAACAAGTATAGTCTTTTGATTGATGAGAGTTCCACCCCTTTACCCACACCCCTGCAGATATGAGGCTCCACAGTTTAGTACCATAAATCACTGTGATTGTAAAACTTAACTACTGTATGATCAGAGATCACATGCAGTGGTAGCCTGGATATGCATTCATCCTTCGTTATGAATGTTTTAGGGCTAAATTTATTCTGGATGTTTGGAGAAATATCTTTTTCTTCACTTAAGAAAGCAATGCATTTTAAATAAGCAATTCTTGCAACAATTGGAAATAATCACAGAAGTCTTCTATTTGCAATCTTCATTAATGTGAGTTATTTCATCACTTTAGGAGAAATCTTTTCAGAGGAAAACAACAATTAAACCCCTCCCCCCAGGCTCTGACAGCTAAGGATCTATGGATCAGCCATTTTAGTAATTAACCACAATTCCTCTGATTTGTGAATTTCCAGATGATGAGGCAGGAAGCAAGTTACATCTTGGAGAAATTGCCCTCAGGAGAGAGGAAAAACTATTGCGAGGTTGACAGCACAACCTTGTACCGGCACAGTTTCCCTTCCCCAGTGGTTCAAGGAGTTCCAAGCACCCTCCTGTAAATCATCAGCTCACATCTATTTATTATCTTCCAGCCCAGTGCACAACACTATCTGTTACACACGGATACCAGCAATATTGCAAGGTGGACTCAAGGGATAAAAGAGCAAACCCTGCACACCTCCTATGCCTGAGTCACACCCACTATAAAGCCAGGCTCTGTTCATAAAGTGCATGCTGTTGTCAGAAATGAAACAATATGAACTGTTCCAGTTCAGAGTAGAGTTTTTGTAGCATTTCTCCATTATGCTTGATCTTATCATTTTGATATCTTTGTGTTATTATACAGAAACAAAATTTATCTGCATAGTAATGGACAAAATGTCTATGAAAATATTGCTATTCATTCAATGATTGTTGTTACATTTGGACTAGGCGCCAGCCTCACTCTGTGATGCTTGTCCTGAAATATCAATAAATAAATCATAAAAGCCAATGCTTCAAATATTGAAAAATTCACACTTCAAACTGTGTTTTGAACTATACTGAGAGCAATGCCTCAGATTGTCCTTTTGCTTTATATGAACAGAGGAAATTCAAAGTAGGAGGAAGTGTCTCCCGGGATTTGGCATAGGGGAGTGCCACAAACCATCAGCCTTCCTGTCTCTGCTGTGCCAACGAAGCCTCTCCTGGGATGTACCATGAGAAGCAGACAGTGTGTCTGGGGAGTTAATGTGGCTTCAGATGAAATTATCTCCTGCAGAATCCATCTTGCCTGTTGTTTGAGTGCATGCAAAGGAGCCAGCCAGTGGTGAGGAGCCAGGCCACAGCAAGGCAGGTGAAGGCTCAGAGAAAAGTAGAAGCATCTTCCTACGACTCTGTTAAGTGAAGTTCTTTGCACCACAGACTTATCCTGCTGGTGAAAATGGGACATCACGCCTCTTTTTCTCCTTCTGTCTGGAGCCCGCATTTGGTAAGAGCAAACTCACTGAAGTCCCCACTCTGTTGCCCATTTCACTCCTCACTAGTAACAGATATCTAAATTCTATGGTGTGATTGACAGCATTAAAAGGAGAAATGAGGGCAAATGTCCTTCTGAAAAGTAGACTCTAGTTCAAGCACGAGTGTTTGGGCTGATGCCCAAGTTGCAGAATGATTTTCCGTGGTCTGCATTGTGCAGGGGACCACTAGGCAATTCTAATGGTTCTTTTTCTTTTGCTTTAAAAGCACTGAAATTAGCTGAAAGCTAGAAGTAGGAATGGTATTTTGTAGTAATTGTAAATGCAAAGCTAGACAAGCACTGGAAGTCACTCAGGTGCATCTATTCAAAGGCCAGAAGAAAAAGCACTGCAGGTATTCAGTGCTTTATCTGATTAGAAAACAGCCTGGCACAGATGTGATTTCTGCTCCATATATCAAGCTATGGCAGGCTTTTGCTGCTTCATTATGAAAGCATGTGAAGTAAAATAGGGTTTGGAACATAAAAAATGACAAATTTGGAAAAATATCTATATGCCAGATGGGTGTAGGAAGAATCCTTGTGACAAATATATTATTAAGGGAATATGCATAAGGAAAGAAACTGTGCCCAGTTCTTCCAGGGATGGACAGGCAGGAAGGTAGCGTCTCACTGTGTCTAATGTATTCTCTAATCTAAATCTAATTAATTATGTTACATCGCTGACATTCAGTCTAGGCACTGCACACAACAATGGAAGGCTGCTCCGGGGCTTCGGGAGCGCTGGCGGTTGCTTCGCCCTCGGTGCTTTTGTTCTCCCCGCTCGGGAGCGCAGGTCAGGGCGACGCCATCGCGGCCGGGGACGGCGAGCGCCGCGGGGCAGGGTGAGCTCAGCCGGCCCCGCCGCCCGGCCTGCCCCCAGGCTGCTCTCGGAGGGTGCAGCGCCCACCGGGAGCGCTCCCGCACAGCTTCTCCTCGTGTTCCGTGAAGAAACCGGGAGCATTTTGGCAGGGGCTCTGGCTCTTGCTCTGCTTTCAGGGCCGAGTTCGGTGTCTCGGAGCCGGGTCCTGCGGCGCCCGGGAAGAGCTCCGTGCGCAGCTCCCGGTGCAGGAAGGGCTGCCCCAGAGGGAGCTCGCCCGCCTGAGCTCTCCGGCTCGGAGCACACGGCGTGTGTGGGACAGCTCCGCTCCGCGAGGGCTGGGGACACACGGCGCTGAGGAAGGAGGCTGAGCTCCGGTGCCGGGAGCCTCCTGGGCAGGCAGCAGCTGAGGCTGTGCCACAAGCCGGCCATGGGGCAGGACTGATGAACGGGGACCCTGGAAACTTCAGCTTTGCAATGTGGGGCCAGGAGGATCCTTCAGCCCAGACGGGTGGGGCCAGGCATCAGCCTGTAGACCCTTGAGGAAACATCACTGCCTCTTCTTGAAAGCAGGCGAGTCAGTATTTCAGCTTCAGGGTAAATAACCCAGGAAGACACGCAGGCTCTGGCCGGCCACCCCCATCTGGGCGCTGACCGGGTCTGATCAGGTCTTTATAGCAGCGGAGGAGCTGCAAGGAGGCACTGCACACACTGAGGGGGTTTCAGCCTTCGGTTATTCCCTAAGATGGGATACCTGCTCTGGGTTCAAGGTGCGAATGATCCAGCCATGATTAATGTGTTCAGAACCGAAACAGAAATGGAGGTAGGGAGGGTGGTATGGCAATCGTATCATTTGGCTTCACGTAATTTGATTTTACTGATGCCTCATCCACTATCTGATTACTCTTTTCCTATTTAATCCCAGCCAAACCAGGAGGCTTTTGCTCACAGGCTTTTAGTACTATTTTATTTGGCAGTTATGGAATAAAAGAATTTTAGTATTGCCTTAGAATTTCTCCTGACATCTATCACAACCAATCCAGCTCATATGTGGGTGAACTGTGTTTTGATCCAATTATAAAATTCTATTGGAGTCTTGTTACATTCTTATCCCATGTGCATGTTGAAAAATTCAAGAGCAAAAGAAAATTCTACAAAATGTTTCTCATTTACTGTAGGCTTGGAGACACAAAACTGCATCACACAGTCATTTGTGGAGGCTAATAGCAAACTAGAAAAACAACGTATTCTTGAGGAAAACCTCCCCGCCCCCCGGTAATCAGCAGCAAGACTTAGAGGGAGAACAGTAGAATCTGTGTATAGATATTACTGGCAATCGTCTTTTGAAGGCACAGCCTTACTTTTGTTAATTGTAGCAATGAGAACTTTGTTGCTATTCATCCCAGAAGTTATAATGAAGAAGGATCTGCCAGTCTGAAGACATTTTGGAGGGTGCATAAAAATGACAAATTTGAAAGAACCCAGACACAAAATGACCAAGGTAACACATAGCTAATGTCCCAATGGATTGCAATGAAGATACTTTACACACTCTTAGCATCTTTATAGCAAAAATGCATTATTAAATCAACAGCCCATGCACTATTTAATTACCATGATGGAGAAGTTGATCTAGGATATTTCTGTCTCAACACTTTCACTGTCTTCAGGGAACAAAATATAATAAAAGGAATTAGGTGCCTTCCTTGCTCATGGGCTATAGAAAGCCATGCAGAGGCGTAGCTTCACAGACAGAGTGCTGCTCCGAGGAGAGGAAATGCACTTGCTCCAAACCTTTCTGGCTCCATCCTGGTGGAGTCTCTCACACACCTACGATCTGAATCCCCATCCTAAAGCTGGGAGGTGGCAGGACCGAGCCAGCAGCCTTGAGCCAAGCAACAGTGGCAGGGCCAGGGCCAAGTCTGGAGCTCCGACTTCAGCTGGGAGCTGTTCAGCCACATGGAAAAGCCAACAGCTCTTTGACTTTCCCAAATACTGCTTGGAATTCATCCCTTTCAGGTCTGTAGGAGCACTGCTGGGATGGACCTCTGTGCCTCACCCAGCTGAGCTGTGCCCTCCGTGTGAACCCAAGGCCACTGTGCCCCAAGGCAGCAGCAAGGCTGTGCTGGGGTGGGCAGGACACAGGTGGCCCTGCAGGGTGCTGGCCACAGGCACCAGCAGTGGGCACCAAAGCTGAGCTCAAAGCTGTGCTACGTGCAAGGATGAGAGGTGCATGTGTGCCCGCCAAACATGGGTCCTTCCCAAGGCTGTCTGCTCTTGGTTACATCAGTTTGGCCTCTCTGTGATTCCAGTGGCTTGATAGTCAGTCCCCTTTTCCTTATTTCCAGGTTGTTGGTTCCCCATTCTGGAATGCTGTCTGTGTTTCTGTACCCCATGGGAGGCTGAAAAATGTGGCACCTCTCCCCATGACTTCCCCTGGTCACTCTGAGCCCCATCATTAAGCTCTGACACAAAAATCTGTTTAGTCACAGTGGCAGATTGCTTCCGTGAAGCGCAGAAATGTAATTTGCCAGTACTTAAGCTACAATATTAAATACTAACATGAAGTTCCTTCCTCTTTTCAGTTCTTTATAGCAAAAAATACTTGGTGTGAAATCTTGTTTCTACAAGGGTCAGTGATAAAATCTGCATCAGTGACAGAGCAGCTTCTGCCCTTCCTATGGTGAGTGGTTTTACTGGTTTTGCATTTAAAGCTGTTCCAATGCATCAGTGCTTTCATTGCCAGTCCAGGGCACTCCTACACTTGCAAAGCTGGTGAAGAGTTCATCTCCATATTCCCCTTGCCCCAGTGGTGTCCCAGGCAGCAGGACAGCCCTGCTGGGCTTTATTCTGCAGTGGCAATGGCCGGTGGTTCAGCTCTGAGAGCAGCCGTAAGCCAACACGCCTCACCTCAGGCTCCAGCCCACTGTAGTTAATCATTAAATAATTCTCCTGGTGATGTTATCCAGTGCTGATAAATTACAGATTTCATTGTTTTGCCTGGAGCAGCTTTAAATTGTGTTAATTTCATTGAAGATTGACACTGGCTTTTGTTTCCTTTTGCTAGTGTTTTGTCCTGTAAAGCGACACATACTACAGACTTCAGATTGCTCGTATAATTGGTACAATAGATTTTTTTTTCTATATTTGGAGAAAATTTTAATCAGAGCCTTTGAAATACCAAGAACTTTGAGATCAATAAAATACTAATGATAGTGTATTAGAAGAAGAATATTCCCACAAATCAAATAGCTTTTAAAACAACCTTATTGTTGACCATGTTTGTTTTACATGTGATCTCAGAATGATTTCTAATTTTATACAGCAGTGAATTTATTCCACCTACAATACACGTTTCTGACACAGGGTTTTCTCAAAAACTGAAGATAAAATACATTATACATCTTCCTGATGAGCAAACTCTCATCGGTCTGATTCTCCCCTTTGGCAAAGGAAAAAAATATCCCCAGGTAGTCCTATTCTTTTCAGGAAGAAGAAAAACGCTGTTTTAAGTTAGTGGGATCTTGATCTGTTCTTTGATGATAAATTCCACCTATTTTGGAGCAATTAACATAACAGTTCAATGGGTATTGAATAAAGAGTGTGGAAAATTTTGGAGCTGTAATTTACAATTAAAAACATGATATTAAATAACTTCTGTACCAGCAACAATGTGACACAATACAGTAGACTGTTGTGGTAAATAAGAGAAGGTTTTGATTGTGCACTATTGTAGCTCCCCAAGCAGAGTGTTGAGGTCAGCTAGGAAATATTGAATAAAACCTCATATCCCCTCTGAGGCTTCATATCACAGCTGGTATTCTGAATAGGGGTCTCTCTCAATATTTTCACTGGGGTACCTGGGGTTTGCTTTGGTGGGGTTTTGTATTTTTTTTTTAAGCACATGGTATAACGCAGTCTAATCCCCCACTTTGCTGTAAATGTGCACAGAGATTAATTGAACAATGAATTAGGTGTCAGGTGCCTCAAGGCACTGATAGGTATTAATGCCCCTGACCAGCCTCACCTGGGGCATCCCACTCCCTCCAGGGACTCAGGATTTAAGCTCAGCCCTTTGCATCCTCTTGTTTCCCAGCAGTGCTGTGGGGCTGCTGACCTCCAGCTCCTGGTCTGTGCACCCTGCTGGGGTGGGCTCTGGCTTGTGTGTGGGCCTCCAGGCTTGGTGACAGAGCTGTCCTGTCAGTATGGGCCAGGCTGGCAGTCTGCAGAGTGTATCTGGCTTTGACCCTGACCTGCAGATTGTCCCCTAAGCGTGGCCCCAGGTGGGTGCTGTGAATGTGCCTGATGTTGGGACTTGTGGTTGAGGCTGCTCTGCTCTCTCCACCAGCTGCTTTGTGACTGGTCCTGATCCTGTCCCACTGAGAGAGGACATGGTTAGTTGAGGTAAGTAAATACTTTAATGGCGTTCACTTAACCTGGAGGAGCCTACCCTGTCCCATGTCTCTATAACCTATTTCTTATGAGAAAGGCAGGATTTCTTAGGAGAATAAAAAAGTATCTGGATTTAATATCTTGGAGCAATCGTTCTGCAATAGCTTTTGTGTTCCAGACTTTCCCTCAGAGACATGGGGACAGGGGCTGCAGCTCCTGCAGGGGTGCAGCTGGTGGAAGCCAAGCTGACACAGCTGCAGCTGAGGTTGGGCTCTCCTCTGAGCTCCTGTGCAGCCAAAGGGTTTCTGTGCTTGCTCACCTGCCTCATCTTGTGTCAACCTGTTCTGTGCAAACCCGAGCTATTGTTCCAGAATTTTGTAAATCAAAACATAAGCCCCCTGGAATCCATGTGTTTTTGTGCAGGCCATGGTAAAAGATTTGGGGTGGTGGCAGTTGGAGTTGAGAAGAAGCTGGAGGGTTTGTCTTAGTTTGCCTTTTTTGGGACCGAGTGTAGACAATGAGTTGATCCAAATTGCATGCATTGTTTCAAGAGAAGGACTACAGTTATTTGCAGCAGAATGAATCAAGTTAAAATTCTCCAAAATACCTCCTCAATAAGCATCCAGCTCTTAAGAAACCTGGGGCACTGTTTCATGCATTTAGCAGAACAACTTACTTACACATGTAGGCCATTTAAAGAAATGGGATAAATAAAGCACCTTATGTTGCATTTCTCAACCATTTAGAAAAAAATATGGAAAAGAGTGTCACTTTGCTTGCCTAGATTTTTGTCTAACTCCATACAAGGTTTATCTGTCCTCCAGGAGGACAGAGGATAACTACCTACAGATTTCAAGCCTTATATTCAGTTAAGCTACTACTTGGGCAGGTTTTCCAGTTTTCTTTAATAAAATATGAAATGTTCTCTATTTATTTTGCCAGATTCTGATAGGGTAAGTTTGAAGGAGAAGGAAGAGTGTGCTTCTCTGGGATAAGTGCAGGGCTCTCCTCCAGGATATCTACCAGTGTATTTGGATGTATGTCTGTTTAAATGTAGTATTAGTGTGAAGGTACTAGAAGAATATGGGCTTCATCCCACAAAGTTGTAGACTGGAGCACCTGCCAAATCAGATCCTTTACATGTGGGGATTGATTGGCATAATCTCTGAATGTTTTTTGTTTTCAACTGCTCTACATAGATTAGCCTAGAAGATGAAAAAAACCTGTGGGTCCCTCCAAGTACTTGGGATAATATATTCTCATTTTAAAACTATGGCTGAATATATTGAGTAAGGGAAAGAAAGGCATGAAATCAAGACTTCAGAAGCAAAGCAAAAAGTCACAATGTTTGTTTCATGGTATATCTGGGATCTTACCACCTGGAGAGGTTTGAGTTGCAGACCTTCCAAATAAAAATAGCAGAAAAAGAAAACAATAATAGTAAAAAGCAGCGGTGAGGTACTTCAAAAATCTACATTTTACAGAAGTGTAATCATGATTTAAAAATACAAAAACACTGTGACTCAAAAGAGGGAGAGCGTGGGTGTTTGCTGGGGATGAGTCAAAAGAGAAGAAATTTCAATTCCAGAAAGCAAATGTGAACGATGAAGCTCTGTAAGTAGAGCCTGCAAAAAGGCAGACCAAATTTATGCATTTGTTCTGCATCCAGGGTTCACCTCCATGCTATGCAGAAGTCATTGATTAACTGACATTAGATTGAAATGGGGCAATTAGACAGAGTAAAATGTCTACAGCATAAATTATACAAGAAAAGTGTCTGAAGAGAGCCTCCCCTTTGTCTTTAAGACTTGCCAGCTGTTCCTTTTCTGCCTTGTGATTTTTACCTTTCCAGATAAGCATATTCCTTTCTCTAAATCAATCTGACGCAACAGAGCTAACTGTATATCACAGGCTACAGCTGGATGTCCAGATACATTTTTAATAGGTCAGCCAGTCCAGTGGCAAGACAGCACTGATTCATGTTAGCAGATGAGGGGGAAAATGATGCTGTGGAAGCACCTACAGCAGATATTGCTGCAGACTTCCTGGGCCCTGATTACTTGAAACAGTTTGTCACATGCTTAAACTGAAACATGTGCTTTGGTCCCCTTTGTAGTCAGTGAATCAGGTGCTCAGTCTTCTACAGTATTGAAAATTAATTACAGGAGATGGAAATCCTGCTGTTTTCCAGTATAAATAATGGAAGTAAATCACTGATTCATTGAAAAAAGAAAGCTGAGGCAGTTCTGTGGCTCTGCTGCTCAGTACTGTTTGCTTGTAACAGTGCAAAAATGTGTTTAAATGCTTTTTTGCCACAGGAACAATGAAAACTGGGTGGGTTTTTTAGAAAAAGATTGCTTTAAGACTCCTTTTGTGGTTGTGGCTAACACAGTGTGATCCAAAACCACCTTAGTAGTGAGTTCAACTTGTTTGTAAAGGAAACTTGGTCTTTGCCATGGTCTTGGGGTTGTGTGAGTCTCCGTTCCATGAGCATGATTTTGCTCTTGCTCTCATTCCCCTGCCTGAAGAGCTGTGGGCTGTTAATGTGTCTACCTGAACAAACCCCTCTAGAGGAGCACAGAGTAGCTGGAGATATATCCAAGCTGCCATTTTCAGCTGCAGTTTTTACAGCCTGGATCCATTTACCAAGTCCAGACCTCACTGAATATGAATGGTCACAGCTATGGCAGCAGAGCCACGCTTGCACCTTTTTCATATCAGCACTGAACATAGTCTAAGAGTGGGAGATGTGCACAGGCCCATCTTGGTGGGGATATTTGATTTGTTCTCAGGCTTGTATTTTGCTTCCTAAAGGCTGCTCTGAGCTCTGACAGGAGCAGGAAAGGCAACCTGCTCTGATACCCTGGGGACTGAGCTGGGCATCTTCACCGTGCAGTGTGCACTGAAAGCCTCTGAAAAACTACAGCAGGTCTGGCTTTTGTCCAGTATAAGGAAGGCAAGCCTTAGCATCCATCTGTTTGAACAGCACAAGGAAAGACCACCTGGCTGTGCTCTACAATGACATGGACTGGGCTGTTGTAAATAAACTGGGCATTGAGCATTTCCTTATCATCCCTTAAGTCATGATAACAAGATTAATGCATGAGCTTTTCCACTGTAGAATAATGTGCAGTTTGTAGTGTGGCCACATGAGATGAAGACTTGACATTTTGTAGAGCCCAGGTTACTGTTTACAAAATGGGGAAGGGGACAATGTTTAAAATTGATGTTGGCCTGTGCAAAGTGCTTCAGCAAGTAGTCAGTCCTGTGCTGTATGCAAGATTTGACAGTGAAGTTGGCCTGAACTGGTGCTACCTGCTGGATGATCGCTTCAGTTTTGCATTTAACTTTCAACATATTGTCCATGTAATTCGTGGTATTTTCATCCATTCTTTTTCAGGCCTTTGTATAGAAAGGCAGACTTGCTATTTCTGTGTGGTTCTAGCATGGCACTGGTTCAGAGCCACACAAACCTGATGGCATCTCCCTGTAGGGGGATAGAATATAAGAAAATAAAGATAGTGTAGAAAGTAATCTTCCCCCTTAAGGAGTTGCAGCTGGGCCAATTATCAAAGATTAGGAATGGGCCTGACTTTAACAGCCACAGCTGTAACCAATGAGAAGAAGAGTGCTCTGAAAGAGTGGGGTGGGGGGTTGAGAGGGGAACTGGAGTCAGCTTTGTGGAGGAGGAAGAGTCAGTGCCCTGAGGAGCTGCCCACCAGAAACACCAGGAAGGCATGAAACTTTTGTGATAAGGAGACACCCGTATGGAACCCCTGCAATAAGATGACCACATCTCCCCACTTACCTGCAGCAGTCAGGACCTGATTCCAGTTTTATCAGGAATGCCTCAAGCATAGGAATTCCATGAAAATCAGATATTTATCCTATTTGTTCAAGTTTAATGTGCCCAGCCAAGCAAAAAGGAAACCAGGTAAACATTTGGCTAAGTGGCATTTACATTATTTTTATGCTGGGCTTTATCTGACATGTCAGACATGCTTAGTATTTTAAAAGCATGTCTCCCAGCCTTCAAAAATACAGATTTATGATTTTGAAAATATTTTACTGAAGCTGAGAGCATTTAGCTTTTCATAATTGGGTTGAAGGGTTGTACATATCTCACCCAGTCCAATCTGAAGAAAAAGTGAAGCATTTCCATTTTTCATGTATGGACCATGAAAAGGTGAAGGTTAACTCTAATGACAATATATAAAACAAGAGAAATGTAAACCAAGCCAGTCTCATTTGTACTTGTTTGGTAATTTCTTGGTGGTAAGGAGTATTTATTCAGCGCTGAAGTTAAAATATCTGAATATCACAAAGCATGATGATTTTGTACAGTGAACTTTTATAACTCATATGGAATGAACCTGACAGTCATCATTAATGGTCTGTGAAACCCTATCCCAAGCTGGTGCCAAGTCTTTCCCACAGAAACACTGTGATAAGCTCTGCAGTGTTCTCAGTAAATCAGGGAGTTTCACAATGAGTTACATGATAAGCTTTGCAGGATTGCACAGTAAATCATTGAGTTGAACAATTACACAGTAAGCCTCCTTAGTTTTTTCTTTATGGGAGCATCTGTCAGCAATGGATAAAAGTCAATATTCATATTTTTATGCCACTTCTACTACCCATCACAAATAAAATTTATGGACACTTCTTAAGGTTGGTGGTAAGACCACTCCGTTAGCCTTGTATGCCTGCACGTATGTGATTTACTTAATAGAGTCCTGGGGGACAGTGCACAAGGAGCCTAGAGGAGTCTAAAGGCATCACAGGCTGACTTAGTGATGGGAAAAGTACCCTTGGCTTTCAGTGGAGCTGTGCCAGTGTACACTAGCTGAGCTGGCTTTTGTCTCAGTTCTCCAAGAAGATCTGTACTAGGATTTCCAATTGATGCAGGCATTCACATTTACTTTGCTCCACCTTGGTTTTCATTGTCTCATTCAATTTTTTTCAGTCAGCATTGCTGTAAGCAGCATCTTTCCTCCTAAACTCTGTTTTAATGATTCTTGTGGTTTACAAGAAAATGGTCATTTCTCTTCCTACCAGCTCCTCTTACGTGATTTAACCTCTGCACCTATTTGGTAGGCCCTATCCCAATTTATTTTTTACCCCCAAATTTCAGCTCTTCAGCTGTCTCCAAGACATCTTCCATTGATGTTCCCTTGTCCTTCAGCACTGCAGGCTGGACCTTAGCTGCTTGCCTTTCCTCCCAGGCTAATGCCTGGTGCCCCTCCCTGCCTGTCTTCAGGGTTCAGGCTTGTCTTGTTTGCTTTGCTTTCATCTCCTCCTCATGTCTCACTGCTTCCTAGAGACTTGCAGGGCCTATTGCCAAGTGCTCCAAACATGCAGTTTGCATTCTTCTTCCTTGGCAGAGCCTCCTAAACTCCCACGACTCCACCCTTTGTGTGCCACTTCACAAATGCACACCTTCTAATCTTCCAATCTTGACAAGATGAAACAATAATAAATTAATTTCCTGGTGCCATTTCAGCATGGTTCCTTCAGATGTACGAATTGTTGGTGTCAGATTGTAGGAGATGTCTGCCTTTCAAAGAGCAGGAGTTGTGTTTGCATTAATGCTGCCTCAATAAAGCATCACGTACTGGAGAGGGCTGTCATGTACCCCAGAACTGCAGGAGCCAAATCCCCTTCTGCAGCCCAGCAGAGAAGCTCCAGTGACATCAGGGGCTGTAGCTCAGGTTTGTGCTGGCTCAAGGGCTGGCCTTGAGTGGGGACTGTGGAGTGCAAGCCAGGAGATAGTTATTGAGGCCCTTTTACCTCTTTTGGAAACCCACTGCAGGCACAGGAAAAAAAAAAAAAAACACAGGAGAGCATCTCAGTGAAAAATAATAGGAAATCTTGACACAATGCTTTGTGGTTTCAGAATGATCCTTCACATTTGTTTTATTGATGAATATATTGTTAGAAAAATTAAAGATTTTGGTTCATGAGCTTAGAGCTGCTTCTGTCTTCTAAAATCTTGGCATGAGGCATTACCCTGTAAGTGTACATGAGACTTGCTAGTGGTAATCTGTCCTGTATGGTGATGAAGTTAGGGAGGAGCTCCAGTCTCTGCAAGCCAAGGTTTGCTGCAATCACTTAAAGTTTGTCTGTTTGAAGTCACCTTATTGTTTTCTATAGGTGTTCAGTTGAGGTGGTTGTGAGGTTGGGAAGAGGGAAGGAGAGGTGAGAAATATGGAACCCTTTCTAGTCTGTGTGCAAGGCAGATCATGTGCAGCATACCTTGCTAGTTTAAAAGCCCTCAAGAGGATGTCACAGGGCTCTGATGTAGTAAGATATGTGCAATATCAACACTTGCTGCCCTTATTTGAAATGTCATAAATGGGATGTGTACACTTGGTGCAGAAGGCTGTGCAGCCTCAAAGAAGCATGTGTAGGTAGTATATTACAGCTTTTTCTGTGTGGTGTGCATCTGTTGTGGCCAAACTACAGATTAAATCCTGTCTTGGAGCTAGTGAAAATACTGACACATGCTGTGGCATGAGCAGCCTCCAAACGTGGCACAGAACATGGTGCTCCCCTTTTTGAGGGGAGCTGCCTTGTGCTGGGGGGCAGGGAGCCTGCAGTTCAGCTTTGTGATTGGGGTGTGTGTCTTTGTAAAACATGATGGGGGAACCCAAAAGGCTCTGGGAAAGCAGGAATGGGATGAGGCTGTCAGGACAACAATCAGACCTATATGTGACTCTCATATGTACAAGTGTAATGTATGTATTGGCACCAGCTTATTAAAGCAGGTATTTAGGAGCCAAGAGATAAATTTGCAAAAGGATTTCATACTTGGGAACTGGGACTTTGAAGCTGTTGTTCCTCTCTTTTATAAAAATCAGGAGACATGCTGAAATAGCAAACTGCCTTGTCATCCCTGGAATCTAATCTTCAAATGAAGAGGAAATCTTTTCTTTTTCCTAGAAAAGATGCACTCACTGGGTCTTTTCAGATACCATTTCTATTTGTGACAAGAACTTTTTCAAGGAAATGAGCAGAAGGTAGAACAGCATGCTGCTTCTGATTGTACATTTCTTAATATGCTTTAGAAATATACACACTGGCAACACTTTTACAAGAAAATGCCTCATCTTTCATTAAAGAATGACTTATAAAAAAGCCTTGACTTTTGTATGGCTGTGTATTTCATTAGGTATATTTCATACTTCTCTAACAACTCCTAAATGGCAAATAGTCCTGAGTAGTACTGGGAAAGCAATTTGCTTTAAATGGTTCATTTAGGTGAATTTAGCAATTTTATTTTGTATATAAACTGAACAGCTTTTCTTAGCTCAGCTTTTGCACTTACCAGAATACAGGTGTTTAGTTATTGACAGAGATGATGCAAAATCTGTGTAAAAACAGCTTAACAAAACCAAAACTTCTTGCTTTACAAATGTTATTTTTAATTACTCCAGATACAATACTTGAACATTACCATGAGCAGGTGGAGTTAGATTGTTTAACTCTAATGGGGAGCTCATCTGATTTCATCAGATTTCTTGTAAGCTATAGGAACTGTGTGTGCCAAAAAGCAACTTAGTGAACAGTAACTCCAAGTTAGCACTAGAAGTCAAGTTCTGAGTGTTTTATATAAATGTTTTTCCCAAAAGTCATCTTGTAACTTTGATCCTCCTAACATGCTTCTTCTAGCACAAATTCCTTTAAAGCAAAACAAAAGCACAGAGCAAACAGAAAAGCTGAGCCCAAAAAGATTCACATCATCAGGCTTTGCAGTGAAATCATATTGTATTCTCAAGCAATGATTTCTCTTACTTCCTCCTTATTACCCTTATTTACCCTTCCTTTATCCTGTTGCTTGAATTAAATCAGTATACAAGTGCTTTTCTACTCTGAATGTCCTTTAATTTGACAGCCTTGTGGCCTCAGTGCCCTTCTTTGCCAAATATTGCCTTTTTGTAGACACAAGTTAATTCCTATCATATTGTGAGACAGGCTTGTGCACAGTGAAAGCCCAGCTTGCAAACTGCCTCGTTTCTTTCCAGCCCCTGAGGAATTCTGGATGTGTCAGTAAGAGCAGATAAAACTATCAGCATGTTCTTCTGCTTTCTTCTGAAAATTTTTCTCAGCTGTATCCCAAAACATGGGATGTTTGTTTTCTTTTTATTTTGCCTACTACTTGCCCCATCCCCTTTCTTTCCATCTGCCCCATTTCCCCCCTCCCCTGTAGGAATGCAATGGCAATGTATCTTCACTTAATCTCCTTGCTGGAAGGAAGTGCACTGTCACTCATGAGCCTTTACACCTGCCAAAGCTAATGAGCTACGTTTGACCCTCATCCTGATGGATTATTTAGAACTTCACACTCCTAGGAGGGTTGTAGTGTCCCAAAGGAGCAGCTGAGTGCTACTTCAAGTATTTCTAGTAACAAAAGATTTAATATGCTTTATGTAATATAGTGTTGAATAGATGCTATTTCAGATCTAAAATGCATTTTTTCATTGAATACCATAATTCAAGTTTCAATAGCAGAAATATGATAATGGTATTTTTATTGTTAGCTGATGCTTCAAAAGTTTATTTGGACCAATGGAGGTGATGCAGAAACAGCAGTTTTTATCAAGGGTCCTTCTGCCTGGCTTGACCTGTAGTCCTGTACTTTGTTTTTGGTGTATGTCTGCCCTCCTTGTTTTTGGTGTATGTCTTGTCCTTCTAATCACTGATGGCAGTGACTACCCCTGAGTGATGGAGACTGAGCTGGGATCAGAACTGGGTCCTAAAACTCATAGTTTTGGTGACATAACTCAAAATTATGACAAATAGAAAAAGGAGACGGGTAGTTGCTCTGAAGACATTAGGTGATTAGTGCTGGGTGAACATGATGTTTGTGGTCTGATAAGAAAAGCACTCAGTAAACTAAGCACATGTTTTCCAAAGCTTGTCTGGTGGGGAAGGGGGTGATGAAAGGCTGGTGGTGCACCCTTGAGACTTTCTCCATGTCCATCTGGATGTGTAGCAGAGAGGGGCATTGCTGCCAGTGGCACTCTGCTGATGTGGAGCAGGTGTCCCTGAAGAGAGGGCAGGCTGTACTCACTGAATTTTGGGTTTTTTTATTTTACCTCTGTGGAGAGACTGTTATTTTTTGAGGAATTTTCTGATTAATGTCTAGACAACCTAGAGAGCCTTTCAAAAGATCCACAAACCCTCTGAGCCAGTGTGTTGTATTTATCTCTTAAGGAACCTTGTCATTAGGCTCAAATTAAAAATGAGCTGTCAGTTTCTATTAATAATTAATGCCGAAATGTTAGCACTTTGAAAGACTGTTTCAAGTGTAACACATTCCATTTAATGCTGAACAGTTTTATATTTACAGTAATTCCACCTTTCATCCCTTAATGTCAACCTCTAAATCTTTAATGCTTTAATCACACTTCTTATTTTGATATCCCAAGTGAGCGGTTCTAACCTGTGTCCGCTCCCTTTCGATAAGGTGCACACTTTCTACTGGAAGGTTAGTCAGCAGCACTTGTTAATTATTAAGGAAAACAAAATGCTATTGCTGGAAAATTATGTTTGTTCCCAGCTGTATGTGTTACCTTTAATCTGTACTGACAAGAAGCAAGAGGAATCATAAAATAATCAGAGGAGCCAGGAGAGAGGATTGTTTGTGAAGAATATTACCCAGCAGAAATGTAGACAGCCTTGATTTGATTCCATAAATGAACCTAATTACTGGGTAATGTATTTTTCTATGGAAATAACATATCTGTAAAATATGTAGTTAAAGGAAGGCTCTGTGAATTTGAGAGCAGATGATTTTTGCTTTTGAGTTGTGATTCCTGTAGCATATTCCTGGACAGCACTAACTCACTGAGAGCTTTGGTCTTGTGCATAGGCAACACAAACATTGCCCATCCTGCAGCATATGTCTGTGAGCCAAGTTCTTTATTTGCAGCCTTCCAGTTGTGAATAGGGGAAAATTCTGTAGAGAAACAGGCCACCTCAATGTGTTGTGAAGTTTTCTTTTTAGAATGCTTGCCTCCTGTAAATATCCAAGACATAATAAAATAAATACTTTGAATTTTTTTAACTGCAAAGAAAATAATGAATATACCGTAGAACTAGAAAAGGCACATTACTTCCAAAGAAAGGAGACAGTTTTGAACTTGTAACTATAAAATATATTGCTCCAATTTGTTTCCCTTGCTGTTTCAGAATACCTCCTTGAAGTGAGATGTAGCTATACAGTGAAGGGTATTTGTGATCAAGTGTACATAACATTAATGGGTTATAGAACAGTATTAAACTAATCACCTACTGCTTATTTACTGGGATCAGTAGAATGAGACTCCACCCTGCATCTGGCAGATTCATGTGCCATGTATGACATATCTTGCTACCAATTTGTGTTAGCAATTTGTTATTCAGGCACGTGTTTTCTGGGATAGATACTTAGACCATTATCCATAACTTTTTCCACAAGTGCTATTGCATGGAGAAGGCAGGAAGGTGTTTCACTGTAACAGAAACCTCAGCTCAGCCTTCCTTTGCAGAGACTGAAAACAAAGTCTGGTGCTGGGGAGGGACCTGCTCTGGCCTTTGGAGCCCTTGTGGATGGGCCCCATAAGGCTGTCCTTGTGTGGACCATGCTTTAATGGTGTGTATCTATCTCTGGGAAGACACTCAGCCTCTGAATTTGAATCCTAATAAATTTTTTTAAATAATGTGTTATTTCTTTTATTCCCTTGCATCATGTGCTCCTTTTCCTTCACCTTGTTTGTAGGCACATTTCTCATAGGTGTACTTGAAAATCTCTCCATTGGCTTTGCATTGAGCCAATGGAGAGTAGCTGAGAGTTCAAACACATGTGCAACTCACAGCAAGTACTACCTCAGTGCATGACAATTCATTAGAAACCAGGAGACTGTTAGACTGAGACTCCAAAAAATCTCTGTCCTCTTGGCCTGGCCATTCCCACACAGGCAAGCAGAGTGCTGTGTCAGTCAGGCAGCATTTTGCACCCATTTCACCTAAGTGCTAGTGAAAGCATGGCATGCAAAGTGAAGTTTTGATGCTGTATTATGATCAATTCTAGCAGCATTTCCACCACAGATGCATGTGTTTCAGTAAAACCAAACTAAAGTAAAAGAAGGTAGGATATTCTAAGCCTGTGAACTTATGCTTGTATTATCAGCTCTCAGCAATATTATCTGCTTCTTTTATCAGGCTCTCATTGTCTGGGCTTTTTTATAATTATATGAAGAGTGGATGAAGTCCTATTAAGTTGTCTGTGACTAGAAAAAGAATTACAGCACTGATACTTTCAATCCTCACTGACATGTAAAAAAGGCATTCAGAGTTTACTGAACCTCTGCCTCACACATCAAAAAAGAAATAGAAAAATTCCTGCTGATACATTATCATGCAAACATCCAATTCAGTCTTGTCTTGCTGTGGAGACATGCACAACATACAGGAAAGACTTAATATTTATAAGATGCCCAACAGGACTAAACAAATGGACACGTGTAGAATGTGTATGTTATTCATTACAGACATGATTAGTGTTTCCATATAATAGATGTGCTGTTAAAGCACAGTGGATTCTTCGAAGTTTACAAGTTTGTTATGAATTGATTTATTCATGAAATGCTTTGTTTCTATGACAACTTTATTGGTTTGCCTGTGGTCTAAATACATATAGGCATGGCAGGAATTCTACAGTACAAAACAAATTACATGCTCCCACCTGAATGGCTTGATGCCTTTAGGGAATGTACAGAAATAGTCCACAATGAGGGCTGAAATCACCATAGACTGTGCCAGTATGAGAGGGCTTACTTAATAAAGAAAAATGCTTAAAGGTCTTCCACAGGTTCCAACTCTGCAATAAAAGCAAAAGATGGAAACGAAGAAAGGAATCTGGTAGGAAAACATAAAAGGGACCCAAAACCCAATTGCAGAGATGCTAGTGTATTCAAGAAAAAGCCACAGATCAAAGACCAGCACTCTTCCACAAATAGAGCTTGCAAGAAGCTATTAATATTCATAACAGATCTAGACCTACAAAAGAAACTGGAGAGCTATTTTTTAGGAAAAAATTAGTGTGAAAGTATAGGACATTAGTTGATAAAAGGATAGGGAGGCTTGCTAGGGCAACACAAAATGGCATCAGAGAAAAAAGTCAATAAGTGGATCAAATAACAGAAATTAAAATACAAGAGCAATAATTAGAACAGGGACTTGTAAGAGAGGTCAGAGACCTAAAGAGAGTAACACTTTTCAAAGCATGCAAGACATAAGTTATGTAGCAGTGCTACTACGAGTGACCCCCGTGACACAGGGGTCTCTCCAAGACAGTATTGTAAACTATGGTAGAACAATGATGTTTTGGCTCCTTCCATCCTCTGTGATGCAAAGCCTTTTGGGAAATAAGCAAGAGCAGTGGCAACTGAAAGTTTTCAAAGCAGGAGCAGCAGAGAGTGCACTTCCATGCAAAAGCAAGTTTTCCAGCAATGTTTTTTAATCTGAACAAAGCGGCATGGTATTCTGGATCATTTTTAGAAAATTGGTATGAGACTATCAAAGGGAAGAAGGGGCACTGATAATCCTCTGCGTAGCCTGAAAGCCAGTGTGAAAATGCCTTAAATTAGGGCAAACCAGTGCAAATGCAATTCTGTACTGGTAAACCACAGACTGCACCTCTTAGCTCTTCTGCCTCTCTTGGGAAGCTGGGCTGTGGTTTAGGTGTCCCATGCTCTGTTGGCTCAGACCAGGTTTTTGCTTTGTAGTTTGGCTACTGGGCTGTCATTCATTCCAGTATTTCACTTATTTTGTCTCTTATCATAGAATGTTCAGAGGACAGGCAGATTTTGCAGCACTCTGGATTTAAGGATGCATTGCCTCCCTTGCACCGCAGTAAAGCCCGGGGGGTTCAGTACCTAAGATTTGGCTCAGGGAGTGCCTTAGTCAAATACTGTTTTGTATTTGTGAATCTGGTGATCTGCTTTGAAAGGTGACCAGGCTGATGCAGGCAGGCACTGCACGAGAGGCAGAGTCCTGAGGCCAGAAAGCAGAGAAGAGGAAATGCAGGCAGTGAGATGGGAGGCTGCCCATGGCTTTGTGCTGGGCACACAGCATTCATAGCTCACCCACTTAGTAAGTGCCTAAGACAATTGACTAATTTGACATGGAAGCACTAATAAAATAAAAAGCTTCTCCAATTAATGCATGCTCTCTATTATTTCTGACTTGTGTTCTGACCCAGTCCCTTCCATATTCCTAATTGCCCATGCTGCACTAAGTGATATCGCCGTCCACGCATTTTTATGAGCTGTGGTCTCCTGCAAGAGGAGAGATTTGTGAGTAGCAGCCTCTGTGATTGACTTGAGATGACACTGTTGCTTCAGCTGGTCAAACTGAGTATTTCAAAACTATGGGATATCTACAGAGATAGACTTTAGAGGGAGGGAGTGATCTCCTCCAAGAACAGTGGGTCTAATTCTCAGCTGGTCATCCTCATGTATCTATCATGCTTGCTTCAAAGCCCTTCGTAGTAGCAATGGATTTTGTTTGGGTTTTTGTTTTGCTTTTCTTCAGGCTGGGTATAAGCCTTGGCAGAGAAAGGAATGTTGACATCAGCCAAATAGTTCCTTATTCCACCATGCCTTTGTGACTGGGAAAATTCTGAAGTAAAACTATGGGGCATGCTGAAACAAAATGCAGGGGGGGGGTTTGTTTCTTTAGTTCTCTATTTCTAGATACCAAGTCTGTCTCTGGAAGGTGTAGTTGCCCTTTCAGGGTTCAATCTGGATTTGAAACGTTTAGTGGAGATCTTTTCTTTCTCAAGGAAAAGAATAACCACAAAATCTTTTTCCATTATATTCCTTTCTTGCTGGTTTAACCCCTATGTGGTGCAAATGATGCATATTCAATTTAGCTTTTAGTTTGAGGAAATACATAGGCTGAGCAGTAGAACAGGCTATCCCTCAATAAGGCACAGAGCCAAAAGTAATTCTGAATCTCCCTGAATGAACTGGTAGAGGTTCTGCTTTGCACTCCTGAAATATCTGCTGGCTTTTCAGCACTGTTCCCAAGAGACCTAGCAAAGAAGGGCTTCTGGTGGAACACAGCAGGGCACCAGCTGCACCACAGGTTTGATGGCCAGAACAAGCCCAGACCCCAAGGCAGCTGGTCAGAAGTCAGTGGTGCAGGCACTGCAGAGGTGGGCAGCCTGCATGTGCACACAACTCAGCTGTTGTTACAGTTCTTTGTGCATCCTCTTCTCATTTTTAGAAATTGGGAGATGTTTGGACCCTCATCACAGGGAGTGCTGCATCTCCAGTGTCCAAGACTGTGGAACACACATGGCCCCATCAAACAATGCTGCTCGTAACAGATCAGCCCAGCTCCTGCTACCTAGTGCAGGGGTTTCAGTAAAGAGTGCCTTTTGACAAACCTGCTTGGCAGTGAATTTAAAAACTATTTTTAAAGTCTCATAAATGCTTTTATGGGCTCTTTTAAATGTTGTCTGAGCTATGTAGGTAAATGTCATAGTTTATCCCATAACTAACAACAATATTTAGTTTAATGATGGCTATAAAACAAGTGCAACAAAGAGAAAACTGTTCTGAACTTTCTTGACACTGTATTCAGCAAATACTTGCTCTTTACCTGACATGCCATCATTTACTCCCTCAGCCCTCAGAGAACAGCATGATAGCTGAACTATTGACACAGTAGAAGAAATCATAGACAAGGAAAGTAAACTGTGATATTTTGAAATTAATGATGTAGTTCACTTGATGCACTGCATGCCTAATAATTAAAAATCTAGAGGGAAGAGCTTGCTTAATGAAATTTGGAAGATCTCTGCATTTCAGTCATAGACTGTGGGATGTCATTTGTGTGAACATTATACGATCTGATGTGGTAAGTCTATGCAAGACAGTACTTTACACACACATCAAATGCTTAGCTTCATAGAAATGTCCCTTAGAAATGTCACTGCCTTGCTGGGTTTGGGCTTGTGTATGTTTGTGTGTGCATATACATGCATTCAGAGGGGCTGGGAACAGGTACCCTTTTTCATTAAGTAAGTGACATTTTCATGCTGGTACAGCATCTATCTATCTTCTTTCTGGCAAAGCTGTGTGCCTTTCAGTCAGCATCTGACTAAAGATCAATGAGAGAAAGCTTTTTGAAGGTGCTTTCAGGTCCTGCGGCAAGGGAGATGATCAGAAAGCTGCCATAAGCTTCGGACCCACTTGACAAATGAGGAACTATTTTGGTGCTCTGTAAACTGCTGTCACATCAGTTAGAAACACTAATTAGAACTACTTTGCTGTTGAAAGTGTCCAGTGCATTAAATACCACTTCTGCTTATTGCAATTAGCTTATCCATTGACTTACACTTTATACCACAAGACTATCAAAGATGGAAATGCATAAGGGATTGTTTAATAATTTATGAGAGAAATTAGAACTGAATGGCAAATAGCTTTTGCCTGCTACCCTTTGACCTTTCATTCCTTGCAGAGCATGAAACTCACATGTGAAATGTGCTCATCCTTGGTTTTTTTCTAGCTAGAGAAGAGTCAACAAAGCAGGATGCACAAATAAGCAAATATCAGATTGTCTTTTTCTTGGTGGTGTGGAGATTCAATGATGTGGGTAGCTTCTGAAAAGCAATAGGACATTGTGGTACCACACAGTCTGTAAAGGGAGAATTTTATACACTTCCTCTACTGTTCTTCAAACTGGTTCTTGTTATTGATAAAGCAGGGGGATTTTGTTCAATAATTTGTACCATGTGGAATTGGTGATAATTTTGAATGCCATTTTATCTTTTACTGGGCAAATTAGGTGAAACAATCTAGTAAAGGAGTGAATTTGTTAGGACTGAGACAACTTCATATTTTTGTTTTAAAGTTAAATTTTGAGTTCATAATATTTAAGCATGCCGTAGGAATAAGAACAAGGAAGCAAAATTTTCTCATGCTGTAAAAGCCAGAAGTAGTCCAGCCATTAGGAATGCCACGACTCTACATTGTACACAGAAGTTTTTTTAGCAGAGAGGGAAAAAGAAACTGTCATTCCAAATAGCTGACTTACAATCTAGCACCCAACATAAAATCACAAGACTTCATTCCTCATTCTGCTTTTTTTACCGTGGTCTAGGCACTTATTCTTTCTGCTTGGATTCCCACTGATGATATTAGTTCTTAGTTTGGCTGCCAGGGTGTTAAAGACCAGGATTTGTAATTTGTTATTTTAAATATAAAATGACAATCTTACCACCACTCATACTTTTCAAGAGCTGGAATTATTTTCTCCTGAAGTGCTTTTTGGGTTTTTGTTCTCAAATTTTTGTTGTTCTCTGGGACCAGTCCAAAGACCACCCATGTTCTCTTCCGTAAAAATTAGTAAGGTGTGACTGTAATGCACATTTTTTTCCTAAAGTGCTCTTTCAAAGATGCAGGCAAAAAACAAAGCAGCAATAGGCAGTTCCATCTAAAAGCTCCTAACAGAAGTCACCTTCAATTATCTGATTCCAAAAACATGAAATTCCCCCTGTCTTCAAATTCCTTCATGATGGATGCAGAATATCTGCCTGAAGCCCTGTATTTCATCAGACTGCTCCATACAGAAGTATTTCTGAAAAAAGTAATTACTATTTCATTTTCAAAAACTTTAAATGATAAAAGATAAATTACTTTTAACAAGGGAATGGGCTTACACGCATTACCAAAATGCAAGTATAAATTACAGTTTAAAATGGTTTTGTTCTTTGAAGCTATTTACAAGTTTGGGTTTTTTGTTTATTTAGGAAAGAAAAGTGTCTGGAAGCAGAAGAGAATTGCAAGATCTCAAGCCATAACTGAGCCTCCTCAGCCTGCTCGCAGCAGAGACCAAAGCAGTGATCTCATTTGTGCCCTTCACTTTTGCTGCCTGTAGCTGGGAGAAGGGAGAGAATTGGTTTGGGTTTTTAAATTAGATTAACGTGAAAACCAAATCCAAAGATGATGCAACAGAGCAAGGCTCGGTGTCCCATGCAGAGCTGAGGCCTGCTTTGGTTTGGAGCAGTGCAGCTCTTTGGGCCCTTGGGCAAGCTGCACCTCCTTCAAGTGGCTCTGCTCTTCTGGCTGCCATAGCAGGAGCACAGCAGAGGTGTTAATTTTTTTTTTTTTTTCCCAGAAAATTCACTGCATTGTTGAGTGTTTCTGGCCATTAGGGAGTCCAGATCCATATGGGATTTAAGGAAAACTTTTGAGGTTCGGCTCTGAATCCACCCTTGCCACCAGCAAAGTTGCTATTGATGCCTTTGGAGCCAAGAAGCAATGCCTGGGCAGGAGGAGTGGGGTGTGTATGTAAGTCCCAGCCTGAAGCTTTGCTTCCCTTCATTTCTAATGGTCTGCTGCCTTCTTTTAAGACTGGCAACCTTAGATCAGAGGGGAAAAGAGGATTATTTTTAAGCATGATGAAATTTAACTTGTAATTGCTGTTTCCACAGCAGCCAATTGAGAGGTAAGAGCATAGCTTTACCAGGCAGCTCATAATCTCTAGGATATACAGATGCTGAAAATGAGCAGGAAATCAGGGCAGCAGTGACCTACCTGGAGAGCAAGTACAACATACACTCACAGATCTCCATGCTAAAGACATAACATTCTTAGCAAATTTAGTCTCTCCTGTGCAACTTTGAAAAATCTCATGGTTTGGTGTTTGTGCTATGTTTCACCTTGTATTCATCACTAGGTGAAATAACACCTGCATGGTATTTAATGTCAGTTTTGGTATCCCTCTGCTTGAGACAGGTGCCACAATATATTCCACTGCTGGCAGATTCAACAGGGAAGCAGTAACTTACTCATGGACTGCTTCCCATGATGTTTCATGTTTCTATAAAATCAGCTACTTAGAAAAAAAGCCCAATAATAATTTTAGCTTGCTCTTTCCCATAAAACTGCCAAGACAGCCCCTGTAAAAAGCAGCACTTCTTCAGATGTCCAGTGTGTGTGGTGTGTGCTGCAATGCACGTTTTGAGAGCCAGCTCTGATTTGTGTTTGTCCTTCATTTAAAGCCCCTCTATGGTGGCTGGCTGAATTTCTGCAATTCTAAGAAGCTATTTGGTTTGCTACACCCCACAAGGTGAGCAGGAAGTGTGCTGTCATGTGAATGGTGCCTATTGAAAGCCTGCCCTCACCCAAAATGTGCCATGGCAGAGCTGACTCCCTCACAACCCTTGGCTCCTTGGAAGCAGCAAGAGCCCCCAGCCCTGAGCATGGTGCTGGTGCTGCTCTCCCCTGACCTGGCTTCCTGCCTGCTGCTTGCCAGCAATGCAGGAACAGCACCTTGGCTGCTCAAGGCCAAACCTGACCTCTGTGGTGGCCAAGATTATTGATTCAGAGTTGCTCTGGTGCAAGCATAAGGGTTTCTGAGCTAGAGCATTGGTAGTGTTAATCAAATTCATATGCATTTCTCAGTGATCACTGAGGAAGCCTTAAAATCCATACCCCACATAGGATGTTCTCAAAAAAGTGTTTGTTATTGTCATTCTGTTCACCAACTGCTTTTCTGCATTTGTGTAATCAACAAATATCTAAATGAAGTATTGGCAATCTTTTTTGTGTAATCTCAAAGAAAACATGAAAGAGGAAGTTGTACAAGTAGCTTTAGATAATGTCTCTTTCATGATATCAGGAAATCTGTGGGTTTTTTTCCTGCTTTAGACATTTTTTGACTTTTTTGTTTGTTGTGTATAGAAGACTCCTAGCCCACAAGGAAGAGTTTGGCCTTTTCTCTAGAAAAAAAAGTTTCTCTGTCAAATATCTCAGTTTGTTTCCTTCCCCACCTGCTACTAATTTTAACATACCCCTTGCCTGAGCATCAATAAAGGTTCATGAAGTGGCTGTGGGCTATGTGAGTGTGGCCATGTCCCAGACCTGGTGCAGGGACAGGGAACTTGGCCATTCAGGTTTGTGCCTGGGGGCTCTTGGCCCCTTTTTCCCTGCTAGAGGGCAGGATGTTCTGGGGGGGACCTCTCCAGTGCAAGGTCTCCTCCTGACAGTTCCCAGGTATTCTTCCATGGAGTGCTGCTTGAGCTCCAGCTGCTCCTTGTGCCCTTTGGCCAGTCTTGCCCAGCTGCTCTTGGTGTTGAGGAGGTGTTATTGCACAATAAGGTTATTTTTCTAACTGATAGAAAATAGTTGATATATTAATTCTGTGTAATTTAACCAGTGTATGTATTAAAAACTCCTAACAGAAGAATGCATGTCTAGGACAGCTCAGTTGAATGCAATTGTCTTGGGAGGAAAACACTGTTTGTAAATTAGAATTGGTCCTGAGATGTCATTTTGGGCTCTGAATTAGTGGGGCAGCAAAACTCTTTGCATCAGCTTTCCTTGCCTGAGAAATGCTCTTGTGAGCTGTCATAGTCCCTTAAAACTTCTGTAGATGGAAAAACTCCAGTGAGAATTTTAAAATGGTATTTGAAAATAAATATAGGGTGTATAAAAATACTGAATAAGCAGCTGAGCAGTAGAAAACTCCAAGAAAAATTGCTATTGTGTAAAGATATATAGTTGCAACAGTAGACTGATATCCAGTAATTTACTACTAAGTTCTAAAAACCAGATGACTGCAAAGTGTTTGCTAAACCATTCTTTTTCACCTGACATGTGGTTGGATTATGTGAACTGACTCACCATTTAAATGGGGCTTCTGAGATTGGTGTGTTATTGATTCAGACAATCCTTGACCCCAGAGATAACACTTGCTGTAACAGAGGAAACTGGCTTTTAGAATCCTACCTCTCTCTCTGCATCTATGTTATTTGACAATACTGAAAACAAAAAGATCAGGGAAGCAAAGAATGGGTTAATACTGGCAAATTCTAGCAGCTTGTTTGATGAAATAGTGCTGGTGCTCTTCACTAGAAAAATTGAGATGCTGAGACTTGAGTCCTTTGGATTCAAATTCTTTTCAAGAAAGCTGTCAGTGGGAACTTGCCTGGATGCCTTCAGAACCTTTTTTTTTTTTTCCAGAGAAACCTTAAAATAGCAAATAAGTAATGCAGCAGACTGATGATCACAGTCTTAATTAACTGAAAACTTGCACTTTTTTATTTTAAGGCTATCATCCCTAGGCCTGTTTGTCTACTTTCTCAATCTGTCATTCATCAAATTCTGAACAGTTATCAATCTCCAGACATTGAGCAGGTAGCCTGGCACTTGCCCAATAGGTACTGGATGATGCTGCAGCTGTTGAACAAGTACTTCATCAAAAATTATTCTTTGGCTTTTTATCAGCTTTTTCAAATCCTAGGTTGCAAATCAGTTGCTTCCTTTTTAGTTACACTGAAACAAAATGAGATGCACCTGAATACTTTTAAAAATAATTACTTCTAATACTATTTACTATTCATCCATCCCCATGTCTTTCTCTGTAGACTATAGCCCTCAGCCCTTTATTGCTCTTTCATATGCAAACACTGTCTGTGTTATAATCACTGAGCATAAGTCAGATAAAAGCAAAATCTGATGTATTAACAATGAAAATGTTCTTCTGAATTAGAACACGGATTACCATGGAATTTTTGCTAGGATTATGCTAAGAGGCTCAGAACTTGTCTCTGAAAGACTTATTCTTCTAATCAAAGTGAACATCCCATTCTTCAATGCCTTTTTCCCAAGCAGGTTGACAAATGATCTCTTCTTATGTACAGCTTTTCCTAGGCACAAAATTTCACTAAAATCATTTGAGGAGAGGGCAATTGGCAATGTCTTATGGGTGATCTTCCTTTAGTCTCTCCAGTGCTATTGAAACAATATGCAGACTGGGTTGGTCTTTGGGAGCCTGAAATCTCCCACTCTGAATGGTGTTGTGAAAACAAATCTCATTTTGTGTGGGAGTATGTGCACAGAACAGCTGATGTGGGCTCTCCTTGCAGAGCACCGGCTGCCATGTTCACACTACAGTGCTCTAAGCTCCACGGTGGGAGGGAGTCAAATGTGGATCCCAGTGGGATGTGTGTATGCTGGGCTTTGGAGATATTTCTCTTGGAGTTTGAGACAGCCCTGAGCCGTTTGCTGACCTTTTGAAGGATTCCTAAAGCTGTTAGTCAGAAAGTATTAGTGTTAGATGCTGACAGTTCTGAATGGGTTACATGCAATATTATTCCTTTGCTTTTACATGCTTAGATGATGCTTTACCAGTGCCAAGTGGTGGCAGACAAAAAGTTATCAAAAATGGGTATGGACATGGATGGAGGAAAATGCTATGTGTGCAGAAATCTTGCTTTCCTCTCAGGACGCAGGGCTACTGTTCAGTGTCACTGAAGTGCTGGTAATGTGTAAAACAACAGCCCTGCCCATGCCCACAAAATGCAATGGCAGTGTCCTACTGCCATCTGTGACTCAAGTCAAAGCACAGTCAGCACAGGTTCAGTGCATTTTTCCTAGTAGTAAAAAAATCTGCTAAAGTCTTCACAATGATTCCTAGCTGGATCAATGTAGCATAACATAGTAGCGCACAGATCAGATGAGTCATATTGAAGCTGACTCCATGCTGACAGTGAATTGCTTTCACTTCAGCAAATTCTTGAAGCACCTCATTTCCTACGAGCTAGATTATTTTTTCATAAATTGTGGACAACAAATAAGATGAGTTTTAGCCCTTGCCTTAGTTGCTGAATGTGGCAAGCTGATCTGTGAGTAATGGAGCCAAAAAGAGCAATCTGTTCCAGAGCCTCCACAAAGTTTTCCATTGTTTGGGGAACGAATCAGTCCATTCTCTACGTGAAAGGCAAAGTCACGCTTAGGAACCTGATTTGTTGCAATGATCTTCTTTAATGTATTGCACTGCTGGTGACATTCTGGCTGATATGGGGGTCCTTTGTGTGCTTTGTATCAGATTTATTTTCTTGCCAGGAAATTGTCTTCCTTACATGTATAGGTGTTTCAGTCTTGGATCCTTTTGAGCCCAGAAGTTGCCTGCTGACATGCTCCAGACCTGAATGCTTCACAGTGGCACAGAACCAAGGTGTGAAAAGCTGGTGTTAAGGATTTTTTACCCCATCTTCCAATTGCAGAATTAAATTTCTTAAAATTAACTCCAGTTATATGGGGCATAAAGAGTCATTTGAGAGCTCAGAGTGGCATTTGGAAGGGCATGGCTTTTGCCATGCTCAGGTGGTTGCTAGATTGGAGCTGGTTCAGTGTTTCTTCTATACTGAGACAGGACTAAGAGAAAAATGTAACTTGAATTCATGTGATTTGGTGAGTGCTAACCTGGATGTCCACTCCTCCCCAACAGGAAAAAACTGGTTTTACAGGGAATTCGTACCTGGACCATCTAAATCTAAAGTAAGAAATAGGTGTCAGTATTAAGAAACCTTTAACAAGAAGAAAGAAAATGGAGACAGAATTGAAAAAGAAAGGGAGTGAAGAGGAGCAAAAGTTAACCCATAAGGGCAGCTTTATCTGCAAAGATGGGGAAATGGGGAATGCTGGAATTCCTTTCTGATGAAGATGAAGAGCAGATTTTTTTTATTCCCTTAAAAGGATTATATCATGTATTTAAAAAGTCATTCACCACTGTCAGGTGTTGCTGTAGCTGCTGGATAGTCAGTGAGCAAGAGCTCATTCTTCCAAATGCCTCAGGGCCTTGAATAGGGTGTGTGAAGAGTGACTAAGGAAAAGGTGGTAGTCACCATTCTTCATTGTCTAGCAATGTGGATTGCTATATGAACAGAGTGGAAGGCCCTATTGGGTTCAGGGGTAGGCCCTGAGACTGCATTTTTGCCCTCTTGTATAGGATTGTTGACATACTGATCCCTTCTCAGCTCAGAAGAAACCTAATTAAATAGCTTCTCTTCCCATGGCAGCACAGGCAAAGGCTGGGAGGATGAGGCTCATGCCATTATCCTGAGCTCCCTCTGGAGTCCAAAGAGCTGCAGCCAGTGGTGCTCAGCTCAAAGCTTTCATCACCTCCTCCAGGATCTTGCCATTCTAGTGTTCTTGCTGGTCAGACTAGCTGGGTACAAGTGAATCCAAAAGGTCACACAGAGTTCACACAGCACCTGCCCTGTCACTTGGGGAGGAATGTCTGAAGTCTCAGCTGACTGGCTGAGAAATGGCAGTGTAAAGAAAATCATGTTTTCTCTAAGATTGCTTATAAGTCTTAGCAGTTTTAGGGCAAACTCACTATGGTCCAAGGCCACCCTCAGTAAGTTTGGGATCCCAGACATGTGCAGGGCAGGAGCCCTGTTGACCCCTAGTATCAAGCTGTGCTGAGGTGGGGTGTCCCTGCTCCTGCTTGCCAGGACATCTGTGGCTCTCCCAAGTTCTCCTGCTGCACCTTTTATGCTTCATCTGAGCATTTCTATTTGCTGTATCCTACAGAAGTGCCCTGAGCCCTGCCCCTCCCTGCACCTTGCCTACTAATAACCAGCATGTGCCTGCCTCATTTGGCAGGGGGAAAAGGGACTTACCCAGGGCTTCCCAGCATCTCAGAGGCTCTGTAAAATCTGTGCAGGGTCACTGGTGTAAATCCCAGATGTCCTCTGGAGGCTGGAAATGCCTTCCTGAGCCACTTCAGCTGAGATGCAGCTGAGTCTGATCCATCAGCTTAAGAGGAGACTGGAAGTGCTTGTGAGAAGTTGCTGCTGCTGAGAAAGGAGGGGTTTTTTCAGATTTTTTTTTTCTTTTTCTTTTTTGGTTTGTTGTACTCTTCAATTTTTCTCTTTGCTCCTCAGAGAGGAACGTGGGCTCAGCTTACAATGAGTTAGGACTAGACCAGACTCTTTTTAAAGGAAAGCCTGAGATTCCAGGGAAGGATTTTGTTCCTTTTATCTGCTTTTCTGTAGAAGATGCTCATTAAAAGGAGAGTCTGAATTTCAAGAGCAGGCCTATTAGACAGGTAGAAAGCAACTCTAAAGCTTGACTTTGGATCCTGATTTCTTCCAAAGTCTGCTGAAATTCAGATTTAAGCTGGTGTGATGTGTGCTGCTCAGAAATATGCCTTGCAGAATATTTCTGGGCTATAGCAGGCTCAATTAACTCCTGGCAGCTTCTGGTGGTCGTTTTGAAGCACATTCTGTGGGGTGTTTTCTCAGGGGTCATTCAGCAATGTCTCGCTACAGAGAAGAGCACTATTGAACTCCTTGGAAAAGCTATGAAATTTCATACACTGGCTGCAACCCCAGGAGACTAATCCAGCCCCAAACACTATCACTCTTAGATTTGTGTTTCATTCAAGAAGTCATGAAGCAATCTATTTTGCTAGGGGAAAAAAAAGAAACCATTATTTTATCATCATTCTGAGTACTTTCCATAGGAACAAAATTTATCAAAAATGCCTGAGATCTTTGAGAAATATCTCAGTTGTGCAGAAAAGCATTACATTGATTGTGAGCTTAGCCTTTCTTTGGGTTTTTCTGCTTGTCATTTTTACTTAAATACAAATATTAATGAAGACCTAAACGTGCCCTTTTGCTATTGCCCTTTATTTTGCTTTTCTATAAAGATTGCTCATAATCCTACAGCTATCTTTTTGCACTTTAAAAGGTTCTTGCTTCTTATTGCTGTCAGGATAATAATGCTGCATCATTCCACCTAACTACCAATAAATAGAAATGCAGAGCCATGACTTCTATTCAAAAGCATGCAGGCTCCTTTGTATGTTTTGGTATATATAAATATATCTTTCAACTTGTAGCTGTAGTACAACATCTGAATTAAATCATGACTTATTCTTTCTATTAAAGCCGTGTTGTCCTTGCCATTATCCCTTTTTCCAGTAAATGAGTACAATGAAAAATTGATTCTAGCTGTATTGGACTGCAGCAAAGTAACAAAAGATGATTGTTACATTATCAAAGTCCTCACTGCATCCATAATATAAGAATTGAAAACACCTGTCTTTTTATCTTCTCAATCAATATTGCACCGGAGTCACATTTTCCTGGAAAACGCTTTTAAAGGTGTCCGCTGTATGTTATTTAGATTTAACAAATGCATTATTCAGGCTGTCTTCATTTATTTTGATTACCTGAGATTGCTCTGCCATCCCTGTGAGTTATAAAAAGCCTAATATTAAAAGCCACACTAGACTAGTATGTCAGTAACAATATCAGATGGCTTCTCTTACGTGAAGCTGTGTGACAGCCGAACAAGTACCCTTGGTAAAATGTGTGTGGAAAACTGGTGTTCAAGGGGGACATTTCATGTCATGGCACTCTCTGTCTATAAAGTAGAGCAGGGCAGAGGGCTTCAGTCAAGGGTAGCTTGACCAGTATGACCCAACTGGAAGCAGATTTGGGGGAAGTGACAGTGGACATTAGTCTGCATTTCTAGAAAGGAGAAGCCAGAGCTGGTTGCCTGAGACTCTCAGCTGTGCTTTACAGAAATGCTTTCTAATACTTTTAACATGTGGTGCTTAAGAGCAGCTAATTTACTGCATGTCTCAATAGCAGTCTGAAACTGCTGAGCATCCAGTAAGAACAGAGAAATAAGCGAGCAGCTCTAGAGACACGGCCATCATTTCAACATGTGCATTTGCATATTCCATCTAATGCCTCAAGTCAGATGCCTCAAATTAGTAGATTTATTTGGATGTGTGGAAATAATTGTAATTTGTTTCACAGCAATCAATTTGTGATGCTTTGATTTCCCTTTCTGCAGAATTAAATTATTAAGGGGCAAATATGATTTTCAAGATACTTTTTATCATTCTCTCTGCTTGAAGTTTTGTCAAGTTTGACACACTATAACCCAACATTCTGCCATGAGTAATAAGTACTAAAAAAAACCCCAATCAAATAAAAAACAAATTAAGTATGAGACATGCAAAGAAATGAGGGACAGCAGGCTAGTAGTACCTTGGCAGGAACTGTGACCATAATAGGGGTCCCTTTTCCATATGCACCAGTTATCTGCAACCATGGCAGACAGCAGGAGTGGTCTGAGTGAGGAGACTGTGCCCCTCAGCTTCTGTCTGGGGCAGTGCAGGGACTGCAGGGAGTCAGATGAAGGGCTGAGCTCTTCTTCAGAGGTGCCTTCATCATCCTCCACACACAGACCTTCTCTCTGGCAAGTCCCACAGGGCACAGGCTGATGGGCATTGCAGCAGCTCCATCCCAGCAGAGACACTTAGGGCTGCTCCAGGGTTTGAGGCTGGCAACAGTCCTGCCCTAGGCAATGGGGAGAGATGATGGTCATCTGAGTCCTGGTCCAGCTCCTCAGCTCCCTGAACAGAGCTGGGGCAGGACTCAGGGCAGAAGGAATGTCCTTGCTACCCAGGAGAGGTCTGGAACTCTACCTGAGTGCTGTTTGTATTGCCCCCCAGGTGCCTGGTGGTGGCCCACAGTGACATGATGCACACTGGGGAAGCAGGAGGAAGCAAGCTTGAGTGTTCAGGTTTTGGTCAGTACCTGAGGCTAACTCATGCCAACTCATTCCCCTAGCCCTGAAGAGCAAGAGCCCCCCCGTTCCAGCAGTGAAACCATCAAAGACCCTGCCTACACTTCTCTTGCATTTGGCAGGAGTACCCATATTTTTTTCCATCCTCTGCACTCATTTTGTGGCTCTGTTTAAAAACCTTGCTTTTTGTTTTAGCAGAGGAGTAAAAAGATCTGCTTAAAAATTAACTTCAAAGCCCTTAGTCATTGCACAGCTACAAGCACAGAAATATTCCCTCTCAATCTTTTTTAATCTTGATTTTGGTTTTTTGTTTGTTTTGGGCTTTTTGTTTGCAATTTTCGTTATATTGTTTTTGTTTTTACAGCTGGGCACAGAAAGACTTGACTGGTAAGTCAGAACCCCAGCTTCACCATGCCTGCACACAGCCAGTGCTGAAACCTTCCCCTGCTGCTGCAGCATCCCTGGGACCACCCCATTTGTGCCCCATCAGTACAGTGTTTTTCCAGGATCCAGTAAAGCTTTGAGATTTCCTCACTCGTTTGTGCCAGTTCCTCAATCCCAGAGGGGTCAGACCTTGCTGTGGCTCTGTACATGGGGGCACCAAAATGAGAGGGGAGCAGAACAGCCCAGGCAAGAGCAAAGCTTTGTCTTCAGCTGGCCTGGATCTCTCAAGGGATAATTCAGCAACATCTGAAGTTTGCCTTGGCTCAGGGAGGACCCTGAGTGCCAGGGTGCCTCTGGCAAACATTTTTAACCTTTAGCTGGTGATTTCAGTGATAGCCTGTTCCCATCAAGGTTTCTCAGGAGCTGTGTGCCCCTCTGCTGCCAGCACAGCCTTCCTGGTGGCATTTTGGAGCTTCTGCTTCTGATCCCAGCCAGACCAAAGGTAAGGAGGAGAGCAAGAAATCAGAAATTACATGGGAAAAATGTGTCTGGCTCTGGTTAAATGTTACTCCTATTGGAATGTGCATCTGTCTGGCCCCCTTCCACGTGCCTGTCCCCTGCACAGAGGTGTACACAGAGAATATCTCAGCTGAATTTCTTCCTCTGCTCAGGCCAGGAGTGTTCAGGAGGCTCTGCCTGCACCTCTGGGGTGGTGGGAGGGGGCTGTACACCTGGATCCATGGGAACCTGCAGTCCTGCTATCTGCAGAAATGAGCTGCAAAGCTGCTGCTTAGCTCTAACCCTTAATATATTCCCATTCTCTCATCAGTGCAGCTAGCAAGTGAACTAAAAACTGAGTTTATGATGCCATTCTGGCTTTCATTAAGGAATTTTGTACCTATTTAAAAAATATATGCAGGAGCATGTTGCTGATTATTTAGAGAACCTATGCAAATTTATTGATTTGCAGTAGGAAAGGCTTGCTGTGAAGTGTAAATTAAGCCATTTAAATCATCTTGCATGGTAACTGGAGCATCAGCTCTGTTTGTTCACTGAGTTAATACCCGATTTCCCACCAGTTTTGTAGTTGCACTTGTGGTCATTGCTGGCCTCAAAGAGCTAGCTGCTGTCCTCCTGCTTACCTTTGCCAGCAGAGAACCCTCCTGCTCTCCGGGCTGGGTTTTGTTTGTTGCTATTTGATGGTGTCCCAAAGTATGCTGGCTGCTCCTTTGGCCAGGCAGGGCTGGCTCCCCTCGGCAGAACAGGACAGGGTGTGGGGGTCTTGAGTGGGGGCAGTCTGCAGAGCCAGGACATTAGTGGCTATGTCAAGCTCTGCTTTTGATGGCTACAGATTACTTAAAAAATATCTCTCTGTGGGCAGAGTTTCCACTTAAATACTTCTGCCAAACACGATCAGGGATATATTCTGTTTCATCCCCATCCCAAGTCACCAGCGGGTCAGATGTAATTGAAGATTAGACAGACCCTAAATTTTTTTCATGTCCCTGCATATGAACATATGGAGGCTGTTTTCAAGATAGACCAAGGGATATATTAACACATAAATCCTGTCGATGGTTGTATTGGTTCTCAGGCAAACGTACACATGAGCATGTTTTCAGAAACATGGAGCTGAGGGCTGAGGTAGAAAAGATTCTCTGGAATCCCTAACTGAAGCTCTGCTCCCCAAGGGGGGGATGGCACAAAGTCACACACCAGACAGGTGAGGGCTCCTTTAGCAGGTGCTCTTCACTAATTAAAAAGATGAGATGGAAGTTTTCTGTGGTGGAATAACTTTCCTTCACCTATGTTTTATGCTAACAGCACAGTTTAGGCTTTTAATGAGTTGCTCTCAAATCTGCTTCTTCCTGACAATAGGACTAGAGTCATTCAGTAACTGAGGGGCTATTTGATACAGGAAAAATGCACAAATCTGTCAAGACAAAACCACCCTGACTTTTGAAGGCCTTGCATGTAATGCACGCAGCATTTTCCTGTTTAGAAAAGCACAGGCTTTTAGGAAAACAGAACCATTGGCTGAGTCAAGTGACACTGAGGGGCTCTAAACTGTAACTCAGTCCTGCTGTGCAATGCTGCATCCATTCAGGGAAAAAACAATGTTCTAAAACTTCCAGATGAAACAGAGAGAAAAAATTAAATGCAAATGTTAAGATGCATGTTTTAGTTCTCACATTTTACAAATTTAAGAGGTGCTGAATTTTACTGACAGTTTTCTTGGCAGCAAGTGTATTCCAAAGATGCACATGCAAATATTTGTCAAAACTGAATTTTCAATTTTGCATGCATAAGGATTACTCCAGAAGTGCTGGCATACTCGCTTGCTCCCAGAAGAAAAGTAATGTCATGTGGTATGTCTGGCCAATCACAGAAAAACTGTGTATTTTTAATTTTAAATATTCTGATTAATCCATAGAGTAAAAAAATATAGTGAAAAGAAAGTCACTGAATATATTTGAATAATAAATTCAAGATGGTGTGATTGGCTTATATATATTCCCCAAGCAAGGAGAAACAAAATTAATCAAATAAATTATTCATTTTGAATTATTTGTTCAGGTTTCTTTTTACAAGTAATGCCTACTATTGATGTCTGAATTTTGCAGTTTGCTACAGAAGCTCTCATATCATGTGTCCTATTGTCCTGATACCCACTGCTTTGTTTGGGTGTGATTTCTTCCCAGGTGAGCTCTGCATTTGCTGTGCTGGTGTATCTTCTGTGAAAGAGCTGCTAAAAGCAATCAGGTCTTTAGTAGCAGGCACTGAAAGTCCAAGGTGCTCATTGACCAAAAGTCATTAGAAATATAATGGTGCCCATTTCTACTAAATCATTACAGCACAAATAGCATTGCTCTGCCTTGGCCTTTGAGCAGAATTAGATTCAGGTTAGAGTGCATCTGTACACTTACCCAGAGAAGCACTCAGTGCTGCTGTCCTAATTGCACCCCAGATATCCAGACCATATTTACAGGGAGGATTTAATGGTTCTGCCACCAAAAGTCTGTTAGTCTTTCATTGCATTTATTTTCATCAGAGAATCCAATCACTGTGTTCTCTGAGATAAATACAGTAATTAAAATATGATTCTTCTTTCTTTGATAGCTACGTCATGTATGGTACTTGTCTACAGTTTTGTTCCAAGCTCGTAAAGAAGGGAGAGCACAAAGTTGAGCTATTTAAGCATTTATCAGTCTCCTGACACTGATAAAGCCCTGCACTGGGAAGGGGATAGCGAGTTTCTGAGCAGAACTGTGCCTCCTTGGCAGTGCTGGGCCAGGAGCACCTCGTGGTGGATGGGGAGCTGAGTGTGTGCAGAGGGACTGGGGGGCTCTGAGGGCAGTGTCTGCAGCTGGGTGGGAGCTGAGTGTGTGCAGAGGGGTTGGGGGCTCTGAGGGCAGTGTCTGCAGCTGGGTGGGGAGCTGAGTGTGTGCAGAGGGGCTCTGAGGGGTCTGAGGGCAGTGTCTGCAGCTGGATGGGGAGCTGAGTGTGTGCAGAGGGACTGGGGGCTCTGAGGGCAGTGTCTGCAGCTGGGTGGGAGCTGAGTGTGTGCAGAGGGGTTGGGGGGCTCTGAGGGCAGTGTCTGCAGCTGGATGGGGAGCTGAGTGTGTGCAGAGGGGCTCTGAGGGGTCTGAGGGCAGTGTCTGCAGCTGGATGGGGAGCTGAGTGTGTGCAGAGGGGCTCTGAGGGGTCTGAGGGCAGTGTCTGCAGCTGGATGGGGAGCTGAGTGTGTGCAGAGGGGCTCTGAGGGCAGTGTCTGCAGCTAGGTGGGGAGCTGAGTGTGTGCAGAGGGGCTGGGGGGCTCTGAGGGGCAGTGTCTGCAGCTGGGTGGGGAGCTGAGTGTGTGCAGAGGGGCTGGGGGTCTGAGGGCAGTGTCTGCAGCTGGATGGGGAGCTGAGTGTGTGCAGAGGGGCTGGGGGGTCTGAGGGCAGTGTCTGCAGCTGGATGGGGAGCTGAGTGTGTGCAGAGGGACTGGGGGCTCTGAGAGCAGTGTCTGCAGCTGGATGGGGAGCTGAGTGTGTGCAGAGGGGCTCTGAGGGGCAGTGTCTGCAGCCTGCCTGAAGCCCCAGGTCTCACCACTTTTGTGAAGTAAAGGTGCTAGAGCATGGTTTTTCTCCATGCACTAAAGGTGAGTGATGGAATGACAATTGATGCTGCAGCACAGTCCTGCTGAGGGGAATTTAAAGTGCTAAACAATGTGTCTCTGCTCCAAAACCCATGTGTGAAGCTGGGGGTTTGATCAAGAGCCTGCCAGCCACATCCTGCTGCCCAGGCAGCAGCCAGGGCTGGTGCACAGGGGGATTGTGACAAGGTTGGCAAAACCTGGAGCAGTATGGTCAGCTTTTTTTTGTAAAAACTGCCAGATGATTGTGAATTTCGTTGCCAAACATGACTGTATTTGAAACACAAAAGTGCACAAATGTAAGTGGCACTGTCAGCTCCCTAAAAATCACATTTTTGGAAGTCTGTAATAGTTGTTCTGTTCCATATGTGGAGGGATTTTTATGAAATGTTCCAGGCAGAAAGTGAAAAACTCTGTGGTGTACTGGCACGATAAAGCTATCTTGCATGAATGCAGTGCTTTCCACTTAAAGTGACTTGCATAAGTGGAATATTATCCCCATTTTGCTGATGAAGAAACTAAAGCCCAGCATTTCCTTTGAGTCACATCCAGTGAGCAAGGATAAAGCCAAGAATGAATGTGCTGACATGCAGGATTTCCCATTGCCACCAGACAGGTTGTCACCACTGAAAATATTTTATTCTGACTTTATAGTTGTCTTCTCCCTGATTAAAGCACCATCTTACTAACCACTTTATTTCAACACGATAGAAAAAAAGGAATTGTCTGAATTTGCTCCAATCTGTTCTCCAAGGCATCTCATGATGTGGCAGGAGACTTTGCAAGCTGCACTTGCAGTGACTGGGCACACCAGAGAAGAGGCCGTGTCCTAAATTAGCTGATGCAACTGGTGCCTGCACTAAATCTGTATCTGTGCAGGTCTACAATATATGGAAGGCAGCAAAATGTGGCTCCTAGAAGACTTATGTTGTCTGTAAGGAATCATTATAACTTTGGTTAGAATTGTTAACCATTCAGCAAAACGACAAGAGACGTAATTATGTGAGTTATTGATCAATGCATATTAGGAAAGACCTTCATTTGGAGGTCATTATGAAGCATTATTGGGGCCTCCAAGTGCATCAATAAAATCATTTATTTCTTCACATGGATACTAAAGAAGACTTAGAAAGATGCCATTTGCAGAAAGCTGCTTGTGCCAGTAAATTATATTTACATCTGCTGCATATGGATAGGCGGGATACAGGCCAAGTATGTGATGGTGGGAAGCAGCTTGCTGCTTCTGTTTTGGGAAAGTTCATCACGGTTGAAATTTTGGACAAATTAGATTCTGAATCAAGCTAGAGAGAGAGCAGCAGATGAGCTCAAAACTTTAGTTGCTCCAGAAACTCCATTCAGAATAATATACTATCTCACGTGTCTTGTCTTTCCATCAGAGTTCTGAGGATATTTTCTGGTTGCTGATGGGAGCAGAGAAGAAGAGAGGATCTTGCACTGAAAGGGAGGAAAAAAACCACATAATCTGCTTCACTTGAGTTTTGTGTTTGGAAAATGAGGACATGGAAGAGGTCCATCTTTGCTGCCATTTGGATACAATTGCAAGAAAAATTAAAAAGATGTGAAAGTCAAACTATGCCAGTGGCAGATCTGGTTTTCTGCACTGGTTTGTGCCCAAACACAATATAGATGACAGATAAATTCAACTCCAGTGGTTGGGCAAATTGTAATGCTTGGAGATGAAGGATACAGATACAGGCATTTTGTCCTCAGAGGCAAATGAATGCAGTAATTTTCCTGGTACAAAACCAGAGCTGAACAGAACCTTCCACAAGGTCCTCTGGCCTGGCTTTGCACCTTTTTAGGCTCTTGTCCTCCTGCCACCTCCCTCTGTTGGGCAGCAGCTGGGGACTGGTAGGGAATTAACCTGGAGTGTTATGATCAGGGTCCAAGGTGGGATCTCCACCCCAGGGCTTCCCCTTGGACTGAAGGATTCCAGGCAGGAGCTGCTGAGGCGTGGGTGGCAAGCAGCTTTTGCCTTTGCTGGTTGTGCATTTTGTCCCTCTGGATGAGCAAGAAGCTGGATCTACCTCCAAGTGCTGTGCCCAGGGCAGGAGGAAAGCACACTGTGTGGACAATCCATCCAGCAGTGCAGCCTGCACGTTGCTGTTGCAAATCAGGAACACGGTGCAGACCCTGACTTTGTTTTGCAGTGCAGAAAAAGCAGCCTTTTCTTTGGAGAAGGTGATAAAAATGGGCTCTGGCTTAATCTCCACACCTGAGGCTGGATTAGTGACTGAAGCAAGCAGAGCTACTGCTCTGTAACCCAAATAATGTCTGAAATGCAGCTCAGTGGAAATGGCTGGACTGCATGTTTGGGGAAACAAGCACAGAAGGCAGGGGGAGAATGAAGGGCTTTGCAGCCACTGTGCTGATAGTTTGTTGGCTTGCAGCTGTTACATATGGAGAGCTGGCTGAAAGGCCACCAGGTGCTGTCAGGGTTGGCTGCTGGCAGGTGAGACGTGTGTCAGAGGGGGTGGGCAGGCTGTGCACAGCTGTCCCTCGCTTGCTGGGGATGAAAGCCCCGTGTGCTGGCACTGCTGGCAGAGGGGCTCCTCAGCACTGCTGCTGCTGGAGTGCACAACAGGGCCCTCCTGCAGCACTCTGCACCTTACCTGTCTGCAGCAGCACACAGAGGCCGTGGCTCTGTCCAAAGTCATGGACACCGACTGATCCCTGTGCATTGCCTGGCCAGGGAGCCTCTGGTATCAGCATGGAGCACCCTGCAAGGATGGCTCTGCCAGCCTGTGCTGCCCAGGGCGTACCCGTGGATGGTCTCACAGCACCTACCTCTGTTTCTCTGGCAACTATTTCACTTTAATCCATGTTCTGACTCACGCCCAGACAGTGACAGCTCACCATAGGAGATCACAAACAGTGAATATTTTGCAAAGCTAAAATAAAATTTTCCTGCCATGGATATGGGGTGGAGACCAAAGGAGACTGAAGACCCTTTCCCAAACCTGACAGGACAAGTGCTGCTGAGGCTGGAGCAAACCTGACTCAGCTGCAGGCAGGTTTCTGCCTTAAACTCAATGGCTCCTGGCAAGTAAAATTACAGCAGGTAATTTGCAGAAGTAAATGTCTACTTCACCAGTAAAATGCAAATGTCTGGTGTAGTCCCACAAAGTGTACACTCCTGCTGATGGCACTAGTTTGTGACTATCCAATTTTGGATTATGCTTCCCTCTCAAATTTAATAATTTTGACAAGTTAATTTCAGCCTACTATTGACAAGGAAAGTAACTATGAGGACTGTAGTTTTGATGTGTGTCAGTGCCAGCCCTGGGCTCTGCCTCTTGCCTCCAAGGCTGTTTATTTCAGTAAGGGGCACACCCTTCTCCCTCATGGGCTGCTGTGACCAGTCCTTTCTCTTTAGCTGGAGGGAATAGCTAAGCCTGTGACTAAAATCTCCCACATCAGAGACAGAGCAGCTCCCAACAGATCTCAGAGGAGCTGGGATGTGTCTGCTCTGGTTTTGGGGCTCCCTGGCAAGCCCTTCTCCCAGTACCCAGCTGCTCTGTGACCAGGACCCCAGGCATGCCTCTGCCTTGAGCATCTCTGGCTGCCCTTACTCCATCCAGCCCCCTCCTCTACAGGTGATGAATGCTTGGGTGTGTAAATTCAGAGAAAATTTAAGAAAAATTGGCTAGAGAAATTAAAACTGCCTCAGGCAGCTTAACTTGTACAGCGACACATACAGTACTTAGCACCCTAGATTTCATTATTCTTAACAGCATAACTGGAGTCCTATTTTCACACATTAAATATTCTTGGATTTTTTTCCCCAATGAGCAGACATATGATTTTTTTTCTCTGCCATCAACATGCATGTTTTGTCCTTTCAGAGACTTTTTTCAAATTGGAATACAGATTAGTTTTACCTACGATTTAAAGAACTCCAATGCTGGGTAAGGCCTCAATTCCTGTTTTTTATGGAAATACATAGCTGTGGGGCTATGGGGAGCTGCTCACTGCTTAGCACTTCTGAGAGCAGAGCCGTGCAAGAATACACTATTTTCACATCTAGGCTTTCACAGACAATGTGAAATTGGACTTTTTGCCATGAAAAAACAGTCTCCTTAAGCAGGAATAGGCCTGTTCTTGTGCTCTCCCAGGCCAGATCTGCAAAACCCTGAGAGCATAAAGGGAGAGGAAATGTCAAAGCCTATAATAGGCAGAGTCAAAATGACCAAGACCCCTTGTATGTGCCTGAGGTAGAGGCTGAGGGTGTATAACAAGGAGGCTGGCAATGTCTGAGATTTCTATTTGCCACTGGAAACAGTGAGGGGAAAAGACCTCCCCACCAAGCCCTGTGGCAGGCAGACTCCCGGGTAAGATACCCAGGGTGTGCTGGGAACACACCAGAAGGTGTTTGCTGAAGCAGGCTGGGGGGAAGATGGGGCTGGCCAGCCTGGGGGGGAGGTTGGGTGAGTCCTGTCATGGGCTTTGGGAGGGTTGCTAGCATTGGTGTCAACATTACTTTTGCATTTCCACTTCCTGGGTTAAGGCAGTGTGTGCAATGAAAACTTGTGTGTCAGGGTTTCAGTCAAAGGCAGTTTCTGTGTGCACACATCCCTGCCTAGACCTTGCTGGGCTGTTTCCTCACATCCTTCTAAAGCCCTAGAGCCCAGCAGGGTGAGACTTGTGCAGCAGAGAGATGTTCATCAGAGAAGAGAGCCCAAGGAGTCTGCCAGCTCACTAAACATGGGTGTCTGCCTTTGGGGGTGCTGAGCAGCTTGCTAGGCTCCTCTGCTGTCTGGTGTAAAGCCCTATGGACTGAAAAAATGTCTGGGGCTGCTTGTGGAAATGAATCCCATCCTGGGCACTCTGTGCTGTGAGACACAGGCCCCCTGGTCTCTGCTCACATATCTTACCCTCCCCTGGCACTCTGGGGGCTGTGGGTCCCTGCTGGTGCAGTGCTGTCCTCCTTTCAGGCATGCCAGGCTACCTCGTGTGAGGTGTCAAGTGGCACTAGACATTCATGATTAGGAACTCAAATCCTTCTGTAATTGTCCTGGGACCAGAGTGAGTGAGTGCTGTGGTGCAGAGTATCATCTTTCCTAAGAGGATCTTCAGGTGTTTCTGTCCTCCTGCTCATTAAACTTAAGCCTCACCTGCTGGGATGATCCAGGCATAGCTCATCTAAATAATTCTTTGCTATTCCAGGGGGCTTAAATATTCCTGGCAGCTTTGTCTGTCTTGTTCTCAAGCAGTGAAGCACAATTTAATCTTAGGACTTGAAATGTTTTACTCTAATGAAGTCTCTGAGTTTAGAGCACGGGTGAAATGTAGTAATTTATATGGTACAAGAGGTCAAACTGAATGAACTATTAGTCCATTTTGGCCCTAAATTATGAAGTTCACAGAATGATTTCTAATAATGGATGCATTCTGTAAAACTTGGATGCCTTCTCAGGGATAATCTGCAAACAGAAAAGCAACTTGTTTTGTTAAGCAGACTGTGACAAACAGTTCTTCCAACTTTCTGCTAGGCAGACGTGTATTTTTGGATATTCTTTGGGGGAAAAAATCTACTGCAGTCAAATCTACATAACCTGCAAGAAAAGCATCTGAAACAAAACAAAAGATATATGTAGATGATGAAAGGTAGAGAATCAGGTTGGAATTCTAATGTAAATGTATGTCACTATGAGTAGAGATCACTTGTAAAGCACTATTTTAACTTGAAAAGCCAAGAAATAGAATATTAAAGTGAAAGTCTTTTTACATGTGCATTTAGAACAAAAGGTACCCTGTCATTAGAAATGATATGTAACAGGCAGATGAGGGTTGTTGTTTTCAGTGTTTGGTTTAAATGCAATAAAGATGAACAAAATTAAAATATGTTCATTGATGCATGAGGATGAAGTCAAGATCAGAAGTACAATTTCCTAATTTTTAGATTTATTCAAAGACTCTTCCTTTGTATTAACTGCTACAGATGTTTAATGAATACTTAAAACCAAACACCGCTTCCCACCTCCCCCCCACTGTGTTCAATGTGTTTTGTACAGGCAACCTGATAAAAAGAATATCTAGGAGGAGGGGAAGGCAAAATCAAAGTTGATGTATCAGAGCATCTACTGCATGTCTAAATACAATGAAATTTGAACTGTGTGGGTGTATTCACTCATTTTAAAGAGCGTTCATTGATTTTAGTTTTATTATGTTTGGAATTGCGGTATGTTACACAAAGACCATTTTACTGATCTTTATGATTCCATTAAAGCCTATAACAATTTGGATAAAACTGGCTGCTCTGTATTTTTCCTTTGTTTCTGCTGTTAGACTTTATGCTTAGCTCCAGGTATAATGAGAACACAGAGCTTTCTCTTCATCTCGCTGAAAACTATAGAAGCATTGCTACAGAGTCTGGGGCATCCAGGCACAGGAAACATCTTGGAGCCTTCAACAAGGACACCTGGTTTGGCCATGTGTGGAGTTGGGACAGTGTGAGGCTGACACGAACTGAACCTGTGGTAACGACAGAGTGTTGGGAAGGTACCAGTGTGACCAAATTTCCATGAGATTTCAGAGGTGCAGTGCCCTGTTCTGATGAGATTCTCTCCTCCAGCCACCTGTCTGAAAATTCACTTCCCAATGTAAACATGGAAAGAAGGATAAGCTTGATGAAAAGGTGAGTCAGTGTCCAAGCAAAACTCTGAATTTTTCCTTTTTCCTTACAAACAGGAGGAGGGAATTGTAGTCTGAGGAAAAGTAAGACACAATATCCAGGAGTGTCAGATTTAACCAGGGAATGGTAAGAGGACTTAGAGCAGGGGAGTGGGAGTCCTGAGAGTTGGGGAATATTTATAACTCTGCAGAGATCCCACTGTGTGGACTTGGACAAAGTGCTCCAGATTGATGTGAATATCAGTAGCAATACATAAGACCCCTGTTGGCTTCCACAAGCTTTGAAGTATGTTTGAACCAGACTTCAGTGGCTCAGTATGCACTGCACTACCTGCTCCTCTTCTCCCAGGCTGAAGCACAGACCTCCTGTGTGGAGCTGCCAGGCCAAAGCTTTTTTTCTCTGAGACCTGGAGGAGACAGAACAGAACAAGGATGCAAGGTAGGGGAAAGAAAGGCTTTTGTGTGCAGAGACTGGACAGTGAAGGACTGGAAGGTGGCACTTGTGTGGAAAGAGGCCCCACCTTGTTGGGCACTCCTTGCCTTGGGTGCCCAGGGCAGTTTTCTCTGGGCACAGCAGGGTCTGTTGGACACACTAAGACACAGCAATTAACCCTTCTGTGCCAACTGGCCAGTGCTTGCAAGGAAGTCTGATAGGAGAGGGTTGCTGTGCAGCTGGAAGCCAGAGGGGACAAAAGGCCAATTGCTGCCAGGCACAGGTGAACCATTAACCCATAACCTGCACCTCCCAGCCTGGGGTTGGCAGCTGTAAACCTGCAACTGTTTTTCTGTTCCAGGAGTGAGGTTTTCACTCTGCTTTCATTTCATCTGATGGGTGAGGCATTTTTCCTATAGTTGAGTTGGACAGACAGCACATCATCCTGGCTACATTTTTCAAGGGTGTTTCTAAGTTTGTGCACACAGGTTTTCCACAAGGACCCACTTTTTACTCACAGTCTCCCTTTGCTAAGTGATAGCAACCAAACCATGCTACATTCAAACTCCTAAGCTTTGAGATAAAAAAAAAGATTTTCTGAGGAAGGGAGCTTACAGTCTAATTAGTTGATGGTGTTTCTCCTCACACAGTTTGTACTTTTGGATTGAAGGTTGAGGCAATTTAAGCACTGGCTTTCACCACAACGAGCACCCAGAGCTCAGCTAAATTCAGCCAAAGCCCAGGCTTCCAAGGCACAGATTGTATGCCCAGCAACACCAACCACTATAAAGATGGAGACCTTAAAACTGATACTGTTATTGCTGATCCCAGCTGGAGAAATTTTGGTGTCAGAAATAAGCTCATGTTTAAAGAGATTTTTCTCTAATCCTGGCATGTTTCAAAATCCTGGGTGAGATTTAGTTAAATCCATGAAGGGAAAAGAGATGAAATTATAGCCTCAATATCCACAAGAGTCCTGAACCAAAAGGGACACCACAGGATCATTAAAGAGCTTATCTCCATCTCACAGACAGGCCAAGACATGCACACAGTGTCCCTGTGTCACAGGGAGTGTGGCACACCAGGAAGCTGGGTGACTCGTCCGTGTGCCAGGGATGCCTGTGGCAGGACACAAGAAACTCTTTCCACTACAGTGAGTGCCCCTGCTGCCCAGCCTGCCTTCCTCTTCTATTTATTATTAGCTAAACACAAGTATTTGTTCATCTCCCATGCTGAGACCACTGGGGATGGGAGTAGAGGAGGCACAGCACTGCTGTGTGGGAGATGGGGCTGCATGGGGGGCAGCATGGGTTCCTTGTCTCCTTACTGGCACAAAATCATGATTAATTGCCACTCAGAATTCTACGATTTCAACAGTAATTCAGCAGTCTTAACTGAATCACTGTGCGAGGAGAAGAGGCCCCAAAAGGAAAGTTCCTGGTTCTGTGACACCAGTGTCCTTCAGGAAGCTCTGGTTCAGAGGGCACTGTTGGCAGTGTAGGTGTGGGGGAGGAAGCCACACGCTGCCGTGCTCCTGGTGCTTTGCCATGCTCTTTATCTTCCCCAATTAACTTCTGGAGTGCTCTTGCTACAGCAGCACCAGTTCAGTAGCTGTGAGTGGAAAGTCAGCAGCCCTAATGCAACAGCACAGCAGCATACTTCCATTAGATTTTTCCAAAAGAGACTCTTCAGGCTTCTGTCAGAACATACTCATGACTTCTTGTATGTAAACTGGTCTCTTTTGAGACGCTGAGTTGTGTTCTTAAAAAACATCCTATTTAACCCAACAGCAATGAAGCTGAGGGCTGTGAGTTTGCTTTAACTAACTGGTTAATGAATTTTTCACCACCACTTTGTTTCACACATTGTCAAAACAAGAAGCTTGTGTTTCAGAGGGAGGCTGGGTCGTCTTATGTAGACTCTTTCAATGTTAATTTTAAAATTTATTGAGGATATTTGTAATTTTTTTCTGGTTTGAAATATCCAGTTGCGCTTATTTTCATTTTTTTATTTTTCAGAATTCTGCTGATTAAACTCCACTTTTTGAAGTGGTTTCTTTTCTATCTGGATTTAGTGTGTGGTGTGTGTGCTCAGGGTGCTCAGTATTCTATGTGCTTGCTGTTTTGCAGGGCATGCACCACAAACCCTACATAATTTTGCTCGGTTAAGGACAGACGATCATGGTGTGCGTGAGAAATAAATTTGTCTTACACAATATCTATCTCAATGGCCAGTAGGATAGTCAGTAAACACATCAGACCTGAGGCATGTGTGAATTCAGTTCTCAGACTGGCCTTGGTCTGCAGGTACAGTCAGAACCTGCACTTGAGTGCCATACAAACAGAACTCCTCTTCATGTAGACAGCTTCCCTGGCTGAAAATATCCATTTCCTTCTCCCTTGCTGGGAATACTGCAGTAGTCTTACTGAGAAGCCAAGGACAGGAAAGTTCTGGTGTGAATTCTACTAAGCAGTTTTCCAGGGTGGTATTTTTAGACAACATCGTCTCTTGCATTCATTGTGCTCTCCCAAAGACGTGACGCTGTGGAGAGCATTAGAAGGTAATATTTGTGTTAACAGGATTCAAATGCACTCTGGTTTTTAGTCTGATTTGTACCCACATTTAATTGTTGCAAGATTTTTGTGCCTGACAATAATTTACTGCCGGTGAGAATGTCAAGATGTAGCCATTTAGCTCACTGATTTGTGGGAGCAATGAGGTAATTTTATGCCTAGGTCCTCTCATTTGTACCTGCCAGCAATGCAGAGGCAGTCTTTCCTAATCAAGCATTAAAAGTTCTTCTTGATTAATCTCTGACTTTGTTGGAGACATTCCAGATTTAAGCCAGTGTAATTCATTTCAGGATCAGACCCATTAAGCGTTTTCCAATGAGTAATATACTGTGTCACTCTTCTGCTCTTAAAGATTTCCAAAATCTCAGAGGTGTTGGTGTTGATCTGGGAGATACATGTATCTTCTGACTCCACTGGCACCTTCTCTCCCATTTCCTGACTTCTGGAGATTTTTCTCTGGGTGAGATTTCTTTATTTCAATTCCTTTCTGCATTCAGCTGGAAGAATTAGCAAATGGTGAAGTGTGATACTGTCGATCCAGTGCTCTGTGTGGCCAGGCAATCAGGACAGAAATAATTAACACACAAAGTGGCCTGCCAGTATCCTGCTGAATGAAATTGGAAGGAGTTCAAATACAAAAAGATTTTTTAGCTTACCACTTCTGGGCTACACATAGCAATAGCCATTTGGAAGGACAACTGCCAGCTTCCATTTCAGATTGCTTGACAGCACTAACTAGAGCACTAAGAGCATCACTCCATTTCAGCAGGAGCCGTTAGCCAAATTGGAGATGCGAGGCGTTATTTCCAGACAAGGGAAGAGATCAAAGAGGGAATCAGGTGCTGCTCTGATGTGTTGTAAGAAGGTGAATTCCTCTGAACATGGAAGGAAATATGGTGTGGGGAATGCCTCTGGTTTCTTGCCTGCCAGGCAGCCACACGTGGCGTCCCGGCTGTGTGGAGACCCCCTACTCCCCTGGGTGCTTGCTGCTGCTGCTTCCTGCCACCTCCCTGTCCCTGTCTGCTGCAGTGTGCCACCAGGCAGGGACAATGGCTGGGCGTGGGCACGGCCACACGGTGCCCGGCCGTGTCACGGTGTCTGGGCTGTGGGGTGACACAGGGGAGGGGAGCTGCAGCTCTCTCAAGAGCGCCCTCCCCTTCCTCTTTCTGCCCGTTTCAAAGAGGGCTGATGCAGCATGAAAAAGAACAAATGATGGCTGTAAAGGTTAAGAAATCTTCCTCAGGAGCAAGGATTTCTCCTGCTGGGGATGTGACCATCCCCTCTTCTACCATGGTGCAGCATGGTGTGCTGAGCACCTGCTGAGCACCCAGGTTAAACACGGGTTTGTATGGCACTGCTATGCTTTAGCTCCTTTCTCTGGCTTTGCCTCCCAAAATGCTTGCAGAGCCATCCTGCTATAGCAGATTCCCATGCAGAGAGTAAGAAAATAGTGCTTCACTTGCTGTAAACTGGTTATCTGCTCTGATAAAAACTGCAGCTGTACAGACAAAAATTAGTTCTGTCCTGGCAAGCGCCGCATACCTTCCATGCTCTACAATTAGCAGTGTGTTGCTTTGTCTTGCCTCTGCCTACATATTCCTTTCAGGAATATGCTTGGTGCTTTCAGTGTTTGCAGAAATGGCAATGGAGCAGACATATAGGAAAAACAAGGGAAGAGAAAAAATTAGGAGCAGCAAGTTCTGAAATGGTTTTCCTTTGGAAATTGTTCAGACTGGTGAGCTGAGATGCCTGTGGCGAGACTGCATTGCTCTGTGGGGGCTGCCAGTCTGCATGTACAATGAACTGCACAGCATTTCTTCCAGGATCCCCAGTTCTGCCTTCTCCTGCTTAGTGGTTCTGAGATGGTCCACTTGTGTCTCTGCCACTGGTGTTTGCCATGGATGAGCCATTACCCCAGGATCTTACAGACCATGACCTTGCTCTTAAAGCCACTGGACACCCAAATGGAGGAAGTGCCATGCAGGAGCTATGTGTTATTAGTATTTACAGGTGAATCTTGCCCTTCCTTTACTTGTGTTCTGTGGTTCTTCTTGTTGAGCATGAAAATGATGGTCAGTCTCCTGTCTCCATTGCAAGGAGATCTCATGATGGACACCTGAGGGGAGAGGGAGAAGCACTGGGATCTAGCTGAGTATTAACTTTGGACAATGGCTTCATTAGCTGCTTGTGAGTAGTTTATCTCACTGACATTGTCATTTGCTTCCTATCAGATGAGCTCTGTTGTCTTGGTCTGCAGGTCTGGGGAGATGTACCTCTTTCTAGAACCAGGCATGGGTTGAGATGCTTTATTAAAATAGCACTATAATTTTTATGAAGAATTTTACTTCAGGTTTTTCCATTACTTCCATTGCATCTTATTTTTTTCCTCACTTTGTACTGAATGCATGTATTTCCTCCTTCTCATGAATCCTGAATTCAAGTTTTAAAATGGACCTTGCTTAATTTGACCTTATCTAGCTAATTTATCTTGTGCCTTCATTTCTAAACAATGTTAAATGGAGCACGTTCCCTTGTATCTTCCCAAGTAACTAAGTCTCCTGCAAAATTCAAACCATTAAAAGTGAAGGTGATAGGAGAAGCTCCAAGAAATGAGTGAACTTAATATAAAAATTTATAATCATGTCGATTCCACTTTTTAAACAATTTCTGAAATGTTAGTTTGCTAGAACGGCTGGTCAGAAGCACAAAGGTTAGGTTAAGCTTCCTTCGTTAATGGTTTGGCTCGATGCACCCAGCAGTATAATGTATTTTATCAGTGAGGGAAATGATATTGGTTTAAGAGGTTTCATGTAACAGTCATATCCTGGCCAAATGTAATTTTGAAAACAATCAAGGCCATTATGGCTCACACAGAAAGAAAGATAAAGACAGATAGCTGTATATGGGTTTTTAATAAGTAATTCACCCTGGGTCTTGAAACATCAGATTGCCAAGTAATATTATTAATGTATAAGCATGTTGCTAAAATCATGTATTCTTTCCCATTGGTTGACTATAGATATGTTTCTGATGCAAATATCATGTAAGTGTATTGAATCCAAGCTATGTAAATAGACTATATAGTACATCCATCAAGCAGTTGACTTGATTATTCCACACACTAAAGAGCATTTTCTGACATCAATCTACATTCTGCCTAAATAGAACATTTTTCACCAATGATATTATGCATCATTTACTGTATATTTGATACTAATTGTTCAGCATATCGATCACCTGTCACTCAGAGTTTAGTGATCTTTGCAACTTGTCCTGGCAACTTGGAAGATGCAGGCGGTTGGTTGCCCATCGTCTGTGGTAGCAGACAGAGATTTCCTGGACAGTGCTGAAATCTTGCCCTGGGCAGGCAGCATGGAGAGGAGTTAAGTGGGGGTAAGGGCCTGCCAAATTGGTACTTGAAAAAATTACACCCTTTTGATTTTCAGAGATTAGGCTATAGCAGCACACAAACACACTGCAAAGGTTAACAGATGTCATTTATTCTGTGCCTTTCTGTTTGGAAGCAATATTTCATTAAAGGGTCAGGATGAGGGCTGACCAGCACCCTTTACATGGATGAATGTGCCATTTTGTTCCATGAGTTTGGGATGCAGAAGGTCTGCGAGCTGTTTCTCTTTCACAAGTGGTTAATGCAGGGATGTCGAGGGACTGAAGAGCCTTTGCACACAGACTCTGCATAGAAGGCAGTTACTCATCAAAGGACAAAACATATTGATAGCTAAAGGACATGGCTCTAACCATCAGAACATCTCCAACCCCCTGATAAAAAAGGATCTGTTTTAATATAAATATGTTGAACTCTGATCAATTTTAAATATCTGCTTCATATATGAAAATGTGAAGATTATTTTAAAATAAGTTTAACTGCAGCTGGAGGGGGCCTGTTAATATTGACAGTTCTGTATTTCTCACAGCACATACATTATTGAACTCAAAAAATACTGGAAGCAAGGGCTTTATAAATAGGAGAAGAATATATTGATTTAATAATTTCATTCGTTCAGCAGTTCTTTTACAACATTTTTTACAGCACAGAGTGGGGACTGTCTTCTTCCCACGCACTTTATTCACCAAGCAGGTCATATCTTTACTGTATTTTGCTTTATAACCCCTCTGTGTTCCAGGCCTTTCCCTTTTCAGGCTATCACAGCTCCTCCTCCCTCCATGTAAAATCACTGGCTTTACTCCTCCCCAAATCTTTGCTTTAGAACCAGGAGTGCTGGAATGCCAGCGAGAGCCTTAGGGGCACTAGGGCATGTCGGGCATGGAAGGACTGAACTGAGCAGCCTGCAGGAAGGGGAGGGGAAGGGGTAGATTGAAAATTGTTTTGATGGTGAGCAGTAAGTTTTCTGGAAAACAGCATTTCAGGGAAATCAAAATAGGTTAGCGTGAGACTCAACACGTTTACAGCCAAGGAAGAATACCTGGGAAGTGGCACGTGGCAAGAAATTTTGAAAACCTTGAGACAATTCACTCTGATATTTAAAGAACCCAAGCCTGTTGGCTTTTTGCTTTGAAATGCATTTCTCAATTCCAAACTGAACTGAAAGAGGGGAAAATGTTATGGAAAGGATTAAAATAACCCCAAACTTGAAGCAAAACTTTGTCTGGAGTTGAATGATAACTGACTGATCTGATTTAAAAAATCCCATGGGTTTTTTTCAGTCGCAGAACTCAAGTTTTTGTTGTTTTCCCAGCTTCACCCGTTGAGCCCCTGGTGACATACACAAAGTGTAATGAATGTACATCCTAGCTGTTTCTTTCTCAGCCTGACCCCCAAACTATAGTCATCTGTCTTCTCTCCTTTCTCACATTTTGCCTTTTTGTTAAGAAAAAGAAAGGACTGTACATCAACTCAAAAACTGGGCTGAAATCACTGATATTAAAAAAAAAAATGCAAGAAGTAATATTAACACTCTCTCAGTGGCTTTGCTTTTCTCAAAGGCATGGTCCTATGCTGCTTCTATGGGGATGTGGTCTGCCTCCTGCTCTGGGAATCTGCAGCCTCAGAGGTTGTCCATGTTTCTCATGAATTCCTGACTCTCAGATTCCAAACTTCTGCCAAAGGCTTCTCTGAGTCATTCTGGGGACATCATCACCAAGCAAGTGAAGGGAATTCTCACATTCAGGTACATGATTGCCTTTGCCCTGTATGTTTTGCTTCGAATCTTTTCGGCTGTCGTTGTGGAGGCCTTCTTCCCAGGGGTTATTTATAAAAGATGCTTTGATTCAGGCAGCATGTGGGTTGTATGTGTGTCAGGTAGTGCACACAGTGCACTCCCCACAGTGGTTCCTTCTTCCTCTCTGCTCTTCCCTCCCATTCTCTGCACAGTGCCTTGGCTGTCCCCTTCATCTCTGCCTCCTGGCTCCCTCCCTCCCACCCGCTGCTTCTGTCCTCCAACACTGGAGAAATTTGCTGGATCCACAGCTGTTTTTGGAGGGAGAAAATTGTGTAGCAGCAGCTGCGGCAGCAGGCACAGCGGCGAATTACATGAGGATACAGATTATCTGAGCACTTGTTTCAGAGAGGTACAGCTTATCTCAGATGTAGACCCTGCATAAGCAGTATGGAAATGCCAGCAGCCCAGAACGATGTAGCTGCCTCCGTTTATTGAGGCTTTTCCCTGCCGGGGCGGGCATGGCCCGCGTGGGGAGGTGGGCACAGTGGGGTCGGGGGCTGCAAACACACAGCTGTCCTGCCTGGCCCCAAGCACGGCCATGGCACCCAGAGCAGCCAGCGTAAGCTCCTCAGGGCAGGAAATGCTTCCCTTACTTACCCATGAAGTATCATGCAGAGCAGCAGTGGTTTATAAATAATAGATGTTTAGAAACACTCAGGGAGAAACCTGCAGTAGAATCTCCACAGTGAGACCTCACCGAGGCATCCCTGAGACTGCCGGAGCCAGAGGCACGGTGAGCGAAGCCGTAATGTCCCCCCATTCATCTCCCTAACAGCCATCACTCTCTGCTTTACATAGCTGTTTACTTTTCCAGGCATCTTATGCCACAGCATTAAGACACAACAGGGTGTGCTTTACTGGGACATTAATAATACATCGGGTGCACTGTGAGCCGTGACTGCAAAGGCTGAGTGACTTCAGTAGCCCAAGAAATGTATTAATGCTCCAGTAAACCACATCCAAGAGGGGTAATTCAAGTTTTATTTTGTCATTTTGTTAATGACGCAACTGACATGACCTTATATGTGACTCCATCTAATGGCACACGGGCAATGGGGGGGCAGCAGGCCACAGGCAATGCCAGGCACATCAGCTTCTGTCCCCTGCATGCAGGGAGGGCGGCTTTGGTCAGGGAATTTTAACCAGCTGTGTATGCTTTGGGGAAATAGCACAGCAGTGGTGGAGACAGCCCATGCAAACCTGTCTAACACATACAGGGAGGCTGGTAATGTTATGAAAGGGCACATATACTACCTGAAATGGGAAGATGGATCTTTTGTATATGCCTAATGCTGAAACTAATCGTATCCTTTGGTAGGAAAACCTAGGGTACTTGGTAGTCAGAGGAATGATGAAAGATAGGAAAAAAAGAAAGACAACTACATCCTAAAGAATGTGAGAAATATGGAAAGACAGACACCAGTTTATAGAAGGATCTCACCTCATTAAACATCTTAATTCCCTTTTATTGTCCCTACTGCACTGAAGCCTACAAGATGTATGCATGATTTATAAGCAGTGCTGTGCATCAGCTGAGCAGTTTTATATAGGGCTCTGAAAGGCTGAGGCACATGTGGCACTCGGGTTTAGTTGGGTGTTTCTGCCATGTAAGAATCTTGCCTGATTTCATTCATGGTGTTACTTGGCTCTGCCATACTTCTGTGTTATTATTTTGATAAAGTAACTTCTATACTAAGCCAGGTAAGTATGAGCCCTCTCTGCTTGGGTATAATTTTAAAATTAATTCATACCTGGATTGACCTGCATTTCATCAAAGTCCAGTAAATAAATTACTGATATTTATTTGGACCCAAGAAAGCTTTATAGATAATTTTATAGTAGTTGAATATATTTGTTCACTTTAGCATATTTTAGATTTTCTCATACTCTTGACTCTATAGCTGTACAGTCATAAAGAAAATGTAAAACAACAATGAAAAATGCCAGTGTTCAGATCCCAAGATAAATCCAATAACAGCTGTGACAGGATTGATTACAACAGAATCAGCAAAACCTCTAGACTCTTTTTAATGTGGTTTGAGACATAAATAAGATAATGAAAGATGTTACTTGACAGTAGTAGGATCTATGTTTAGAGCTTAAAGCAAATGGCTCTGAATTTTGGGGTTTCTGTTGTTGAAACATTTTTCCACTGCAAAATAAGATTTTTGTCAAAATTGACATATTAATGAAATCATGTTAATTCTGATGACATTTTCTTCCAAAAAAAATGTATTTTTCAAATGAACCTTTGGAAAATTCTATTTGGAAAAATTAGATAAAAATGAAAAGCACTTTGGAATTAAATTATTCATGTGTATTTATTGTTTCAGTGTCATTTTATGCTATGTCACTAGTGTTATAATTTTCTGTGCTCATCTTACAGAATCTAGTCCTATTTGCCTTCTCTTTCTGCACCTTCCTGCATCTCTGGGTAATTTCATCTGCAAAAGCACCATCTGCTACTGTCCTTGTACAACTAACTTGCAGATCTACCTGTGTGCTCCCAACCTGTCTCCTCAGTCCAGCCTCATCTCTGGGCCTGTTTCCTTGTCATTTCATGTAGATGACAGTCTGTCAACTCCAGCCCAATGTGGAAGAGACAGAACTTTTAATCTTCCCCAGTTTATGTCTTCCCTACTAGTCCCCTCTTTGATCACAGCAGACAACCTCACCACCCTGCTTGTCACTCAGGCCTGTAATTTGTGTGTCATCTTTGACTCAGATCCTTTCTCAGGTCCTCACATCCAGGATATGGCATAATCCCAATGACTGCTCCTTCTTAGCATCACTAAGGTGTTGCCTTTCCTGTCCATCCCCATGGCTGAGGCCCTTGTCTGGCATCTTCTGTGTCTCAATTAGTGCAACACATTTTTTTATCCAGCCTTGACAAATGCAACATAGGTCTTTAGGTGCCACTTAAATGACACTGTAAATACTGTTTTCTTAAGCCATCAATCTCCCATTTTTACGTCCAGCCTTCTTCCCTCTCCTCTTTCAGCATCTCCCCTTTCAGTTGCCTGTTTGTCCTCATTTTCCTGCTCTATCACAGTATGGATCCAGTTATGAACAGCTGCTAAGTACTACCAGCTGGGGTGACCCCGATGCCAGCTCCCTTTGCCCTCATGCTGGAGGCTCAGACTTGCACCCCCAGCTCCTCCCCCTTTTGAGGGGACCATCCTGCAAGCAGCCACCTTGCATCCTCCTCCCCATCCCACAGTGAGAGTCCCCAGGCCCCCTTTCCCTATCTAGAGCTGAGCTCTTCCTTTGCTGCCTGGCTCGTTGCTCCCTATCATGCTGTTTCCCTGTGTATGACACCGTTTATTTCACCACTTCTGTCTCTTGCCTCATGTTGTAAGGCTTTAGGAGCATCTTCCTCTTTTGCCTAATAGTTTGAGGTTCAGCCCACAATCAGGGGTCTCATGGGGTACAATCTGTTATACTCATACGCATTATGATAAGATAAGCTGTTACTCTTCATTAATATTATTAGTGTGAGAATATGGCATGGTATTTATCAACCCCAGCCCTTTTATTACTTATTTAATATTCTACTGTTTTATTATCCTCTACTTCTATATTATTATTATTATTTGAATAATTAGCTTTGATGGCTATTAAGCAAATCTGAAGCCTCCTTTCTCTAGATCAAAGCATCTCCCACTTCTGTTATAATGAAACACTTGAATTCTTGGACAGTCTGAATAGAAAACTTAGGTACGAGTTAAAGTGTTTCATTACAAACAACCAAGAGATGCTTTGATCTAGAGAATAGGATTTTAACTATTAATTTTTCATCTTTAAGATAAGATACATTGTAAATATAAAGTGAAATCACAGTAAAGTTCAGCTCTTATATAGCATAATTTGCCAAATATGTTGGGGGAACTTACTCATCACATGAAGTATGTCAGAAGCCTCCTTGGCCTACCCCCTCAGATGCTGTGAGTTTCAAAATTCAGTACCAAACTCTCTAACAAAACTTGTATTTAGAGCTGAGAGGACATTGCTGGGAGCTTCCTGTGATGGAAGGGCTCAGTCAGACCAACGCTGCAGTTGGTGGTGGTCCTGCTGTGCAAAGGGTGATTACAGGGGCTCTCTGTGATCCAGCTAGTGCAAGCCACAGCTGCTGCTAGCATGGCAGTACGGCCTCTTTGGGAGATCTCAGGCTTGCACTGTGAAATTTCAACTGACTTTTTTAGGATTTTTTTTTTAATTAAATTCTTTCTATTCTGGCACATTTTGATACCTGACAATGCTCTCATTTACGGTGTGAAATAGCTGCCTTTCCCATGAACAGTTGTTCAGGTTCTGGGTTTTGCAAGTATATAATTTACACTTCCACCTAAAATACTCCATTTTGCCATTTTACTTTGCTAACAGAATGCACTTTAGTGTGGATATTTTGCAATGTCACCAGAAAGTGGGAGGAGAAAAGTGTTAAGGACTGCCAACAAAAAAAAGAGGGGAAAAAGTACTGTGAAAGATATATTCACTGTATGCACAGGGAAGGGCTGTCTTCTCACAGAGATTTCCCCTAAGCATTGGCAAAGGTGACCACTTCTTAAAGAGTCCTTCCTGCTCCTGTTGAGAAATCCATAGCCTGAGAAATCCATAGTGCCTCTTTCAGGGAGTGTGAGGTCCATGGAGGTGCTAAACTCCCAGAGATCCTTTTGGGAACCAACAGATGATAGATTAATATATTTCATAACAATCTCCATGGAGACCAAAGCCAGACTGGCATGCTCCAGACTGATGGTGATAGAAAACCCTGTTGGCAATGTGGATTAGTGGGTGCTCCTGTCAGAGTCAGAGGCTACCCTGGATGATGTGGTTTATCTCAAGTGTAAATCAGATGTGACTCAGCGGCAGACGCTGCGCAGCCAAACATGCAGAAAAGTCGCGTCAGTGTTGAATCAAAGCCTGCAACGCCGATCATTATTTCAAGAGAGTTATGAGAATGCCGTGGGTTTCAAGAAGATGATCAGTGCTGCTGAAGAAGTGAAAGCCAGGAATTAGAGATATACTGATAGGGAGCTCTTTGGATTTATTAACTGTTTTGTTTGGACTTATTAAAAAGGAATGACACCCGTTAAAGTATATCACAGGAATGAGCTATCTAGCAGCCCCAGGGCTGTGACTGAAGGGGAGCTCTGTGATGAGGTGAGGGCTCTCTATTGCTTTCCAATGACGAGGCACTCAGTAAAAAAAAAAAAAAAAAAAAAAAAAAGACGGTTTTGCTTTATAAATTGCTTGCTCAATTCAAGAATTTTCTCAAGCAAATGGCCCAATTCTCATGAAATACATTTATCTGGGCACCAGTCTGAGCCATTTCTGGTGTTTTGATGACGATTCAAAGTACTCCCAAAGCTGTGTTATTTAAGATTGATGTGCATGGGCCAGTGTGAGTGGGGGCGGGGCAGGAGCCAGCCCTGCCAGGGCAGCTGGTATTCCTGCCTCCTGAGGGGCATTTACTGGGGAGACCTTGGCACTACCCAAAACATTGCCATTGCTGTGGAGAACATGGATGAGTGATAGTACTTTGACCATTCTTTTTTTGCTGTCTCTTCACAGTGGTATTTCAGGTTGCTGAACCGCAGGCTGTGCCCTACGTCTGTCTTTCCTGAAGCATTTCTGTATTTACCAGTGCACTTCAGGTGTTGTAGGAAATAGACATACTCCCTCCTCCCCATCTTTCCACCAGCCTCCTCATCACATCTTGCAAGCTTTACATAAGCAAGAGCCACAGCTGAAGCAGCTTGGGGCTGCCCCCAGCAGCAGGAGCATCCCATCTCTTTCTATTTCTTCTTGCTGTCTCTCATCAGTGTTTAGTCACTTTTTGGTGTCAGCAGCTTTCTCTCAGTGCAGAAGTGAGCTGGGTACTCAGAGGTTTGGTTCACTCACTGTACATACACACCCCTGGGTCCTTTGGAGAGGTGTTTCTAATTCCCTTTCCATGATGGGGTGTTTGCCCCCCTGATGCCTGCTGTGCCCCCCCAGCAACTTGATGCCTCTGGGGTTTTCTACTGTGTGTCTTAATAAGCAAGTACAAGTCACAAGGTAAGATAAATCTCTTCATCTCCTTTTATTACATCTGTAACAGCCTTTGAGTTATGACAAAGCAACTCTGGGCTCACTTACCAGCATTCAGGAAGTTCTTCTTTACCAATGTACACTTCAGACTGTGTAAAAATGAGGCAATTTCTTTTAAATGGTAATTGTCAGAGCTTTGAGACACAAATGATGCAATCCTGCTGCATGGGAGGTCAAATAGTTTGATAGGTTCTAAAATACTTTTGCAGGTGGATTTCCAACATGTACCTGAGCTATTTACCATGCCCCTTCAACTAATTGTTTCTATTCAGACCATTTTTCTTTTCAGTTTTAAAGTAGTGATGTGTTGAACCTCACAAGGAAAGCTGAGATTCAGCTGGCTACCTTTCTTTTTTGGAAAAAAATCATTCACTCCCCCTATGATACTGCAACAGGAGAACATCAGATCAGACATCTGGCTTTACACTGTTTTCCACCACTGCCCCATGGGGATGATTGGTCTTTTGTGCATACTTTTTTTTTTTTTCCCCATTTGGGCAAACTTCATTGCATCTTATTATGATTGAAAGTTAGAGAAGAGATTGAAGACTGACTACAAGGATATGGTGCACCATGGGAAAAGTCTAGTTATACAAAAGCTTTGTTTAGAGTCAACTAGTTTGTGTTCTGAAAAAGCTACTGCAGACATCCCTGTTGTTTTTATTGATCTTACAGATTCAGTACTGGGGCATTTAGAGTTTGGCTTTGCTTTGAAGACTGGCATATTTTTTTGAATTTGCTCATATTTCAACAGATCAAAGTGATCTGACAGCTTTTTGAATGTTGGCCTAGAAAAAGAAATAGTTTCTCGTACAAGGTGAGACAGCTGTCTCCAGAAGAAGAATTGTCCCTCCCCATTGTCTCCAGATTTCCCAATGCCCAGAAACTCTGGTCAGGTAGGAAGCCTCTGCCATGGCAGCCTGGCAGGTGGCATTGGGTCAAGAATCCTGCTCTGCAGGCACCTCTCTTCTTGCTGGAACTGTGCCTCCCTCTGGGGCTTCAATCAATTCAGATTAAGGAAGTCCTGAAAATCAGCTGGGAATCCAATCCCCAGCTCCCTACACCATGGATCTCGCTTTCCAAATCTTTACTGCTGTGGCATTTTCTGTATTTTAAACAGAAATTCTTCAAAACTGTGATATTCCCAAGGATATCGAATAGTGCTGTAGTTGCTATTTTACTTAATATTAAAAGGTTAAGAAGCCCATGAAAACATATAGCTGTGTGGAAATTAATGATGCTTATCTCTTGTAAACTACTGCTGTGTATGTACCTATCCACTCATAATGTTTTAAAATATACATAGCAGAGTGCAGATAGTGATAACACATTTGATTTTATCTGCTACAAAGATATATATATATATGTATTTGTATGTCAGACAAATAACTTCTCTTTCTACTCTCTATTGATAGAATCCATAGAGGATTTAATCTGAGTGTGCTTCTCCATGTTATTCATCTCAACTGTGCACTCAGAAAGTTCAAATATTTAAATGGGTTGAAAGTTAGACTATTAATGGCTGTTCTTGTAAATTCAATAACAGTTACATTTTCCCAGCTGATGGTTACTGTCACAAACGGCTGCCGCAGGAGTGTAGGTAGTTAATTACTCAGCAACAATTAGGATCTTAGCCCAAGTACATGAAGAGTTCTAGTATGTGTAAAGAGAAACACTGGAGCACTCTGAGATCCTGATTGCTGTAGGAGTGTGTTACCAATCCTAGCTGATAAACCTTGGAGCAGCTGTTGGCAGCGGTGTTGTGTGTCACCTAGGTGCTAGGTCTGGGAGAGTGCAGGTTACCCCTCCAGAGGATACAGGATTTGATGTAGATGAACGTTGTTTACTCTTAAAATGTCAATCCTGTTGTAAGAGAAGACTGCCAAGGAGAAATACAGTTTCTTTCCAAAAGTGCAGATTTTCAATTAGACAGTAAAAGAAGCATAAAACTTGCAGAGAATTCAGCAGGCAAGGAAGCAAGCCGTGTGCAATGTTACCCTGCAACTAGCCACCTCCTCTTAGTGCAAAGACAGAACACATGCTTCATTTAAAAGCTGTTTTTAAGTACACCCCTAATTATGAAATCATTACCCGAGACCTGCGTGATAAGGAAAGAAGAATTATTATATTAACCTGGGGTCCTCGGTGCACTCAGAGGCATCACAAAGCAGCTCTCCTGCAGTCAAAGCCTGCGCACTCCCTCTTTTCTCTCATCCAGTGAGTCACTTCTTCCTTTTAATCTCCTATTAAAATCCTTTCTATCCTCTTCAGTTTATGACTCTGTTGCTGCAAGGTGGTTTGTGGCACTCAGTATGGCTAATCCTTGGGATCGCATCGTATTGAGAACAGAATAATTGAAAACAGCTTGAAGCAGTTGTAGTTAGGCACACAAATCAATGACAGATAATCATTTAAGCACAAACTGAAACAGACATTTACATGGAAAATAATCATGGCCTTGGAGTTACACCCTGTTCTTGCCATGCAAAATCTTTCATGGATTTGGCAGAGTACCATTGGATGCTAAATCCCATTGCCAACGTGCCCATTCCTTTGAGACAGCCCTGGCAAACCCCTGCCTGAAATCTGAGCTCAGCTGTAAATAGGTTTGCATGAAGGGCTGTCTACCTTTGGGTGAAATAAAACTGCACTGGCCACCAGGCTGTGTGAGGGTCTTGGTTTGAGATGAGCAGCCCAGAGCAGTGCAAAGCCACAAGGCAGACAGGTGCATGGGGCTGCCTCTCCCCTTTCAGGCTCCTGCTCCCATCCCCAGGCCCCACCAGTGGAGGGCTCATGCTCAGGTGCACTGTTCTGGCTATGAAAGAGCAATGATAATGAAGAAAAACTCCTACATTGAAATGTTTCCTGGTTTGGTAGTGCAGATGGGAGCACATATTTCCCTGTCATTTTCCACTGACAATCATATTCATACCAGCTGGTTAAAATGTTTTAATAAATGATTACCTGATGAGAACACTTTCTCATGGCTATGGTACTGGGGTTTGCTCATTTTTGCCGCATCCAAATAAACATTCAAATTAAAAAGCAGAAAAAAACCCCAATACAATTTAGAATCTTTAGAAAAGCACTTGGAAACCTAAGTCCCAACTTACCTAAAGAGCTCTAATTTGAAGAAAATATGTTAGAGATATCATATGCTGTCTGTTGCTTGTCCTTGGGGACTGGAAGAGCTGAGCCTCCATCCCTGTCTGAGGGTCCATTCCATAGCCTGATGAGTGAATGAGCATTGTTATTTGTGTGAGTCCCATGGCTCTGAATTCTCTGGATGAATTTCTCTAGAGAGAATATTCCAGGGTAAGTATTCCCCTCTGCTTCCCCTCTGCTTCTGTGTGAGGCTGGGAGTCACAGCTGGCCCACAGCCCCCTTGCTCCCTCACTGCTCTCCTGGCTGCAGTGCCTCTGCCAGGAGCTGGTGCCCTGCTGCTGCTATGATGCACATGCAAGCACGGAAACCAGCCCAAAAGGGCTAGTCTAGTAAGTTCTTACTAGTCATGTCTGCTTATAAGTAGGCAAGTGGGGTTTTATCCTATTATTTAACCTTCTGCTTTGAAAACATCAACACCTGCACCAGAGAAGTTTCAAAAGTTTAGTTGCTAATTTTTCTTCCACTTTACATGACTCTGGTGAAAGGGTATTATTTATCAAACCAAGTGTGTATTATAATCTCTGCAAAATGGTAAAGATCAAAGACTACCTTGCATCAAGCAGAATTACAGTGCCATAACATTTTTTCTTGTTACAGCTGATATCAATCACTGCATGACAGCAAGCCACAGAGAAGATTTTTCAGTCGGTATCACTGACACTGCAACATCTGAAATAGAGCAGCCAGCTAGCATGTGCTCTGGGTGTGAAAGGGAGCAACCAGCAGCATCAGTAAGTGCCTTCGGTATCGGTGCCATTAAGTACGGCCATTTAGCAGCACAATGCATGCACACAACTTTCATTCTGCCCACGGCGTAAGGGAAGAGATAAAAGCCTCTATGAGAGGAGGGGGCTTGATTGCAAGTGACAGTGGTGACATTTTCAGCAATGACCCCCGAGTGCGGCAGAGTCAGCCATATGATACTGCTGCCCCAAAGGCATGTGCACCACCCTCCTCTCTCTGGGAAGAGGTGGGAATTTGGATGAGTGGTGAGGCACCGACCCAGCAGAGCCCCGAATAACATCTGGCTCTGCACACGGAGCCGCTGCCAGCGCTGCCGGCAGCTTTCCTGCACCAGCCTGAGCCAGTGACTTTCTTCCCACCACTCACAATCAGATCTTTGTTTACTTTAGGCTGGAGAGTCTTTTCACCATGGCCACAGGCTACCCAAGGGAAGGAATGAGATTTCTCTTGCTCCTCCCCAGGACCCTGCCAGGCTGGTGAGTTTTACAGTTCCAGCACTAAAAGTACTGCATGCATTGTGTCCCCCAGACTTACCTCTGGGAGCATCTGGTGGAGAACAGAAAGGAAAGGGGAATTACACGAGATCTGTTTGCATACATATCCCTTCCACCTTTCCTCTGCACAACAAAAGCCGGCCCATGTACTTCTCCTTGCAAATAGATACAAGTCCACAGCAGCATCTTTCCATGCTGTGCTCACAGCCTGTGCTTCTGCCAGGTGCCACCTGAGCTCGCAGCCCATGGAGGGCTCCCCCGGGCCCTGCAGCAGGAGCCTGCAGCAGTGGGGCACATTGAGGTGCATTCTGCTGTGAGCCAGGAGCAGCAGGGACCAGCCCGTGGAGCCAGAGCGCTGCTGCACACAGGTGGGAGCCCAGGAGCTCCAGGCAGAGCGAGGCTGTGGTTGTATCGAGCAGTATTGATTCTGGCAGTGACTGGAGCACTTTGGTTTCTGTATCAGGGTAATATTAACATTACAATTTCATAAAACGCAACTTCACTTCAAATGGTCCTGCAACTGTTTCTCAGGCAATTCAATCTCTTTGCAATGAAGAAGAAACAAAGCAAATTCAGTTGGGCAAGTACAAGGTTCAACAAATTTAAACCTTTTGCATTTTCAGGATTCTTCTGCTATTTGAATACAAAACTGCATGGTTTTAGACAAGTGCCCATCTTCAATTTTTCAGACTCCTTTTTCTTTGCTGCTGAGAACAACACAATGTACTTCCCTGCCAGTTACTAAAATGCTTCTAAAAACTTGAAGAATTATTTGAAAAAGGGCATTCCTATTCCTTATGCATAAAACATGCATGCATATTCATATAAAACATTTAGAAAAATTTGTACCAGTTATAATTAGCATGTTTTGTGCATCTATTTTCTTTGCTATTAAATAACAAATTTGTGGTAACCATAGCAACTGGAACATCACATGATACTGGTGCTATTTTGGGGATAACATAAGTACCTTTCTTAAAGAAGCATTCGCACCTCTGAGCTATGAATTTTAATAATTTTCACGATAAAGTATTTGTTGGGTAGATTGTATTCATTCCTCACTCTAATGTTGACTTAACGTGGAATGCACTTCCTTGTATTGCAGTGCCTGTGACCACTTAAAAGCTGGGATGAGTCCTCTTGTTTTGCAAAAAGGCAAGTGACTTAAGAAAGGCAAAAGAGAAGCGACGTGCATTGAGGAGGAAAGCACAATAAAATGAAGGATTTCTCTTATTGTTTCTGGGGAAGGAGCTCCCATTGGTCGTGTGCCTCTTCATGCATGAATGGAAGAAAGAAGGAAGGATGTGCTTTAGTCCTGGATTGGTACAACTCCCAGTGGAATAAGCCATAATCTTGGACTGATATGTCTCCTACTGGAATAAGCTGGAGGTGTTGCATCAGCTCGAGAGGAAGATGGGAGAGGTCCTTGGGAAAGTTCTTTTGGGAAGAGACCAGTATGGCCATCTAAGCCAGTTCCCTCCTGCTGCAGTCAGGTGTGTTCTTCCACTGAGTGCGTGCTGTACACCACACCTCATACCATGGGCCTTCCAGCACATCTCTGAGCCTCCTAGCTAATGAGATAAAGAGAAAGAGATCAAATGCCACAACAGTAACAAGCCATTAAAAGAGATTAGGTGGCAACAAGGTCAGTATCCACATGCGAGGGTAGGGATTCTCTTAAATTTTGGTGAAGTCATATTACAGATAAGAAGAAAATGCCTCAAGAATCTCTGCCAATGTTGTGATGACTTGAGGAAAAATGGAAGAACGTGGAAGAAATTCCCTTCAGTCTCTGAAACTGGTAATTCAGTTAATTGTGGGAAGGTAAGATGAACCAAACAGGCACCGGTGAGAAATGAACGCTATTAAAAATACGCTGCCCACACTGATGTTCTAATGAAAAATGCTGGTTGACATGATTAATTGTTTTATCACAGAAGTGTCTGTAGAGATGAAACCCACCCTGAGCTTTCAGGATGGTGTTATCCATCTCTCAGAGCAGAGGTAATGAGGGATCATTCACCCTGGGTGGCTCAGGCAGGTGATTTGGGTTAGTGCACACACTGAAGAGGCCATTAGGTAGGGAATTACTTTGCCTGAGTCTGCCTGCCAAGGTGGAGTTTGGAGCAGAGGAATTTTACCAGAAGGTGAAGAAAGTTGCTTGGGTTGAGAAAGGGAGCCATGAACTGGAGCTGTAAGGAGACACCAGAGTATGTACAAAAAATGAGGGGCTGCAGGGCCTGCCAGGGCTGTGCTGGCAAAGGGCCCCAATGCCCAGACAGTGTCTGGGGCTGGAGGGTGGAGCTCCTGGTGCAGCTCAGCAGAGCTGCAGGCAAATTGCAAGCCGTAAAAGTTAATGAGAACTTTGAGTTTATAAGCTCACCCAGGTTAAACCTTACAAATCTGAGCCAGACAGGGGGTGTGAGCCTGAGTAAAGACTCAGGAATACTTGGCCTCTGGCTCCACTCTATTCTGCCCACCTTCAGTTTTCCTCCATTCAGATGTATCATTGGGAATTTTTTTTAAGGTCATCCTTACTTACTTCTGACTTGTTTTATCAAGAAAGTCAGATTCTTGTTAATTAAAAATAAAAAGAGATTTTTGTTTTAAATGAATAATTATAAATGTTCAACTTCAGTTTTTGGAAATTATGGATTTTGTTGCAAAAAGTGCTATAACAAACAGATTTGAAAAAGAAATTAAAGCCAACATTTAGATATCTCAAAACCTGAAAGTTTTGATTATCCTAAACTAACCCTTGATTGTTTTCTATTTTAGCTTGTTCCGCAAGACAAATAATCCAAGATGGAGCAATCCTTTTTCACCCCTCTCTTGCTACACCCCTGGGGCCTTGCAGTGCTTGTTTGAGGAGGCCCTGGCAGGATGTGCTGTGTGGTGGCTGCCTGAGAGAAGAGGCTCCCTGCTCCCCTCCACGCTCACTCCGTGTGTTGTGTTATCCCTTCACAACTGAACCTGCTTCATTCTCTCTGGCTGTGCCATGGGCTTCTCTGCCCACTGCTGTCCCCTTCACCAGGAGATGCTGGGCCATCTCCTCCCTTTGCCTGTGCTCTGGATAGGGGACTGGTCCTTGGGTTGGCTAAGGAACTCAGTCTTGCCTCACTCCAGCACTTCCCTCATCTTCCATTCTTGCTCTCTTCCAAATGCCTGCTTCTTCAGGAAAGCCCTGGGAAAAGGTCTAACAAGGCAGCAGTGTGGGGTTTCAGCTGAACACATATGTAGGAGCCCTGAGGGGTGAAACAAAAGTAAACCTATTAGAGGCAAAAAGGGAAAGTTGAACAATATGCTTTTTTCCTTTTCTTGATCCATTCTGCAAGACAGGAACTTCCCAATCTACTTTCTGTTTGGAAGGGGATCAACACAAAGAAAAGGTTTGGAAGATGCTGGCAAGTGATAAAATACAGGGACATTCTTTTTCTTATATGGTAAATGAATGGCTTTCTGCCCTGCCTTTTGTTAAAGCTCTTAATCCAGCCTGTAAATAGGCACTTTCCCTTTGGACTGACTGTTTAGATATGAGCTTAGAGCTGATCTGAAGTAATAGGATGAGAAAATAGGAGAGATATATGAAAGAGAATGATACATTGGCTCACACTTCTGAACTTTCTCTTGCAGCCCTTTTTGTATGCTGTATGTAAATGTTCACAAGAACAAAGTGCACTTCACTTTACTGCAGACCTAAGCTAAGGCATGGGCTCAGAGAAGCCTGGCTGTTGGATCCCCGGGGGCAGCTCACCTGCCTCAGGGCAAAGCACAGATTCTCTGCCACAAAGCAGAACCCAAGAGGTCATTTTGTTGCGTGGCCTGTTAGGCTTACAAAATGCTGGAAGAACTCTGCATTTAAGGATGCTGAAAGTGAAGATTCACGCTCCCAAATCTCAGAAATGGCAATAGGAAGCCTGACCAAGCAAAGAAGTCAGCAAAACAGGGACTTGGGGCCAACAGAACTCTTAATCACAAAACAGATTATCTTCAAAGAAAAACATATTCACATTCATGAAAAAACTTTTTACCCTACTTTTTGAGCTACACAAACTTTTGCAATGAAGCTATAGTGTTTCTGGCTGTTTCTTTGGGACTATTCCATGGCTTTCTGTGAGTAAGGCTGTGGCAATGCATTGTTCTTCTTGGATTTGGAAGCCCTCCAATTCATATTCAGCTGCTGTGGAAAAAATCCTAAAAATTCACAGACTTATCTTGTTTCCAAATACACTTCTGACCCAGGCAGGCAATGTATTCTAAAATCTTTAATCATTTTCTGCTCACTGAAAATCTTCACTGATTGAATAGGAATTTTTCCCAAGTCAGATATTAAAGGAGAGAAGAGATTTCTAGTGTGATTCTTTAAGATTAACATATATATATATATATATATATATATATATGTATGTATGTATGTATGTATATAAGCACAGTGAGAGTATAAATATAAAATATGATGCATATATCTTCTTCTAAATTTAAAATGAATAAATTAATCACTTGCTTTCCATTCTGTATTTAGGAATATTTAGATGCTATTTGATGCTATTTATATTTTCCAGGGCATCTCTTCATAAGAATAATTTTTTTATTAGGTGCTACTAGGTCTGTATTTTAGAAGACACTTAAAGCCATATAAAGAGGTAAACTGCCAGCCAGCACCATCAATGTCATTTGAAAAAGATGCTCAGACTAGAAAGCTGCAAAAACAAACTTAGTTTCTTCCATTTCTTGTATTATACTTGTGAAAACCAAGTGGAACTTTGCAGATCAATAATTAGGCCCAAGGAAAAAAAAAGTACATGAACAAAGTCTTTCTTCTGCTGCTTACATCTGCTTTATGCATCAGCAGAAGTCAAGATCAATATTTGTGAAAGTAATGTCCTGAGCAGATTTCCTTCCCCATTGAAAATACTGCATGACTAAATGGGAAACCTTTAGAGGAGGCAGTGCAGGATCTGCCCTGGGTTCCCAGTCTGAGGCTGTCAGGACAGAGCTGGTTGCTTGTAACACTCTCAGCTCTTTCACTGAACAGTATGAACAACAGACTGACATCCATGTGCCTGCTCTCTTTTTCTTTAAAATAGTCTTTATCTCCACTGTGTACTCTTCTAAACTGTATGGGCGAGTTCTTCTGATCTGCTACTGGCTTTTGTTTTCTTTTCAATGTAAACCTGTTACCTGTCAAAACCACAAGTTACATTCACAGCATTTAAAATGGTTTTCAGTATTTGTATATAATATATTTTTTCCCCTTCAGCTGAAAGCTGTAAAAAGTTTGCTTTGAATTCTTCCCTAAGATATCTTTTTAAATACCAGTAGAAGGGAAGTTTTAATTCTGTGCTCTAAGCAGTTTAAAACATTAAAATAAATGCTTTATTTGACTTCATGGTCAGTATGACTGTTGATAAAAGGTGTGTCCTCCATTGCCTGTTTTAACATGACACGGAAAAGGTTTCGTTTCAATTGAATTAAATCTCAACTAAGTTAAGAAATAAACAGGAATATCAGGCGATGGCACGGCACCGCCCAAGTTACTAATGCAAAATGATGAGTGAGCAGTGAAAGGTCAGTCCTGCAACTGGGGCCTGCAGATGCAACCTGATTTTCATATTGATTGTGTTTTCCAGTGGGCTTCAGGTCAGGAGCTGAGACCTCAGGGCTTGCTCTGTCTGCAGCTGTCTCGCTGTTTTCGTTGCTTACCTTGAGCAAGTTCTGCAATATTTCTGTACAGCTTCTCCAAGGATAAAATAGGTCTAATGTTTATCAGTGTTGCAAAGGCATCAATGCCTAGGGAAAGGTCTTCGGTGCTCCCTATGAGGAAGATGCTATGCGCAGTAAAAGATTCACTCTGTGTGTGTGTGTGCATATATATAATCTCAAGGGTTAATGTTTCTCTGCAGGATTGCAGGATATTTATTTTTCCCTGTTATTAAATCCATTGTGAATTTCTGTGGTTTTTTTTACAAAATGGGTTTGCAACCAGGAAAAGAGAAGATATAGGCACCTGTTCTGATAGGAAAGCAACATAGAACTGTATATGTTGTACCAAAATCATTTGTTGATACATAACAGATCAATATGCAACTGCATAATAAGGTTGAGAGATGAGATTAAATGTTCAAATAGGTATACTAATTAGAAAGGACATGTACATCCATGTATAGAGAACCTGGCAGTGAGAAAATGACAGAGATTCAGCACTACAGTGAATTATAAATGTCAAATTACAAGGATGCATGTAAAAAAAGCTTGTAACTGTTAGGAACTAGACTCTGTATTCCTGTGAAAGCTGTTGCCTTTATCATCTTCTTAGATCCCTCTAAGGTGTTCTGTCATTCACTGTCAAATTTTCTACGTAAGATAGTAAGACGTATGTCACACAAGTGTCCAAAACTGCTCCTCTGCCTTTGTCAGGACACACCAATATATTTAGAGGGATTTGTAAGCAGAAAGAATATTAAGCAGGAGATCTGCTTAAGCATTAGCAGTTAGTTACAGAATTTTTCCCCCTCAGATGTGATAAAATCTAACACATGCCCAAAATGTAGGGGAAAAGGGAAGCAGCAATGGGTGTTCAGATGTCTGTGGGCTCAGTAGGTTGTTAGAGAGCCATAGTCTGCACAATAAAAATGGATGCTAACTAAATTTTGATGTGCAAGAGCATGCCTTTAATTTGCAAGGTATTTTTTTAATTAAAAGGTAAATAGCATTTATTATTCTTCTCACAGACTGAGAGCAGCAATAACACCTACAGTGCTCTCAAGACACCTGAAGAACTTCTTTGATGCATCTGGTCCATGGGGTAGGTACATTTAAAGTTGACTACTTTAAGTGATATTTTTTGGTTTTACACAGTATTGGTTATTGCTTCTAAAAATTTCTAAATGTCGGTTGCAAGATATTAGTTACATGAAATGTGTAAAGTACTCAGCCATGAAAGTGTGGTGGAAGTCCCTCCCCAAGTAAAATTGACTGGCAAGACATTTACCGTGGTGCAGATGACTTGCATTAAGCCAGGACTTCACATGAATATGGTGTCAAGTCTGTCTGTGCAAGTTGTGTTCAGACCCTTCTGCACACAGGCCTCACAGAATGCTGCAGAGCAATCATAGCTTCTGAAGGTTCCTTTTCTTAGCTATACCCTCTCCTTCATCACAAGCCTCCAAGCTTGCAGAGTTTATAGTTCATTTCCTCTAAGGCCTTTGAGCCTCAACACCCCGTTACAGGTTTTGGGCAGCTCTAGTTCCTTCAGCAGAGCCCATCCTCTGGCCAGGGTGCTCCTCACTCCCCACATGCTGAGGCAAGTCCATGGCTGCAGCCACGGCAGAAGTTTTCTGAAGGTCTCACACATTTGTCAAACAGAGCAGCTGAAGCCCTGAAAGGAGCGAATGGGAAAGCAGTGCCAGCTCAGAGGTAGGTGCTGTGTGTGGTCATGTCACCCTGCTCACCTACACGGCCACACTCTGAAACCTGAGCATCTTCTGCTGGCTGCTCAGCAGCACTCAGCAGCCACAACTGCTGTGGAGGGGAGCTGCCCAGCTCTGAGAGACAGATGCCTCTCTTGCCAATGGTCTTTAGGGACAGCATCTCCAGGTCAGCTTTTCCAGTGGGGAGCTCAGCAGCTCACATTTTGTTAGGTTGCTTGAAGTGAGTACAATGGCTGGGAAGAGATGCAGGCTGCTGACACCAATCTCTCTAATATGTTAAAGCTGGATCATGTTCTGCTCAGAGGGTCTGATGGTATCAGCCTCCAGAGAATCAGTGTCTGACACTCCCAGTCTGTTGTTCATATTGGTTTGGTCTCAGCTGAGCTATTTCTAACAACGAAGAACATATCTGAGCGAGTTACAATTTGCTGTAATCATATTTTTCCAGTTTTTCTCTGTGATAATTACTCCCATAAATATCATTGCTTCACCTCAGCTCAACAGAGTGCTCTCTGTTTCTGTGCTCAGTCTCGACCTCCCATACTTGGATTGCTGGGGAAGAGCAATGATAGTATTTGTTGTTAGCAGAACCACTCCAGCTATGGGGCTGTTGGGGCTTCCTGAGCTAGTTCTGTTTCTTTGCAGTATTAGCTGTTAAAAATTGCCTTCTGAATTGAAAACTGGTGAAGAAAATGCATTAAATTGCACCTATGTTTGAATAATAGTAATAATAATAATAATAATAATAATAATAATAATAATAATAATAATAATAGGTTTGACTTGATTTTCAACCATGCAGAAACTCAAAAACCAGAAGCCAGGATGCAGATTTTCAGTGAAATGTCTCTGGCTTTACTGCTGGTCCCTGGGCTTAGTTTAATGACAGAGTGATTTTAATGTAAACAATGGGCTGAAGACCTCGGGAATTCTAGTCCCTAGCATGGATACTAACAGCTTTTCTGATAGAGCCTTAGAGCCTAAAGACTTTAGAAGAGTATTGTCTATTTTTGTCTGCTGGTTAAGAGTTACAGAAACATTTCAACTTCAAAGTGTCAGGCACCAGGAGTACCCAGAAAGGAGGTGCTTGGTCTGAGAACTTAAGTCTCAGTACATGGGAAAGAAAAAGAGGCAAGAATAGGAAGATTGCTGTTCCCATTTTAAAAGTGGTGAAATGTGGCAAAAGACTAAAGGACTAGCTAAAGTTACCTCTGTTGCCTATGGCAGACCTGGCACTCGAAGCCACGTCTCCAGATTTCTAATGTACCCTCTTAACTACAAGGCCATTCTTCCCCTCCAGGAAATGATATATAGGTATATAAATGTGCATTGATGTAATGCCAAGTTATAAACCACAAGCCTTTCAGAACTCATGTCCCTGATAGATTACAAAAGAACTTGAAGTCAGGAGAATTGTGGTTTGTCTGACCTTATGCTAATCATTCTCCCTACTTGTGTCTTGGTCAAACTGAAAATGGATAGAATAATGAACCCTTTTGAAAACCGTAATTTCTGGGTGTTGGTCATGACCCAGTTTTTATAAGTTGCTAGGATATGGGTATAATCAGGGAAATGAAGATTCTATCTTATGAGACAAGACTGAAAAGCTTGATTTAAACAAAAGAAATGATGAGAAGGAATATTAGTACACTGTGAGGGGAGTAAATATCAGAACTAATTAAGTTCAAGGACAAAATTGGCATCCGAACAAATGGATATAAACGGGCCCCTAATAAACACAGCCTGGGAATCTTAAGCCAAGTTATGAGATTCTGGAACAGTTTTCCAAGGGGAATAGTAGGGCCAGAGAAAGTAAGGGCTTTTAAATGGATCTCAATCAGTTTGTGAGCTGGGTATCATGCCTGAGAAAACCTGAGAACCAGACTGTCAGTCCAGGCAAGTCCAGTGTCCCCAGGTAAAAGCCAGGACACCGCCAGGATGTAACATCAGGTGGTGTTCTGGAAAAACATTGTGACTGGCTACTTCTGTCTCAAATTCCATCATGTGTATTTTGTTCTTTAGGCTCCTCAGTTCAGAGTCTCTTCAATTCCCTGATTATCTCACCAGCCTCGCAATTGAGGTGTTATTCAACATTTCCAGGTAATCGTTCCCTGCTCTCAAGAGCCGATGCAGAAGCACACCTGGAACAGGTCAAGGTAACACTGAACGAGAAACTCCTCGTGTTGGCTGCTGAGGATGGGAGAGCAGGATGGTGGCAGGGGCGAGCAGGGGCAAATGGCAGGGCAGCACACACAGCGTTCTTCTAGAACGGCTGAAGCCTCTGTGAAGAGGCTGGATCCTACCCCCACGGCGCAGCCCACTGGAGGGGACGCCTGCCGAGAGCCTGCTGGCAGTGTCTTCAGTGCCTTCCTTCCCTAGGGCAGGCGACCGCTCCTGCTGCTGGATCAGGAGAGTGCAAATGCTGGCGCAACCCCGCACTCCCGGCGTCCTGCCACGGGAAGGGGCAGCTGACCCGGCTCGCCCCCTTTCCCTGCCCTGCCTGTGCCCACACCCTCGTCCCCCGCCGTCACCCCGGGTGGGGACAGCGCCTAGGGCCGGGCGGGGCCGGGGGCTCCTCGGGCGGGCCCCGGCCCCGCCCGGCTGCGGCCCCATGCGCGGCCAGCAGGGGTCCCCGCCGCTCCGCCCCGCGCCGCGCCGGGGGCGGCCCGGCCCGGCCCGGCCCCGCTCCGCCGGCACCGGCAGCCCCCCGGCAGCGCCTTCCCCCCGCCTGCCCGCAGCCCCCGCCGCGGCGGCTCTGCCGCGGCTCCGCGGGTGCGGGACGCGCCGACCGGGCCCGGAACGCCCCCGCGCAGCTTCCGCCCGGCGCGGCTCGGGGCCGGGAAAGCGGGACCGGCGGAGCGGCGGCACCCGGCCGGGATGGGCGGCGGCTGCCGGGAGACAAAAGGCCGGCGCGTGTCCGCCTCTGCGGCAGCGCGGGGTGTGCGGCCGCTGCCCCTCCCCGGGCCGCCTGCGGCAGGGACCGGGTCCGCCGCCTGGCCGCAGCCCAGCCGCCCTCCCCGCCTCGCTGCGGCTGCGGGAAAACACCGTCGTATGTGAAGGGCGACAGGCGGCAGCGCGGCGCCGGCAGCCCGCGGGGGCAGGCGGTCTGCCTGCCGAGCGGGTGCCGAAGCCCATGTGCACAGTGTTAACCCCGGGCAGGAAGCGGAGAGAGGGTTATAGAGCGGGTCCTTACAAACCCGTGTGTAGGTGTGATGGGAAAAAGAAAGGGAGCGGCCGCCTTTTATTAGGCACTGATTCTCCTGAATTATAAGCAGCAAAATCCTAACGCCGTAACACTGGGCTGGTTGGGGTTTTATTCTCTGGTACAGCATTTTGTTCGTTACCGTGTAAGAGGTGCCGTTGCGTGCGGCGGCACGGCAGAGCGTGACTGCCGGAGTGGCACCAGGCGGTGCCCAAAGTTCCCGCTGTCCCCGCAGGAGCAGGAAGCATCCCTTTGGGTTGAGGGGCTGGGGCGGAGGGAGGGGCTGCTGCCGGGCTGCCCCCTCGCAGCAGCCGCTGTAGCCCGCCTGGCTTCCCGTGAGGTCTCCCTGGGATCGGGAGTGAGAGAAGCAAACTCTGAAGTTGTGCCCGAAGAAAAGTTGCCCGACTGGAGAAGTCGGGGGGATCCTGAGTATCGCCACCCGCTCAATCCTGTTTGGTCCTGGGTTCTTCCTGCTTTTTTCTGCAAACCCAGGGGAAGGGCAGGGTTTGCCTAGGAAGCTTGCCGTAGTCTTATGCAGACAAGGGGAGAAAGGAAACATCACGTCTTGAGTTGCATCTCGCCTTGTTCAGTCTTCTCCGTCTCCTGGCCAGGGTTGGAATGGAGGCTGAGGGCGGCCTGAGCAGTGCTGGTGCCGGCTGTCCTCACTCGTAGCCCCTCCTAAAGAAAACACGTCTGAGCCCTCGTGGTGAAGAACCAAACCCAACAAAAGTTGGATCTTTTTCGAAGAGGGGCCCGGGGGCGCCGAGCCCGGCGGCTCCCGTCCGCGGAGCGCTCGACAGCGGCGGAGCGCTCGCCGCGGCTGGGACTTGACCTGCAGAGGGCAATAGTTGGACGCAAATGCCAACAAAGGCAGCGGGGCTCGCTGGCTCGGCGCCGCGGCCGGGACCCGAGAATGCTGTGTAGGTAGGCAGCAGTGCTTAATTAATGTATATTGAAACAAAAGATTGGGTAAAGTGTTTGATTTGTCTTTAGGCTACGTTTTCAAGGCTAATCTAATTCATAACTGTTAGATTTCTTTAAAGATATTAACAGAAACTTTCAGGTTAATCATGGGTTTGACTCCAGAATTACCCTGAATTATAATTGTTTACCGGAACGTTTACATTCAGCTGCTTGGATTCGTATTATTGGCGTTATTATTCTTTGCGACTCAGTAGAGATGGAAACGAAGGGGAACTTTCCTAATTGTAGCGATTGTCAGGGCGACCGCGCAGACTTTGTGGGAGGAGGCGGCAGCCGCCCGGCGCCCTGCGCTGCCGAGAAGGGCCATTGTGTGCGGGGCCGGGCCCCGTTCAGCACCGGCGGGCGGACAGCTCCGGCCCGGAGCCTCCGCCCGCGCTTGGGGCGGGCGGATGAGAACTCGCCTTCGCTTGCCCTAGTTGTCTTTCTCCCCGCTGGTAATGGATTCATCAGGGAGTGGAAAAGAGCGCACTTTGTCTCCCCGTCGGTGTGTGTAGATGCGGCTGCCGTAGGCGTCTGTGGCTTGTGTACATACATGGCTTTAATAATTACACATAAGGCTCTGTAACCTCATAATTCAGGAAAGACTAGAAAACGCGACCAAATTGGAGTGCTGGCAGCAGGGGTGATTGCAGGTCTGGATGCATACTCGGTCTCTTCCCAACTCGCCGCCCCCTTCCTCCCCCCTCCCCCCCCCAAAAAAAAAATTGTATTTATCTGAGATTATGTCAAATTTCAGTGATCGGAAATGTCTTGCCCAAGCCCCATTCCCGCTGGAAAAAGTCAAAAGGCTTCCTGGCATTAACATGACCTTGCATCATTCCTGATGAAATTAGCAGAGCTACTTGTTTAGAGCTTTGCGAAGGATGCGCTTTGGTGACAGTAAGAAGTAAGAAATTTGGGGTTTAACCCCACATCTGAGCAGGATCCGTCTGCTTTCACTAGCTGCAAAGCCTGAGACCAGCACTTGAAAGCGCCTTAGACCTGCAGTCCATTTTTCACTTGTCTTTAAGAGCAAGCGATGGGAATTGCTAACCTCGGCTAAGAAAATTTCATTTTCCCCATCCTGCTAAACGGTTCTGGTCGACATATGTTTGTTATCAGAGAGAGGTGCTATGAACACAGAGCCATTTTCTTAGCAGCTCTTTGACTCTGTGTTACCATAGTCCCACACGGCATTGGTCCTTTCCCGTTGGGAAGTCATGAATAAGAGACTATGAAGCTTGCACGTCAGATCTTCCTCAATTAATCCACCATTAGCATGTTCGGGATCCTCTACTGGATGGTTAACAGCAGCTTTGGTAACTGTATGCTGTCCATACCCAATTATGCTCTGCTAAAAATGAACTCTGCAGAAGAACCTTCCTGAGCTGTCAGTGTCTCCCGTTTTCCTATTTTAACGCTTGTGTGTAGTGGCAGGCGACAGATGGTGTAGATCAGATCGATTTGATTGCATTAGGCGATTTTTTTTTTTCCTCCTCTCCCCCCCGACTCCTTTTCTGGAAGCCCACATTCATCTGAGAGGCGATCGCCGGGGACATGGGAAGCAAGAGCAGCCGCCGATGTGTGAAAGCAACGAGACATGGCCAGCCAGAGGCGCCGGGGTCCCTTCACGGGGTTTGTTAACATGGTAATCCGGCACCAGGAGAGAAAGCTGCTTTCTGCTGCCTAGAGCCCATTCCCCATCACACATCAGATGACTCCCTGGCTTTACACACAGTTGGAGTTCTGCTCGAAATCTGGATTTAAAGGGTAAGCACTTCAATAGAGGTGGATTTCTGGTGGTTACTCGGGTAGGTGGCAGAAGGAGCGATCTTCCAGCGATTTTAAAAAGAGGCTCCCTTTGAGCGGGCATGAATATTTTCTTCTTCCTTTCTTCTCTCTCCCCCTTTTTTTTTCCTGTGCCCCCTCCCCTTTGACCAGTGAGCCCCTTAATTCAGAACAATTTCTCACACGGAAAGACATTGCGCCTCTCTATTGATGGATGGGATCGATATTCCCCCCTCTGAAATTTGCTTTTCGTGGAGAGCCCGAGCTCTGCTCAGACCTTCGCTCCTGATAGCTTAATTGTTTAATTCCCTCCATCCGATCCCCTCCCTTCTGTGTGTGTGTGCGGTGTGTGCGTCCCCCTCCGCGGGCACGGCGGAGGTGCTCCCCGGGGCCCTTCCCCGGCCCCGCCGGGCTGGCGCTCCGGCACCCGGGCTCTTTTTGCGCGGAGCGGGGCGGCAGCGCCGATAAACATGGCTTTCCGGAGCCGGTGAACAAAGGTATTTAGTGCCGCGGAGCGCCGCCACGGGCACCTCCCGCACGGCGCGGAGAAGGTGCGAGCGGGCAGCGCGGCGGGGGCTCGCTGCCCCGGTGCCCGAGGCGTGCGGCCGGCCGGGAGCGCCGGGGCCGGGGCGGGCAGGGGCGCGGGGCTGGCCGGGCCCGCCGGCGGCAGCGGCGGCCCGGGGAGCGGCGCGGCGGCCGGCACTCGGCGCTGTCCGTCGCCGCGGGTGCTGAGGGGCCCGCGGGCGGGGGTGCGGCGGGCCGGGCCGGTGCGGGGCGGCGGCGGGCCGGGCTGGGCACGGGAAGTTTCGGCAGGCGCTGTATTAGCGGGGAGTAGTGGGGGGGCTGTTGTTCGGGGAGGGGAAGGGCAGTGTCAGATGGACACAGCGAGAACAGCGCTGGCGTCGCGCGGGGCTGCTTTTCCCCGAGAATCGCATTCTTTAATATTAAAAAAAAACCCAAACCAAAAAACAAACAACAAAAAAACCCCCACCAACCCCACGCAAAGTTTGGATTTCTGCCTAATTCTTGATGCATTTGTGGAGCGCCTCCCAATTTCGGAGAATATCAGTCTAGGGTATCAGTATAGAGTGTTTTCGCCATGACTCGGTGCATTTCACTTTTTCAAACGGCTTTTGTTCAAGTTGAAGGAAACCCACTGCATCAGTTATTTGAGTTCCAACACCAGCTAATGGGGTTACAGCCTTCAGTTTCACAGCGGGGAAAAATTACAGTGTTTGTTATTTACTTTCCAGCTGCCATTTAGAATACGACTAGAAAGCTTTCTCTGTTAGAGGATCAGGAAATAACACCTAAAATGAGATTAAAATAGAGGAGAGTGTGTTGGAGATAATTTTGAAATTATTTAAGGTCACGTAGCTATCAAAGTATTTTTTTTTTCTCTTTCTCTCTCTGTTTTTCTCATTTCTTTCAAATTCAAGTAAGAGTCTGTGATACAAAACAAATGCTGTCTTCCCGTATGTTTTCATAGGAAGCATAGTGGTAATACGTCAACGGAGGCAAGGGCTCATGTTAAGGAAGAAATCTGTAGAAAAAGCAAGCATCTTGTATTAATTTCAGTTGGAATCTAATCAACAAGCTGGTCAGTCACCGAGTGCAGTGGATAATAAGGGCTGTGTGTGCTGCATAATTACTTATGGCTGAAGAAGTGCGGAGTACCCCTGCTCTGCGCGGGTTCGGACCGTGCGGTGCTAATTTCATTGCCCCCTCCCCACCACTCACACGGAAGCTGTTCTTAGCATCAAGAGCCAGGGTGAAATAGCACGGAGAAGTTCCTTAGCGCTAGGCGAAGTGTGCAGTGCCATGACGTTGCAGAGATCCTTTCTATTTAGTTGGCGAACAATAAACGTTTATTATCACCGCGGCAGATCATCAGACAAAGCTTCCCCCTCCCGCCTCCCCCAGGCACGAGCGCTGATGATAAGGGAACTGCTCCGGGTGACAGGCAGAGCCGCAGGCGCCATTCGGAAATAACTTCTTTTATTATTGTTATTTTTTTCCCCCGGTTCGCCTCTTGCAAACCTTGGCAGGGCGGCGGCAGGTGTCAGGGCGGAGGTGCGCTGCCGCCGCCGCCCCCGCCCGCGCCGTGGAGCCGCCTGCCCGGCTCGGCGCTCGCCGCCGCCCGGCTCCGCCGTTCGGGCACACGCGGGGAGCGGAGTGCGCTGAATCTGTACTTTGAAGCCTTTTTCGCCTTAGATTTTGATGGCTCTAGGAGGCCTGACAGAGGAGTGCCTCTGCTGAGATCGGAGCCTTTGCTATTTTTTTTCTTTGATTTTTTTTTTTCCCCCCTCTCCATCGCCTTCCTTTCCGCCCTCCCTCCTCTCGGTAGCACATCGAGTCAGTGTGAGTCAGGACTTGTAAAATGCATTTCCAAAGCCCAGATGAAAAATCTCTCAGGCGTGTCTGCTGCTTTATCGGAGCTTTCCCAAGCCCACCTATGCAAACAGATTTGTAATATTTGTGTGCTTAACCGTGCATCTCTTTTACAGGAATCTGTTGCTGCGTATGACATCTCTTGCAAGCTCCCAGAGAGAATTGATGGAGCATACAGCTAGGGAATAGGATACCATAGAAGCACAGAGGAAGAATCCAGGCAATCACCAGGTAAAGTCAGCCTTACTTTGATTTATTTCCTTTCATCTCGCCTGCAAGCTCTTGCCCGCTCCAGTAAGGGAGCAGGAGAGCAGAGGGACTGTACGTGTGTGTATTAAATGCCAACTCCTCTCGTTCGCTTCCTTAGGATGGGAAGGTTCAGCGTCCACTGGATATGGGACAAGATCGCTTGGCAACCCTTGTGGATTCTCCTTCTTCTGGAGGCGAATTATAGTTATGGATTTATTGTCCCGGTGCAGCACTTCCACCAGCAGCAGCAACAGCAGCAGCTTTCTGACTCTCTTCGGTGACGGGTATTCTTGGGTGGATAATACGGATTACGTTGTTATTGCTTAAGAATACGCGTAGTCGAGGAGAGTACCGGCGGCGGGCAGGCAGGCAGGCAGCGCGACCGCCCCCAGCCCACCAGCTGGCTCCTCACCTCCTCTAGTTGCCAAGGTAGCACCTTTTCCATCTTTTCCTACGCTTTGCAATGTTTCATTCTGTGTCTCTGCCCGGGCGGGGGGAGCTCGAACGCCCTGTCTCTTGCGGAGGGGGTGCCCGGAGTGTGTGTGTGCGTGGGACCAAGCCCAGGGCTGGGCCAGCTCCTCGGCAGAGGGGGCCGGGGGAGCCGCGGCCGCCGCGGGCTGCGCCTTCGCGGGCAGCGCTCCTTAGGCTGCTCCGGGGCTGGGGAGAGGCTCTCCACCCGTCCGAGCAGCCCCGGTGCCCCGGCACTCGTTCGGCAGCCCCCAGCCCGCTCCGTCCGCGGCCCCTCGCCCCTCTCCGGCGTGGGGCGCGGATGGGGCACCGAGGCGGCCGGCCTCGCCTGCCAGGGGTCCCTCCCACCGCGACACGGAGTGCCCGCAGGGCCGCGGCGGCCCCGGCTCCGTCCGCGCCCCCCGGCAGAGCCCGGGCTGCCGCCCCGCCGGCGGGCACGGCCCCGGGCCCGCAGCAGCCGAGTCGTGCGGGGCTGGGGGTGCCCGCGGGCGGGGAGGTGCCGAGCACCCCGTGCTAGCGGGGCGAAGACACCCAGCACGGCCGCAGAGCGCCCGGCGCCCGGGGCAGCCCCTCTTCCCCGGCTGCCGAGGGGTTCGGCCATCCAGCGGGGCCGCTCCTGGGGAGCAGTTTGAGGCCGCTTGCTTTCAATGGAAGCAATGCCCCTCTTGCTCTTTTATCCTCACCCTGCAACCTGGTGAGGGCAGGATTAAGAATCCACCTTCACACCAGCTCCAGCCCAGCAGAGTTTATCAGCTTCTGAGGCCCCAAATTGAGACACAAGTTCAGGGCCAGAGCTGAGGGGTGTTTTCCCTCTGCAGCTCAGGTGGTGGCTTATTTGTGTCCTTTTCAAGAGCTCAGGACTCCCCAAATGCTGCTTGCAGCTGGACAGGTGAGAGACACAACTGAGGGAGTGTTGATTCCCATAACTGGCCAAGATGTGCCCTATCACTTTAACACATAAAAAGTACATTTGTCCTTCTCTCCAATCTCAGTACCAGGGTACAGGATTTGGTTAAAACCCTGATCAGTCTTTCAGATGTTGTGCTTAGGAAAATCCAGGCATAGCATTCATAGTTCTGGTCTTTTTTCCCCTGCTCCTCTGCCCACAAGCCTGGCAAAGAAAAGGAACAGGGTGTGATCATGCCTGTGTCTTGCCATTCAAGGCCTCTCCCCATGCCCATATGATCCCAGGTCTTGTTGCCATGTAGTCACAATTGTAAGACCACATTTCAGCCTTAAGTGAATTAGATCAGAAGCCATTTTAAAGCAAGACCAGGAGTCCTGTGATAAGACAGCCTTTTTGAATGCATCCTTCCCCAGCCTCAGCTATGATGGGGCTAGGAATGATTTTTAATGTGGACAAGCCAGAGGTGGGGTGATTGTTGAGCACGCAAGGTGGGCTGATGGAGAATGTCTTTCTGTCTCTTGCTTAGAGATTGAAAGGCTGTCAGTGTTCTACTTAATAATTTCCAACAACTGCCAAAGCAATCTTAGTCTGTTGCCTTTAGTAGTGAGTGGAGCGCTCGTTGTAACACAGACGTGTGGATCTGTTATTCTTTAGACACATCTTTGATGCTAGCACTCTGATCCTTGTGTTTCTCTAATACCACTTGAAAGCAGATTTTTTTTCCTTGTAGTTTAGTATGTTCAACGCCTCAGAAATAATGTTAAATTATGCTTTAGAAAGACATGATCAGCTGCTAAATCATAGTCAGTTCAGCACCGTAACACAGCCACATTCACAAGTGCTGCAGGAACAGCGATGGAAACACTGTTTTAAAATCCAGGTTTGTATTACAAACCTTCCTCTGGTTTTACAGAGCTTTTAGTTTACGTTTTCCATTGAGTCATGACTTAGAATATTATTAAGAGCTCCCATTTCATCACATAAAGGGCGTGGATTTGTTTGCTCTTTGCTTGGTTGAGTACCTTGTGTAGTAGGTATTGGACTGGTACCCATAAATACAAGCTTAGCAAATGGTTCTTTATCCTTGGTTTCTTCTAGTTGCTTTCTGTAAAGCATGATGAGATGGTTTTGCTGAATAATGCCTTAATGACAGGGCTGATGCATTTTTAATGCATGTACTCTTTGTCATTGTCAAAATTAACATTTTGATGATTGTAGATTTCTCTTCTCTAACATCTTTTGGGAATTGCTGTGCTATGTGGGTTAAAAGAGGGAAAGTGCAGGACCCAACTGGAGAAATACGGGATATGCTCGCCAAAATGCTTCTAGACTATTGTGTAAATGCTCAGTGTGGACTCTTGGAGGATGATTCCCAATAGCATGACCTCAGAAGGACTCCCCCCATTTGTTAGCAGTTCCAGGGGTCTGTCACATATATATATTGAAGGACAGAAGGGGTCATTTCTGAACAACAGACATCTCAGTAGTGACTATTCATATTATGGGTCTGATCCTGGCAATGCACGTAGCTTCCACAGGACTGCTCAGGAAAGCAAGCTTGCTCACGTTAAATCCAAAATATTTAGGGCCAAATCCTACTATCCAGTGCAATAGCAAAGTCCCAATGAATTTCACTGTGGGAAAGATTTTAGACCCCTAGTGAAAGGGATTTTTTACAATGCTACACTTCCTACTTTGCTTTAGAAATTGTGAATTCTGTGTGCTAAAAAAATATCTCTAAAACCTCTCTGCCTCTAGTAGTTTAATGATATTTCATTAATGGAAAAAATTACTCTAAAAGTTTATAGTGGAACATAGTAAGAAATTACTTTATAAATAAGGTGGTTTAATTGTACCACTATGAGCATTTCCTAGGACATTTTAGAATGAGGTTTGTGGCAGCACCAACTGTGTGTTAACAGCTATTTTGGTGAGGGCATATTTAATTAATTCAGAATGCTAAGTTTCTGTTTTAAGATGGGTTTTGTAATCTGGATCCTGGTAGAAAATTAAATTTAATAATTACCCCAAAAATAATTACTTGAACTTAGCCTCATCTTTAAAGGCCACAATCCTGTGAAGATTTATATCTCTGGGTAATTTTCTCTGCTGGAGTAGCCTCGAAGGCTGCTGCCATAGGTAAGTCTCTGCCACGCCAGGGCCCCCAGAGCGGCGCAGGCGGTTGGTGGCAGAGCAGACTCTGGTGTGGCCCGGGTGCCACACAGGTGACACTGTGACACTGGCTGTCCCCTACCCTGCTGGGCCTTCCCAGAGCAGGGAGCTGCCCAAGGGCTGAGTCCCTGGGCACAATGGGCACATAGTGCCCTGTGGTGGGAGCGGGAGTACAGAGTAGTTTTGGTCCCTGTTGTCCTGTGCAGGCAGGGTCACAGCCCTGCCTGGGTCTGCCCACGGTGTGAAGCATTTCTCTGCTTAGCAGTACCCTAAATTAAGTGGTAGGGACTGCCATTGGACTTCAGGTGCTCTTACCAGAAATGATTAAAACTACTGCCCTTACACATGTATATATCCCTGAATGGTATAAATATCCATATATACACACAGGCACCCCTCTCTGAATTCAGAGAGGCTGGAGCATAGCAGAAAAGCCTCATTCTCCCAGACCTGACAGAGGCACAACACCCACTCAACTCAGCAGGGGCCGTGCTGTTGCAGTGCGTATTTATGACCTGTGTTATGATTCTTCTTGCTGCTGCAAATTTGCCTAAAATAAATGTGTTGCATGTAGATGTGTACAGTTATGCAGATGTTTTAAATTTCTGCTTTTAAGACTACGTATGATTTTGAGGAGAGTGTAAGTTTTCATCCCATAACAAGTTATTGTCTTTCGTGTCAGTTTAGGTGGCTTCTAGTGTTCATAGGGTTTTCTTGAGGAATCTGAAAACAGTAATATCTAGACATCCACACAACTCCACACATACTTTGCAGCTGTAAGAATAAACCAGCTAGCCTTTTCCTCTGCCTTTTTACATCACACTAGCTGTAATGTACACAACAAATTTTTATGCACTTTTTAAAAATAGATCACATCCTTACATACACAAAAGGCTTTTTATTCTCGTCCTTTTAATACATTACTATTTTTCTGAAAAGCATTGCCCCCAGGTATTACCCATGGCTGTTATGACACCTCACCATTTAGTGTTGTAATGGTAAATCATAACACTCATTATTAAGAACCATAAATTTTTACCAGAATCATCATCTACCTCCTGAATGCTTTAATGGTAGAAACATTTCCTGGGCTAACGCCCATGATGATTACATGCTTTTTATTGCTATCATTTAGTAACCAAATTGCTCAAAAATCAAAGGACTTGATTATCCCATACCTGCAATGCATAGAGCTATTTATAAATGTTGGCTCCATAATAACAATGACTCAAAAGAAATTTAAATGACAGGCCAAAAATAAGTAGTCTAAAAGTGAAAACACAAGCCAGAATTCATAGAGGTGATGAAAAGAGTCTGACTGCAAAGGACAGAGAGGATCCTGAGGAAGGTAAAGAGAAGAGTCTAGGAGGTGATGGTAGAAGGTAGATGTGACCCAGCTTTTTCCAGTCAGAGGGCAGAGGAGAGGTGAGGCACCAGGGACTGTAGGTGAGAAGGCATTGCAGTGTGATGCTGGAAGTATGTACCAGAAGTGTTGAAACCAGGGCTGGAACATCCCACAAGTTTGGTAGTTTGCTTCCTGGAAAAGCAGTATCTAGTTATAAGCAGCCAACAAAAAATTGGGTGAAATGTTCCAGAAACTAGAGCGGGTTGATTGATGGGAAAAATAAGAGCCTTGAATATGTACCTGAAAGGTGATTTATATATATTTTTATATAAACACACACACACATATATATATATGACTATACATATGTAGCCAAAATTACAAAATAATGCCCATAAAGATAAATGAAATGAGTACCCTGCTTTTGAAATCGTTCTCCTGCAGAAACCAGCAGGAAAGCAGTGTAGCCTGGTGTGTGCAAATAGACCTAGAAGCCATGTACAGAGAAAATGTAGCATGGCTATCAAAAAACATTTCCTTTCAGTGAACCCAGTACAGCTCTAGCCAGTGGGGATGATATAAAGCAACAGAGCAATCTCCAGGCAGGAAAGCCCTTGCCTGGGAGATGTAAATTAACTTGGCCAAGACACAGCAAGCAGCAGTCACCCTAGGAGGACTGGAGAGCTGTCTGGGGAGGCCTTCTTGCCTCTGACTGTTGCAGCACAGCTCCATGGAGCTGAAATGGCTCCGATAATTTCTCAGCATTTTATACCACTGGAAAGAAAGGGCTAGGCCCACAAGAGGTAACTTGCACTTTCTGAACTACTCAAGAATATTTCAGATTAAGTAGATCTTTTGTCTGTTTTGGGATCAGTTGTCACCACCGTGTTGTTCTGTATCAGCTCATCTGAGTTGCTTTCAATGTACACCCCTTTCACATTATTGCATGAGGCTTGAAATGTTGGAAAAATATAGCTGACTTTAATATTAATGGCTGATTCATAACCTTGTTTGTAATATTAGAGGTTCCTTTACTAAATCAGGATAATACCATGAAGTTTATTAATGATCACAGGTCAAACCAATCTTTTAAATCATTGGAAATCAAAGATAAAGTGATCAACATGGGGCTGGTCTTCTCTAATTGGAGAAAGAGGAACATTCTGAACCAGAACAGTACAGCATGCAATTGTGCAGCCTGTTACCAAAAAAAGAACCATCTCACTGCATCTTACAGAGGCATTTACATAGATAATGTAGATTTCGTATGACTACTTTTAGATTATCTGATAGTAAGAGCTGTACAAATATTCACATTCTCCTAAAAGACACTGATAAAAAATTTTTAAAAAAGGCATCACTAATTACTGCATTATTAAGGATTTATTTTATTTCTTCAATTTAGGTGGAAAATAGTAAGAGCAGGGAGCCTTGGTGCTTCCCACCAACTGGAAACTCTTTAACAATCATTATTCAGGAGATAACTTACCTGGTTACTCCAAGAAAATGCAATTCATTTTACCTCTTCATCAATTTGCCGTGATGCATTCTTCTGTTTCACAGTTTATTGCTTGCTGTTTTACTAGAGCAACACTTATTACAGTCTTGATGCTCTAGTTGTTAAAAATGACCACTATGGTAAAAACTGTTTCTTATTCCCCTACCTTCCTCCACTGCCTTGCTGTCTCCCTTCCTGTTTACAATATATACAAAAGATTTGAGGAGATGGAGGGATTTTCTGTCTCAACATGTTTTATTTTAGAAATCTCAGGATCATTTAATGTCCTATTTTTTTATGAAGGTCTTGGACTATAGAGGAGAGCAGTGGAAACTTTCTCAGACTTCAGCTTAAGAGGTGGTGATTTTTCCATTTTTAAGAAAGAGACCTTTTTCCCCATGTGTTTGCCAGGGTCAGAGTTATGCAGAACATAATAATTACCTTCAAGGTTTCAGTACATTCCTTTCTGTTTTTACTTCTCATTGTCCTTTGTTGTGTTATGACATCATGTGGCTGTCCCATCATGTGTCACACATATGATAACATAAATCCATTTGCCTTCAGTTGTTCAAAGAACCCCTTGATGAAAACTGCATCTGCGAGTCCTGCTCTAGGAAGCAAGAGCCAAACCCACTCCCTTTTGCTCTTCTTGTTTAGATGCTTGTCATTTCTCTCTATTTAAATTCTTACCACCAAAGAAGGCAGGACCAGTTTAGACCTTTGGTTAGAGATGAACACAGACCTGTTTCGTTTTCTTTTTCTGGAGCTGCAGTGAGGTGGTGCTGCTCACTCTGCTCCAACCTCCCTGGTAGAGAGGGAGGAAAAACTCCAGCGGGGGAAAGGATGATGAATGGGTGTGATGAGAAATCCAAGGAAAACAAATCAAATAAATAAATTCACACACACAATACTGAGCTAGGCTTTTCAGGTTTTAGTTTTTATCAAATGCAACTCTCTTTTAAGTATTCCACATTTCTTGAATGCAAAACTTAAACATTTGCCCCGTAGAGAGGCTCAGAACAATAGCTTTGCTTTCCCTAATAAAATCTCTCTTCTGAGATTGACTCTGGAGCTAGCAGTGAGGTCAGTGTTTCATTTCATATAAGTCAGCTCATGCTGACAAGGGTCTGGCCTTCTTAGTGATGGGCCGTTTGCTGCTCAGAAGTGTGAGGAATGGCTTTCTGAAATATCGATAGCTCGCCTTCGCTGGAGTTCATGATCAAATTTAGCTGGCAAGTATCAATGTGCTACAGCCAGACTGCAGGGCTGAGATGCTCAGGCTTGGGCCAGCTGCTAAGGTCTGCTTCCTAAATCAGAGGCTAACTCTTCCATTAGTGTAAATCAGTGGTTTATAACGATGTCAAATGACATTTGTGTCAGAGTGGCCCAGACTACAGCCCGGACTTGGGATTTGAAAAAGAATAGAAAAATTAGGCTGCAGCCATTAGAATTCTTTTTTCATTTGGTTTTGTTGTGCATATTTGTAAATGTGCCTATACGCACATGCACACACATGCATTTTGTTCCCATGGACTTGTGGCCATGTGGCTGCCATTTAACATAGACCTAAGAGCACAGAATCTTCCTCCTGGTGTGGTTTGATTGACATGTGCAAAGATCTCACAAAAAGGCTCTGGGATCCCGCTTTTCATCCATAAAAGGAAAGCAGGCAAGCTTCATCCCTGGCTAAACCCTTTGCACAATATACATCAATAATGAGGCAGCATCTATTTATACATTGCTCACTGGAAATGACTGAATTCAGACAGAAGTTGGTGAGGCAGCCTGAGCTCCACCAGCCTCCATGGAGTCTATTGTTAGTACCCAGGATGACTCCTCAGGCAAATGGAGAAGAGAGGCACGATTTGGAGCCTACCATGCCACGGGAGGAATACCAGCTTCCACACTTGGCAGGTGGTGTCTCCTCTCAGAGAATGCCTTCTCTGGCTTTGCCAGAACCCAGCAGTCATGGAGGAGAAACACAGGAGAAATGGTCACAAGAGTGTAGCCCTGCTGCTGCTCCCCGGGAAGTGGAATGCTGACTTAGGTTTACCCACAGGGTGAGAGCTCCCTGCCTTTTTTTCATGGGCAAAGGACATGTCCAAGAGGGAATGGGAGGAAGGCAGTTCTACCTTCATATACACTGGTGCCATCTTGCCATATTGTTGCAGAAGGTTTTCAACAATATTTCTTTAGCTAGAAAAAGAAGGATGCAGTAAAAAAGCCCCATTCAGAGTTATGGCATTGGTTAGGTACGTCTGTGTGCCGATTGTCCACCAACACATGTCTGTGATGATGAAAACTGGCTTGTCTGTGAGATATTTATCACAAATAAGGTACTTAGAACTCCTCAGCAGAGCACAATCCAGACAGTGCTTTTGCTCCATATCCTTCTTCACTCCTGCTTTCCTCTGTGGCTCTTGTGTACTTTGCCCATATGCTCTGAAGCTATTTTGTTTTCAGTTTTATGTATGTTTTATGTAAATTAGAAGAATCAAGCTCCTCTGCTTGCTAAATTATAAATTGAGTGGAAATTGGCCGACTCTCTTTAGACTATATAAGTTATACAAGATGTAAGTAATCAAGCTCAGTAGGCTGGGCTGGGGAGGGAAAACACGTCAATAGCGTGGGCCACGTGAGCTGTGTCCGTGTGTCTCCGTGCACTGCTGCTTGCCTTTGCAGCCTCAAATTTCTCTTTGCTCTAAAGTGCCAATCCAACTCCTTTCAGACCATTCTCCAAGATGCAGGTTTATTGCCTCCTTTGGTAGTTTGCTCGGTATTTTCAGTCCGCCTTGTATAAATGAACTGCTCTTAAATGCCTGTTTCCACTCTCTTGCTTTAGGATCAGAGTAGATTCAGATTGCCTCCTCTGGGAGCACTGATTCATTTTCCTTCCCTTCTTCCCCTGTAAGTTAAAATGCCTGTTGATTTTAGTGTCTGTCTCCTTGGCTTACTCCCTGCTTTGGCTCTATTTCCCCTACCCCACACTGCTTTTCATATGCCCGAATCTTGCCCTGGGTTATCTTTTCCTTAGTAGCCCACTGCAACCTCACAGGATAGGACTGTGGTGCAAGAGCAGGAGCCTGGCACTGGCTGCCAGCCTGTGAAACACTGCCAGGAGAGCAGGGAAGTTGGTTCGTGTCTTGGGTCTTGGTGAGATAGCGGAGAATCTTCTGCAGGGCAGAAAAGACAGTCTCACTGTAGCCTGTTAGGGCACCAGTAAGACCAAGCTTTTAGAAAAAGGGGCCTAAAATCAGACACTTTGGCCTGTCTTTACACAGCCAGGTAGGACCAGTGTTATTATAATAACACTGGTCCTACCTGGACCTAGCAGATGTAAGTACCCCGAAGAGATGAGACTGATTGCAGTCTCAGCACAGACAGGCATTGGCTGCACCAGCATGCACATGCTGCCAGAGTGACCAGAGCAGCCTTGTGCTGTGGCCAGCAGCCCATCCACCCCAGCAGCACCAAGCTGCATCCGGGCAGAGCTCGGGGTAGCTCTGCTCTCTGTCTTTTAGCTCCATGCCAGGCAGCCAACAGAGAAAAACATCTTCAGAGAGGCTGTGTAGTGCAGTTCTTATCAACTGACCAACATTTTATGGAGATTGAATCCCATTGCCATGGAAAATCCAGGTTAGAAATTTATTGCTTGGAAGGGGATGGGATTATGGGCGCTGGGTGGGCTCTGCAGGTATGGTTTTGGGCACAGACCTTGAGCAGACAGCCTGTTCCCAGGTTCTGCACAGTCCTGTGTGCTCTGCTGACTCTGGCAGGGTTGAAGCATGTGCTCGACAAAAAGGGATCCCAAATGAGCAGTCAGATGGCTTTCAGGAGTCTCAGGTTAGGACTTACAGGGCTCAAAGGGGACCCTCTCTGCTCAGGCTGTGCCCTGCAGTTGTTTGAGTTCGGGCTCTCTTTCACTGAGTTTATAAAATACATACTTTTTCTTTTAATTCATTAAATACTTTGATTCAGTGATATACCTTCAGAATGTGGTTTGTTCTGTGCAGTCAAATGTTTACTGAGGATGATAAAATATATCCAACCTGCCTTTTTAGAGCTGCTTCTTTTACTTCAAAGGGTAGGCATAACCTTTTTTTTCCTGGTGTGATTTTTACTGAACCTCTGCCTACTTTATTTATCAGGCCACATATAAATTTATTACCACTTGTGTTTCCAAATAAAAGACTCATAGGTTGGTAAGTACTCTATAAGTTGAGCTGCTATTCCTTGAAACTCATAAAAGGATGATTTTGATCCATGGAATCTCTAATTAAGGCTGCTTTTCAATACCCAAAAATTAAGTTAACAGTAATTAATGTAGCCAGCCTGGAACCTTAGGAAACTACTGCCAGCAAGTGTCTTTTGGTGCACTCAAGAGGATGCAGTTTGATTGTTGGCACCAACAGACAGGTTGGGAATTGTAAACATGGTAATTAGCAGTAAGTTTCTGGATCTCAACTTGCCAGACTGGCAGTCTGATTCTTGGAGTAGTTGTCACATGGGAGGAGGGAAAAACAAAGTAAGGGAATTAGAGCAACCTTGCATTGCTCCACCAACATATGCCACTGGACCAATGTTTTTCTTGGCAAAGATCTCTGACAAGGCGCCTAAAAGCAGCATTGCAGCTCTACTGCAAACTGTGAGCCTCACTGCAGGCATCAACCAAGCAACTGTCTCTGGTTCTTCTCTTTAAACTACGATTGTTGCTCCATGGTAAGGAATTTCAGAGTCTGAGATCCTTCCACTCCACCTCTGTGGTGGAGCACAGTTTTGATAAGGTTATCAACAATAATGGGATTAAAAGAGTTAAAATCCAGCTTTTGCGGTAATCCCGGAGTATTCTATTGTTGAGCTATCAAAGATTAAGGTTATAGTAACCTTATTAATCCTTGGTGTAGTGTAAATAAAAAGGAAATGTCAACCTTAATTCCACCATGAAATTAAATCTTCACTTCTCTAAGTGATGATTCCAACGCAGCTTACTGCAGCCAGTGTGGTTTATGAAAATGCGTAACCCATGTGAATTTAAGAAATCCAATCTGAGAGACAAAGGGGTGAAAAAACATGGCACTTGTTTTGTTTAAAATGAAAAAAAAATAGTGTTTATTCAGCCTGTATGTCTGCAGAAATTGTACCTAGGGCCAAAAAAGTATGTAAAGAATTAGGAAGGTACTGAATGCTCAAGGTGTATGTCCCTGTGAGGCAGAGGCTGCAGCTGCCAGCCCACAGCAGAACAGCCATCCCTGTGCCAGAGAGCAGCCACAGCACTGCTGGTCCTGCCCCATTCCTGTCCCCTGCTTGCAGGACACGGTGTGGCCTTGTTGGTGCTGCCTCAGCAGCAGGGACATGGTGCCCTGACACAAGAGCTTAACCAAGCATTGATCCACTTGTGCTTTCAGTGCCAGAGACAACGTGATGAAAACCAAAAAATGTCAGAAATGGAACCGTTGCTGAACCTTCTGCAAATAGCAAGCCTTCACAGGTGCTGGTGTGAAGGGCACATGTTTTCCTGGATAAGGTGATTTCCAGAGGGGTGGGAGTTGCCTTTTTTGGCAGTGGATGGTTTCCTCCTCACTTGCGCTGGGCACAGTCCCTGCTCACCCTGCCCACCGAGGTTGAACCTATAAGTAGGTCTGAAACTGCCCTCTGGGACCAACTACCTGAAAAGAGGGAAAGACAGACAGACTGAGCTTTGCTTAAAAGTCAGTGGGATCTGGCTCAGGTAGATCTGTGTTTCTTTGTGGGGAATTACAGTTAGCAGAAGTGGGCTGAGTACCCTTTGTTATGCTTTTCTGACTTGGAGGAGAAAAAAAGTAGTGGTAAAATGGGGTGATTCAGAGTGATTCTGCATATTAAGTATCTCAATCACTCACTCTGAGTCTAGGAGAGTGGTAGTTAAATATCAAGGACCTGCCTATAGCAGGAACTGAGCTCTCTGTAGGGCAAAAGGCATTGTGAGAGAATAAGAGATGGTTTTAGAGGGGCTGTTCCCAGGGAAAGGGGCTTTGTCACCTCAGGAAAACCCATCTGCCCCATGGTTTCTGCATGTCCTGGAAATTACTGGGTTTGTGGACTGATAGAGCTGGAGAGTGGGCATGTTCTGCATCTTCGTATTGTTTGCTCCAGTTCTCATAGACTCTGATAAAGTTGCGTAATGAAACTCGGGCTCATAAAAGAACTCATTTTAAGATGGGTTTTTTCCCTTCTTCACTCACTGAATCATGCTCTTCTCTGGTGTGAATTGTCCCAGCTCCAGCGCGTGCCCCGGTTCAGATGTGCCCGCTGGGTCCTGGGCTGTCTCCATCCCCTCTGCAGCTGCAATTGCTGCCACCAACACAAATTGGCTCGCTCTGGCTCTTCTTGTCTTTCCGCAGCGTAGGAACAGATAATGGGCCCATGGGGTTGCTCAGAAATATTGCTGGTTTCCAGTGCTAGCATAATGGTCCCTTCTAGGTAGTATCCCTTTCCTGGACAATTTCCCAGTAAAATAGTAAATGGCAACTGCAGAGCAGTAAAGGCGATGGCATATTTGTTTGACTGACATTTCAGAGCCTGCAGAGCAAATGCAATTAGGATCCACAGTGTGCTGCAGTTTCCTTCCTTCATTTCCCTGCCTTGGAAGAACTACTGTTAGGATCAGCTGGAGTTTGGTCCCTGCTACCTTAGAGTGGTGGAGATGCTCCAGGGATGGAAGGCAGCGTGTTCCCAAGCCTGTGTGAGCACCCTTTGGATTGGGACCAGTCAGCACCTCAGAGGGCTCGGCTGGGACAGGAGCTGCTGCCACTCTCCTGCTGGCACTGCAGCCCCAGGCAATAGTGACTTCGTTAGTGGGTGGGCGCTTCCCCTGGACTGTGTGTCAGCACAGCTGATACCAGGGTGGCTCTAACCCTGGTGGCACTAACCCTGACCTTCTCACTGGGCAGAAATCTCTGTCCATGCCCACAGGTCTGTGCAGGGCAAAGCACCACTGGGTTTGGGCTACCCTGGCCTTCACCAGGGGCGGCCGATGGTTTATTTGGAATATTGCAGGATCGACAGTTGGTGCGCTGTGAGCACTTTGATACAGACTCGGCAGCAGAAAGAAATGTGAAAAAACTGGTGATAATTATTCAGACTTGCCTGAAGGAGGTAATTGAAAACAAATTGCTACTAAGAGCCACGGCCATGGTTAATTGTGGTGAAGCACTGTGGGCCACTCACCTGAAGGAAAAGACTGTTAGAGGACAAATGGGGATCAAAATTGTTTCTGCCCTGGTGGAGAAAGAGGGTCTCAGTGATGTATTTTCATTTGTAGGGTTATTCTGTATCTCCTAGATTCTGACATGAAAATCCAAGCCTGCAGAGCAATGCTTTAACGGCTGGAAATAATGCAGCCAGTGATGGCAGGAGCAGCTGTGGCTTGCCATGGTGGCAGGGGGATGGCCAGGCTGTGTGGCATCCCTTGTGCCACAGGCAGGTCCGAGCTGACCCCCACAGGAGAGGCACAGGCAGCTGTCACGTCCCCTCTCAGCAGGATGGAGTCTGCAGTGTGCGCAGAGCCACCACCCTCCAGCCTGCTCCAGCTGTGAGTTTTACCTTTCATGTGGAACATTGCTGCCATGCACTGTTTTATTTGTTAGCAAATTTAAACATTGCAATGTCTGCTGTTCCTGGTGCTTCTTGGCTGTCTGGAGTCAGGCAGATGCTGATGCCTGTGTGAACTGATGAAGTGTTTAGCACTGTGTGTCCTCTGGGCACAGGGTCAGGGAAAGCCAGGACATGGGGTGGCATGCATGGATCTGCTGTCTGGGGGTGACAGGAGGGGGGTCTGCCCTTGCCGGGCAGTGGCTCCCCAGGACAAAACCTCTTTGTCTCTCAGAGAAGCTCTTTCCAAAATGCTATTGCAAGGATTCAGGAGATGAAAACAACGATGAAAAGGATGATCCAATTTTTACTAAATTTCACTTTTTCTAGATATTTTGATTCAGAGCTCCTGCAGGGTAAAAAAAATAATAAAATTCTGTAGCTTCCTGTATTTGGTGACATCATACCAGCCTCTTTCAGGACAGATCCTTGCTCCAGGTTCTTGCATATTTGCTTTGTGCTCAGGGAACCAAGTATAGGAGCACACTACAGCCTGTGCTACTCTGTTTGCTTCCTGTGCCAAGGTATGAGTTGGGAAAAGACAAGGTATGAGTTGGGAAAAATGGAAACCAAAGTTTCTTAAAGCAGTCTAAATGCAGGGCAACCCTGCTGAGTTTGTGATGTTACATGAGCAATGGCTGAAACAGCTCTGAGGGTTGGGCCACCCCAATTGGAGCCTCAATTGCAGCATTTCAAAAGGGACACTAAAGCATACACATGTAGCACAAGTATTAGAATATGAAAACCCCCATCTAATCTGAGATATGGCAAGAGCCATCACCTGGCTCTCTTTGGAAGAGAGAGATCTGTGATCCTTTGATAGTTCAACATACCCTTATACAGAAAACCAAAACATGCTGATCTGACTTATTCTTCTTATTATTATTATTGACAGCTTTTGGGAAGTTTGGTATTTTAGTCATTTCTCTTCCTTTACAACAAAATATCCCAGTGCTGTCAATGTAGAAAAGCCTGTCCCCAACCAGTGAGACTGGTGTGACAGTGTTAGGGACATGCAATCATGCTCCCCTCTGTGGGAGTCTTGCCTGCACGAGAGCTGCAGGCTGTCAGGCTTTCCCCAGTGGAATGGCAGCTCTGCTGCACAGGGTACATGAGCAATTGCTCTTGTTTTTAACATGTGGGATCATGAGTTGCTCTTCCACTTGGGGTTGAAAAATTCTGTTGAAAATACAGGAGGCTGACTGAGAAATCAGGGAGTAAACTACCTGGATGCTCCAAATTTAGATGTCATGACTGTTAAGGGATATAAAATTGATTACTCTTTTTTCAAGCCAAAAGATACTCTGTTGATATGATGCAATTTGAACATGTTTTTTTTAAGAATACAGCTGTGTTTTACAGTCAGGTGTGCACCTGTATGCGCAGGCACACGTGAATGGAATAACTGCAGCATTCCAGCACTGCCTGGAGTTAGGTGCTGTAGGAAGCTGGCAGTATGAAATGTACTATGAGCTCCCCAGGGTCAAGCACAGTACCTTTACAATAGCATGGAAGTCTGAGTGGTGCTGGGTGAGAATGTTTTCCCCTACATAAATGTGCAGGTAGTAAATAGAATTTCACAATCCCCTTATTTTCCTTCATTTCCTTTTATTTCTTTAAGCAGAAGGGAAAAAGGGGGGGGAAATGGGTTTCCTATGGAAGAAAAAAATCTTGGCAGGACAACAGCTCTATGCATGCTCTAAAGGTTAATGGATACAAGGAGCTGCTGAGCACAAGGTGTGTGTGGTGGGTGGAGGGGTTCACAGAAGGCCAGGTGGGGTCACCTGGAGCCAGGACATTTGGGAGCCCAGGGAGCTTCAGTGGTCAGGGTGGTGGATTATTGTCGTGTACAGACACAACCGAATCCCGCAGAAAACAACAGATAACCACATGCTCAAGGCCAATGCCATGCTTGGCTTTGTCCCATGCCGCGCTACTCGGGGTGTGGTGCTGGGTGTCGGCGCTGCTCTGCCTTAGTGTGGCTCTGCCCGGAGGCACAGGGAGGGGTGCCTGGGGACAGCCAGCGCTCCAGCAGCCCTGCTCGCTGCTGGGGAGCGGGTCTGCGCCGGTCCGGGCCCGGCCGGGCCGGGGGAGCAGCCGGGGCTCCGCGGGCTGTGCGCGGCTCCCGCAGCCAGCGGCGGCTCCGCCCTGCCCGGCCCGCGGGATGCGGCTCCACGGCATCAGCGCGGCCCCGGCCCTCGGCCTTGGATTTCCTCTGGCATATGCATGAAGTACAGTGTGCTCTCAAAGGGTTTCCATGGAAGGAAACTGAGGAAGCCAGGAAATTATTTTCTATGGTAAATATTTATACTTACGTTATTTAGATGAATGCAATCTTAAAAGTTGAAGGATTTTTTTCTTCCCCCGAGAAATTTGGTATTACCTTTAGAATATGAGAGCAGGAACTCACTGTAAAGCATAAGAGAGAGGTCTTGGTTAAAGAAACTGCAGCTAAGGACCTCTTGCTTTAGGAACTTCCAATCTTTCTACTGATGGATTCCAAATAGCTACTCTGAAGCTCTGTGAGACTGAGTATGATTTCCAGAGGATATGTCCATACAATGATTTGAGCCTGTCTTGTTCACAAGACAAAAGTTTTTGTTGCATTAAACAAATCTCTGCAGTTCTCGGGGTTCACTTGCTGCTCAGTGAAAAGCTGGGGACACCAGATTGCCAAGTGGGTGAGGAAAGGTAGAGGGAATTGGTCTGATGAGCTGAGGAGTCACAACCCAGTACTGAAACCCATGCTGTACCCTCTCTGCCTGCGCTGTTCTCCCAGGCAGGATTCAAGCCTCTGATAACTCAGTTTTCCTGCCCAATTACATGAAATGAGATCAGGAAAAAAACTGTTTACTACAGCGTGTTCTAGTTTTTGGATCCAAACAGATTGCTGTACATTGGGTGTGAAACTCCCTAATGTTTTAGAAATTATGCTGGAACGTCTCTGACTGACAGCTCTGAGCAAAGCACTTTCTGAGGTTATGTAAATGCCTAAAAAGAAATCTAACCCCAAATCTTAGTTGTGTAGCAGATTTGAGGCCTGTGAATTCTAGGCACTGCCAGATTTTAAAGCCCTGCTGCCACCTTACCTTACATAAATACTCATAAATACTTACAGTAAATGTCCTAAAAAGATCTTTGGTTGCTCAAGTGAGCTAGAAGAAAGCATTGCAGGGCTGCCCCATCTCTACTGGTCACAAGGAACATGCAGTTCTTCCCAGGGCTGCTTCAGCAAGAGTCGGGAGCCTGCCCCCCTTCATGTCCAGATAGAGCTGTACATACCAGGGATCACATCCCAGGCAGAGGAGGGAAGTTATTTTCATTTATGATGGCCAGTAACAGGGGAAAGAGACCTTTCCTTCTGTGTCTGTGCTCTAGCATGACGCAGAAACAATTTTAAGGCATGTTTATAAATTCCACCCGGGTGTTGCAGCCCTTGCTATGAATCTCAAAAGTGTATTCGAGATTTATTAATATTGGGCTGCTTCTGACACAAGGGATGTGGGGCACAAAGAGCAGCAGCTTCTGTGCTATAAGGAAACACAACAAACATGTCAGTACACTTGTAATTTTATGTCTCTAAATGTTGTTATCCAAATGCCATCCTACTTGGAACTATTCTGTGTGCATTAAATCTTAGGTCCAGAACCCAATCTCATATTAAAAAGGTGAAAGTAGCATTATAGTCTCTCTAATGTTTTTGTGAGAACCCTTGTTAGCTCTTATTGCCTTGTCCTTTGTGTGACTTAAGGCTGAAACCCAAGAGTTTACTGCATTTTGAAAAGTTCAGAAAGATGTGCTTAAGTTAATAGAAGTCTTTCTTTTCAGGGTTTGAATAGGAATGTAAAAACAAGGGGATTGAATAATTGCAAAGTTGACAGAACACACTAAATGATGGCTGTGATTAATTTTGTAGAATTGTTCGTGAATAATTGGCAAAATGTTTTCAGTATGTGGCAACTTCTAGAATGAGCTGACTCATTATTGCATTTAAGGAGTGGTACCTAGAGTTGTGATCTGATGCCTATTCAAAATTGCAATTGATTCATTTTTTTGGAGAGATTGAATTAGGGTCCTAAAGGACCTGTGACATTTTTCAAATAAAATACCTGCTGTTTCCTTACTTCTTTGCTGCTTATCCCAGGCTAGGTAAGAAATCAGCACTAAATTACAGCATTACCCACTTATCCTCTCCTGAAGGGAGCAGAGGAGAGGAACAGAACACCTGAGCAAAGGGAAAAGATAGAGGAGGAACAGGGCAGAAAGGAATGGCTGGAAATAGCAGACAAAGATAAGAAATGGGAGAAAAACAGGAAGGAGAGAGAAGCAAAAGGAGACAAGGGAATGAAAAGTCAGAGCGTGGGGCTCCCGTGCCCATGGCTGCCCTAATGAGCTGCTGCTGGTCACAGGCCCTGTCTGGTGTACATCCACCTTCAGCTGGCCCGAGGTCCACAAGGGGCATGAGTAAGCACCAGTTCCCAGCTAAATCTCAGCAGGTTTACTGTTTACCAAACCGTGACAAAAGATGAAGTTATGTTCTATCTGGCCACACACTGGGCTCTTGTTATTTTATTTTTTTTTCCTAAGAGGAAAGCTAGCTGATGTTTCTTGCTACTGTCAAAAAGCAAAAAAAAGTCAGTGATTGTGATTTAGAGGAGCTAAGTATTTAAAATAAAATATACATTCATATAAAGTGATTTCATATAAAGATTCTGTGATAACCAGATGACTCAAATCAGTGCATCCTCATCAAAGGCCAAAGATTATTTTGTAAGGTGTTTATACACTGTCCCTGCTCTCATTGTACCCTCTTACAGATTTACAGATGGGGACAATGAAAGCAATGTGTTCCATGCAATTACTTGCTGATGCCTTATAAAAAACCAAAGCCCAATAAACTTCAATATGGAGTAAACTAATCGTGTCCTTGTGAAAGAGCAGCCTGAGGAGTTGTGTCCTACTACTGATAGTAAAAGCAGACCTGTCAGTGAGATTCAGCCTTCATAAAAAGCTAGGTTAAGATAAGATTTGAAAGAGTTTGGCTTGGCATTTCCAACCAGTTGAGAATGAATTCTGGACTTGGGTTGGCCAGAGTTAAGAGCATGTCTTCTGTAAATCTTTATTTTGCGCTTTGGAGAGACCAGTACACTTGGCTTCTGGTAATCAGAAATATTGCCTGCCCTCGAGATCTGATAAAAGCTCTGCTCACAATTTGTGCTTTGATTTCCTCATCATCAATGCAATTTTAAAATCATGTTTAAGAGGAAGTCCATGCATTCCTCACGGAGCAGGAATAGCCCATTGGGTCTGAGCAGGAAGGGTTAACGTCCTAGACACAGCACTTTGTACAAACCAAAGAATATAAAGAATATTCCAGGAAAGCCATAAAGAGAGATGATGCAGTAATTGTTTCTGGGATGTTAAAAATACTGTTGTGCTTCCAAGTTGCTGAGTGAGCCTGACTGCAGTGCCTGGCTCAGGGTGACTCTGGGGATGGCACTTCCACAGATACCAGCAATGCAGGGGAGTCCCAAGCGGGTCCTGAAACTTTAACATGTGATGAGGCCAGTAGGTAGTTTGGTGCAGTGATAATGATTTATTTAATGCAACTAATGTATGTAAAGATGCATCTGAGACAGTGTGGAGTCTGCCAAGAGCACTTTCTTGGACACCACAGTGATCAATCCAGGTTGGAGGTTGAAGGCTTGAGTACAGGTCTGTGGGATCAAGCTACTAATTTTTAGTGGGTTTGAGCTGTTCTTAAATAAACTCTCATTAGTTAGGGTGGCACCACTAAGTCTACTTCCTACTGAGCAATTGGAAGACAGAAAGAGCATCTACAACAGTAATAGTTTTACACAAATTGATTTAATGTCTGGAATAATAGGAAGCTTACAGAGCTTGGGTAAGGGATGAAGGAGGTGGACAGAAAGAGGTGGAAACAGAGAGGAAGAAAGCTCAGCTGGCTGCAGACAAAGGAGAAATGTGTCTTCTCTGTTTTCTCCTGCCAGCTGAAGCACACGGTGTTGCACACAGGAGCAGGGAATGCTTGTGGCACACCTATGATGCCTTTCTTGACATTGTGACCTGTTTAGTGACAGGTGAACAGCCCCTGGGTGAAGTGGATGTGCTGCCTTTTTACACTCTTTCAATGTCTTACTCCACAACTGGGACCCACCTCAGGGTCCTTCAGGCTATGGTTTACTGAATGGTCTGCTAAGGGGCTTAATTACAGTCTCAAATTCCCAGAGGTTTGTCTAGTCTGTCTAAAATATTTATATCTGCAACAATTCAGACCTGTTTATGTCTCTTTTTTTGCCTGCTGGGTAAAAAGTTTGGCTTTTACAATGTGTCTGTATACAGGGTTTTAGTAGCTTGGATTGCTTTTATATGTTTATAATGAAAGTAACAGCCCCTTAAAAATTGGATTATTGATCATGGGAAGACAGTAGGTATTTTTAATCTTAGAGGCAAGACTACAAATAAATCAAATTATATGAAGTGTTTTATTTAAAGGCTTTTGATTTTTTTAGAACTGCTACATCTGGTGTTTGCATAAATGGAATAATTCTGTTTGCTCATACGAGGGTTCAGAGGAAGCCATGGTAGGTGTTAGTGCTTCTCACTCAGTAAAGTGCACTGATGTCAATAAGTCAAAATTAAACTCTTCCCAAATTGCAAAAAAACACTGAAAGATTAAAAAGTGAGGATTTGGACTGGTGTAAAAATCCCATTTCAGCTGATAAATTATCCACAGGAGTTGTGATCTCTTTGCACAGATGCACATGATGCACTGAAAATGTGGGATACCATCATGTGCACCTATACGTACACCCATACATACAGACAATGTGTAGTTGAGCATGTGTGTAAGTGTGGGGATGTATATTTCTAAACCTAAATACCTTCATACATACTGCACTGTCACGAGGCACCAAGGGCTGCTTTTGGCCCTGCAGTCTGTGCCACTTCTGTGCATGTCCTGTCCAGTATCTGTAGCAGTCTCTCCGACTGTCCTGCTTGGAATGCAGCTCTTCCCACCCTAGTGATGATGAACTGCAGCACAAACACCCTCCCTGTCCTTGTTATGACCAGGTGTCTAAATCTGGGGGTTTGTTTGCATGTTCCAGATGTTTGCTCTGCCAGATTTGACCACAGGAATGTGAGGCCAGTGGGCTGAGCCTCATGAAGCAGAGGAGCATTTAGCCTGGAGTTTGCATCTTCCATCATTTCCAAAGGCGAGGCAGAAAACTGGTTTCTCCCTGGGAGAAGTCAACCAAAGAGGAACTGTGCCTTCAAGGAGGTGGGACTGTGTGAATGCCAATGGTCTTTGTCATTACCCAGCTCTCTTCAAGCTGGCTGAGGAGCTGACAGGATCTGTCGATTCAATCTTGCCTTCCAAAGACAGGAACAAAATCAGCACTGCAACGTTTTGGCAAAGCAAAATGTTTTTGTTTGCTGGCAAGGGTTTAACTCACGTGCAGCCCTGCTGCCCTCTTAGGATGTCAAAGAAAGAGGCTTTGCAAGTCAAATGCTGCCTGCCTCACCAGCCTGTCTTACCCCAGTGATGAAGTGCTCCAGCATCAGAAGTCACCTTCTGTGTTCAGCTGAGCTCAACTGGAGTCGTGCTCTCTGGCTGGGCTGTTAAGTGGCTCTGAAGATGTTACAGGTGCAGAGCTGTGCTGCTGTATTTCAAGTGATCATAAAAACTCACTGGATAAATTGGAAAAGTGTGACTTTTCATTGTAGCAAGCTTGGACTGGATAAGCAACTCCATCATTGTGCTAAGGCAGCAGATGCAGTCAGTGTTTGGAGGAAATGGCTCATGACCTGATGATGCTTTCCAAGAGATTCAATGAGGAAAAAAAGATGCTGGAGGCTCCTCATGTCAGAGTACCGCTGGTGGGACAGGCAAGGGAAGCAGAAGGATCAGGCAGTGGGAGAGGATGAAGAGAAAGGTGCCATGCAAGCAGAAAACCACTTTCTGATGCTTCAGGCTTACTCTTGTGCTCAAAGATGTGGGACAAAAAGCAATAGCTTCAGGAAAAGCCCTTTCCTGAAGACCAGCAGAGCATGCCAGGAGGGTGCTGCAGCCATTGTCTCTGCAACCAAAGTGAGGAGTAAAGCCACAATCTGATGGGGTTGGGCCACAGGGGTCAGAGTCAATATCTAGATCACCCTGAGAGTTGGGTCTGATGCGTCCCCAGAACCAGGGAAGGCTCTCAGGCTCTCTTCCTGCATGGGGATTCACAACCAGCTGGGATGGGGTACCACTGGATGCTGGGATGGACACTCACCACAGAAGCATCACATCAAAGCTGATCCTTAGCCAAACAAACGTGGGTGGGCTGTTCCTGGGGTGTTTGGGTCGGTGAGCAGCTAGCCCTGGGAATATGTGGGCACTTGCTGGGGCAGAAAGTGTGTGCAGACATGGAGCCTGCCACTGTCAGGGCTTGGCCATCATGCTCCCACTTAGGTGCCTCACTGAGGAGCACCTTGGGCAGGTGGATGCAGCCTCTGTTCCCTCTGAGCCGCTCCTTACAGAGGGCTGTGCTGGGCAGCCCTGCTGGGGCCATGGCTGCTCCCTGGAAGGAGGAGAGAGACATCAGAGAGGGGAAGAGTGTGGACTGGGAGAAGGGAGAAGGTGATAAACCAGCTCCTCAAGGCAGGGGCTAAGGTTGATATGCTGCTGTTGTGAGCTGTGTTGCCTGACAGGACTTGCCCCATGCCGAGGGTAAGTCATCTTTCCTTTGACTCAAGAAGGTGTTGGGGGGTGTGTTTGCTAGGCTCAGAAACCAGTCACTGCTGCCCTGGGTCTTTAATTGGTCAGTTGTGGTATGTTCTGCTGTCCTGTGGTCTGCAATTTCTATTTTATTATTTACATGAACTCAGGCTCTTGCTGTCTTGGGGGAATTTCACCCAAGTAAGTGCTGGGAAAATTTAGCTTTATTCAAACATAAGCACATGCACCTTTGACATAATTTTTCACAGTATTACTTTGTTTAGGTCCTTTTTAAAGAAGTTAATAAAGCTGGCAGCACAACTCCATTGACTCTCAGCAGAAGACCTCTCTCATTCCTGAGGTCCCTTTCCTAACCAGTTTAGCACCGTTCGTTAGCATCCTGCTTTTCTCTTCAGTATTACCACACAATGTGCTTTCTTTTGTAGTACCTAAAGCTTGTGAGATAACTCAGTTTGCCTCCCAGTGGGGGAGAAGGTATCTGTAATCTGTGTTTCGTGTCTTGGGTCTCTTGAAAGGACTAGAAATCCCAAATGCAGTAACTTGTGGGTTTTCTGTCTTAGAGAATTAGGATGTCTTTGCATTACTGAGCAGGCAAACAGTGAGCAGTGCTTGATCAATAAGAGGCATTGCCAGGGGTCTGCTATAGTCTGCCACAGCTGATGGTAAGTGTTGCTATAGGCTATGGAGCTAGGAATATAAAATGTCAAATGACAGTAATAATTCATGCATCCTGGGACATATAAAACCAACAGCATGTCAATAGCTGTGGCATGCTCTGCAGAAAATATGCAGGATTTAGACGTTGCAGGAGTCTGTTTTATTTTAAACCACACTTTCCTTGGTGAAATATAGACTTTCCCTGTTTGTTAAAAGCATTTATTTTCAGTTTCATGTTGCTACTTCTCTATTAACATTCTAAGAGCCACACAGCTCAAAAGGGGCCCTGAGATTCAAAAAGCAAAATATATGTATTTACTGAAGAAAAACACATAAAATATTTATAAAACAGAGGGTGCAATACTATTTGAGATTCATGGACCATTTCAGCATTCATAAAAGCAAATATGGTTCTCGTATTGGCTTCACCTGGAATCAGACTTTACTAGAGAGGTTACCCAGGAGGGACCTGCCTTAAAATGAAACTTATTACAATCATTAATTTTACATGGAAAATCATTACATTTTACATGGAAAGCAGAATGTCTTATGAAATAAGTAAAAACTTCTCCAATATTCATCTTCTTCAAAAATACTTCAGGATAATTAATATCACTTTTCTTTTATGAAAAGATATGAAGAGGGTGAATTACTGCATCTGGGAGGGCATAGCAGGCATAAGAGGAAAGATTGTGTGCATCTGATTTGTTTTCCCCTGTGCCCCTGCTGCTTGGGAACCTAAAAGTGACAGGTGCTGTTTTACTGGCTAAGGCTCCCACAAAAATTCTTCTGATGAAACTTTAATGAGAGAAGGGTAAAAATACATTTGAGCAGCCCCATTCTTATGCTTTCAGCTGCTTGCTCCTGAGCACCTCAGCTGTGGGTCATCAGGCCTCCATTTCTGTAAATTTGCTTGAAAGTAGAAGGGCAAGACAGAAAAGTTGCATGTCCCTCATGATTATATGAATATAGGGCTTAATGTACAGATAATGCTTCTAAAAGGATGTAAAATATTAACTGAAAAAAGAGAGAAGGAAAAGCATCGCAAAGAAATCCACGGCGCATTATTTAAATCTCCCCTGTGAGAGGCTGAGGATTCAAACACATACAGTCCTCTGCTCCTCCATGTGACAGCAGCCCCTCTGCTTCAGAGTTGCACAGTCCTGGCTCTCAGTTGTCTACTTGAGATTTTTTTTTTTAAGTTATATATTAAAAAAAAAGTCTTAAAGATAATTTCCATTATTTGAAGACCATAAAGTGATTTTGGTGCAGTGGAACGTACCTATATAGACAGGCACTAATAGATATTTTGGCACATCTTGCTGAAGCTAGCTTGAGATGGGGATGATTAAAATAAATAAAAAGCAAAATTAATCCTGCGAACTGTCTGAGAACTAAGAAAAGGGATTTCTTTGTTCTGATGAGAACATCTTGGCTCGTTCTGCTCCTTTGGCTTGGTTTGGGGAGGATGTATTTAACAGTCCTCCCATGATACTTGGCAAATATAAAGCTGTCACATTGGATCCTGCTACTCTTTGTATTAAAAGAATGTCTATGGTGTTTATGTTATGGGGAAAAAAGCACTATTTCTACTTATTGTATTTTCATTGTCTCTTTTCTTATGACTGTACTGTTTGCCAGCAGCTGAGGGGCCACTTTGATGCTTGCTTTGATGCCACAGTTTATTGTGTTGCACAGTTGAGCCTATGGTTTTCCTTTCAAATCAGAGCTGGCATACTGGGTAAAAAAAAAAAAAAACAAACCAAAAATAAAGCTTTTCTATAATTATGGTTATCTCATAAAGTCTGCATTTGTTACAGCTGCTGGGGTGTTGGAAATCAGTGTTTGTAAATACCTATATATTCTGATTTGTTTTCAGCCTCAGAGATGTTTTTGTCTGTCTGTGTTCCTCACCCCTGGCCATTCATGCAAGCAGCCTTCCCTACCTGCACGCCGAGCTGCACTGCCTCGGGAAGATACCAGCCTGTTACCCAGCTTATCTGCATGGTACAACTTCACCTTGTTCCCTCTTCTCACTCTGAGGGATTAGCATCCAAAGAAAACCAAATTAGTCTTGTATCAATTCACCCAGGAAAGCGAGTAGCCAAAGCGACCAGAACGTTCCTGCTGGCAGAACTGAGTGCAGAAGGAGGCTGGCAGGGTGTGTTCTTTGTGCGCTGCCCAGCTCCACCACGCTCTCTCAGAGGCCCACGGGGACACCGTGGGTCCTGCTGTGGGGAACCAGACTCTCCTGTGCCCACAGGAAGCCTCACTTGCTGGCTCCATGCTCCGTGTGGCAGTGCCAGTTAGGATGTGTATAATACCTGCTTGGATGTGTCTGTTGCTTTTCTCCATATGTCTTGTGGTCATCTGCGAACTGATGAGGAACCATTCTGTTTCCATTTTGCTGATGGAAAAGGAGAGCCTTTGAGAGGCTGAGCGATTTGTCCAGGATTATGCAGCAAATCAATGGGAGAAAAGGGGATCAGGCCATTCCACACAGGAGTGCCTTTAACTGTCCCATGGGCTTTCTAGGGAAAGGCATGCAGGTCCCCAAAGAGGCCACTTCCAGCAGTGTTCCTCCATTATTTCTGTCAGATTATTGCTGTGAACAGTGGGGAAATGCAAAATGAATTATTCATTTCTCCTACTCCTAAAATCAATAGCTATCAAAATACAAATACAATTTAAATCAAAAGGCACTTATTGAGTGCAGATCCTACTAATTAGGTATGATTTCCCAACAATTTCTTAAATTATTTATCCAAGGGATGGGTGGAAGGCACTTTATATGTCCCAGAGCGAATATTATAAACCTCTTGTCATGATACAGAAAATGTGAAATGTAGTGCAATGCGGTGTGATTTGTAACCTTGATGAACTAATGTAATATCAATAGACATCAATCTGTGCAAAAAAAAAATCTGTCTCATCATACCATCTAACAAGATATGTCAAAAGTCAATAACCTTGTGAAATGGACACGTATCAGTGAAGGTTACAGACTTTGCTGCTAGGAATCAATTAAAAATGTAATACCCACTTGCAATGGAAATTACTACACCCTCACCAAAAAGGAGGTTTACATCATGCATGGACATTTGTCATAAGGGCAGCTCCCTTTAGGCTGGCTGCTGGCTCTAGAAGCAATTCCACTGTAATAGATGGCTTTTTGTTGTTTTTTTCTCATGCTGGTATTGCTTAGTTTAGCCCCATTATCAACAGGCAAAAAATATTTATGCCATATCCAGTTAAATATATTTTTAAAACCCATGCAGAAAAGAGCCAATGGTTTTGAAGATTTTGGTGCAAAAATTAGTGAGCAGCTCTCTTGTTAAATGAAAGATTTACAATTGTCAGTCAATAATGTAGATCAATGTTCTTCAATTTTTAATCATAAAGATTTTTCTCAAACTTCTTTGGATTTTAATTTTCAAACTTATACTCCCATCCATACAGCAGATCTTAAGGTTCCACCACACCAACCATGTGTCAAGTGAAATTCTTGGTCCCATCTTATAGATGTGATGCCCACTCACCAAATGCTTTCAAATCAGTGATTTAAAAGAAAAGTATGGAATATTATACATGTTTTCTCCTCAGTTTTTGAAACTGCTTGATAAAATATTCACCTTTTAGGCATTTTACTTTGCCAATGTCATCTGATAATAATTTTGGGGCAAGTGTTAACTTTGAGGCCAAAACTAAGTATTTGAAGGGGGAGGGAGGTCCTATGGCTTCAGAGACAGAAGTATGTGTGGGGCTGAAGTAAAATTATCAGAGTAATTCAGAGCTTAAATTTTATCTTGGTCCTTTCTTGTGTAGCCTTAATGGTGATCAGCTCCCAAGAAAGCCATCAGGAGCCCGAGCAAAAAGCTGTAGTGGTCCAAAGTGCCTGTGTGGCTCAGCTGCTGCGGGCAGCCCGCGATCGCACGGCAGCTCGGCAGTACTTCAGTGCAGTTGTGCTACCCAGGATTCAAGGCAGAGCCATAATTCAGAATTTCATGGCATTTTAAAGCACAAGTCAGAATTTTAATGGTTCTTCAACCTTCCTTATTAGTTGCACAATACGTGTCTTTCAGCCAGTGTTCTGCAAATTCCTTCCCGGTGGTCTGCAAAAGACACGGATTGAAAGTCAGAGCATTGGAGGTGAATGCCGGGTGTGTGGAAATGGATCTTGAATTGATGGGAGGAATAAGGGATTCTGAAAAAGCACTGCAATAAGATGGCATGGGATAATAGGGGTAGTAGCAAAAAGTTTAAAAAAGCATGCCATTATTAAATTTGATATATAGGATAAATTCAACCTGTTATTCAGTTATCCTGCTTGTATTTTTGTTGGTTTTAATTAATAAAAGTTTGTCTGGCAGGTATGAAAGCAAAGTTCAATTTCTGAGTGTTTGAATTAGAACTCCTAGCTGCATCAAGTGAAAACAGGCAATGCTGCATTTAATGTTTTGCATTTTCTCATTCGGTTTAAATGTGAATGAGCTATCTGGAGGGAATATCCAACATTGCAGATACTGTTTAGTGATATATTATTCTTATCTTCTTTTCTTCTAATGCCTTTCATACATGCTAAAAAAGTGTGTGATTGTATGCATGATTGTATATTAGTGACTGCAAAGGTTACCTAAATTGAGACCATGGACTAATTTTATTTTAAATGCAGGGTAGAAGCACATCTGTTTCAAACAGATTTGTGAAATGCCTTTTGTGAGTTCAAATCACATACAGTAATGACCACTTAAGTGAGCTCCTACACACACAACAAATTATTTGCAGCCTCGCTAACAAATGCATCTATAAAATATCACTTGCATTTTGGTGTTCTGAAATAGGCTCGTCCTCTCCATTGCCCTGGAAAATTCAGCCCTCTGTTATTGTGCAGAGGATACTAAAGAAAATCATGTGTTTTTCCTCACGGAGGATGTGTTAGCTGCTGTATAACTGTACTCAATAGATATTTTGTATTTTGCTTCGGTCTTCCTTTGAGAGAGGCATAACATTTTTTTGAGTTGTAACTAACACTGTTTTCTCACCATGAATCGTTACAATTTTATAAGATTCTGAATATAATTGAGGTAATAAAACCAAAGCAAACCGTGTAGATTATATCTCTGGATTGTATTCATAGGTCAGAAGTGTGTGGTTTTGCTGTACATCACACTGATTTCAGAAGGGTGTCACTTGGAAATGATCACGCATGGGAGACATCAGCCGAGGGCCAATACCTTACCTGTGAGCCTGCATCAAATGGCTCCCTTAGCCTTTTTCCACAGCTGTCCCTTCCAAAGATAAAGGGGTGTACAGCCTCCAGGTATCCACAGTGTGCAAACAGAAAGTAAACAAATAGAAATGTGTTCATTTAACGAATTTCTACTGTAAATGATTTTGCCTTAAACTGTGGAAGGATCAAAGCAAAGCTTTGCAGATCATGGAGCTGGGGTGGCAGAGGATTGCAGGGGTGCTGCCTGGCCTCTGCTGAGGTGCAATCTGTCCTGCACTTGTCCTGTGAATCAGAAAAGTGCTGTTATATTTAATATTCAGAGAGAGAGCAGAGACATGGACAGAAACCACGGGACCTGTCTGCACACCTAAGGGAACTCTGCAGAAGCTGAGGAGTTGAAGAAAGCTGTGTGGAGGCCACGGTTAATAACCTAAACCATTAGACCATTCTCACAAAATCTGTGTTGCCAAATCTGTTGCCACTGAAATCTGAAATCAAACATTAGCAGCCAAGAACATCATGCTAATTAATTGCCTCAGGAGGACACAATTTCCAAGATCTAATGAAAGATGGAATCTAGCTTCCATATGTCCCATTTGATAGCCCAAGAAAACACGCACACATTTTTCAAAGAAACAGTGACAAATGTCCAAGTACTTGTCTCTCAGCTGAATAAAACTAATCACCAGGCCCAGGGATAGAAATGGCTGCTCATCAGCACCTAGCCTGAAAAGCCAGCCCAGGATGTCGCTGACAGACTATTTTCCTTCAGAATGTTGAAGGCAGCTTCAGAAGGTGACAGCTGAGCACCAGAGCCCCTCTGTTCTGCCCACAGAACAGCCTTACTCCTGCCTTGCATGCAGCTGCCTTGTCATGGTGCTGGTTTATTTTAAAATATAATAATTAGGGACAAAAAAAGTTAGCATGTCACATTCTTGACAAAATACTGGGGAGAAGGCAGAGGTATCAGTAGTCACAGATATGTGCCAGGGCTGCCTTGCAGTGCTATAACTTGTCCTTGCTTGAACTTGACATTCCTGTAGATGGGATGTTTGTGCCAGAATGGCAGTGGTGCACAGCCCCGGGGAAACAGTGAGGGCTGGAGAGCCTCAGCCCTCCCAGAGAGGCAGGTCTGCCTAGCTGTGGCAGCAGAGCCCCACTGAGAATGGGAATGTCCTAGCACTGTGTGGCTCTGAGGCACACAGAATTGTTCAGCTGGCCTAAAGACATAATGTTTCTTTTAAATATTTATTGTTTGAAGGATCCTTACATGCATGAAGAGGTAAAGACCACATGCTGTTGTGGCTGCAGTCACAGTCTGCCACGTTTCAGGGGATGCAGGAGTCATCTCTGTGCACAGGAAACTCCTGCTCCCACTCCTGCTTTGCTGGTGTGTGGTGTTTCACACAATTCCCAGGTTTGTTGAATGATCAGCTTGGTGTAGCAGACCTGACCATGAGGCATGAACATCTTTTACTTGCCACAGCAACAGCCCCAGCCTGACTGCCGTGCTCAGAGGATGGTCGGGAATGTCTTGGTGCCCAGTGCAAACAGGGAAGGAACAGTTAGAGAGCAGGGCTGGGACAGGCCTTGGTGTCTAATCCAGGGTTTCTGAGTGACCCCTTATCCACACAAACATCATTAGTATTTGCTAAGTGGTCAAACATACAACATTTTCACTTTCTTCTTTCACCTTTTACATATGATTCATGTGAAAGTTCTAATCTCAAAAGAGTATCTTGACACCCTGTTTAGTAAAAATGGTCATGAGGAAAGCAGGTACAAATTGCACAGCAAATTTTCACTCAAAATATTGAATAAAATATATTTTATTCTGTCTATCCTGAGGAGATTAAAGAAAAAAAAAAAATAAGAAGGTCACGGTAAGTAATCGTAGCACACCATCTATTGTGTATTTCCTCAAGATCACTCCAGTTGTACAGAACAATGGCATTTCTGAACTTCACTAACTTCCACCACACAAAGGCACAGCACTTTGACAGGACTCAGTATATCATTTAAAATCATAAGGGCCATTATGCAGACTGTGTGATAGAGGCAGGGTATTTTTCTGCAATTGGTCTTTAATTTCCCTCTAGATTTTAGGTTACATAAAGCTCAAAAGGAGCTCCTAGTGCTACCCTCCCAGAGATGAGATCAACACTTATGAGGACATGTTTTGATGACACAGCTCAATAAATTGAAGGGATTATTATTATGGAAGGACCAAGGTGATAAGTACTGTGTTATATATGAATAACTGTCAGTCAGACAAGCCAAGAAAGGTCATATTCCATTATATTAATGTCATAAATGTTATCACAAACTGACATCTGGATGGTAAACTGGGATTCTTGCACTTTTTAAAGTGCTGCTGTTCTTAAATGACACTGTCCTGGAAAAACATGTTGATATTAATTCTTCTCTCAAAATAAAAGACATCAAAGATTTGCAGCAAAGCAGAAGTAGTATTTTACATATTTGTTTGGGGTTTCTAATTTTTTTTTAAAGAAACTGAATGAATTATCACAACAGAATCCAAGATACCATGAACAGATGAGAGAGGAGACATCCAACAATTTCTGAATATTTACTGTCCCCTTTGCTTTATTTGAACTGTAACTTTCACCCTTCACTCAGACACCCTCTGGGGGCCACTCCAGCTGAGGAGAAGAGAAGCAGGAAGGCAGAGGTGGAAGTTCCTGGGCTGCCTGCTGACTGCCCCAAGTCAGAACTGCACCTTTCTGTAATTCACTCCCTTGACATTAATCTTTTTCCCAATATCACATATGAACTGTGATGATACTCAGGAATGTATGACAGTGAAAAAAGACAATGGAAATCATATATTATGTCTTTAGTGTTGCTGAGCATTTTGATGCCCACAGAGAGAAGGCAGCTCAGTGGATGTTAGCTGTGCATGGCTCCTCTGAATTACCCTGGGCTCCCAGAGGAGGATCACCAGGGATTCAAATGAGACTTTGTTCTTGCCAACAGCGCAGTGCTCCATCCATTGCTGACCAGTTACGAGCCAGCAGTAAATGACTGTCACTTCTGTAAAGCTGTTCCCAACACAGGCTCCCAAGTGAGAGTAAGGGAGGTGAACTCTGAGCCCACACAAAACCAAAGCTTTGTGTCCACACTCACTAACATTGCAAATTCTACAAACAAACTTTTTTACCCTGAAATGTGGGTGCATCGGGTGAAACAATTGGACGACTCATTTCCAGCCTTGGAGAGAATGCTATGGTGAACTCCAGAAATGCAAGAGGAATTTAAGGTGAGTTTCCACATCCCACACAGAAGCCAAAAGAGAAAAGCAGGGTAAGTACTTCTGGAAGGTGCCACGCTGTATTTACTGACCACATCAGATCAGAGCTATGGTTTTATGTCAGAAGTTAGAATTCAGCATGTCCAGCAGACTCCTGCAGATGCATGGCTGTGGTGACACTGACGTGGGCAGGAGGCAGCCGCCGGTGAGTCACTGCAGCACTTCCTGCAGGAGCTGCCTGTCTGCAGTGGGCACCCACTGATGGAGTGTGCCTTGCAAAAATCACCCTTCTAGTCTCGCTTGTACAATCCACAAATAAGCCATGTTTGTATCATGCAGGTAAAGTGTTCGGGGTGAAACCAATGTGGGCTAACTTGAATTGTATAAATAACTGCAAATCATTACTTCAAATGAGAGCATAATGTCTGGAACCACAGGCAGGAAAATACATTTACAGACTATCAAATTATCTTGGGATAATAGTGTAATGCTTTTCACTGCTGTACTTTGTGTTCTTTTAGCTGAGCAAAGAATACTACAGCTGGAAAAGGCTCCGAATTTCAAAGAGAAGAGATTTCATAAGTAGAGTGCTTCCACATAAGAGACAGTCTTTTCTGTTATTTTAGGGGAACATTAGAAAACCCCCAGCAACCAAAAAAAGTTATTTTTTTATGACTTGGAACTACACAGAATAACATCTGATGATGAACAAACCTTTAGAAAATTTGTCTATTTTATAATATAACCTGCAAAGTGCTTCCTTGTTCATATGAGGTTACTTATCCCTGTGATTGCAACAAAATGCTTTTGATCAAATGTGTTTTCAGAACTGGCACAACCAAATCAAGTAGCTAAGCTGCTATATCAGTTTGCATGCACAAGTGCTGTTTGAGTATAGAATTTTATGAGCACATTTTTAGAGAAAACAGAGTGCCCTTTGAAATCTTGGAACTAAAGCTGTATAAATGCCCTAATGCTGTTTATGATGTCTGTGGAAATATATGACACTCAAAGTGCTTTTAGGATGCTCCAAAGTACATCAAAGAGCATTAACTGCAACACAGCTGGGAATGTCCCCAGATTCACTTATGAATGCATGTTTCTTATATTCTGTATATTAACTATAGCTACATATAATGCCACACTTAATACAGCCTTGCTCATTGAGAATAATCCACAGAGTAAGCCTATTAGGTAAGGTTTAGCATCTACATTTTTTCTGCTCACATCTGCTTGCCTGACATATATAATCTGCCTGGATGTCACAGTTTACATCCTATTTTCATTGGATGATAATGAAACTTGATCAGTGTCTTCAACTCCTTCTCTGTCGCTCCAAGAAATATTTCTGCTTGTCAGCTCCCCCTTACCAGGACACTCTGGTGTGACCCTTAGCCAGGTCCTTTATTAAAGGGTAGTGCATGCAAGGCTTGAAGGCAACTGTGCAATTTGTCATTGTGCAAAATGCGTGCAGAAAGTGCTACTTACAAGGCAGTAAGGAAATAAAAAGTGATATAGCAATTTCCTAACCTGAATTTTCTGTACGTCCTTTTCTCTCACAAAGGTCTGGCATGTCACTATTTTAGTAGCAATAAGTCAGTATTTGCTTTCTGAAGACTTATGTTTCTGCTGAAGTCTTATAAAACTGAACTGTAGGCACCTCAGTAATTTTAGAACAGCTTAGTCTGAGAGGTAAATTAAAATTAGGGAAAATTAGACCATTTTTAATGAGATGGTTATTATACTGAATAATGATGATTATTGCTTCTGCTTAATAAAACTGTCAGCCAGTGCAAAATATATATTAAGGGAAATTACATTACATTCTATTTCTATCAACTCAGAAATTTGGTGTGTTGCTTTCCCAAAAACCATGGAAATAATGAAATGTTAGATGGGGCTTCCTTTTCCAAATAGGATCAAACATGCAGCTTTCAGAAACAGCCCTTTAAATCCCTGATGTAAAGCCCTTTAAATCTAATGTTTGGGAAGATTTCTGCTGACTTCTGTGCCATGTAGATCAGGACTTGACTTAAATGAGCAGTGTTCCCCCTGTTGTCTCTACTAAATACCTAGACAACACCACATGGTGAATGCACACTGAGCTCAATGCTTGCTGGCACACCTGCTTTTCTCTTCTGATTTACCTGGCAAATTAGGAGATGGACTCCATAGGGTGAGACACACTGTTATCCCCAGGGTGAAAACAAAGAGGAAATTACCTATTTTCTATTATAATCGATGTAAAAATTAAACCCTGCTGTGGAAACCTTGGTGTGGAAGCTCCAGACTCTTAGAGGTGAGGCACCTCCCCAGAAGCCTGTCCAGAGACATAAATGACCAGGAAATTCGAGTGCTCAGCATTTTTTTGTTTAAAAGGAGGCCCAGTATGAAAGCCTGCCTTCAGCAAGAGCTGCTGTCCTGAGGAATGAGAGCTGGGGGGGCTCAGTCCTCTGTGCTGGGAGTCTGTATGACAGTAATCTGCCAAATGGGCAAAAAGCAGGGAGGTGGGAAGTGAAGAGTTCTACTACCCCTTCTCTATGTAAGGTTCAATCTAAAAGGATATGTTTTTGTGGAATGATTTTATAAAAACTAAGCCACACTTTTCTTACAGAAAGATGTTTATTGCAGCTGCAATAGCAGTACATTTTACAGATTCTGAGAGAGATCAAATAAGCAGCAAAACTGCATGACTCAATACATGCAGTTGGCCTATGCCAGCTGAAGCAGTGAACCAAGGCACAGAGGTGAGCAAGTCTTTCTGTGGTGCATGTTAAAACCTGGAGAAACAGAGATTTGCCATATAATTTTATTTTTTTAGGGGCACTATTCCTCATACAAAGAGCAATGTATTATCTTAAATGAGGATGATAACATGATTAGTAAGTCACAGCACATGTGTTTCTCAGGTTTTCACCATACTTTGAAACATTTACCAATCAAAAAGATTTCTCATTTTATGAAGGCCATTTTGTAGAGCTCCATAAAACAGATTCAACAGTCACAATTTCATTAGCATTATATTGTTGCCATGGTAATATGGTACCAATTCAATGGATGGGCTTTTCATCCTGGGCTTATAGAATTGCTCTTCCTGTCAAAAATACATCTTTATGGAAACAGCAAACAGACCTTACCACTGGAGTATGAGCACAAAATATCACATGCTAATTTGGCTAGGAATGTATCATATTACTGGCAGCAGACCCCGAAATCATCAGAAACATGGTAGAAGTTACTAAGTGTCATACACAATAGCAAAGTCACACTTCAAAATTAGGAAAGTTACACACATTCATTGATGTGGTATCTGAATGTGGTATTGCTAAAGCTCTTGGCTCTACTGTGCTCATTCTCTGAAATCCTGCTGGTAGGGCACAGTGCAACTGGGGATATTGGAGGAAACAAAAGCTGTAACACACTAAAGAATAAAATGTGAGCTAAAGGTGTGTTGGTCCTTCTCTGATCTGAATGTTCTGCAGCATGATCTGTGCTAATTGCTGCCAAATGCAACATCTTGTTTCTTTGGTCTGTAAAACTGGGATAATGCCCCCTCTGCCCCTGTGCAGAGTACCTGGTGTATACCAAATAGTGAGTGATGGCTGGTATTGCTAAACACTGTCATTAAGTAAAGTAGAAATGCTTTTAACAGCTCTGGGAAAATGCACTGCAGAGATCTACAATTTGAGAAATGTCACTGGGAGGATCTGGACTCACCCAGGGAAATGCAGAAGAGATGACTGAGCAGGTAACAGTACAGACGAACTTATGGAGAAAAGATACTCACATCATTAAAAAATCATGACAGTTCATAGGTTTTTAAAAACAAATATTGCAGGCTGCAGGAGAAGTATCCTCAGCAATCTGAGCAAGGAATACAATATAAGCAACAATACAATATAAGGCAACAGCGGGTGGCTTGTTTATAATATGTTAAAACACTTTCTTGTGTATTTGCACTGTTTTTTATGATTGTTTCTTATTTACATAGGAAAAGTCTTTTACCATCCTGACACGTGATGTTCAGTCTATCATTTCTTAGCTTAATCATGTTGTGTCCTTTGTAGCAGCAAGGGTAAATTGCAGACAGGATAGTATACAGTATAATCAAAGATGTGTTCCACTTCACATGATAAGTTTTGTCTGATTTACAAAAGCAGTATCTTCTCCAGCTGAGTGAGGAAAGAGAGACCTTAACTTGCAGATAAAAAAACTCAGAGAATAGGCTTCTCCTCCATTAGGATCCTATTGTTCACATACAAAAAGATAACTGTTGTTATCACTATTATCTATTTATTTACTTTTACCATGATATAGCCACAGGACCCAACTGAAATCGGGACCTGCTTGGCTAAGCACAGTAAAACCCCACAGAGTGCTGCAGTCTCTCCTTCAGACAATTTATAAGCCACAAGAGAGGAAAGAAAGAGAGAGGGAGAGACAGCTGAAGTAACTAACTCTCTAGGTCAGAGAAGAAGTCAGTGGCAGAAGCAGCATGGATCTCTAGCCCCTGAACCCATTGGGAGGCCTGTCCTGGTGAGTGAAGGATATATTTGGAGATATCCTCCACCAGATTCTGAGGATTCACACTCTAACTCATCCACAGAGCCTTGTTTTACCCCCTAATTTCAATGGCTGCATCTGTGTTGCTGAGCAGGGCCTGAGGCAAAGCTTGAAGTCAGCTGTGAAGCCCACCCCTATTACCTATTAAAACACCTTCAGGCTGGCTCCAGGGCAACCCTGTTAATCCTCTCAGGGACAAAGGCTCAGGCATACCCTATGCTTTTTTGAGCATGTTCAAGGGCACCAGGGTCAGGGTATCTGCCAGAGGAATATTAATGGGTCTCAACTACACAACTGAAGCAATAGGGATCAGGCTTTCTTCCTTTGGAGAAGGAACTTCCAAATCCAAGCTTGAATAGATGGAGGGAGGGTGAAAAAGACAGGAGATTTTGGTCACAAGAGCAAGAAGTCAGTTTACATCAGAATTTGAAAGCTTTGATCAGATATGATGTCTTAGATTAGGAAAGCATTAGCTTGGAGTTTTTCTTGCTTTCTCCTCTCTCCCTCTCAAAAACCCATATAAAGTAATCTCCTTAGACTCTCAGTGAAGAGACATTTGTCTTCTTGGTAAATACTTCCTTGTGCTGTGTGGTGCCTGCTGACTTTACTGCTGTTGCAGCCTTTTAAAATGCTTCCAGGAAATCTCATTCCATTTTAACTTTTTTTTTTTTTCATTAAGGAATCCGAAGAGAGTTTATAATAATCCCAGTTTAACTTTTTAATAAAAACTGCAAATAAGAGGCTGGCATAGATTTGATCTCATATACATAGCTGATAAAAATTCGGATCTGTAGTAACATTGCTAGCCGGGAGTCTGTTGTCATCATATTAATGAATATAAAAGCTGGCAGCTTCAAAATGGCAATATTAAAGTAAGCCTACTTTTTTATGATGGTTTTGTGTTGTGCATTTAGTATTGATGAAGATTAAGATTTAGCATGCAGAAGTAATATCCATTATGATGGGATTGTCCACAGTGAATTGGGTAGGACATTTCCTTAATTAAAAGTATTTATCTTAGATGATTTAAGACATATGTCCTACTACCGCACTGATGAAGTAAATTGGTTTCTTACAATCAGTTCACCACTGATGACTCCTTATACAAAATAGAAGAAGAAGGTAAGAGAAGAGTCAGAGGAAAATAATAGATGCCACTGCCAGAGAATTTAAAGGAACTTTAGAAATAATGTTTACCTAACACTATGCCATGAGCAGTTAATATACATAATCACACCCCTAATGCAGAGAGATCTAATAGTGCCCTAAAAGGATGCACTTCAAGCAGAAAGTTTGGAGATCAAGACATGAACACATACGCAGATTCCCACTCCTACCCACTGTAGCTGTGCCTCAGAGGCACTGGCCTTTGGAGGCAGGGCCTGGGGATGAGAGGGGCACAGAGCCCGTGGTGGGTGAAGCCCTGTGACATGGTGTGGGGTGTCCTGCAGGGGCTGGGCAGGGCGTTCCCTGGCTTTGGGCATGGGCTGGGAGCTGAGCTGCTGGGGCTGGCAAACTGGGGCAGAATGGAGAGCAAGGCCAGAATGCCAGGGAGGGCAGGAACTGGTATAATCTGCTTCTTAGGGTGTTTTTAAGTGTGTTTATAAAGACATACTGAGTGGTTTAATCTCTTATACAAATATACTTTTAAGGGAGAATCCCAATGGGTGGAATGTTTCAACCTCTCTCAATTTTACAGCCCTACAGCCTAAGTTTCCTGGACTAGTCCACCGTCCTTCCTTCCTCACCAAATGACTCATGGAAAGCAGTTGATCTTCAGTCTATGGAGACAATCTAACATCAGCAACCTTCTGGGGGTGCTGCTACAAGGTAGGGCCACATCCAACTCCTTCGAACCCTCCCATCAGCTCAGGTGTGCTACTGATGTGAAAAGCTTGTGACTCCCACTGCAGAGACCTACTTGTCTGCTTCCTGGAAACCCTGCAAAGCCGCCCCTGAGACAACTGAGCCTTCCATCAGCCAGACACGCAAATCACTCACTAAATAGTTTTGGCTGAGGTTGTTGGACAAAGTCTTCATAGATAGAGCCAAGAGGACAGGCAAGAAATATTTATCTTCTTCATGCCACATGTTGTTTCTTCATAATTTCTTCTTTTCTCCTTTTTACACTCCAGGCATTTTTTTCTTTCTAGATAGGCTAATAGGAAGAAATACTGTGGCTTACTCCAGTAATTTAATTTAAGTAATTTGTTTTAATTCTAATTATGAGCATTCAAATAGCAGGTGACATTTGTTGATATATGTTACACTTCTGAAACACTAGAAAAAGTATCTGAGTTATTGTTATTCTCTGCTAATGCCTAGATGACATTTTAGGAACAGGACCCACCCTGGGAAGGGCGTGTGCAGGATGGGAGCTGTCAGTGGAGTGCATGGCTGTGAATCTGGTTTTCATCTGTCCCTGTGATTTTCCAGGTGAGCCTCGGACTCTGCCTCCAGGCTGTGCTCCCAGATGACAGCCCCACGATGGCAGGTGGAGGGACATCCCAGGCACTGCACGGGGCGTTTGCTGCTCCCAGAGCTGCCACACGCCATGGGACCCCCAGCTGCTGGATGCCTGACCCAGCTCGACTGCTGCTGGAGATGAGCTGGGGCTGGCTCAGCCCTGCTTGCTGCTGCCTGTCTGCTTTATTCTTCTGAGTTATGCCCCAGCCCGCTCCTGTCCTGTTGTGCTGGTGCCTCCAGGCTGTATTGAGTTTTCAATTATCACTATATACAGCACTATGCAGATGCTATGAAAAACAGCCAGTGAGGCTGAGCATGCTGAACTCAGGAGAAACACAGTTAAATAAAAGTACTACTATAATACCAGGAGGCTGATTGGAACCACAAGATACCAGTGTCATATCCTGTGGCTTTTATGTTGGTAGATGTAGATTTCAGCCATTAGAGTCTAGCTATCCGACAGATAACAACTAGAGGAAATGGATCTAGGTATCTTCAGTTGTGAGTAACTGATCCACATTTGACAATAGATGCAGAACCTGGTAAACTGCAGAAGAAAGAAAACAGTTGAGATACCTATAAATATATCCAGGCATGTACTATGGGGTAGCATCTAACTGTGTGCAACTTCAACTCCCTGAACACAAACTACACTTAAAGTGGTACATCAAGAGAGCTCTGACTTCAGAGAAGCAATGTGTGGTTACTTGTCAACCCCAAATTCAGGCAAGGAAATAACCAGCAAGTGTAGGTGTCAACTTCTCTATTTGTACGTGCAGTAACAGGCTCCCAGATAATGATGATAATGATATTGTGATATCTATGTGGAGGTAAAAGACTATGACAAAAGAGGAAGAAATAAGCAATAAATACAATAATGTCAAACTTTCCTGTTATTAACTTCTAGAAAAGCCCAACAGCTGGAATTTTAAAATATTATATGTAGAAAAATGTAAAGAGAACAACACATTGAGTGTGTGTTTTTCCAAAGGAAAATGAAATAGGCATACAGAGAAAATTATTATATTTAGTACTCTCAGGGCAAATCCTAGTTAAGGACTATGAGATAATTTGAAAATATTAATGATTTAGCCTCACAGCTAGCTTTTAGGGAGATAATAATGATAATTATTACTATAAATAAATAGTATTATTATCCTTCTTATTCAGAAGAATGAAATATTGATGCATAGAGAATTCTGTATTTGTCCAAAATACAGCATACCTTTGTCTGTGTTTTACTACTGTAACCATCCTTCTCAAGAACTATTATATATTAGGATTATCCTTTTCCAAATACTATTCAGTTTATCAGTTCTAAAAACCAACCAACCAAGCTTCCTTGTGAACAGTGTCAGTCAACATCTCCATTTGCATGTGAAATCTCTAGCAGCAGCAGTCCTGGTTAAAAAAAAAAAAAAAAAAAGATGAAGAAGAGAAAAGTAATCATGAAAATCAGTACAAAAAAAATCTGTCAAGGCCCCATCTGCGACTGGGTATCAGAATATCACTAAGAAGCTCTGAGGAACAAAGTTCATTCCAAGTCTAACACATAAAGCATTTTGGTAGATGAAATTAATTCAGGCAGGGAGAAATGAGAGCGCATACCATGAAAAACTCTGTTCCTCCACTGAGGATCAAAGAAAAGAAGCATCACTGTGTGTGGTCTTGAGTTTGGTGCACAAAGCCATGCTTAAACACTACAATAATCAGTGTGCTCATGTCTTGTTTTGATAGCCAGCTGTTCCTCTGAGGAGTGCCAGGGAATGAGGGACCTCTGGTCCTGGCAAGATGAGGACTCTGATTACATATGATTGTTGCAAAAAGCAAGACTTACAGCCAGCTACCTGAAGTGGTATGAAAACAAAATTGTAGTCTCCACCCTGGCCTTGAAAATCCCTCTACAAACACGTTTATTTCCTTCTGAATGGGAATATAAAAAGGCTGGGGACACTTATTTGTAGGCTATTTTTATATCTCCTCTTCAGGATCTGAATCTTGCATATTAATGAACGATAGGAAACAGGAAAACCAAACATTAACACCATTCTAATGCAGCATATTATTTTTCTTTCCCTTTTTTTAACTGTTAGAGTATGCAAATGTTCAGTTAACTGGTCCTCATGTTTTCTCTTTATTGAATTGCTTTCACTATGGCAAATAAATATTCATAAAGAAATGTGGACAATAAATCATTTCAAATAGTTCAAAGCCATTTTCTTTCTAGACTGCATATATTTTCAGCTGTAACTCGCCTTTAATATTTCATTCAAAAGACAGACTTGTAGAAGGACAATAGAGATAATGTGTCAAGTAGTAATTAAAACAGGGAGTAATGATTAAAACCATTTTGATCTACATTGTGCTCTGCCAGATTCATAATCTCCTGTGTTTGTTATGATGACATTCTACTTGCTTTATACAGAAACTCAAAATAAACTTCTGTTTGAAGACACTGCTGAAAACAAAAGATTTCAACCCTGAGCTTGTGGGGTCCAGAGCCCTTCCCAGCTCTGGAGTTTAGGTGTATCTTCGGTACCATTCTAGCAAGATAAACTCAAGCAGGCACTGTCTTTCCTGCTAATATTGTGACTTCTCTGGGAAGCAGATCCAGATGCAGAGCAGAAGACACATCCCAGTGTGTAGAGGTAAATGTCACCTGTCTCACCATTGAGATTTAAGCTAAGAGCTTCCAAAGAAATGAAATGTAAAGATCTGGTTAACTTAGACATTTAGGGATTCTGGTTAAATTCAAGTAATAATTATGCTCCTTGTCTCATTGTATGTTTTGGCTGTTAATACACATATTTGGCCCAAACTCATTATCTTTCCTATGATATGTTGCTGACTTTAGGCCCTGATTCAACAGAGCACTTACATAGAGACTTAAATAAATTGATTTAGGAAAGCGTTCCTATTTGTGTTTAATCTTGGGCAGACATTCAACTTTCAAATCAATGGGACTTATGAAGAGCCCTGACCTTTGGGTCTAAGTATTTGCCAAATCAGTGCACTGAGAGAAATATATCGGAAAAGATACATGTCTAATCAGAATTTTAGTCCCCACTTTCATTGGTAAATACCCATACATAACACATTGTTCTGCTCAAGGAATCCATTTTATAGAATTTATCAGAAAGCCTTAAGTCACGTTTTCTGTTTATGTCTAAAATACCAGATGAACAGCATCATTCCTTGATACTGTATCTGTAATACTCTTCAAAGAAATAAATAAAAGTCAGGAAAAGTGCTGCCACAAAAGGGCGTTCATAATTATTTACCAATACCTTCTCAATTGCCTAGCATGTGGCAATCCTTTGGAGAGCAGGAAGGTGGAACGTCCCACAGACTTGAAGAAAATTGCATATGAAATACCACAGGAAACTCTTCCTTAAAGCCAGCATTTATAAGGGCCATTTATATACACATAGAATGTTGAGAGATCACATATTTTTACTAGAGAATGAGGGCAGCCAGGGTAAAACCATGGATGTTTCTGGTATCACGTGTAGAGGTTTTACAATTGCACCAACAGCCAAATCTATGAGATTAGAAGAAGCAGCTGGTAAAATAATTGATGCTATGATTCTATAAATAAAATAATCTTGCTGTTCTTAAAAAATATTCACACTTCAGCTTTCTTTATTATGTTATTAAGAAGGCAAACAGAGGCTGTTAAATATTGTTTATAGAGTGGAAACAGATATAAAAGGGGAAGTAGATTACAACAGGTCCCATCATGTAATGTAATTTGAAGAGTGATGAGTATGAATGTCCTAAGAAGATGCAGGAAGAATCAATGGGTGCTACATCTCTGAACAACCACAGAGCAATACTGTGATCCACATTATCCCACTGGGTTCTGTGGGCAGAGTTTGGGAATAATGCACAAAAAGCAGCTGTTGAGTGTTCACCTGGCTCACACAATCACATGGATCCATCCTAACGCTGCCTACACTTATTTTGGAGGTGGTGAGTCAGGAATTTGGAGCTGCTGTATTGTACACTCACTGCGTGCAAGCTCTGGAGCAAGGCCCCTTCGAGCAAGGATCAAACTGCAAGGGGAAAGAAAGTACAAAGGTCTTATCCTCCTCTATGACTCTCACATTACAAAAAAAAAAAAAAAAAAAAATTAAAAAAAGCTCAATCTCCCTTTTGCATCCACTGTGTCCCAGAGGAGGGAGAGATTACAAAAATTACAAAGCTGCCTCTGATAAGCATTTCCATATTTAGTCATGAATTGGAGCTAAATTTGCTAATTTAAGTCACCTGCTCTCAATGAAATCAATTTGTGCCTAGCAGATGCAAAAGGCTTACGAAGCTCAAGGTGAGCAGGCACAGGTCCTTGGTGGATGAAAGGCATTTTCCAGTGTGGGGAGAGGATTTCTTTAATCAGTTCTTTAGTTTCTGCTGAAATTGTACTGTTTTAGTGAACATCATTCTAGAGGTATGCTTTGCAATTGATTTAAAGATTTTGGAGTTTCACGTTTTTTCATCTTTGCTTAGAGTGTAGTAATGGTTTTTCTATGCTGCATGTGACATACAGGTCATAGAAAAAAAATGTTCCCTCCTCACTTCACTAGTATTTACACTGTTATATCTTTTGAGGAACTAGAAAAAGTCACCAGCTCTGCTATCAAACATTATCCTTTTATGCCTATTTCTGTTGTCAGAGTTTTTCTCCTTTTTAACTGATAATGATTATGATTTGTATCTGAAAGTCACTTTGATGAATCTGCTGTTTGACTTTATTTTTGGTTTTGCTTACCAATATTGAGTCAGGTTCTGAAATATAATTGATTTGCACTGAGATTGGCAGACTTCTGAACTTCTGGATGCTTAACTTCATATTCTAAGCAATTTAGCTTTTTTTATTACTTTTTATACTAAAGAAAAGACTAGTGTACTCTTTTTCAAACGTGTAATAATAAGGAACATGTCAAGGCACGTTAATCATAAAGAAGGCAGTCCTATAGATGATCAAATTCCTATGCTTTTAGCAACAATTTAGCACCTGTTATCATAGTTCCCTATGGAGCAAAAGAAGTTCATTGCAGGTTATACTGTATGAACTCCAGACCCTGATGTAGCAGCCAAGCTAATGGGAGATGAAATGTAACACGGATTAGAGTAACTTGATAGAAAAGAAATACTTAATGCCATTTCCCACTGCAAGCATATTTCTTTTTTTTTTTCTATGTTTACCTGGAAATTGTGAAATCATCTGAAATAAGCAGCATGCAAAGAACCCATTCATATCTTGGATTGTGTTTGAATAATTTCATTATATTCAAAGCATCTTTATTGGAAGGATGTTTGGTTATAAGTTTGAGGTTTTTTTACTTTCTTTTTTCTTTTTTATTTTTCAAATTTTTCAGTCCTCTGGCTTTTCTCCAAGCAGGAGAATAATTCTAACTTATAGCAGATGTTGTCTATCCCTTAAGACTCAGGATCAATCAGACAGAAGGTGATTGTTCCCTTTATCATACTAAGATTTACTTTGATTTAAAAGTCAGCTTTGTGTCCTGCAGACCCATTATTTACTAAAATAAATACTGCAAAAAGCAGCCATACTCTGCTTGAAAATTAACAAAAACTAGCTTGACTTTCTACTCAAAGATAAACAGCTCATCACAGCGGAGTAAGAATACAAAAGGGTCCTGATGCTATGACAGAGTTAAAAGCAAAAGTTCCACATGGATGATGGGCAAGTGAGCAAAGGGAATGAAGAACAGACGGTAGAATGGTGGGAGAGAAGGGGAGGGGATAAAAAAATAGGAAAGGTATATTGAAGGCAAAGGCTTAGACTAAAGAAGAACGTGCAGCCCCAGGGGTATGCTTGGGGCACGTGAAAAAAGTTATGAATAAAAAACTCCAAACTCTACTGTGATGTCTATCTTGATAACTGAAGTGGTATCTGTACTGTAGAAACTTCAGATACTCAAGTAGGAATTGAGACGTTATATACTAAAGCTTGGCCCAAACAGACTCATATTTTAAATGCTTTTCTTAACTCTTTGTATTTGATATGGTAGAATAGCAACCATAAGCTTAGTTGGAAGCCTCTAGGCTTCTGTGGTGTAGTAAAACAGCTTTAACACAGTTGAGATTCTGGATCTAGATGTTCCCTTAAAATGGGACATGAAGGGTCTGGTTTGCCTTTTAAGTTGGCAATAGTTAACTGAGAAAGACTTTAATCAATACTTCATGTGATTTAAACCTGATGCAACCAAGTAGATTGTCTCTGAGAAACTTTCAACCAGGGGTTTGCAATCTCCCTAGGACTCAATAGCATTTTGATGAATAATATTTCTAGCAGGCTAATTTTCTTGCTAATTATCATCAAACACCTAGACAGACATTCTGCTGTAGTAGATATGCTTTGAAAAAAACTACAAGTCCCTTCAATCATGGGCAAAAGGAAATTTAAAAATTCATATATAAAGTGATATAAAGATTTTTAAATCTTAAAGCAGTGTTTCATTACAATATCTTGGTGCTAAGATACAACATCTTATAGTTAATAGATAAAACAACCCCCATAATTGATTTTGAAATTAAAAGTCACATTCCACAGAAAAAAGTCCTAAATTTTATATTAAAAAATAAATTAGGTTGTAGAAATTCTACATGGCAAAGTGTTCTCTGCGAACAAATTGTGTTCTGACCAAAGGGATTCTATATTTTTTTGTTTTGCTTTGTTGAGTGCTTTATTTCCACTTTAAAAGGAAAAATAAACCCTACAATATAACTTACCAAAATTCATGGGTCTATGAAGAACTTTTGGCACGTAAGTCCCAAGTGTATTCTTCCTATTACAAAACACTTTAAGGCTACTCTTAGTTCTTAGTCATAAATGTTTCTAGTCTACTTTATTTCATTCTGTGCAAGTGCTATGAGATGGAGGAACAGACTTAAAAGGAAAAAAATTCTTACTAGAAGAAACAAAAGCAGGTATGTCTCTCTCTGCCATAGTCTGCATCCTTCCAAATCCATCCTGCTGATGCCAAGGCTTGTCCCTCACAAGATCACAACTATGTCTGTGGTGAGCAGTACTTGCTTGGTGTCCCATCACTCAAGCAGTGCAAAATGAGATCCAAGGAAACTTGTGTTACTGGGATCACTGGCTTTACTGGGAGCAGAGGTGGTTATCTTTAAATGGCTGGGATGTGCTTGCAAAGCACAGAACCCAAGCTCAGAGCTGGCAGTTTGAGGAGATGATGAGAGTAACAAGCAAGTGTACACCAAACAGATGGGCCAGCCAGGCTGTTACAAAGGGGTTCAGCTGCAGCCCTGGCTCTGTGTGTGGGAGCTCCTCCATCAGGCAGTATTGTCAGGCTGTATTGACTTTGGTATTTACAATACCTTTGCTTGTAGGATTATGATTAGTTTCTTCTGTGATTGAGAAAAAAGATTCAAAAATAAAAAGGTCTTTTAAGTCCTATGCTATTCTGCTCCTTTCAGGCTTATAACAAATATCCAGTGACAGTGATATAGATTCTCTCTGCAATAAGTGTGAAATTACAAGTATGCATATGTATATGATCTCATTGTCAGTATTTGACAAGCTTAAAAAAAAATGTTTTGGCTATAGAAGCCTCTGATGTAGGTGTTATGAGACATATGGGAGAGGGTCTTTCAAATTTTTGGAATGCTTGAAGCAGGAATTTGCTGTGTGGGCTAAAAGAACTGCATCTGTGGCCCAGCCAGGTGAAGATCACACTTTTCTAGCTGGCTGTTGTGGCAGTAGTCCACCTAAGCATTCTGCCAAAAGGTGGAATGCATCATAGTCAAAAGTTGCCATAGCAATAGATTATTGTGCAGTTAGAGTAAAATCTTGGGTATGTACATACTGCAATTAAAGTGATAATTGGTTTGAATTTTGGGGAAGGAGCTCTACTGGACGTAATCTTCAAAAACACAAACAAAACCCCAACAAAACTAATCAACCAAAAGGGTAAAAAGCAAAAAGAACATAAAACCTTTTATTCATTTGTGTAAGAAGTCGACAGTTCCACAGCACCATGATTTGTTATTTTTTTTTTCTCGTGCTAAAAGCTAAATTTTTGTGAGGTAACTGACACCCAGCATAATACAGTACTTTTTTTTGTCAGACATATCTTTCAGTTTCTGTGGAAATTGTTGTTTTGCAGTGTGAGACTTATATGCAATACACAGTAAAGAAACGCAAACAAACACAAATTTAGGCATGAGATTAGACAATGTAATCTTGTTTTATTGAGGGGGAAGAATTTTTCTTATCATGATATGTGTTCTATAGCAGTAGTAATTTTCAGTAGAAATAAGATGCCCCACATCTATGGATAATGTTTGTTATAAAGGGTTAATTTCCAAAAGGAATCTGGTTTAGCTCAGATTTTCTTTAGTCAAATTGATTCTGCTTGATGTGATGTAGTGATCTAATATGACCTTGATTAAATTAGAGAGAAAATGATGATGCAGACTGTTTGTCCTATTGACAATTGCTACCTTTAGGCCAGGATGGCAGTGAATTAACATCTTGCCCATTTTTTGCAGGGACCTTGGCTAGGAATTAATTTTTTCTATTCACTTTGACCTTGCTAAGAAGGCAATGGCTGTTCCTTATTGTAAAGTTAGCCTATTTCACTGGTTCAGAAATAGCTACAGGAACTCACTCAAAACAGTCCAAGACAGATGACTGGCTTGCCATCTTGCCATCAGCCTAGTAGTTCAGCAAGGACATAGGGAGGTACCAGAAGTAATTTATATTATTTGAACATCAGTTCTCCAATCAACAGCTGAGATTGTGGATAGTCTTTATACATCATCTCACACCAGCAGCTGGGGGTTGCAGCTACATCTGAGATTATAAGTGGAAATTTGCTTTCTTCTATGCAGTGTAAAGGTCCTGGGTAAAAGCCATCCATTTATATAGCAGGGTAGGGAAGAGATTTTCTTGAACTGTCCCATGGAAAACCTGGTTAAGTGTTTGTTTCTTTTGTCCTATTTGATGAAAGCTAGAGAGCAAAAGACGTGCTGGTTAGAGCTTTGGAAGCTTCTATTTAATTTTCATCCCAAGTACTATGTTACTTTACAGCAATTTTTTATTAACTGTAAAGCAATATAGAACTTTTTTTCTTCAGCAATATTTCATTTCTTGGCTTAAACAAAGCATTCACATTAATTGTGTCTGTTACTGCTGATGGCTGTTAAATACTATTATAAAATTCAAGTTCCAACTGAGGTTTGTTGCACTGAGCACTGTTAAGATCTGTACAAGACAATAGCCTGTATTAGCAAATGATTTTAATATATAGTCTTTTAACTGTGTTTAAATCTTGCAATGTGTGCAATACATTTCCCTGTGTATATGGCCACAACTGCTGAAGCTACAGGACAGAGAAAACAAATCTTTTCCATGTAAATGGAACTCTGTAGGAAGAAACTTTCAGGCATGTAAAGAGTATGGTTAAAAATGTGCAGAGTCCTGTTAATATTTACATACAACACTGGTGGAGGGAGAAAATGTTTATTGTTTTAATGGCAATTCAGTTTGTATTGAAGTCAACAGGGAAAGAGAAAATGTTGCTTTTGTGTACTATAATACCTAAACTTTACCAGACTTCTCTGGTAAACCTGCCCACCAAGCTAATTTATGGTGAGGCTATCATAGAGCTCCTATCATTTGCTATGGTTTTCTTTTGTAGTGCTCTCATTAGTGCTTTAATAATAGATTTTGCAATGATTGGCAGATTTTTTTGTTTGGTCACAGTGCCTAGTTGGAGGTGTAATAAAGGTACTAACCAAGCCTAAAACTGCTGCTGTTGGTCAATGGGCATTACCAAGTAAGGCTGGTGTCACGTGGAAAGGGGAAACTTCCTCAACCCTTAGTGTGGGAAGGTGTACTTGATTCTTAGTGTTTAATTTGTCTGTCAATGCCCCAGGAAAGCTGCGACCCTTAGAGCAGTACAAAACCCAGCACATCAATTTAGCAGTTCTCAGGCTTAGTAATAAATATAGAATTTGTCTACAGTGTCATCACTGGAGACTGGAGGGGGGAAAATGGCCTGATTTTTCCATCCCCTAAAATATCCTAATGAAACATTTTGTGGCATTTAAATGGGAAAAAGTATGCTAAGCCAGGAACAAGTCTTACTTTTTAGTATTTCTTTGAATTGCATGGCAGTGGTTATCATAAGATGTTCATGGTGTGAAAATATGTGGGTTCATTTTTCCTATTTTTTTTCCCCAAGATGATCATGTTGAAACTTTTGGTCCTTGCTACATCTTAGAAATGATTAAGCAATTTAGGAGACAAGCTTTTGTTTACACTGATACAGATGGCTGGAATAAATTAGTGGACTCACTAAAGAACAGCTCATTTGTAGTTTTAAAAGAATTTGGGCCCACATGGTGGCCATTTTGTTGCTTATTCATCTATTTGTGCTTTACAGTTCCATGCCCAAAGGCTATGTCTGACTAATGGTCAGAGCTTCCTCCTAAGAGAATTTATAATTATGTGTCTCTCACGCCTAAAGAGCATTGGTACTCCGGCACTGTGCCATACCCTGGGTGATCCTGTAGCTGCCCTCTCTGAAGTGTATTGAGCACCGAAGACTAAATCCAGCTGCAAACAAGCAGATTAGAAAGGCAGTGCACGTCTTCACTACTGGGAATGTGTCAAGTTGAGCATTTTCCCTAAACTGGTTAAGAAATGCACAAAGTTGTAATTACATACTGCAGCATCAGTGCTGCTATTTGGGAGAGGTAGTCAGAGCAAGCTTCCCTAAATTAAGTCTTGATTTCAAGTCTTCCTGTATTAGATTAGGATGGGTGAGGACAAATGATGGCATAGTTACTCTGTAGCTCTTATGTACCTTTCAGAAACAGTACAGTAAAACCTCTCTCTTTCATACTTCAACTTTTTCACGTGTATACATTTGTTTCCTCCTTGACACCAGTACACTGAAGACATGCAACACAAATCTCATGTTGATGAATCTGGCACTGGAATCAGCAGCACTACTTTCAGCTTTAACAGTGATTTACCTTGACCTGTTAAAGTCATGACCACTGCTACTATGACTCCTAGTGTAAGTGAAAAATCAAAATAAATCTGAGAAGATGTTGTGAGCCTTCAGAAGCAGCTTGTATTCTTAAAGGCATTTTCTTGCTAATCCCATTTCTCTGGGACTATGTGCATACTGGATATATCAACTTTACTTTGAATTTGGTCAAGCCAAACTAAGAGGGCAGAAGCAGAAAATAACTGAAATACAAATCTTTCCACTGTCATAAATAGTAAGAAGGTAAAATAGCAACTTGAATTCACTTCAGGCTTTCCCAAATCCCGTGAACTTGACAGGTGAACTTGCTTATGTGTAATGGGCTATCTGGATAGCTAAATCAGGCTTTCAGATTTTGGGAGATGATAGCTGTGAGACTGTAACCATCACTCTTCATCATATGCAATGAGGGAGGAACCTGATCCTGGAATAAAAATAGTGTGAGATTCAAGAGTGCCCACTGAGTTCAAGGTACAACTACACAGCAAATTAAAGTCTGGAATGTCTGTCTCTACTACTTGAACTGACGTGAAGCAGGGGCAGTTTTGATGAAAAAGTGGGGAGCTGCTTGTACCACATATCAGTACATGGAGACCTCTAGGCTCTCTAATACATCACTGCCAGAATTTGAATGCTGAACTTTCAGAGTTTACAGTTTACCCATTAAACTTGGAGATTAACTACTGCAATGGCTGGAGGAGGAATCCTTTGTTTTAGATTGCAGGTTGTGTTCCTGGAACCATTTGAAATTGAAGGACATGGCTTTTCTCACCGTCTGCTGCCCTGCCCTCCTTTGCCCTCCCAGTGAGGCAACCATTCCCAGCACAAGACTGTAGCTGCTCTGGTAGCTGTGAGTGCCTGGAGCTTTTCTGAGAAAGTTCACATGCAATTATTTCTTTGGCATGTGAGCAAATTTTACCTGAAGAGCACCAGGAACAAAAGGTTAATGGCAATTTTTCAAAAGCCTATAACTCAACCAAGCCTCAACAGCATTTCATGTCAGAAGTGAAAGCTAAGTCTTTAGTATCCCTGCTCTATTTCTGCTGCTTTAAAAATCCTGCTGGCAGGAGACAAAAAAATAAAATCAGAGGCTGAGCACTTAATGAAAAAGGCCAAACTATATCTGGGCTGTGTAACACCTCTTACTAAAATTTCTTATAACTTCTACTTTAGAGAAGATTAAATATTTGTATTTTGATGCATATTTTGCATGTCTCTCTCTTTTTGTCCATTTCTTTCTTGATACAAAGTTCAGCTGTAAACATGCTCTGTGCTGATAAAAGCACTATTTGCCACAGCTGAGGATCCAGGCTTCAGATGGGTGATCCATGGAAGGCCAGCTCTCCCAAACTGCTGGGGAAAGCTGGCAAAGAGCAGCAGGCTGACACAGACTGGCTGACTGCCATGCTTTAAAGACAGTAAGCTGATTCTCAGCAGGAACATGGAAAGAGAAATAAGAGGAGCTGAGAGTTAAAGCAAAATATGGTTAGGTCTGAGAATCCCTTTCTCTGACCCGTGTGTATTGAGAGAGTTAAGTTTCACTTCATTTGCAGGAAAATTTCTATTCCCATGAATCTAAATGGTTTATTGGTTTCACTGGTCAGAAATCCTCTGGGTGTCAGGTTCATTTGAGTTGCTAGATTACATGGGTGTAACCAAGAATTTACAACTTGCAGAACAAGACAGAAGATGTGTATAATGGAGAGTTCAGTGCCTGCTGCTAGTCTCTTCTATGTAAATGCTCCTTTAGAACAAACGGAGGCAAACTCCAAATGCTTGGTCACAAAGAAGTTTATTATTTTATGTATGCCGAAATATTCCTTGTGAAAATGACTTGCACCTAATGTACTTGCATAGTCAATATAGTGCTGTAGGTCAGGAGCAAACACAACTAGAAAACTCTCCAGCTAGCATCAGACCACTGAGCTGCTCAGCAATGTCAATATTAGTGAAATGAACCAAAGACTCTTGGATTTGTTAGAGATAAGTACTTGCAATGAAGGAGATCCTGCTTCTGATTCTCCTGCCAACACTTCAGCTGCTTTACATGGGTGATTGTAATCAGCAAGAATTGTTATGCAATAGTGCTGAAGCAGAGACTTGAGAAAATATAACTCTCACTTGAGACACAAAAGACCACAACCTTATTTCTTCACATCTTACAAAGGAAAAAAAAACCCCTCTACTGGGCATCTCTAAAGAGCTCATTTACAGAGATGGAAAGAAATAAAATAATTACAAGGTAAAGAAAAATTTCCATGGTATTCTGTGAGAGGCATTATGTCTGGAGATGTAAAAGGAAAAGGCAAACCAATTCCCTACTGCAATCAAAGGGTCACCAGTGTCCAGAAGCTACTTAGTTTTCCAGGCTTTTTGTAAAGTAAATAGGAGTGGGAAACCCTTTTAATTTTTTATTTTTTTTTTTTTATGCTGTACTAAGGAGGGGATAATAAAAACTAGCTGGATAAAATGAGTGCTGTAAAGGGAATAAAGAGCAGATCTGGGCAATGTTTTAAGAAGGAGAGGAAGAACCCAGGAAGCTGCCTGGTATGCATATTGGAAAAAATAAAAGATTAGTTTTAAACTCCTCTATCCTTGTGAAATGGGAATAAATATGCTCACATTTTGAGCAATCATAGACATGGCTAAATGAAAGTGTACTGTAGAAACAGATGTTACAGTGTTTGGTTGGCTGGTTGGTTTGGGTGTTGTTGCTTCCTGAAGTGGAGATTACTTGCTTTCTTTTTAGGCCTGTTGCAGTGGGAATGTTTGTTTCCGTGACACCGTAAATATTGGGTTTCTAGTGTCAAACAATTGCAATGTTCGGTGGGCTGTGACCTGTCCTTCGCGCACCACTCCCACCTGCTGGATGGATTCTGCGAGGGGAGTCTCCCAAGGGGCTGGGAAGGCTCGCTGTCCCTGTGGGGAGAGGGGTGAAGGTTCAGGGACAGCCCAGGCCGGTACTGCTGGGAAGGTGTAACTCTGGGAAGGGTCCACGGCTCTTTGCTGGGCAGGAGGGTGACCCCAGGCGCAGCAGGGTCAGCCGTGGCGTACAGACGGCTCCTGCGGCATTGTCACGAGCGGATAAACACAGCCCAGGGACCGTGCGGGGGGCGCAGCGGCGGGGCGCGGCCCCGGGCCGTTCCTGGCGGGGCGGTGTGTGGGGCGCCCCGAGCAGCGCTGCTGCCGAGCCGCGTCCTCGCCACGTTCTCGCCGCTCGGTGGCCGCTGCCGCAGGCCCGGGGAGCGGGGCTGGGAGCGCGGCGGTGCCGCGGGACACCTGCCCTGCCCGGCGGGGCGGCCCCGGCCCGGCGCGGGGGCTCCCGCCCACCTGGGCGTTGCTGCCCGGGCTGCCGGCTCCGCCTCTTCCCGCTCTCCGCTCCCTTCCACTCCGGGACTGCGGGGAGCCGGGGGAAGGCGGTGCGGACACCATGGCTCGTGTGCTGAGCCGGGACCCGGTGGACATTGAGGTACCCACTCGCCCTGCCGGGACGTGCGGCTGTCACTAGCGGGGAGGGGGCTGTGTCCGGCGGCGCCGGCGCCCGATAAACTTTGGCGGCGTTAGGAAGTGCCTCGCCGCTGCCTGCTGGCGGTGCCCGGAGCCTCGTCCCGCCGCCCCCTTCCATGTCGTGCCGACCGGCCCCGGCACCGGCCCCTGGGGCTGTCCTGCCTCCCGGGCAGCCGCAGCCCTTGCGGGCAGTGGGTGCCGGGGCAGCGCCGGGCGCACCGCTCCAGCCGTGCCCCTGCCCCCGTCCTCGGCACGGTGAGCGCGGCCGGCGCCCGGCCGAGGGGCGTGAGGGGGTGGCGCCCGGCGCCTCCCCTCTGCTCGCCGCCTCCTGTCACTCCCCGGCGAACTCGAGGGCAGGATGTGACCGAGTCCCGGTGAGGTCGGGCTCCCGGCTCTGGCAGGGTTCCTGAGGGCGGGGCTGCTCGGGGGCCGTGACCCGATGAGCCCTGGACGGTCTCAAGGTGCGTGGCCGATGGCCTCGGGCTCAGCGTCCCGTAGCTGCCTATGGGCCGGCGGAGCTGTGCGGAACCCAGCTCATCGCTGTCCTGCCGTGGGTCAAGCTGCGCTCACGGACTGCACCCAGACTCCTCGGACCAAAACAATTGCATGGAAGGCTGAGCAGGAGGGCCGGGGTAGTAGCCTTGCTGCAAGAGGCGTTCTCACCTGTGGCACTGAAGGTTTTTGCATGACATTCCTTGCTGCCGATCGTACTGGCTTTGAGTAGGGTCCGGACGTGGCCTTGGGAAGGCGGAGCTGAGGTGGAGTGTGACCAAGGCTGGTGTCCTGGCCACACGTGGTGAGCTCCCGCTGGTGTTAGCCAGATTGCAAGGTTGGACTTCACGGTAGCATTTGCCCACCTTTCCCAGAACCTCACATTTGGCTGTAAACTTCAGCTCTTTGTGAAGAGTCTTGTAAAACAAAAGCAATAACACACTTCTGGTTGATGGTCTTCTTCTAGCCTGACACAACTTTTTGTTGTGGTATACCTTGAAGTGTAAAACGTTAAGTTTAATTTGGGCTATTGCAGCTCATTGAGGCCCAGACATAATACACAAAGACGTGCAGCAAAAACTTGAACACATCTCTAGGGCAATTGTGACTGAATTTTATCATTAGTTCTCGTGTTGACTTTTTATGTCCAGTCCATTTCCTAGCTGAGCTGCTGTTTAAACCATGACTAATGCCCAGAAGTGATCTTACAGATACTCTGATAAAACTGAAGCATGGAATGGATAGGAAGAATGAACTATCACAGAAGTCTTCCTGGCAATTAGGGAGGCACTGTGGTATGAAATCAGCACTGTCTTTTCAGGCTGCTCAGTGTTTTCAGAGCAGCCTGTCTTGGATTTTTCTTTAAATGTTAAAGTTCATTGTTCTATGACAAAGGTTTGATTTCAGTTGTTTGGGGTTTTGAGTACTTTCCTTAAATTTTTGATGCAAAATATTTCATGTATAGCATTGTTTTGCATTTCTAGTTACCTATTACTCAGATTCAAAGAACAATGTTATGGTAGGATCCTGCGTTGGTAATAGTATGCAGTACTACATATATGATTTAGGAGATGAGTTGATTGATTTTTAAAAGGCTGGTGTTTGCTTTATTCTGAGGTTTGAGATACAAACTTTGGTCAGTATCTTACTGTATATTTGTTTTCAGCAGTCATTTAAACTAGCAAGGAAATCAACGCAGTCTCCTTCTGACCAAATGTACTGTCCTGTCCTTCCCCCATCTATTTGAATAAATTTAATTGTTGTATGGTTTGTCTCACAGATGAATATATCAATAATTACTGATAATCTAATTATTGCAGCATTGTAAACCTGTTGTGGTTTTGTTTGTTCGTTTGTTTTTTTTCCCCTCCCTCTGCATAGGACTTTATTTTTTTGGGGAAGGAAGTACTGCATTTAAAAAAAATGTGTTTTGTCTTTGTCTTTGAAGTAGGGACAGTGCCTGCTAGCTAATCCTCTCATTGTAGATAAATATTTTCAGTAATTTGTTTGTTGAGTGGAATAGTCTATCAATGTGAGCACTGGCAGCACAACTTGAATATTTTGGTCATTTTATTGGCTACAGTATAAAAATGGAACCAATGATTTAATGAAATTTATCTCAATGGTTAGTATCTCAAATTCAGTGAAATTTATCTCTATAGTTAGTATCTCAAATTCATATAATAAAATATTAAAAATTATCTCCTAAGTCCTGGTGCTACTTTACAGTGTATTTAAATAATAATGGCTGGATAAAAAGACATGTCATTGCTTAAGGAAGAGCCAAGAATCAGTGCTAGAAGTAGCTAAAATCACTGATGATTCTCCAGATTATTTTACAAAAGAAAACTTCTAGGAAAATGTCCCTGAGGAATCTTGTCCCTCTTGCTTGGCTTAGCCAGCAGCTTCAGCCTCTGGACCTAAGTAAAGAAAATGAATAAATTACATAGAGAGTTGGTTTTCTAAAATCTGCTTTAAAAACTGTGGAAGACTAGGTGTGTTGTGATTTAAATGCTTTTTGTTGTGATTTGTATGCTTTTTTCCAATTTTATTTTTTTAACACTGAAACAAAAAATAATATCCAAAATACCAAAACAAAACAACAACTCTCCCCTCAACTACCAGCAACTCCACAAACCCCAAACACTGCCTTTTTAAAAATGAAGTCAAGTATCAGAGCATGCTGCTAATATTCCTTGGACACTGATACTCTAAGCAAATGTAAAGAAAGCTTGTTCAAAAATAGCTCCATGGGAAAGTAGCTACCTTGGATTTATGATATAAGGACTTGCCTTGGGTTTTTTTTGATTATCTCTCTAAATCTTTACAAGAACTTTTGAAATCCTACACTGTGAGGGCAGCATTCCCTTTCTAACTTGTAATGTGAAACTGTTAAACGTACATTTGAGCTCCAGAGAGTGTTTACAGACTTCATGTAAACTTCCCAATGATACTCTGGGAAGGCAAGTCTTCCATTCTTTTGTCTTCTCTTTTTTTTTGCCTGACTCCTGACTATCACTGTGTGTACACCATATATAATTACATCTATTGCAATCTTCAGGATTCTTTCGAGAATTAAAGTTGTCAAATCAAGTACTCGGAAGTTAATGAATTGCAAAATGAATAGAACAGAATCTTGAATGACATAGTTTAGCATTGTTCTCTGCACCCTGGGTTTTCCTGACTGCATTCCAGTGTTGCTCTGCAGTCTCTTCTCTTTACTTGGTGATGTTTGGGTAGGGGATACTTTCCAGCTCTTTGCCCCCCACACTACAATCTGGGGAAAAGAGTAGGTCTCCCAGTTTTTTGGAAGGGGCTTCTTGGCAGCAGAGTGGGGACACTTGGCTACACTGTTGTCACAAACCTGAAACATTCACAGAAAATCAAAACCAGCCCCCCAACACAACTTAGTATAAAACAGCAGTGTTGTTCTTGCAGTAGGTAGGCAGTATGTTGGCACTTCACAGATCTATCCTTCCTTCTGTGTAGTTTAAAGGGGAATTGGGTGTTGATGGGTGGGTACTTCCTTGCTAGACCAGCAGCTGGGTACCTAGAATGCTGTCACAGCTGTTTCCATCCCAGCACTGATGCTTGACTTGTGAGAATAAAATGAAAGGCACAAAGGACTAGAGCCATGCTCTGAAATTTCCATCAGGGAACTGTCTGAGAATTATCAGGGTAAATTTGTGTCACTTTCACTTAAAATGCAATGAACATTGTATGAACAATGAACAATGTTCAATGAACAATGAACTATAACTGTGTTAGGCTTTCTCTTCCTTTTGCTTCAGAAAGTATAAATGGTTCTTAAATCATGTATTTTTATTTCAAAAATTATATAATTCACCCACATATTTCTTTGGTGTTACTTCAGGGTTCAGAGGAAGGTTTCTTAAGGGCCAGACTGTGCCCATTGGGTGCTGACCTTAGTGAGAACACAAGAGGCTCTAGAGGTTCTTCAGTGCTCAGTAGGCAGCGTGTTTGTTGATTTTGAGTTCCTTCAGCAGCAAGTTCTACACTGCTGTCTGAAGGTCCTGATGAATGTGGGATGAGGTTATGGGCTGTTTGAGCAGCTCACTGGTGGTGCAGACAGCATATATGCTCTCAAGGCCTGCAGCTGGTTCCAGAGTCAGCCAGGGGAGCAGAGTCCCTTTTGCCATGTTTCCTGCTGCATGGAAGGGTCACTTGGGAAGTGCTCCTAAGACTTGAGAAAGCATTATTGTACAGCCTTCCATAGTTTTTTAAGTAACAGGTTTGATAGCAGTGGCAGTTCTTCATTCCCTGGGATATGCTTAGCAGCTGTTACCAAGCATGGGCTAGGACAGCAAGGTAGGCAAGCTTTTCTCCCAAAGCAAATGGACAAGAACAGTGGAAAAACTGCAAGTAATAAGGTATGTCTGAGAGCTAGGCTTGGTGTGCTCACAGTGGGAAGCAGGGCAAGGGTTGAAAGATAAAAATATTGTAAAAACCAGGAAACCTCCAGCAAGATAGCAGGGAATTCTGCTAGTCAGCATTGCTCACAAAAGTTGTTAGGCAAAGGTTATTTGAATAAATAACTGAAGCTAGCTTTCCTTGATCTAGGCAAAACTTTTATTTTAAAAGCCCCAATTATTACAGTGTCTCTCTCTGTTGTAAATACCAGTTAGTTTTTTGAAGTTCCATAATGAAGCTTTAATATGTAGAATGTTTTTATGCTACTGCTTTATAGCTTGTTGTAATGATCAGATGGCTGTTCCAGATTGATGGCTGTGTCTTCCTAAGGTCATTTGACAAGCAGTCAGTGAGAAAACAAAACTTCCTATTTTGCTGTTTTTGCTTTATAAATTTCTCAAGCCTTTTCATTGTTTTAGTGGTTTTATTGTAATAAACTCTTAGCTGAGTGGAACAGCAATTATAGCATGATTGCTTAGACCTTGTGGAAGATTATAGGCCACAATTATAATGTCTGTCTTAGAGAATTGAACAATGATTTACTCATCAGGTTAGAATTTGATCTGGCAAGTAGGAAGGAAAGTCTTCTGTGTGAAACATTTTTTTCTTTTCACGTTTTGTATGCAAATCCTGTTGATGCTCAAGGAATTATGTATGGTCTTGCCTGAACAGTCAATAGTCTGCCAGATTGTAGCAGTCAAGCCCTCCAAATAACTATGTTGGGAAAAAAAATTGTGCTTTTCAAAACTTGTGCTTTTCATTTTTCTTCAACCTTTGTGTTTTAATGTTGCTTACAAATTAAACTCCCATTTTTCCCCCCATCCTTTTAATTTTTACTCTTTTTGTGAGGTATTTCATGTAAGAACTGATATTCTCACCTTTCTCATGGCTGAGACTTATGAGTAATCTGTAGTTAGCAGCTCTGGAAACAAGAAGGAACTGAAATTCATTTTATTTTAGTTACAGAAATGAATTTCGTGATGATTTTATGTTGTAGACCGAACTGGAATTTTCTTTCCTCTGCTTAGTGTCACATCTTCTAAAAAAGTGTAACTACATGCTGATATAGAAAGCTGATATCCATGAGGCAAGATTTTGCCGATCAGCTGTGACAAAAGCGCAGTGCTGCAGGATGGGCATTTGAGATGCGTTTGAAAGAGTGCAGTTTGAGCAGCAGGGCAGGACTTGCCCGGTTTTCAGTGCAGCCCCGAGGGGTGTGGCTGTGTCTGATGGGCTGGCATTTGCTTGGACCCAAGATTGCTTGGCTCTCTCCATCCTACTGGCCAGTGTACATGTGTGGTGCAGTTTGTGCTACCCAAAGACACAAGCTGCTGCTTTTCAAATTAACACTTTGAAAAATTCTACTGTCCATCCTATCCTATACCATTTTGCCAGTGTCGGTAAAATGACCCAGGGAACACAGAAGTAACTGGCACTGGGTTGGGAACACACTGCTAGTTAAAATATTGAGAAAAGCTGTAATTCCTGGTGGCTGCAGACAAGCTGGATTGAATGTGTCCTGTTTGTTCTGGCTATGCTAACCCTTTGACAGCACCGAGTTCAAATCAAAAACTGCTTTCTCTCCCTCCCTGGTTGCCTGGCAACCTCCCTCCTCTTATTAGCATATGATTTCTATTCCTTTTTTTATTTCATCAGTACAGTGTTACACACTCTGCTCCCTGCCCTGTGCTGCTGCCTTTGAGAAGAGCAGGATTTGTGCCTTTATATGAGACTTCGGCAAGTATGTGATTTGGCAAAGAAATCAAACATTTGGGATTAGGAACCTTTGGCCATAAATGCCTTATCAGAAGCTCAGAGGGTGGTGTTTGTGTGGGCATGTTTTTCAAAGTCTTTTCATTTTCATTTGCTGTCATTTTTATACTAAGGGCAGAATTCTTGCAAATCAGCACGACATAAATCTCTGGCATCTCTACATGTGCAGGGCATCAGTTTGTGAAACCTGCCAGCAGAGATTGGCTACACAGATCTTGGGGGGCATTTTGTCCTCTTGGTCTTTGTGCAGTTCCATAATGCAATATGCAATGCCGTAATTCAAAATATAAATTTTTTAAAAATCCAGGTCAAATTGTGCTTGGGGAAGAAAGCAGCCAAAGAAGTAAGTGGGAGAATTGAACTAAATTCTCCAGTTTTCTTCTCATAATAATGCTTTTTTGAAATGAGAACATTTTACCTTTCAGTTGGCCGGGTGTATTCTTTTATGAAATAACAGGTGATTCAGACTGGGTCTATAGTTTAAACTTTAAATTGTTTTTTTTCTTTACAGCTATACTAAATACCCCAATTTTTTTTGCTATTGCATAGGGCAAAGAATGTAAGATTCAAGTAGGAGTAGAAAAAACAGTAACTACAGAAATTAGAAGTGAGGAGGAAATGGCAAAGCATGTAAGTTTGAGGAGTGTATATATCAAGATATGTAAAGGAGTTCTCTTAATATCATCCAAATCATAAATCACAAATGAAATAGTCTACTTTTTCAATATCCTTGTTCTGAAGGAGGGTCGCATCTCTCAGGAAGTATTTAAGGGGGTTGCTAGGGCATGTAGGGAAAAAATTAGGGAGGCCAAAGCTCAGTTCGAACTTAATTTGACAACTTTTGTAAAGGATAATAAAAAATATTTTTACAAATATGTTAATATTTGTAAAAATAAAAGGAAGGGTAAGGCCAACCTTTGTTCTCTACTGGATGTGGGTGGGAACTTAGTAATTGCAGATAAGAAGGCAGTGGAAGTGCTTAACACCTTCTTTGCCTCAGCCTTTAGTGGAAAGACGGCTTGTCCTCAGGACAGCTGTCCTCATGGGCTGGTAAATGGTGTCAGGAAGCAGAATGGTCCCCCTGTTATCCTGGAGGAGGCAGTCAGAGAACTGCTGAGCCACTTGGATGTTCATAAATCTATGGGACCAGATGGGATCCATCCCAGGGTGATGAGTGAGCTGGCAGATGAGCTTGCAAAGCCACTCTCCATCATTTACCAGCAGTCCTGGCTCCCTGGGGAGGTTCCAGATGATTGGAAGCTGGTCAGTTTGACACCCATTCACAAAAAGGGTGGGAAGCAGGATCCTGGTAATTCAAGGCCAGTAAGGTAATGGAACAGTTTATATTGAATGTCATTACACAGCGCTTACAAGATGGCCAGGGTATCAGACCCAGCATAGGTTCAGGAGAGGTAGGTTGTGGTTGACCAACCTGATCTCCTTTTATGGCCAGGTGACCTCCCTGGTGGTGCAGGAAAGGCTGTGAATGTTGTTTGTTTGGACTTCAGCAAGGCCTTTGACACTGTCTCCCACAGCACACTCCTGGAGAAGCTTGCAGCCCATGGCTTGGACAGGAGCACTCTTTGCTGGATTCAGAACTGGCTGGATGGCCAGGCCCAGAGGGTGGTGGTGAACAGTGCTGCATCCAGCTGGGGCCAGTCACCAGTGGTGTTCCTCAGGGGTCTGTGGTGGGGCCAGGTCTGTTCAATATCTTTATTGATTACATGGATGAGAGGGTTGAGTCCTTCATTAGTAAGTGTGTGGATGACACTAAGCTGGCAGCATGTGTTGAGCATGTGGGAAATATAGGTTGGATATTAGGAAAAAGTTTTTTATGAAAGCATGGTCTGCCCAGGGAGGTGGTGGAGTCACCATCCCTGGATGTGTTTAAAAAAAAGATTGGATGTGGTACTCAATGCCATGGTTTAGTTGAGGTGTTAGGGCATGGGACTCAATGATCTTGAAGATCTCTTCCAGCCTAGTGATTCTGTGATTCTTATGCTATGGTCTGAGTTTAACAATTTCACTTATTTCCTCTGTCAAAATACTTAGACCTTCCTGTGAAACATCTGGATTCTTACTGTAGTCATAGATGCCTTCTTAAACCAGTGCAGAATTGTAAGTGGTTTTAGGTCTCACAGAGACATTTGAATTAAGAGTAAGTCCACCTATAAGAGTATTTTGTTTTTAATAATGCTTCCAGTATTTAAAGATATCATTTCAGAAAGCTTTCGTAGTTTGATAAATATTAATGTATGTGATGTTGGTATTTAATTTGTAGATTTAAAGTGATAAACACAATGAAGTCCTTGAAATGCCAAACCTTTCATCTCTGCTCAAGCCAAGGTTCAATTTTATTTTCAGTATGACATTTGCTGCCTGAAGTGTTACAAGTGACTTGACCTTAAAATTACGTTTATTTTAGTTCATTGAAATGGTTGGCCTTTCCAGTTCAACTTGACACCAACAGTGCAAATGGGAGAAGGCAGACATGCTTTCGTGTGACTCTATTTGAAAGCAAATTAAAAAGGTATCTAGGTGATGAATCTAAATATTTCCATTTAGATGGGATGCTAGTCATCAGTTAAAGGCAATCATGGTGCATTCTGACATTTTAATTTCAGGTTCAAAAACAATTATATATGTAATTAAGAAGCAAAGTGTCCAGGCAGCCAACCTGTCTCATTTATGCATCTTGTTGGTGTGTGTAGTTTTTTTTTTATAGAGGTACCTGTGCACACCACTTTGAGACTGTAGAAGGTGGAAAAATTGAAGGCTGGATTTTAGTTAATGTGCTCATCTTAAGGGCAGTCTTCTTTCAAGTATTAGTCACACATTCAATGTCATTAGGTTTGTATTTATCATGGAGGTTGGACTCCGTGCCATTTGCAAAGAGGTTGTTGTGATACCTAGTTTATTTATTGGTATATAGCTGCATGTTTGCCTCGGGTTTTGGTGTGATTTTGTTAACTGTGCTCTGAGAGGCCTTATTTAAATTGGAACGTCCATTAGAATGAACTTTCCTGGCTGGGCTTTTCTCAGTCAACAAAACATTTGGCCAATATGGAGAGAATGAAGCAGGCTGCTGTGCAGGAGATGCATGTCTCCTGAGGCAGGGATGTTTTGTGGTGCTGTGCACTCTGTGCAGGGCTGTCTGTCCAGCCTTGAGAGAGGTCCTTGTGCTGCCCAATTACATCTTTGTCAGTCAATTAAGGAATGAGAATATTGTGCTCTGAAGGGAGCCCTTTGCACTCTCGCGATGAAAGGACAGAAGGTAGGACGAGCTTCTGAGCGAGGAAAAAAGTGCTTATAAATATGTGAAGGGATCTACAGGGAAGGAGAAATGAAATATACTCTGAAAGCTGGCTGTTGCTGAGCTTAATAATCACAGCATTTTCCTGTCCAGCCGTTGCACTGTTAGCATCTGTACTAGCATCTTGCTCATTATAAAATGCTTGGGTTTTCACTGATTGTGAAGCGCATTCTATGAAACCCAGCTCTATTCTGCTCTTAACAATACGCTGACTACCCTTCCATCCAGGCATGTCTAGCATCCATGCAATACTCCAGAATTCATTTGTGAAAGTAGGTGGAAGTGTTAGAGTAAGTTATTAAAAATGTAGACCCATAATGAGAGCAAAGAAGATTGGAAGTATAAAGGGAGGTTTTACACCTGGAAGTTATTATAGTTATTTAGATTGAGCGAGAATAATAACCAATTGTTTTCCAAGATGTATGACACATTTATGAAAAAACCTTGAAGGATAAATGGATCTTTTTAGTATGCTACTTCCACAAAGGACTCTATGAATAAAATAATAGTGAGAGAACTCTCAGTGGATGCTGAATACTGCTAATTGATGAAATTATTACTTATTACACTGCAACTGAACTCTGCTTAGAAACACTATTTTCAGTATGATTTTTTGAAAATGACAGCTGAAATGTAAGAGGCTTTGTATTGAAAGTGAATAGTGATAATTTCTTGATATCTTTAAAATGAAAGATATTTCAATGACAGTTAAAACTGAAAAAAGTGTTTTTTCTTAAGTGCACAAATCATGGACTATGACTATGAAAATAAAATGAACTTTCTGAAATCAATAAAGTAGACTTAATGTGGATTTATGAGGCATTTAAAAAATAACTTGAAGTATTCTATTTATAATAAAGCAGTCAATTATTTGTGTCAGCAGTTTTCATATTATGTCACATTTTAAGGTTAAAAATTGGGTTTGTGAGATAGAGTGTAGCAATCATATTAAGGAAAACTCTTAATTCTAAATTAAATCAGTATTGAAGAATACTGCTGATTTACTGCTCAGGGCAAAAATGGGAATGGGTACCAGATTTTCTTTGGTTTTCTATTGAGGAAATTAGAGCTTGCTGTCCTTCTTGGTGTGTCTAGTCAGGTCTGTATACTAACTCTTATGGATTGTTATCAGTAATTGGTGTGAGCATCTGCGCTCAGAGGATCACGTGTAGTGTAACATTTTGGAATATGATACGGGTGAATACAAGATCTAATTTTAGCCTTAACAAATCTGTTCATCAGTGCTAAGATGAACCTCTCTGTTAATTTCAACAGACTGCAGCATCAGAGGGACAAAGTAGGCTTGTGCAAATTTGTGCACACGCTTGCGTGTGGATGTGTGTGTGTACGCTGCAGGAACGCAGGATGGGAGATTGAAAGTGGTTCCCAGACTTACTCTGTTTCTGTTTTAAAGTTGTGTTTGTTATTGCCCTTTTTTCAGTTCCAATTGAAAATGCAAAATTTGAAAGATTTTAGTAAGTACAAACATAGCTTTTCAAAACAGATGGAAGTGAGAAAGTGACAAAAGAGTTGGGAGGAAAAAAAGCAAAGAAGATAACCACAACAGAAGCTGTTCTAGAATGCTGGTGATGAAATGAAGAAATAAAATGAATACAGAACAGAGAAAAATGAAATCTCTTCTCAAAGTATCTATAGTCTGAGTAAAGTGTCACTAGTCAGCAGTAACCAATACTAAGATGAAGAGCCAGTACTATTTTGTTAGGATAGAGTATAAGAAAGAGGTTCTGAAATACTGTAGAATAGGAACTGGTTCTTCAGTAAAGCAGAATAGCTTGCATGTTGCTAAATCATGGCACTAGGTGAGGAGAGAAGATGAAATTATTTAGGAACCCCAAGAAGTATTTAGTACAAAAGTAAAGTTAGATCATTTTTAACTCCTAGTATTATGTTCTTTATGCATTTAATCAATGAGCTCTTAGTGAAAAATACATAACAAATCTTGAGAGTTGGTCTGAAACTCTTTTAGTGCTGGAACAGGATTCTTGTAATGTTCTCTGATTTGTAATCTTAGCTGAACCGCAAATCAGTTCAACTTCTCATCCAGATTTTCCATCCATCCTGTGCAGGACAAATCAGGAACATGGGGATGGAGACCTTCTTGTTCCAGGGGTGACTCCAGTAATTATTAGACTATTTTAAAAAAGTGTCTGTTCTTGTAATTATTTGTGACACTTCCCCAATTCTTTCTGTATTTCAAATGGAAGCTGGAAGCTCATGTATTTGAGTACAGGTAAATGTTTAAACTTAGGTAGAGTTTCAGGCTGACAGCCATCATCCCAGAGGTTGGTGTGTAAGTCCAGGAGGGTAAGAGAGCAAGTTGTGGTTGTGTACCTCCTGTCTCTTTGGTGTTTTGTCAGACTCATCTACGGAGTCCTGCTTGGCATACTGGCAGCTGTGAATCCCCTCCTCAGTTGCTGTAAGAAGAAGCTTAATTGGGTGTGCAACTTCCACTCCTGCAGTTAGTTACCTGCCCTTACTTAAAAAGCTTCCATGTCTGTGAATGTAGGCCCTGACTCTGGAAAAGGGAGCAAACAAAAGCTAAAAGAAGAGCTGACCTGAAGTCAAGTGGGAAGAGCTCAACATGACTTGGCAACATGGCTCGACTATATCCTGAGCTGCATCAAAAGAAGTGTGGCCAGCAGGTCAAAGGAGGTGATTCTTCCACTCTACTCTGCCATTATAAGACTTCCACCTAGAGTACTGCACCCAGCCCTGAAGTCCCCAACATAAAGAAGATGTGGACTTTTTAGAGTGAGTCCAGAGGAGTGCCAGAAAAATGGTCAGAGGGCTGGAATACCTTTCCTCTGAAGACAGACTGAGAGAGTTGGGGTTTCCAGAAGAGAAGGCTCAGGAGAGACCTTAGAGCAGCCTTCTGGTACATAAAGAGGGTGTACAAGAAAGCTGAGAAGGAGTGTGGTTGTTTTTTTTTTTTTTTTTTTTTTGTTGTTGTTGTTTTTTTTTTTTTTAACATGGACTTGTTGTGGTATGCCAAGGTGGATTGGCTTTAAACTGAAAGAGTGGGCTTAGATGAGATGTTAGGAAGAAATTCTATACTGTGAGGGTGTTAGGATCCAGTTTAAACCCAGAAAAGCAAAGAAAGCTAAGTCTCTGTGTATAAACCAGAAAGAACTTAGAATGTTCAAAATACACCCAAAAATGAGATTAAAACCAAATGAGGTTAGATGTTGGTGCCACAAAATTGATTTATTTTATTTAATAGTAGAAGAGCCAAAGAGAAAACAAAGAAAGAAAAGTAGTGTGCGTGGGGGTTGGTGAGACAGGGAGAGAGTCTCAGGTGTTAGGTGGAAGCACATCACCCATCTGAGGGTCCCAGTGATGTCTTGTTGCTCCTCTCCATCTGGTCTTCTTAATGATGAGTGTGCCCTGCCTCATGCCACATGCTGAAGGGTACGGAGTTCCCTGGATTAATACATGCTGTGGGCCAGGTGGGAATGCCCACGTGCCTCCCTTGCAGGGGGCCAGTTTGACACTGTCCCTTGCAACAGGGAGGGTCTGTTGCATCATGCTGCAGTGCTCTGGTGCAGGGTCGGGGGACCCCTCTGGGGGGCCTTTGATGGCCTTGATATCACCCCCTTTGCTGTGGTTAAGCTTTTCCTGGGGTGAAGGGCCCCTTAGCTGGGCTCCTCTGCCCAGGGGAGGATGGGTGGCCACTGCCTCTGACCAGAGGCTTTCCAACACACAGCCAAAGCCTCCCTCCCCCCACCCTTTGGTGCCAGGGTCTGTGCCAGCCTGGCTGCTGATAGCCCTGGGGCTGTCGTCTCAACCCTGAAGGCATCAGGCTTGTACTTTGTGAATGTTCCCATCCCTGACTTGTTAATTCATCTTCATCTCTGAAGGTCCAGGGCCTCTCAGAGGCCCATTCAGGGTGTGGTGGTCATCTCTTTTGCTTTTGTAACATGGTTATGCTGTAATAGGCAAAAGTCTTTCATGAAAATGTTTAAGTCATAAACTATAGTATTTCAGTCTCTGTGGTGAGGTGCTGAACAGGTTGCCCAGAGAAGTTGTGGGTGCCTCATCTCTGGCAGTGTTCGAGGCCAGGTTGAATGGGTTTGAGCAACCTGGTGGAGTTGAAGGTGCCCCTGCCCATCGCAGGGGGCCAGGAACTGGATGAGCTTCAACTCAAACCATTCGATGATTCCATGAGGTAAAGATTAAATCTACATTTCTGAAGCTGTCAGGCACAGAAGTGCAGGAAGATGGTAGTTACAGAAGAGTAACCTGGGTACCTTTCCTTTATTTAGTTTCTAAAAAATGTTACTTGTGTTGCAGCTTTTCCTGTTCCTCTGCGGCTCATAACAAACAGCAAACAAAGGGACGCTGCTCTGAGACAAATGGTTTTTAATACTTCCATCCTCATTGAATGATAGCATTGTGGTCTTGTATCTTCTGTTCTAGGAAAGAGAACTTGGACCTGCCAGCAAGATGGGAATTTTATTTTTTCAAAAGTCCAATACTTAGATTTTGATGCAGCTTGAAATCCACAGCCTTAGAATTATTACAGTATGTTTATAGAAGAAATATTTTGCTGTAATTTTAGAAAATCTTACAAATGATAAAAATAGTTCTTCCCTATTCAGGGGTCTCACAGAAGAGGTGTAATTTGCTTAATAAATAAAAGAATTAGAAAATACTGCTCCTAAATACAACACTCTTTTATAAGTGTTTGAAAGTAAGTTTTCTCTATAGGCATGAGACAAAGTATAATAGATCAGAATCCAGATGTTTACTGGCATGTTTCTAGATTGGGCAGCTTTATTTCATTATTTATTTCAGAGTGTCACCTCTGCTTCTGCCCCACACATTCATCAGTATTTATTGTCAATAAGATTTGAAAATCAAAATTCTAGGAGTAAAGAACTCCAAGGAATTTTCTATATTTCCTGTTACTGATATGTTCCACTCTCATCTCTAGCATGGGAGTCCCTGTATACTTATGGAGTGTCATGTTTCTTTGCTTGAAGGTGTCAGCATCACTGTGCACTTCTGCATAGGCAGACAATGACATTTTTAAATGCAATAGGAGAAATTGGGAGCAGTTTCCTCTTGCCTTCCTTCCATGGGGTGTCAAGTTTTGTTGCTTGAAAACATGGTGTGGTTTTGGTTTTTTTTTCAATTTTCAGATATTTAGTAATATTTTATAAAAGGACTTCACATATAGTTACTGCTTATAGGATACTATTAAAAATCCTTCACATTTCCATTTCATTTCTACATGCTAATTATTTTTTTCCTTTTTGTTAGGATGCTCTGGTGTATGCACAGTTAATAGAAAGTCTGTAGTCCCATTGTCAAGTTTGCATTTTACCATTGTATTAAACAGTTGCTATTGAAATTTTTGTAAGAAGTTTGCACAGTAGTTGCAAAAAGGTAGGTTTACTTGTTACTTCTTCATATTGCAACAGATTTAGAGAGTCAGTACTTGATAGATAGTTGACATGTTCTTGGAACAAATACAAATGTTCACATTTGTTTCAAGCACTGACTGTACTAGATCTTTTGGATGTATATTGTTAGTCTCATCCTTGCATTTCAAGTTCATTTATTGGACTTTGAAAATCACCTTTTAACAAAGTTTTCAGAACATTGCTTTGCTCAGCTAAAATTAGTTCTGCTGATTTTGCCAATGATTAAATTTCAGCAGTATTAACTTTGCTAATTTCTCTCCTCTGATCAAAAGTTAGAGCATTCACTTGTCATTAGCAGACGTGTCTCTAATGCAAGTTTGGGTTTTGCTTAAGCAGACACAACTGAGGGTCCAATTCAGAGGCTACAATGGCCTTTTTTGGTTCTGACAAAGTTTTTTTAAAAGGCAGCTGAGCTTGCTTTGTCTTGTGATCTGTTGTCTTGTAGAAAAATAGAAGTGAGGTGTAAATGTATGAGATGTACGTGTATGATAACAATCCTTTTTGCTGTGATCCTTTCAATAAACAACTCTGTGTGAGTGAGCACTTACCAAATAACATTTGTACTCCTCATGTACGAGAGCAGTTTGATGTGCAAGCATTTGAGACATACATCAGTTTTACACTGAAGAAGCTGAAAAGTTCTGATATACCTGTGATGCAAACCTAATATTTTTCTGAAGCTTTAAGTTTTGATTTGTAAAGGAGGAAGATGTTTTTGTTGGGAAGATAAAAAATGGTGACTTTGAGTGTAGTGGGTATGGCAGACTGGAGACCATGTGTGTGTGTACTTCTAAAGTAGCAGCAGTCATGAAGATAAGAATCAAGGCTGTGACATGAGTTGCTCTGTTTTTTTTTTTTGCACTTTGCCAGTTAGTTGGATGATTAAAGTTGATGTCCAGTTAGGGAGAAAAATTACTGAAATATTAACTGTGTGTGTAGAAGGATAGCTGTACAAAATTTTAAAACCTTGCACTTTTAAAGGCTGTAAATTACGTAATGTTTTATTCAGTCAAATGAATACATATAGTGAATTCACTGCTGAGTACATCAACAAGAGCTGTGCTCAGCTATGTCTTCTCTGAATTTTGTACATAAAGGCTAATATTTTTGGATGTGGTGTATTGTTTATAGTGCAAAAACATGATCGTGTCACACAGAGGTAGTGTCCCTGCAGGAGCCTCAGAACCGATCCTGTGTTGTGGTGAAGTTTAAGCCTGCTTTAGGCTGTGTGGTTTTGATATATATATGCTTGTGTTAAATGCATGAATAATTCACTAATACTGGTACTACTTGGATACTTCAGTAAAGCCTGGAGGGTGAGTATTTGCTTTGGTATTCCCTGTGAGGGTCAACAGTTTCTGCGGAGATTAGTTGTGTCAAGAAGATGGCATGCAGAGTTTCCAAGAGCATAATTTACCACCCAGAGCCCTTCCCATAGAGGAGAGTGGTTGGTATCTATGGCAAACAAGTAACACTTTTTGGGTTTCATTTTAATAAACCTTTTAGAATTTACAGTAATACCTAGCACAAATGCATTGCTGAGTTAGAGAAATCAAGTGCTAAATCCGACAGTTAAAGTAACAGCACGATTGTGTAAACCATGCTTAGGGTTGTGTAATTTTGCTGCTATGTTAATGTATAATGCATTAACTTTGTTATGTAACAGAAAGTGCATGAAGTATAACACACTTTTGTTAACATAGATGTATTCATGACTAAGAATTTCCTGACTTTTGTGGGAGTGATTTAGAAAACTGCTCATTTTGTTAAGATGTAGTATTTATATATTGCAGGAAAATCTGAGGACCAAGAAATTCTGTAGTGGTGAAATTGAAAATCCCAATATCTAAGTACCCAGTAGTGGATCCAGGACTACACCTCTAGGATACTGGTATGCTGTGAGGGTGTCACAGGGTAAATTGTCATGCTGTAAGTTTTAGAGACTATACAAGGGGTGCAAGAAACCAGAAAAGTGTTTGTTCTGCTATCAGCAGTTTGTCTTACAGGGAAGTGTAAAGATGAAGATATAGCACTTAAATGCTATGTTAAAGGTACATGGCAGTGCACAGGTAGCATATGCTTATCATCTAGGTCATCCATCAGCCTTAGTTCTTGATCCATTTTGAAACTATGATCTTGTGTGGCTCAAAAAAGAAATTTGTCTAGTGATTAAAAGTTGAATCTTTTTCCAGCTGGATTTGAACTCTCTGTACCAATATGCACAGCAGGATACAGGGTCAGGTCTCAGTCCATTGAGCAGATTGGCTTCTCCATCCCTGTCTCACAGGAGGCTGCAGTGCTGCTGCTCTTCTGGCACTGGTTCAGAGGCTGGTCGTCTCCTCAAAGTAGTGGTGCCCCATCTTCCAGCTCACTGGATCTTGAGGATGGGTTTGCAGCTATCACAGTTGTATAAAGGACCAGTTCTTAGGCATGGACAGAGGGTCACTTGCAGAATTTATTGTTACTGAAAGAGATCAGAGGGTTACACCTTGTCACACCCTGATATATTGGAATAAAATATGTTCACAGTCAGCTTGTGTCTTTGCTCACGTGTGCATCTGTTTATCTCAGTAACAGAAAACATACCTGTTAATTTACAAAAATAATTTCTTGGGGTTTCCCTTGGTTTTTACTAAGGCTGACCATGTTCTTCCCCTGACATTTGTACTCATTTCACATTTCATCAAGCTTTCTCTGGCTTTTGTTGCTTCGCAGTTAAGCTAGGCCTGAACTACTGTGAAAGCATGGTCTTCACCTTTTTGAAATTTTTGCATGAATTCATGAATTCCTAAGATATGTTATCAGCCAAGTTACATAAATTGTTTGAAAAGTTTCTCATCAGTTCTGATCTTCAGTAAGGAAATCGCAAGTATTGATTTGTGGGATATTCTGTCATAAATAAGCATATGGGAGAGATTCACAACATTGTCCTGTATTCTTTCAGTAATGGAAAATAGCACAGCTAACTTTGGGAAGACATGACACCATAGATACTTACTTTTGGAAATCTTACGTTTATCTTTAGTGTAACAAACTCTCCTATGACTAGAACTCGCTCTTTCTGATTTGGCAGTGAAACTTCCATGTGTAATGGGGACTTTACATGGTGTGTAAAGTCCTGCATCTGACTGTCAGGAAAGCTTCATGCAGCTTTCCAAGAAGTAGAGTAGAGGTGAGAAGTAAAATGTGAATTAGGCAATTCAAATTAGATATTAATAGGAGTTCATGCCTTGGTCATCTTCTTCTACACTGATGTTATTTTTCAACAAAGTTTCTCATTGTGGTTCATCTAATCTCATGAAAACAAATACATTTGAGTTCTTCAGCATTTGATTGAAGAGCAATTATACAATTAGTTTCATATTCAGACATACTAGAAAATATTAGTGGAAAAGCCCCAGGTATTTGTTTCTGTCAGTGAAGTAACACTTGCATAGCTTTGAAATTAATTGTTTAGTATGCTCATTACTCTTAGAAAAAATAAATATGTTCTCATTATGTTCACTTGGTGAGCATATGTATCTTGCAATACATTTAATGTTACTTGCTGTGAGGGAGATTACAACTCTTTTTAAGGAAATTGGGTAGATTAATGGAATGGGGTGGGTTAAATTGCTCTCCACATGCATTCCCTAGCATGCCTGGCCTACTCCCGAATTTTAATTGATGTGTATAAAAGTGTTCAGCTGAGGGGGCTCTGTGAGGCAACAGGATTAAATCAGGATACAGCCTGTGTATTGCAGGGGCTGGGCTAGGGAAGTGAGCTGTATGCTGAAGCAAGGAGAGTGACACATGGGACCTTGTTTTATGCCAAATCACAGTCTGCATGTGAACTGTTGCATTTTCCACATCTTCAGTGTGACAGTATACCTATTGATCTGAGGTGAACTTCAGGAGGTGTTTTGGGGCTGTTCACAGGAAACTTTCCCAACAAGCTGTGGACAGGAAGTCCTTGAAACAAGCAAATATTTACCTAGTCTTTTTAAGAATTTTACGGAGTTTTAATATCGTGACAGAGCCTGAAGATAGATTTTTTTGATCCTTATTCTGCCTTTGAATGAGCAGTAACAAATAGGAGGATTACTAAGCACTAAATACTTTTGGTGCAACTCATTGCTTTCAGTAGGAGGCTCTTCAGAAGAAGAGTGATCTTTAACTATTGAATTTTTCCAAATTTATTGTTTTGAGTGAGAGATAGAGTCCGCATAAGCAGGGCACTTTGCTAAGGTTGTTACTTTGGGGGAGAAAAATACAAAGCCAAAGACTCCACTCCACAGTGCTTTAAAGAAAAGCTTTCAAAATTTTAATTAATGTCACATAATTTACAAAGACACTGCTAGACTCGCAGGACTTTTTAATGACTGTCGTAAAGTTGCTGCAGTCTCACGTCCCACCTGTGTTCTAAATGCTACTTTTTTTTCCTAAAAAAAATCCCTCTCTGCGTGCCCTCCAGTCCTCACTGGCTTTGGAGCATTCCCAATGAGCAAAGTTCTTCCATAACTTTATATTTTATTCTGCAGAATATGTGCTTAATTAAGATTCACATTTAATTAAAATAGCTTCTTCTGATTTCAGGAGAAGAGTAGCTTTATGAGATGAGAATAAAAAGTGCTTTTAATTTCATTAAAAGCAAAATGCAATGTCTTCAGAAATTTATGTTGCATCACTACAGAGCATGTGCCAAGCCTGTCTTGATTTACCTGACAGTGCTGTATCAGAGACAGGACTCCCAGCTGGAGAGTGTATCCTGTCCTGGATGACTGCTTTGAAATCACTTACTTGGAGTAATATTAATTCAAATTCCTGATAAATTACTCACTGTGATATGACACACTGTTTTTAAACTTCTACAGCCTTTTCATTAATAGATTATAGTGAAAATTAGAGCTAGTATTTTTTGTGTAGACTTCTTAATCATGCCATTTAAAGTAGAAGCTAAGCAATAAACATCTAATGAATGGCTTATGGTAAGTTTAATCTCAGAAGCTATGTTGCTATTGGTACAGATCAACATAACCATCTATCAATAAATTCTCAAAATTTAAAAACTGTAGCTATGACTTATGCATGCTAGTCATTCTCAATGTGCATTACATATGAGTAGTTTATTGCATTTTAGGATACTTGCAACCTAAATTGGTATCTATTAGACATAACAAATACGTTCCTTTCTAGTAGGGAATGTATTCTGAAATCTAACCATTCTTCTATATTTTGTAGCTTTTAATAATTGTTGTCTTTTAAAAGACCTGAAAGAAATAATTGTCATGGGTAATTATTAAAGGAATTCCTTAAGGTAATGATATTTGAGCAAGTCATCTGCAAAATATATTTGAGTTGCATTCCACAGAGTCCTTGGCTTGGGGTCCTTGGCTTTTTTCCCAAAGTGAAGTCTTCAAATTATTCTGTGGAAATAGTGAAGGAGAGTATAAAACTTTGGTGGTGCCCATAATCATTGGTGCTGTGCAGAGTTGCAGCTTTAACTCAACTGTGTGTGCTGTGCTTCTGCACCAGGAGTGACAAACTTCACATGGGCTCAGTTCACTTCTGTGTCCTTACTCATAGCCCCATCTCTTTCTTCATCAACAGAGTACCACAATGGATTTCTACTGAAGCACAGTATCCTTATATTCTGATTTGCAGCCATTAATGATAATGGATTTATATCTACTATTAATGAAATAAATGGAGCCAGTAGTGTAAAACTGTAAAGATAAAATTCATGGGTTCTGAATTACTGTACAAATAGCATATTAATGTGAAATCCAAAGTTCATAGTGCTTTGAAAAGGGATGCGTTATGCACCTGCATCCTCGATTGGGGAGCTTGAGTCTTGGTCTTTCAACATCTGGAGAGATCAAACAACAGCTCATCTGTCAAGAATGAGAACTTATGAGGCAGAATAAGCATGAGATTCAGACAAGCAAGATTGCAGGTGCCCAGATAATTCTCCTCACCAATGAACTCTTCCCCTGCTTGGATGACCAGTGTGTTTGAGAGACTGGAGGTGTCAGGTTTCCTTTCTTGCATATCCAAGTGGTTTGTTTTTGTTTAGTTGTGTATATTCATTGTTATTTGCAATACATATTCTAGAACTTTCTTTTCAGTAATTTTCACTTACTGACTGACCCATCTGAATTTAGTTGTTAAATTTACTAAATGTCTGACTAGCCATAAGCTGTGAAAAGCCAACCAGGGAACTGAAATGAATAGGAAGAAAACACCCTCACTAATTTCCCTTCTGACTGTTCAACTGACCCAAGAGCATTTACATTATTTTACCATTTAAGCAGTTAACTTCTGAGTTCTTAAGCACCAGGGACCTCTAGCTAGAGCAGCCACTTTGTTCAGCAATCCAAGATTTAAGCAGGTAGTATATTATTTATGGAGTGGAAATATAAGCAATTTTTATATTGTATATGTGATTTAGTATTTTCTGTGCCAGTTTTATTTCAGATTTAATTCTGGGACATGCTGTGCTACGTAGTCCTTTTGGATTTCTGCAACTGTTGCACTTGGAGCCATGCTCCTGCTGCAGAATTCCAACAGGAGCAAACATATGGGGATTCTTCCGTCCTTGGCTTGCCCCACCATTTGTTCCATGTTTTAAACCAACTGGTGCTGTACCCAGTAGAGTACATCTGTTACAGTTTATTGCTAGAAATTTGCAATTCATTTCAGTTTGCTGAAATAATATTCATGGCCAAGCATTAAGCAATTACAAAAGAGAGTAGGCAAAATTTTGCTGAAGTTTTTGTGCAGAACCTACTGCCCGGCTTGGGTAATTTGGGCACTCAACAGTCAGATAATGCTCTGACAGTTGAGTTTGATCATCCTGAGAAAATCAAGTATCCACTGAGATATCTCTTATGTGACTGTCCCTGCTCTGTTTTAATTAAGGGCAAAAAAAATTGCCATGAATAACCACTGAATGCATTTGGTTGCCACATCTTGCCTGAGGTACTCATCTGAGGAACACCCTGAACTGGAGCAGAGTCTTTGCTACTGGAATTACAGGGGCACATCCAGTAACAACCTGTAACTCTTTCTGAAAATCAGCAGCATGTAGGCTGCTAAATAGTTTATATGTTTTTTTAATGTTGTCCCTCACTTTTTGTCTCTGTGCTTCAGGTAAGCTGGGAGTTACTTTGTTGGGTTATGTTGTTTGCAGAGGTGAGATTTGTGGTTTGAGGGAAAATTGGATTACCAATCAGAGTAAGGCATTAAGTAGTTAAATAGAAAGTGACTCCTTCATATTTAAAATAAGAAGTCCCCATAATCAGCGCAATAAAATCTTAATACAAGAGGTGTTTCATCATTATCACCCTCTGAAGCAGATTTTTAAAATTAGGAAGAATCACAATATAATATTCATAACCCCATCACACTCATCATGTTTCTGTAAGTCAGTCTCGCACATCTTTGACATATAGTATCAGAACAAACACACTCTGCTCGCTACAGTGGAGATGTGTAGCTCTAAAGCCAAGGCTTTTTTCTAGGTAAACTTGCAAACTAATTCCAGAAGTTACAAGCAACAATGTGCCTGTTTTTGTTCTCCATCACAGACCTGAGTCTGGCTCTGTCTCTTGGATGCGCTTTGCACTCATCCCTTGAAATAAACAAGGTTGCTTTTGGTATAGAAATGTGTTACTTGCCTGATTTAAAAAGAGTTTTGGTTCCAAAAATTGGATTTAATTTGTTGAGTTACATTAGGGTAGTGCAAGACATTGCAAACTTCGTTCTGCCTGTGTTGTCAGACCACCACTATGACTTAAAAGTATGGCTACATTCCTGAGATTTATTTGTGTCCTTGCAAATAAAAGCATTTTAAGATAAATGAGTTAACTCATCAGCTCACTAGGCTTAGAAGGAGATTCTTTTGATGGGGAAATTGGAGCTTATACTGAAATGATGAAGCATTCAGAAATAACCCAGATCTTTTAAAATATTTTTGCTTGTTTTGCTTTACAAGTGTTTCTTGGAATGATACAATGAACCAGAATTGTGTTTCTATATGCTGTACATAAAAAAATATCTAGGAATGGAAACTGTTATTAAAGCTACTAAATATAATTCTGTTTTCTAGTAATCCTAGAAATGTCTTTAAATATTCATCATCTAAGTGGCGAGGACAATACAATCTAAACAAATTAGTATGGAGTTGGACTATAATGGGGAATAATTGCATTTGGTTTTACAGAGCACTGTAAATAAGTGTGTAAAGTGTGATCTAAGAGGCTTTGAAGGTGTGATCTAAGAGGCTTCAAATTATGGAAATTTGAATCTATATTTTAATGTCTTTTGTTTTTTTTCCACAGAACATTCTGGCTTTAAATCCCCGAAAACAAACACATGCAACTCTTCACTCAACTGCAGCAAAGAAACTAGTCAAGAAGCAATGGAAAAGGAATTCTGACAAAAACTGTTCAGTAAGTGCATGTTTATCATTGCATCTGGAGCATGTTTATCATTGCATCTGGAACAATCATTGAGGCTGAAATCACAGCTGTGGGAAAAATAAATTAGTGTTATTCAGTAGCCACATTTGGCTTCTACTTTGTTCCTGTAGATACAGAGTTACTTTGTGATGAGCTCTTTACTTTTCAGAAACTATTGCAGTCCATACTTTTTTCATTTTTGGTGATTTTAGTAAGTGTTTGATACAACTTTTTTGCCTTTGTTACGAAACCTGATCCCTCTCAAGTATCATGTCCTGAGCTCCTTGGTTTCCCCAGGTAGCCTCTTCTGCCACTTCCTCCTTCTCTTTCTGTTTTCCAAGAGTCACACTGGGCTGAGCAGCACTTCACTATCCTTTCTGAGACTTCTAAAGCTAATTTCATTTTGCTACAGAAGTAAGGGAGCCTGTCAGATGTGCCTATTTTATAGAAATACATACATCTTAGATTAAAACATGACTCTGGAATTTAAATTTTGTGCATTGTATTTTTCAGGAAATAGTTGATTTTGAAATAAATATTTTTCTTGCTGTAAACTGTGTATACTCTTCTGTATTCCTGCCATTATATATCATCATTTTCTCTCTAGGTATTTGAATTCCTAGTCTCAGTGTGATATTTGACTAATCCTATCAGAATTTTATGTCTCTTTGATCCTTCATCTGATTAGAAGTTTTGTACTGTTTTTTCTGTCTTCCTACAGGTTGTCTTATATAATCCTCTAAATTCAGACACCTTTTAGGTAGAGTACTAATTTCCTTATGGGTATAATGATAGTGGTGTCTTTTCATAGTGTTGCCAAAACACCTCCCACTAAAAAGGAAAATTCAGGTAGGAAGTTGATTATGTTTGTAATTAAAAATATGTCATCCAAAATCCAACAAAACACACAAACCCAATGAAAAATACCTAAAAGTTCCTCAGTTTCTTAAAATCATGAAATCCAGTATGAACAACAAATATTTGCTGGATAGGATAGCCTTAGCATTTCAGCAATGCTCTTAGTACAGTTTCCTGTTTTATAGTATTGATTATAAGAATCTCATTTTTGCTATAGCTATTATTCCTATTTTCTTGTATTTATTGGCTTAGATGATGTTATGTGAACTAGAAACTTATGTACACATAAACCTTCTGTTTGTGATCTTGGAGGATTATTTTGAGATGTCTGATCGAGATATTGCCCACAACTGTCTGTTCCTGCTGCAGAGAGTGTTGGGCTGCTTAGCAAGTGGCTCCTGGGCAGCTGCAGTTTACACTGTCATGTTTTCAGGTGACCTGAAATCAATACTGGGCTGTAAACTCCTCTGCTTTCAGAAGCTGTTTGTTAGGAGGCTCAGGTATCCATGCAGCAGGGCAGCTGGGTATCTGTGTAGTAACCTAATTAGCTGTTCCCATGTAAATAATTCTGGTTAGTTAAACTGTAACAGTCACAGAAATATTTTACTAATAGGTGTGTTAACACACATTTCCTTAAGCATTTTGGCTTTTAAGTCACTCTTTGTTATCCCTGAGCTGTTCTTCATGTCAGCCTTGCTTGGATTTTTTATTTAGTTTACCCATAAAGTGTTTGATATTTGCTGTTGATTTTGAAAGTGCATGGTTTTCTAGAAATTGTCTCTCTTCTTGTGTTCCTGCTGTTAGCTGTATGTGTGTACCTCACAGTGTCTCAAATATTTCTGGATTCCCAAGGTCTGAGCTTCTTGGGTTGTGCAAACACCATGGATTTGGATTCGTTGCCAGCTTGTGTGCCTTGTCTGGATTTTCAGTTGAGAGAAATTCTGAACATTGTCAAATATTTGCAGGATGATATTTTGGCATAGGCTTGGAGTCTAATAAACAACTTGATTTTACAGTTCTGCAGTACTGCTTAGAGATCTGTGCAGTTATTAGCACCCTGTCCTGACAGGAATCTGCTCATGGGGTACAGTTTACAGGATTAAAAGTCAGAAAGAAGCAAATGTGTATATGGGCAGATATAACTACTTTCATAGCAGATAATTTTAATACTGCATTATTATATATTATTTGGTTTGCAAGCTGTTGTAAGAAGTGTCAAGTGCTAGAAGGAACTGTAAAGGGATAGTCCTTATTTCTAGATGGGTAATGATCCTAGTTTTTAAAACTGGCAAACTTTTCTTCACTCAGAGATATGTAGCTTACTCTTACTGTGTAAGATTTACCACATAGCTTACTATTAGCTTACTATAGCAGAAAAAGCCCTGAAAAATGAAAAAAAAAAAAAAAAAATTGTCTGGTCTCCCATTACGTAAAAGACATCAGTAAAAAAATAAGAAACCTTTTACATTCTCCAGATCATTGTTGATGAATGTTTTTAATAAAAAAAATAAAATAAAATGGTTGAATCCTTTCATTGCCTCCCTAAATTAGGAAAGCTAATGTAGGAAAGGATTCACTGAACACAGTTTTCTGTTTTTATCTAAAGAGCCACTGGCGATAATGTTTAGGCCTGCTAATGAATAGATCAAGCTCCATTTGAAGGCCCTATGAACTTTATTTGTTTCCATTTCCTTAAAATCTAAATTTGGCTTTTAGCTTTGGATTCTTTTAAAGCTGTTCTGATGCTGCCTTTGCAGAACTACTGTTGAAAGGAAGGTGGGAGTATGAAAATACAAAACTAATTAAATTAACAGCCCTCAAAACTCTGAACAAAAGCTACATCTGCTGAGGCATGCACACAGTGACTTTGTAATGTCTAATAGTCTTCCAGATGGCAGACTTACATATTTCTTCAGAATAATTACTCAAGTAAAATTTTAACTCCTAACCTGCTCTGAGACACTTTGGGTTGCCCATTTAATGAGTTTTGAAGTGGAAACAGAATGTCAATATCTTTCCTCAGCATTGGAAAAGTATCCTCCTAAAGGAAGGTTCAATTATGCCTTCAATGAGTGCTATTGTTTATTTACTATGTTAGCAACCGAGTGTTGCTGTACGAATTATTTATACTTTTAGGTGCAAGATTAGTCAGCTTTCCTTCAGAAATTTTAACTCAGATATATGTATCAGAGTAGGAAAACTCTTTATTCCTGTGTCACCCTCAGTAACAGTGTTAGACCTGAGCATTAACACTCCTTTTTCTTATGAGTCATGCTGAAAAGGGGTATAAACACATGCCTCTAGTTATCTGGGGAAACAAAGATTTCTGTTGTCCAGAAAAAAAAAAAGTAAAAGAGTTTTGAAATAGCTGTTCTAATAGTAAGCATTTAAAAAGGGTGCAAAATTTAGGTCACATTTTAGATCATCAATTTACAGATAGAACAAAAGCAAAGGGATCAACTGTGAAACTGGGAGGATTTGCTTTGATTTCAGGTCTTTCCTAAGTAGTTCAGGGTTGTTTAGACTTCAGATAAATATTTTTGTTTGTGGTTTCTAACTCTTTATAATTCCATTTCTGTGTGTATTTTGTGCTTACCAACATTTAGGTCACCAACTAGGGGGCACACATTATGTGCATTTACATTGCACCCAGCACACTGATTTCCTTGCTTTATGAATAGGGTTTCTAAATATTATGGGACAAGTTTTGTTCTACCTTGTGCATGTGCAGGTTTGTAATTTAAATGAAATTCACCTCCACAAGTTTTATAACTTGACTTGTCACTGGAGAATTCAGTGAGATACTCTAGTCCAGGCTTCTTTTTGGTAATGAAATCTTGTAGATACCTACTAAGGAGAGGTGAGAAGTTTATGTAGATTCACCTATGTATTCAGATTTGCTTCAGTTTCTGCATTTAGAAATAATTGTAAGATTTGTTCCAGATGGAAATGCTGGAAGTATTTTAACACTACAAGAAGGTGAAAAGGAAATGGGGTTTAAATTGGTTTGTAGCTAATTGCCATAGCCTGTAACAGTATTGATTTTCTGGCAGTATTAGCATTGTTCTTTGTCCTTACATGTGCTAAGCCTGATCAGCATTGCGCAAAAAGAGCCTCTATTCCATGAACAAAATAATTTTGATGCTCACCTCTTTTTGGTTTTGGGTTTTTTCTTTTTCTTTTTTTTTTTACCCTTTTTGGCAAGGTCTCACTTTGGAAAAGAGACTTTAACTCTACTCTAATTCTTTACAGCCATTAGAGAAAACCAAATTCTTCACCTTGTTTTTTTCTGTGCATCATTAAGTTGCAACTACCAGATCATTTTGTGCTAATGATGGAGCATGAGATCTACAATTCAATGCAAGATATAACAGCTCATGTTGCTCTTTAAGTTCAGAGGACAAGGGTACTCCCTTAAAACAGTAGTAGTAAGAGCTTGCTAAAACTTCTAACTACTTTTCACTTTGATAGTATTTCTGTGGCTGTCACTGCTATATATAAACATCTGTATAAAGAAATTCTTTAAAAAAGGTATGTAAGTACCTCTTGATGTACCAGTGTCCAGGCTTGCATTGAAAAATCTGTAAACAAGATTACAGCTGAGATCTTTCTCAGCTATAATCAGTGTGTTACTCTAAGTGTTGCCTTCCAGTGAGGTGGGAAAAGTTCACATGATTTTTGTGCCAAATAATGTATCATGCTTACAGAATAATCAAGTTAGCATTTCACAAATAACTGATGGATTGAAGCAGAAATAGTGCAAATTGCAAACAAGTAGATATAAAACCCAGTACACCAAAGGCCTGAAACCAAGAACCTTAGTGAATAAATGCTTTTTCAGTGAATAATTTGTCCATTTCTAGACGTGTATTGATGAAAGATTCTATATTTATAAATAAAAAATAATCCCAAATATTGTAAAATAGAGAACACTCATTAAAGGAAATCAACTCAATTATATTTATAATCTAAACGTATAGTTTACCTTTGCAAATATTTATTTTTGTCTTCATTGCATATGAATATGCAAGTTTAGCTCTTTTCTGAATGGATATACAATGGCAGATGTCTCTCTAATCGCTGCTCTATTCAAACATTAATTGGTAGAACATATGTAGAATTCTACTAGTCTGAATAGGTATAGGATAGCAGCAGTCTCTTTAATCACATCACTATTCAACCACTAATTGGTGTGATGATTAAGGGACATTAGAGGGAGCACTTTGACATCTGATTCTTTGAACTGATGTCTGCTGGAGCTGTGCTGTATTCATCATGGCCAGACTGATTTCTTAAATAAAACGCTCTGATTCCCAAATGTGGAAAATATTGCGTTAGGATCTATTGAGGTGATTAGGGAATTTGAGAATGATTCTTTTATTTAACTAGTGATTGACTGTATATGCACAAACTATTCATATGAATAATACATGTGTTGCTGAGTATCAGAAAGAGCTGAGAAGTAACATCAAGAGATTTTCTCTTTTCTCATAGTGTCAATAATTAAATATTAATACGCATTTTAAAATGTACCAGTTTAATCATTTAGCAGTCAAATTCCTACTCATGCATTTTTTAGATTAACTAATTACTCTGCATTTTCTCTTATCGATAGCATATGCTGGCATTTATAACTCTTTCACTGGAATAAAGTGGTTTACATGTTTTTATATGATATCTCGTATACTGGGTCTAAGACATGCACATTATGAATTTCCTTGAATATTATGTTTTATATTAGTTTCAATATCTTAAGGTGTTTTCATTAGACTATCTCAATACCTTCTAACGTGCCTGGATGCAACAAATTCGTAGTTTTATGCACATTTTCTGTGTATTAAATAGCAAATTCCAGGTGATTGCAAGTTGTGCCAAATGCTTTCTTAGTACTGCGCAAAAGGTTCCTTCTCACCCCGTGGCTCTTCTGGAGTGCTGTGCAAAACCACCTCCAACCTTTTAGCTGCTGCTATTCAGAGTTCTTCAGGTTTGGTGTTCCTCTCATTTGATGTTGGATTATTCTTCTTCTGTAGAGAAGCAGTCACCGTTTAGTGAGCAGCATTTAGTTCCAGGTATATTTCTGATCTTAGCCATTTCAAAATGGAAGTGTTTCAGAGCTGCAAATTGTTTATCTTTGCACTGAATTATATGACAAAATGAAAAATGCTTATTTGCCTAAAGGGCTGAATTCTAGGTAAATCCAGTCCATTCCCCTTCATTAAAGCTGAGCAAATCAGAGTAGGGATAGGATCAGAAACCATCTTCACTGTCAACTTTCAACTTCTGCTTAGTATTATGTTCTTTCAGACGTAGAATTCTGTATACTTTCCTGTGGTTACTGGATGGAGATAAAGATGCCTTCTTATGCTGGTGGTTTTTTTTTTTTTTTTTTTTTTTTTTTTTTTTTTTTGGAAAACAGAAAAAATATCAAGACTAGCTAATCTTTCTTCAGACCTTCTACTCCCACCTTTTCTTTTTTTTTTTTTTTCTTTTGTAAACTATTGCCTATGCTGAAACCAAGATTACTCTTTGCTGTACTAGACTTCCCTCTTCTATAGTGAAGGCCATCAGACATGTGCTGTTCCTTCTGTGAGAGTGTTGGATTGTCTCGTATTTATGGCCCAAATTCTCACCCTTTAGTTTGGTTTGATTTTTAAATTCTCTTCTTGCCTTTTGAAATGTTTAGTATTTCTTTGTTCCCTGTTTCCATTATTCCACCAAACATTATGACAGTAGAAACCATTAGTTCATTAATTTTTTCCAATTAACCAAGTCACTGAGGTCTTGGGTGAATCATGAATCATCTTGATTCCCGTTATTTTTTGGTGATAGAAAAGATCCTAGTTGTTTTTCAGTTAGTTGCACGCTCAGTGGATATTTTTATAGTCTAGTCTACATTTTTAGTTGGCTTATGAAAATGGGCTGTGGCATAATTTGGGGGGAAAAAAGTTTATTCCAGATTTGCCACATCTACTCTGTCAGTTATTCTTGGCCAGTTTTACATGGCCGTGTTGGCGCTTTTTATATCACAATGTAAGTTTTAGGTTTTAATATATATGCTCCATTTTCTCTGCCTGGGGGTATGATTTCTGTTTTCACCCTTTTTTTCCTTTTCTTTCTTTTTTTTTTTGTTTCCCCTCCCTCCAATCCCCCTCTGTAGAGGAAAGCATTATGTCTGTCTCTTCTGACATTTTGGAACCACAAGCCTTCTAGTGGGTGCAAATGATAGTGCTCCATGCATTGCTTCAGTTAGTTCCTCAATGACTCAGTGATAAATGAGCTGAATCAGTCTGATTAAAAAGAATAAATTATTATTTTTTTTCTGTGCTCAAGCCTTCAATCCCATGTTCTTGATAAAAATATATTTTTTTTAGTTATAGTTATGGCTATACTGTGCTATCTTGATGAAGAGGACAGGGAGGGCTGTTGATTCTGCATCACTTATTTGCTCTGTTGTACATAATCTATACTTCTCTTCATTTTCTTCTCGCTTCTCATGTATATAGAACAGTTTTCTTACTATCATTTTACAGTTTTCTCCTCTTCCTTTTTAACTTAAATTTGCATGCCTTTCTGGTTTTATTCGCACAGTGTTTATGCAGTTCATTTATACTTAGAAGTTTATCTACTCTAGGTATGTGTCAGTTTCCCTGCTTTTATGATTTTGATTTCCAGGCCATTGTGGGGGGAGGCATGGTATGATCATAAAGGTGTGCTAAGAACACTCTTTTGGGTGAGTTTTTGAGTTTTTGTTTTGTTTATTTCCTGTTTGTTTTGTTTTGTTTGTGGTTTTGTGGGTTTTTTTTTTATTTGCTTTGCTTAGGAATAGTTCCCCTTTGTGAATTTCTGTAGGGTTTGCCCTTTCTCCTGCTTTCCTTTACTGATCAGTATAACTCTCAGGAGACATACCAGAAATTATATTTTCTGAAGTTCACCATCCTCATTCTTTTACCCTCACCACTTTCTGCACTTGGAATTGATTGTAATCTATTACAGAGGTAAGTCATTGATTGTAAGACGCTTTGACTTTTTAAATGCAACCTGTAGAGCACAGATCCTAATCATGGTAGCATATTTGATGTGATAACTGACAAACTTTGTTAGTAACAGTCATTTAATAAGGAACACTAATACAGAATTTTAAAATCAGTATCGACTCATACCAATCTTATCAATTCTGGTATGAATCTGAATGGACTTTATCCCTTTAGCAAGTGAATGAAGTCAGAATAAATACAGATTATAATTTTCATCAATATTCTTGTTTTAAAGTTCAATATAAATTGTATAGAATAAGGTAAACAATTCAAAGACATTAATTTTAAGATTATTAGTATTCGAAATATACAAAATTTATGTGGAATTTGAATCCCAATTTGTAAAGAATAGTTTCACACTGAACTGTAAAACAACTTCAAAAAGTTTTATGAGGATTGCCCATAGGGAGTTCAAAAAAATGGGATTGATTGGCAAAGCAGGAAATACAGAGAAAAAAATGAGAACTTTCAAAAGTCAAGTTGAGTCACTCTGGGTGAAAGAAATTAAAACAAATAGTAAAAGGTTATTCAGCTGTATAAAACAAATAGTAGAATATTTTCTTAAGCTATTTAAACTAAAAGAAATAAAAGAACAAGCAAAGTCAGTGTGAAGATAGGATTAAGCATCTTAGGTGTTGTCTGAAGTCTTTGTAAATTGTTGTCCTATTTTCAGTAAGATGGGAATGAAGCAAGAGGTGGCTAAATGGGCAGAAAAGTGCAGAAGTGGAAATTACATCAGACAGGCCAGAAGGAGAACTTGGAGTGTTTTATGTTTGAAGTCAAAGGGACAGAACAACATCCATAAAAGTATTGCAGAACAATTGACGTGAAATTACAAGCTTTGTAGTAGAGCACGTTCTTGATTAAAGAACAGGCAGTGCAGTTTGTGTGTGTTAAAAGACAGAGAACTGATGGGCAACTCTCGCTCTCTTGGTCTCATGTCGGCAGCATGCAAAACTTTGAAAACAAAATTTGAAGCAGGGATTTATTAAATGCATTAAGGAAAATGGAAGATAGAATAAGGCATATTAGGCTCTATTCTTAGGGATAAATCGTGACACACTAACAAGGGTTTTGAGTTTTTATTTTTGCCAATTAATATTGAAGTGTCATCTGCTTAGATTAGAATAGTAGCATGGATAAGGAACTGGCTAGAGGGGAAATGAGAGTGAGAAGTGCTTAAAAAAGATCTGCTGGGCTTTTAGCAGAGCTTTTTGAAGGATCAGTCTTCAGATTCATAACATTTAATATTTTCATTAATGAGCTTGACATAAATATTAGGAGCATGTTACAAGAAAGTCGACAGGCGCTGTCAATACAGAAGGTGCTAGAACATCATAAAGAACAGTATGACACTGAAATTTAGAATAAAAAAGATAAGAATAAATTTAATAGTGCAATTAGGAGGCTGTATAGCCAAGGGCTGAGGATGAGAATGACTAGGAGCATAATATCTGGAATTAAGCAAGAAGAGTATTTAGAAATACCAGCTGATCAGAGGGTGATGATTCCATGAACTGGGTAAGAAAATCTGAATGTAAACTGAATGTGAAAGCAAGAGGTTACTTGTGATTTTCCTAGCTGTCACTTCTAGTCTCCTGTATGCTTTAATGTTTTGGACTGTGGGGGTTATGTAGAATAAATTGCATTTGAATCACATCAGATACATAGTGAGCGTCATGGAAATGCTCATGGGGAAAAATGTGTCTGCCTTCAAGTAACGATCTGGTTAGTGGCCAGTAAACAAGGCTACACATTGAGCCCAAATGTTGAAAGGCTAATGATTTGGTGTGCCCTCTCTGTTGTTTTCTAAGTCGTGAAACACTTCTATGTAAAATAGCATCTGACTGTGTAATTAAAACTGGGTTTGCTGCATGTATGTGCAGGAGCCAAATAAAGTTTTGAAACCTTTTTAAGGCATTTTAAATTTAAGTGCCTGACTGTGCAATGCCTGTGTTTGTTTTATGGACTGTATGATCTATGGGTTCTTCTGTGTTCTCTAGCCATGGGTTCTTCTGGATTCTTCTGTGCCTTTCTTCAGCCTTCTATTTTAACAAACATTACTTGGGGAATGAGGTTAGTTGTGTACCTGAATGTTAGTTTCTCTCCTTTGTTTGTTTGTGTGGATCATTTGCAGCCTGTCTTTACTAAGTAACAAGTTGTAGCTAATAAATGTAAATTAATGCTGTTAAATATATATTTTAAGGTATATGCTCTCTGATCTGCTTTCTTTTCACTTGCTACTGATGCAAGTGCTATGCAGACATGAAATTGTGTTCGGGCTGATTTAGCTATATATAAAATTTCCAAGCAAGAATGCTGATTTTTGATGCCCTTCAGAAATACAATGTTAACATTTTCAGCATTTTGTGGAGCTTCATTGTAGGTTTGTCCTTAGCTAAATGATGTAGTTATCTTTTGTTTTAGCATTTCAAGTTTTTGACTCCCCTTCTAAGACTCCAATTATCCTTAAAGTTTTAGTCCCTTGCATAAGTGACATTTTATCCACTTTCTTTCTCAGAGGTGGTTGGTGAAAGAAGCCTTTCACTGCTGTGGAACAAAAGAAAAAGGACTGTTGGTGAAGCTGGTTTAGTATCTTTGTAACTCAGTGTAGCTCGTGCTGAATCATCAATACTTTGAGAAGTTTGGACTTAATGAGCATTTGTTTCTGACTTTTGAAGACAGAACCCATAAACTTGCATTTTAAAGAGAAGTGCTAGGCGGACAATTCCCTTTCCTTTCACTGCTGTCACATCTGAAATAATTAGAATGCATACATTCTGAAAATCTTTTAATATTCAATCCTACAATTTTTGGGGACAAACTTTCATTTCCTTATAATTCCACTTCATGTTTTACAATGCTTGGACCATTTTTCATACCCTCTACAATCTGCAGGCCGTCTTTTTTTTTTAGTGTAAACCTTTCAGAAGAGTCCAGTGAATCTCAGCCACTATTGCATCCATAGTAACTATGTAAGACTTGGTTGAATTTAACACATTTTAATTGCATAAGAAATCTGGTTTACATTCTGTTTCTCAAAGATTGTAACAGTAGTAGTATTGGTGAACAGCAATAACCTTAAAGTTGCACGTGTTTTACAGAGTCCATTGGAGACAAGAGGGCAGTGTGCATCAGAGTAGGTGGCCATTTCTTGTGCTGTTGCTGATGTTTTCTCTGGAGTTTTTCTTTTTCATTTGTTTTCCTCTGCATTTATTTTTCAGTGAATGGCCAAACAATGTGAGAAGGATCTTGCATATATTTGTAGCAATAAGACTGAAAAGCTCTGTTGCCACCAGGGCTCTAGAAAAGCTGTGGAGAGGTACAGGGCGTTGCTAGGCAACACTGCATGGCCACAGATAGTATTTTTCTTTTAATTTATTTATTCTTCAGTTTGAGTGTGTCCTGCTTGGAGCCATTTGGGTAATAGTTAAGCAAGCACATAGAAATCAGAGAGCTGCAGGAGTGGAATAAAGGAATGCAATAAAAAAATGTAAGAAAGGAAAAGCCATGACACATAATTAAACGACCAAGAGACATGAAATAATTAGTAAGGACTGGAGAGAAAAAGTAAACAGGCATGAGGAAATAAGAGCAGGAGAGAAAAAAACCAAAGTTATGAAAAAAAGAGAATAGAAAAGATAGCACTATTGAAGAAATATTAAAAATTGAAAGCTCAAACGGTTTATACAAAAGGGGAAGAGGGAGCTTACTGCATAGGAATAAGAATTAAAAATCAGAGATAAAAATGACTTCAAGAAGAAAAGGGAGAAATTTGGTAATGATGTTAAAAGAATGATGATTTTTGTTTCTTTTTGATTTGCATCATCCTGTTCATTCCTATTACTCTGTTTGCACATATGCAATAGTAGCAGTGACACTCAGGAGCTGGGGACTGATTAATAAGTCCAATATGTTTCCCAGAGAGGAAAAATAATTTAAAGTAAGAGTTTCAGTGTTATTTAGAAATTATTCAATCTGTCTGTTTGGAAATAGCATTTTCAAAACTAGGTTATTGCATTTTATTGAAAAAATGTAGATGATTATACCAAGGGTGTTAGGTCAGGCACTGGTTGCACAGAGGGAGTAGGTTGTTCATACTCTCAGAGTTAAACACGATAAGCAAGGCAGGTCTGTCCTATGCAGTGTTCAGGGAACTAAGAGGCCTTCACCTGCAATACTTGGAGCCATTTATAGGTTTAAATAGCGTAGCAATGTGAGGAAAATTCTGTGCCAGTGCCAGCCTGGCTGAGAGACTCATTTAATTAGCCCAGGAACTGTGCTACCTGGCCCAAATGTCTTGAGCACTGTTTGTGGGACCCGAATTAGTCTCCTCCCAACAGTGCTAAGCCAGATTCAAATCTAGGAGTCTTGCATTGCAGTTCTCTTCTCATGTATCTTGGCTCCATATGGACCTGATGGCATGGGAATTGCTGGAAAGGGGCTTGGCTGGTGCTTTGGGGCATGTTCATATTGTTCACCTCAGCTTGAACATAGCCATTTTCAAGAGACTAATAAGAAGGGGAATACTGCTGCCTGATCTGTCTGAAGACAGGCCAGAAGGTTTTGGGAGAAGAAAACTATTCAGACTGAGTCATGAAAGCTTCCAAAGAAGTAAAAACCTTACAAAGAAGACAGTAAATGAGATACAGAACCAAAAGACTGCATAGTGCCATAGTGAGGTATTGAGTAGTTAGGGCTCTTCTCTCTAACATGGTAAATGGAACTGAGACCTGAGGCAATATATTTATCCTGGATGCTGTCCTCAAGCTACATGTGAATAAACAAGCAGCATTACAGCAGCATTCTCTTAATGCTCTTTTGAATGCCTTGCTGTAGCTATACATAAGCCCTGTTCATTTCTCTGTATAGGAAACTTATTTTTCTAATAATTCTAATGTAATTTTTACAGAAAATAAATTAATACCACTTATTTTCTTAAATTTTTTTTGGAGGATTCTAAAGCTTGTTAAACATGCATGGTATCTTCAAAGAAGATTGCATTTATTTGAGCAGTTTTCCCTAATTTTCGATTATGCCTGTGTGTCTGTAAATAGATGGCACAACAGATGGTGAAAACTTCGTGGAATCTGCAACCATTGTAATAGCCTCATACCTCTGATTTTTCTGAATTTTTTTGAGAGGGAAAAAGCATTTTAAATGTATTTTCCTACTTGGTTATTTCTTTCCCACACCGTCCCCACCAAGACTAATCTTCTTCCTTAGCAGTGAGTGTAAGGTTTTGTTTTGACTAACTTGGCTTGATGCATGATATTTAAAAATAAGTAGTTGTGTTGACTATTAAACAGCTTTGTGAGGCTTTCTGCATTCTTTTTCATGCTTTCCTTTTTTTATTTTGCACTTCCATTTGTTTTTTCTGACTCTGTATATTAAAGAGACTGAGGTCGCTGTCTTACTGTATCTTTTGCAGTAAGGCTTGAGATACTAGTCATTGCTAAGTAAAGTAAGGGATGCATGTAATTATAGTAGTTTTCGCACAGTCTTTTTTCTGTATGGTATTTTGAAAACAAAAAGATTTAGCTGATTTTAGCTGATTTAGCTATTTTAGATGGCAATGAATTTAAAACATGCTTAAATACTTGGCTTTTCTGGACATCTCAGCACGTGTCTTTTGTAAATCAGAGAAAATGGAAATAGTAGAAAAATTCCAGCCTGGTTTTTTTTCTGAAGATATGTGATTTGTCAACCCACTTCTGTATCTTCTCATGACATGTCTCCTGTCACCTACAGTTACTTCTGAGTTAACATACAGTTAAAAACATAAGAGCTAAGGTAACATTTTGTTGGGTATTTGCACATGGTGTCCATACTTCGTAAATTTATTATTATTATTATTATTATTATTATTTTTATTTTTATTATATTATTATTATTATTATTCAGGTTTTCATAAGCTATGATAGTGATGGAAAATCTGAAACACAATGCCAGTATGTAACACAAATGCACCAAAGTCTTGATATAAGTGTTGTATTTTACTGTCTGCAGCCTTTTTTCTAGTACTTATTTCTTTGACTTGGATGGACACTTCTCAAGTGAATTGAATATTTCAAATTATTCCTCTGAGGAAATTTAGTCTCAGTTTCATATTTTCATTGCTTTGTTTCATTGCTACTTAAATAGCAATGTGATACTGACGCTAATTTTAGGTAACACAGTAACCCAGAATATAAGTGTATATACTCTTCTCTGGATAGTTCACCTGGTCAGATACCTGATGATATCTTAGTAATATTTCTTGTGGAATTGTTTCAGTCATAACACTGAAGTATTTCACATGTTGCTGTTTTCTTCTCCTAAGCCAAGCAGACAGAGAATGGCATTTTTCCTTCTCCTTCTACCAGACAGATAATTAAATAATTATAAAATAATAGTAATAAAATATGAAGTTCATTTCTGAACTATGGACACTGTATGCAAACACCTAACAGAATGTTACCTCGGTTCTTATGTTTTTAACTGTATCTTAACTCATATGTTATCTCCAAAGTAACTCTAGGTGACAGGAGACCTGCCAGGAGAAGATACATAAGTGAGTTCACAAATCATATAGCTTCAGAAAAAAAAAATCGGCTGTGATTTCTCTTCTACAAACTCATATTAAATACTATTTTATGGAAGTCTTTTAGCTGCTGGAGAAAATTAGGAGCACACAATTTAATAAGTAGCATGTGGAAGGGGGTGGTGCATGTGTTTCTATAACTGGCAGTTGGAAGACACAATCTAAGATGTGATCTGTAAGATTAGGAGACAAGGACCTTGGGATGACCTCGCTATTGTGGTGTAACCCCAGCTGGCAAATAAGCACCACAGCCATTTGCTCACCCCCCAGTGGGATGGGGGAGACAATCAGAAGGGTAAAAGTGAGAAAACTTCTGGGTTGAGACAGTCCGTTTAGTAGGTAAAGCAAAAGCTGCACATACAAGCAAAGCAAGGAATTCATTCAGTGCTTCCTCTGGCAGGCAGGTGTTCAGCCACCTCCAGGAAATCCAGGCTCCATTGCACATAATGGGGACTTGGGAAGACAAACACCATCACAGAATCTAATTAAAGTTGGAAAAGACCTCCAAGATGATCAATTCCAACCTTCAGCTACATACTGCCATGCCCACTAAACCATATTGCAGAGAGTAACCACTCTGGACCTCCCTCCTTCTTCCCCCAGCTTCCTGTGCTGAGCATGACTCCATGTGGCCTGGTATATGCTTGTGGTCAGTCGGGTCAACTGTCCTGGCTGTGTCCCCTCCCAAATCCTTGTGCACTCCCAGTCTCCTCGCTTGGGGTCTTGATGCTGAGTAAGTGCTGCTCAGCAATAGCTAAAACATCCCTGTGTTATCAACACTGTTTTCAGCACAAACCCAAAACACAGCCCTAGAGCAGCTGCTATGAAGAAAATTAACTCTACCCCTCCCAAACCCAGTTTTTTTTTGGCAAGAATCTTTTGCGAAATCATGAGAAATAGCTGAAGCAGATTAGCTTCTGCAGAACTGGTTGGGAAATATTTTATTTACTTTTTTTAAATATTGAGGCGACAGCACAATGAAAGAAAATGTTTTGTTGTGGCCTGTCTGAACAATACTGCTGTTGGACAATAAACTGTGCCATGTAGGAGATGAGAGGTGACATCCTGGGCTGAGGAAGCAAGCTTGTTACATATAATTTGCTTTTATTCCACTACATAAGGCAGGACCATACTGTTTCCGGATGGTGTTTAAGCATTTAGTTGTAAATTTATTTTTTAAAAACTTTCATATTTGATAATTCTTTAGCTATGCATGAAAAATTAGAGGTATCCTCTAAGTTAGTTCTCTCAAATATGTGGGGTTAATTCCTTAAATTCTTGATCATATGGGTTCTAAAAGAGCAAGGACTTTTGGCTATGTTTTTCCTTATAGTCTTTGTTGAAGGTCAGGAACATAATCTGTTCCGTAGGAGTACAGTTCTACCTACATTTTAAAGATTCTTCCTTTTTTCCCAGGTTATGAGCTCTGTAAATGTTAATTCTCAATATGAGTCTGGTCTTTACGTGCATAGTCTCATTTTATTTAATCTCAATGAGTCAAGGGAATATTTACCTAAGCAGAGTAAAGAATCCCAGGGGAAGAGCAAGCAGGGTCGAGGTATGTGAAAGTAATAGGAGGGGAAGGGAGTATAGCATTTGGGATTTTTTTTTTCTTAGTCATTAGTTAAATTTTCACTATCAAGTAGAAATAGTATATTTAGAAATTCTGTGAAGAGCCTGTGTCTCTTTATTTAAACTTAATGCTCTTAAAGAATTAGATTGTCCATTCATGTTGAGAATACCAAGCTCTCCAAGAGGTAAAAGCAAGACTACAACCACATTAAAAAAGAAACAGTATTTAGATGAAGCTTTTGATATTCATGATGTGTATTGTTTCCTGCCAGAGAACCCTGTCCCATAAAGGGAAGCAGTCTTGCAAGTGTCCCTTCAAATGCAGGAGGACCAGTAGTTTGTTGCCAAGTCTTTTCATTCATCTGCTGATGAGGTTTAACATTTGTTTTGCAAAGAGAAAGAGAAATGTGGGAGGCAAAGGTTTTCCTTTTTTTTATCCTCCCTGAACGTTTTTTTACTATCTTTTAAAGCTGAGTCACAAGAGAAAGGAGCATTATAAATTGTCCTATCTAGTTAGTGGCATCACCTGTGTTCTCTGCTCCATTATTATTTCCAGCTGTGCCTCTGGTTTTTTGCATATCTTTTGTAGCTCTTTATTCTTTTGAGTTCCTTGGTCTACTATTTTTTGCGTTGCATGCTTGGTCCTTTCAGAATGTTTTTTCTCACCCTCCGTGTATCACTACTATCTGATGTGTTATCCATTGCCAAAACACGTGGTGTCTGCATCTGCTCTGACAACAGCAGGTTGAATTCAAGCAAGATACCATACCCTTATGTGAACATGAAGGCTGTGATAAATTTGCCACTTGAAATTTCTGCGTGAAACAGCATGAAAAGGAAGTTAGCAGAATGCCATCTCCACACTGAACATCTTTCACAGCCCCAGTAAAATTGCAAACTAGGGTGTTAACTATGTTTAACAAGTAATTAACTTCTATATGATTACCTGTCTTAAGGGATTAAATGTGCCATATTTTAAACTGGGAAAAGTTAAAAAAAATCCAAAATTGTCTGCTTTCATTTAAGAATTTACAGTTGGTTTAACTGTAGTATTTCTGTAACAATTATTACCAAAACTCCACATTTGCAGTTTCAGAAAACAGCACATGCATCAGTATTTCCTGATACCAATTCTGTATTAGCAATATATTCCTGTTTGTGGAGAAAATGTGATATTTGTTCTTGAGTTTGCATGTGTGCTATTTTTAGTGACTTAAATTAATATACTGCTGAAAAAATCCTGAGAAAATTAACATGGTTATGCTAATAAGGCATTGATTAAATCCTCCCACATTTCTATGTAATGATTTTTCTATTGATTCTTATTTGATTACTAATACTTAGGCTAGTTTTCTGTTGGAATTCTGCTCTTTTGGATGTACTAATATCTATACTTTTCTAAGAGCTTGTCTGGTCAATGTGTCTGTATCATATAGTGAAAAAAATGTTATAACAAATGTTCATGTATTATGAATGGCATGCAGTCAAATGTTATGTAAATTCCTGAGGGCTCAATACAGTTTCTGCAGGTATTAGGAATATGCATCTATTTTAAATTTTTTTAAAAGGCTCTGTTTTTCTTTTGTGAACAAATGGTCAGTTAGCTGTTTAAAGCTGCTCTTTCCCCCTTTTTTGGAAAAAGAACCGCTTGAGAATGAGTCACAGTAAATAGGAAGAAGGAATTTAGTAAGCAGACATTGCAAAGATGATAATATGTTACAGAAAGGATCAAACAGTCCTTTTATGTGTTTAGTTTTTGAGATTGTTCTTAAGGTAAGGCCCTCTGGCAAATGGCATCAGTTTTGTTTAGTTGCTCAGTATGAAGACAGTTTCAGGAGGCTTCCTGTATGGAATACAGCTATTGGCTCTTGAATAACATTAGAATAAATGCAATATATGTAAGTAATTTTACCCTATAGCAGATGGGAGCTTAAGTCATTGAGAGAAGATCAATGGAATCATTTAGCTTTTTGTGTTGTTTCAGTGTAGAAAGACAGTCTGTTCCAAATCAAGAGAGGAGTCTGCTAAGAATATTTAGGTTTCATTGAAATAAAGCACAGTTCACATCAAAAGAAGATGTGCTGTTTCAAATTCATAACAATTGACTATTAGTCTGTTTTTAATATTTTTCTTTGGCATGTAATCCTGTTTAATTAGATTCTACTCTCTCTGTTGTTTCAAGATTCCATAAACTGGAGTCTTATATACCAGCTGCTAAAGCAGGAGTTACTGTCTAAATGATATTCACAATGAGTATTTGGAAGGTTTACAATTATACCCTTGCTAATAAATTGTGCTATTTTCCCCAACAGTTTTAAGTGCTAATCTTCTGAAGGCATTTTAAAATTAGCTAAAATTCTGTCAAGAGATTTACAAAAATTGTTAGCATGAAGATAATTATGTCACAGTCCTTGGACTCCATCTCTGATTGTGTGCATAAATCAGAAAATGTCAGCTGTGTTTTCCCTTAATAATTATCCTTGCAGCAATATATTACAGTTTGGATTACTATTATAGTGTTGCTTTAGGTTTATAAACCACAAGTTTGTTATTTCTGAAGTTTTCTGCTGATGAAATAATTCACATTTCTGGAGTAAGTGATATTTATGTTAACACTTCATATCTATCAATAAGAAGATCAATGTGAAAATCAGCATTCTACACTTTTTTTACACAGTCCCCTGAAAATAGTCAGCTTTTTTGTTACTATTTTATTAAAGGAGGTCACTTCTATAGTATGGCCGGCATTTTCAAAAGACCTAGCTGATGTGGTCACCCTTGTAGCACGTGTGAAATTTGAAGCTTTAAGGACTTACTGGACCAATATTTGGGAATCTTCCTGCTGAATCTGTCCCGATGTAGGTATTTACAGTAGGTTTTGTAGGTCCTCAACAGTTTTGGTAATCTCTTGTTGGAACCTACCTCCTTAAACATAATGAGTTAAAATATCAGAGTGAGATAGTAAATCCTTCGGAATTTGGACCAGGTTGTCTCATTTTAAGGACTCAGAAATTTAGGTACAAATACACTTAATAAATTAATAAATTAAATTTGTCTGCATAAACTGTAGGAAACTGACACAAAATAGTCTAGGAACCTTTCTCATGGGTTATAAAGAAGAAAATGGGGAAAAAGAATTTGTTTTAGCATTAGTAGTAATAGCAAATTTGAACTGAATAGGTGAGAGTTGTTTTGTCTTTCAATTGCTGTACATTCCTTATGTTTAATACTCAGGAAGTTTGACATTAAAAGTGTGAGATTTACTCAAGCTTTCTAAGAAAATTTTCTAAAACCTATGCAGAAGCTACAAATTCTGAGAATTCAACAATGGTAATACTAACCTTAACAACCTCTTTCGTGGAAGAGAGATGGTTTTTCAAGTAGGGCTTTTGATTTGGCAGTGTATCAACAAGGATAAGAGATCTATTCAACTTCAGTGGTGCAGGCTGCCTTAGAATAGGTCTTACACTGTTGTCAGTACAAAAGATTTTTATTTCTCAACTATCTCAAAATGTGTGTAGAGAAATTATCTGTAATTTTGAAAGTCTTCCGTGAAGTATTTTGGGATAGATTTAAAGTAGCAGGATATGGCTTAGTGTGATTCCACTCTTGTTTTGATGCTTGGAAGATTTATGGTTGATTTCAATGGGAGTGGGGTCATATTTAGCCCTACTGTATCACAGAATGGGCAAGTTTGAGTTATGGTCTTCCAAGACTGGCTCCTTCTCCTGTTGTGGCAGAGCAGAGGCTGCAGTGCTTTTGTCTTTTGAGGACATCCTCAGTGGTGACACCAGGCAGCAGACTGCTGTGCTAGTCTGTTGGTTTTTGAGCTACTTCTGCTAGGTTCTTCATTTGACTCAAGGGGCCAAATGAAGAATTCCTTTTCCAATAAGTCAACAAAGAGGGCTTTTTCATCCAAGACAAAAACATAGGCAAGAAAGCTAAGCTGATGAATGTTGAGAGATGGGTTTTAAAGAGTGTGTCTTCACTTTTGCCAGAATATCCTAGGTTTTTATTTAAAACCTTGAGGGTTTCTTTATTTCTATTCTTGCTTGAGCTAAATGGTTTCTTCAACCAGTGTCAGAGTACTTTGGACTTGTCACTTAAAATGTCTGAAAATACAGAATTGTGAACACATAGTCTTTGCTCCCAAAGCTTGCAGTTTATTTTATTAACAGAAATAAATTGTAGCAGGGAAAAGTCATATTTTTGTGGTTATGAGAGGAAAAGCTTTTCATCTTGTTCATTAATCTTCCTTCTTCCTCATCTTCATACACTCATTATTCATCTTTCTCATTTCTGTTTATACATTTTACCAGTCTGCTGTGTGTCATGCCACAGATAGTTGTGAATATCCAGTCCACATCTCCATTTTTAACTAGCTGTCATGAAGCTTAAGATCTCATATGATAAATAAGCCATTTATTTGTAGATAAAATAGAAATACTTCCTGCTTTTGCTTTTTCACTAAAAGAATTTCAAGTATTTATCCTAGAATCCTATAAGAAGCAGTGTTTAGACTTATGTGGCTTTTTTCTATGTAATGGTATTTTGACTGATGATGACCATGTCCCTAATTGCAACTCTGTACTTATTCTTCCTCCCAAACTTCTCAAGGGTGATATTTAATTTAGTATTGTGCAGAACTATAGATCTGCCAAGGGCGATAACAGATAGACTGCTATATAATTATTGAATCAGAGAGTTAAAACTTCCAGACTGTATCTATACCCACAAAAATCATTTGGCAGTGAGCCACCAAAAGCAGTTTTTTCATTGCTTGCATTTTGATTTTTTTACTTTAGCTGTTGCTCAAAATGAAACACCTTGAATTGCTCATTAGAGTTAAATGTATTGTGATGTATTATGGGCCAAAATACACTGTCCTATGCAATATGCTTATACATATGAATTATTTGGTAGAATGGATAATAGAATGAGCTCAGTTTTTGCTAGTGATTTAATACTTCAGAATGTAAAACTCACCCTGGTCATGGTCTACTGAAGTTTCCGCATTTTCCAGACATATTCTTCAGAGTATTCTCATGCTTACAGTTTCATTTCAAGCCTTTCTCAAAAACTGATATCCTTTCAGATGATCTACAATATTGCATGTGAGCTGACACTCAGACACATGAAGTGCCATCTATGCACCTGTAGCTGAGCTTATATTTGGTATTTCAGACACCCTTTTCTCCTTCCTCTGAGGCAATCAAGCATGCTTGCATGAGTGGAAGAGTAGTGGGTATGATCAGCAGTTGCTTATTCTCCTGTTCAGTACAACTGCAGTAACTGATGACATGGTCCTATGAGATCATTCTCCTTCATGAGTTTGCTTCTGGCTCAGTTTTTAGCTCATTTTCTCTAATGACTCTACGGTTTGCTCTCCAACTACTGTGCCTTGCATGAGAGCTATTTGGCTGAAAGTAGCTGAGAAAAATACTGTCCAGAAAGAATTCTCAGAAATGGTAGAAGTAAGTTCATCTTCTTGCCAGGTTAATTAGTACAGCATCCATTCTTTGAGTCTATATTTTTTTTTCCCTGGGTTATCTGGTCATTTTTATATTGGGTGTATAGTTGAGATGGAGTATTTTGTGTGTAAGGCTAAGTGACCACAACATTTTCTTTAGATCTGGACCACCTTTGTTGTCCTTCAGCCAATTAACACAGTATGGTCTATATAGGCAAATAGTAACTGAACTTACTTCAGCATTTTCTACATGGACAGGACCAGTTATTTTAACTTATACAGTCTTGAGATGAGTTAGCTGTGTTTGATAAAAATCTGTGTGCTTTGGATTGTGTGTCATTTTTACACGCTTTAGATCACAAGGTCAAGAATAAATTGTGTGATGCTCAGATTTTTTGAACCTGTCGTGAGGTGCTGGGTGACACAGGATTGTTAAAACATTGGCTCTTGGAGCAATATTCCAAATTATGTTTCCTCTGGCTTCTATTTTCCTGGAGGATGGGAGGTTTAATTTTGCTTGCACAGGTACTTGCATCTTAGTATTGATGAATAGAGAATCCTTCAATAATTAATATTGATGACTTGGATTTCTTTTATATATTTTGAATGACTAGCCTGCCTGTATGTGCTTGGAGCTGAAGGTCAGTGTATGCTGATCTGATTAATGGAATGCTTCATTGTACAGCTTTCATATTTCTTTTGCAATCCCTTTGACTCTGAGTATGAGTTTGCTATGCAAAGGACAACTGATTGTAATATAAAGAAACAACAAATCACTTTAATTGTGGGACAAGACTTATTGTGGCATGCGTAGTTTTTACAAAGGAGAAAAAAAAGTCAAAAGATCCAATATGTGTAGCTCTGTTAATTTTTCTGTTCAGAAATGTACTGTTAAAGCATTAAAACTTTGTATTTAAAGGTCTATAATCTTATCTAACAATAATGATAGTTTAAATGTTAATTGGACAAGATAAAATATGTTGCTAGGTCATTTATAAGAATCTAATAATTTCCTTTTCAGTAATGCTTTTGTAGCCTCAGATTGAATGTAATTATAAAAATAGAGAATCAATGCAAATAAGAAAAAAAACAATAAATAATTCTTATTGTATTTATTATAATTGGTTTTAAGATGTGGTCTTAAAAATTAAGTTACTTATTAAATACTATGAAAGTAGTATGACCAAATAATAGTGCCCATAATTTCTTTAAAATTATGGCTACATATAGAGCCTGGCAATCCTGCCTTCGAGTTTGTTAGCAATTGGAACTGTTCTGCTTGCAACTTGTTTCTTTTAAACCCATATGGCAAAATTATGCCTCCCAGAGGTAACTTTTGGTATTGGAGAAAGTTGTTGAGTAGAACTGGGGTAACCTAAAAGCCTCCTGTATTGATGAAGCCTCAAGAGAATATAAAAATCCTATGGAAGATGCAGATGACTAGAGAATTCTTGTTCACTGGTATTTCAGACTCACTTTGTACAGACACAAATTACTGCACTTCCCAGCATCTTCTGAATCAATTTTACTGTCTTTGTGGCAGCAGAAGAAAAGCATCAGTGCTCTGAAGTAATGGAACCAGTCACACATTTAGTAATAATTTACAGAATATATCAAAGTTTTACTTCCTTTATTGTGACAAAATTGTTGGTTTTGTATTCCTTTTAGAAATATTGGTGAGCTCTAATCTGGAAGAAACATTGTGGTTGAGGTGTCTGTAAACAATTAAGCTTTTCAATTCCTGTTCTGTTTTAAAAATTAAATAGGAATTAAATATGTCTGGTTTGTTCCAACAACACTGTCTGTTTCATTGGGATGAAATTTATAAATTTTATTATAATAATAATAAAAATGCTCATTTAGGTTTCTGTTCTCCTGTTTGTGTGCTATAGTACCATTGTAGCCCCACACAGAGATAAATGAAAAAAAAAATTAAAGAAGAAAAAGTAAAAATTCTATAAATTTCATTATGGAAAATTTATAAGATGATTTCCATGACAACCATATAATAAGATTCATGTTTACTTTAATTCTGAGTTCTCAATGTCTTTTTAATGACTCCCATGTAATTAAAACAGAATGCATAATTTGAGGTAACGTAATATAAATCAGTTTTGTTTGCGTGATGCTGAATACTGTTAATACATGTACAATGAACTGTTTAAGAGCCTCACATGGATATGTCCATTTGTTGCAGAACTGTGAGAAACTGGAAAATAATTTTGATGACATCAAGCACACGACTCTTAGTGAGCGAGGAGCACTTCGAGAAGCAATGAGGTAAGTCTGGGTCACCATAGCAACAGTCACAGATGTGGTAAAGAAAGAGTCATTCTTCATTATTGGGGGAACAAATGAGTTCATTGCCACCATTCAGCTCTATTCTCTAAGGTATTAATTTGTCAGTGGAGAGGCTTCCCTTGAGGCTGTACTTTGGTTTTGAAGCTGCATAAATGTTAAGCCTGACTGCACAGTAAAAAATGTAAATGTTTAATTTGTTATTTAAAATGCTTAAGGGGTGCCTTGCTTTATATTTATACTAAACTGTGAGTGAATGAAAATATTGTTAATCTAAATTCTGTAAGTGCTAAACCAATTGTACAACGGTGTCTGAACAAACCTGTATTTGCTTTAAATTGAATTTGATTTTTATATATGTAGTTCCTGTGTACTCTGATTTTATCACCAAAATTATGTGATTTTGGTTTTGATAATAGAATGTGATAATAGAATGTAAGAATCTGTCTGGTCCTTTATGTGTTATAGAGATGTATATTTTGTTTAATATCATATTTTTGCACTTAATACTTATTAGAGGAGGTTGAATTTAGTTAGGAGATGAATTTTCTGCCATCCTTACTGGCACTGCAGAGTATCTGTGTACAGGACTCCAAAGTCCTGCCAGATACAGTGCCTGGAAAAGGGAGTGTTTACTATGCAGAAAGGTGGTGGAATTGAAGACAGGTTTTCTAAAGTAACTCACCGAATAATCAGGAAGATGTTATTTATAGTATTATCTGTGAATCAGAAAATTATATAAGCTTCACTTTTAAAGGTTTTGAAATTGGATAGTAAAATGTAATGATGCAAACATAGTGCTTCATCTCATTTGCCTGATCTCAGAGTAACTTCTTACACTTGAACCACTGTAGTAAAAAGTAAAAACAACAGCAATCCCCCTAAGAATCTACTTGAAAAAATAAATACACCTATTTACTTCGACTCTGTCCATTATCCATTAAACTTATGGATGTGTGTGAATGACTTGATTTGCATGAATTATGTTCACGATGCTCATCTCATGTGCACTGACTGTTTGAAGAGGTATTCTTACCTCTTATTCTGAACATTTCAACTCCCAGTGCTGCAAATAACTAAAAATAATGGCATTTACCTTTCTAATAGTGATTTTTGCTTTATTCTTGTGTTACTTTATACGTTTAGGGTTTTCTCCCAGCATGGTCAGTCATCTGTGTACATAAGTCTTGCATCTAGTGTCAGTAAATGGAAAGTGATTTAAAGCAAAGATTTTGGGGATTTTTGGCAAATGAAGCTACCTTTAATATTTCCAACAAATTGGATCTCAAGTTGCTGCTGTCCTGTAACATTGTTCAGGTTTGTGACGTTTTGTAATACATGACTCAGCAGGGATAATATTTTAAAAACTTGGGAGCTGACAGCTCTTCCATGATCAGCATTGAATGGCAAGGGGAGCTTTGGCATTTCAAAGGTCATGTTTCTGTTACAAAGCCTGTTTAGAAGATTCTTGTGATTCTTTGCTGTGCAAAAGCACTTTACTATCTCATAAATTTGTATCCTGGCTATTCCTGCTAGTGTGCAAGCCATTCTGAGAAATAGTTATTGATTGTGAAGAGTGACAGATATTGTTCAGAGCTGGAATTCGCTTAATTGCAGTCAGTATTGTATGGTTTGTTGTTTCCTTAGTTGCTTTTTTATTTTGAGATAAAGAAAATACCTGACTTACTAAATTTATACTGTTGTGTGTTTTTGTAACATACTCGAGTGCCACATGAAAGGTGCAAAATGTTAATTTAGAGAGGTATCTGCATGTCGGTGTGCGTATTTTTCTAAATGTGTGTAAAAGACACTTGTTGGTTTAGGTTGTACTGTTCTTTCAACTGCTGTATAGTCATCTCGTTTAACTGGGTGCCTGTATTTTTCTGTTTGGATCCCAAGATTATCTGAACATGTGTAATTCAGATGGTACATTTTTATAGATTCAAGTTCACTTTTCCTTTCCACGACAAGAGTAGACATTGGACCAGACATGGGAGGACATAGATTTGCTGACATCAGTATTATGAGGTATCTGCCTCCTTTGGGTAAGGGAGCTTGTCGAGAGGGTTGCTCATTGCACAAAAGCACTAAAATCATGTGGGCATGAAAGCAACAGCAACAAAAAAATCCTGGTTGGATAGCTAAGTGGATATATGTGGATCTCAGATGAGCCTTAAGTTGAGTGGGCAGTCTGCCCAAATCCTCTCTGATTTCCCAGAGTGGTACTACTGGTCTGCCAGATGAGAAAGACAATGAACACTTTTTCCCAGTGCTCCTGTTTGGAACAAGACCTTCCATTTTAACTTCATCTTTGAGAAAAATGGCCAATTTAATATGGGTTTCAGTACACTTCTAGTCTGCGAGTATCACTGTGCTCTGCGTAAACAAATACTAATATCCAAGAAGGGTCTTGTTCTGTTTCCAGCTCTTCAGTATTCAAATTGAGGACTATATGAAAATTATCTTTCTTGTTTATGTATATAGATGTATGCAAAAAAAAACTTTCTGAAGGATTTTGAAATTATCACAAAACCTACGAACTCTCTCTATTTCTACTTTACACTTTATTTTGGATTTTGAATGAGATAATGAGCTGATAGTAGTTTGCCATTATTCCGTATATAAAGAGTGGGATTCTAAGAATTTGATTTACTTGTGATTGCACATAAAATGCATAAAGCATCCAATTCAGTTAATGTTTTGCTTATTTTGTTAATGTACTCCAAATGTTTTATTTATTACTATATTTTAATGCAGCTGCAATGCTGAAGTAAACAATAAAAATCCATTAGATTTTTGAATTGGAGCTTATAAATGGACAGACTATTGCTTGCTTACCTTGAGTGTGTATATGATAAATTAATTGGGTATTTTATGTAGTAACTTGTCAGAAGAATATAGCTATATACCTACAATGTCAGGTTGCATAAGTAAGAGCACTGATATTTCAATAAACAAAGCTCAGTTTGTATTTATTATATAATCACTGGGAAAAATCTGGATCCAAATCATCTGTAGAGCTTCATCTAGAATTTTAAAGGTGCATTTAGACTGATTTTTCTGCTAAAAGGAGATAAGTATTTGAGGAGCAGAAAGTGGTGTAGCTGGGTGCTGACACTGGGAGTCTTTTCATAGGTGATGAAAGCAGAATGTGGACTGCTACAGTAGGCATTTCTTGGGAAAGTAGGGTAGAGTAGCCTTGAGGAGTCTTAAAATTAAGCAAACAATAATGATACCCCTGCCCCCTCAAATTATAAGGTAACTTCAGGGAAAAGTGTGGCAGAAGTCCAACCTCAGTTATTAATATTAATATCTAATATTAATATCTAATAATTATTAGATATTATTAAATTACTAAGATAAGGTTTAGTGAGTTACTGGGTTTAAAAAGGACAAATTTCAAAAAGCAGCAGACATCAGCAGGCAGGAATTCTTTTTCCTGCTGAATCTGTTCATTCTGTGTACAGGCATTCATTGTGTCATCAAGAGAGAGAATCAGAATTGATGAAATTGGGAGGTTGAAGATGATCTAAAAGTGTGGTCTCTGCATTTTATTGATTGCATGCCAGCCAAATATTTTTGAGCATGCATCTCCGAAATTTGTATGGTTATACACATATTGCCAGTATACTAATATTTTATGTGCCTTATAGAACACACCCAAGAATGGAAATGAAAAAAAAACTACAGATAAAGATGAAAAAAAGACTACTTAATTTTTAAAAAAAATCATTTAATAATTGCACAGAAAATATTTTCTTCCCACATTGATGTGGCTTGTCTTGTGCATACTCTGCTTTGCAGATGATTGATCTGGACGGTCTTTCCAGCTCAGAGCAGGGTCAAGTAGAGCAGGTTGCTCAGGGCTGTGTCCAACAAAGTTTTTTTTATATCTTCCAGGATGGATGTTTCACAGACTGTGTAGGCAAACATCCTCGCATTAAACAACAGCAAAAGTCAAACAAAAAAGCTGCCAACACCCTCCCCTCCCCTGCTTTAACAAAAAAAAAACCAAAACCAGACTTCCACTTCAGCGTGTACCTGTTGTTTCTTGCTCTTGCTGGGGACTGCTGAGAACAGTCTGGCTCTGTCTTTATTTCCTCCCATCAGGTATTTATACATTTGGTAAGATTCTCCCCTGAGCCTTCTCTGCTCAAGGCTGCGTGTCCCCAGGTCTGTCAGCCCCTCCTCATATGACAGACACTCCAGCCCCTCAATCACCTCAGTGCCCCTTTGCTGGGCTCCCTTCTGTACATCCTCCTGTACATTTCTCTTGGCCTGGGGGCCCCAGCACAGGACACAGCACTCCAGATCTGGCTCGCCAGTACTGGGCAGCAGAGAAGACTCTCCACTCTCAACCTGCAGGTAATGCTGTACCCGACACAGCCCCAGGTGCTGCTGGCCTTTGCTGCAAGGACTGTCTCGTGGTTCATCTTGTCCTTCAGGACCCCCAGGGCCTTTCCTGCAAAGCTGATTTCCAGATGGTTGTTTGCAGCCTGTACTGGTGCTTGGGGTCGTTCCTCCCTGGGGGCAGGATTTCATGGTGGGTTTGTTTGCTGGTTTTTGTTTGTATGTTTTTTAATGTGGTTTCTGCAGGCTTCTTCCTCCAGCCTGTCAACAGCAGCCCAACCCTTTGGAGTGTCACCACTCAGTAGGTGGTAGATTGCTTTTGAACACTGTGTATATGTTACTATGTGTTCTAGACTTGTGTCTAGTGTGCATTTCATGAGCCTGGTGTCAGACAAATGAAGCCATTTCGAATCAAATGTTTTTCCGAATCTAGTGTTGCAGTTGCTTATGATCAACTGAGCTGCTCATGCTCATTGCTGATGCTGAGCTGCTCATTGCTTATGAGCAACTACCAACTGAGCTGGTAAGCCACCATGGTGGGTTAAGGCAGTGAGCAATCAGCGAGGCTGCAGAGGTGTTAATACGTAAATGGGTCCTACGAGTAGGTGGATATGGAGATGGTCTGTCTTGTGAACACTGAGTATGTGTGAAAGCTTTGCAAGTCAAAATTAAAGCTGAGTATTTTTGTGTAGTCTTCTTGTTATTAAAGGAAAATTGAAACATATTTATTTGTACTTTGAAATGGGAAAGTTTGCTTATCTGTTTAAATCAGTATAAAAGATACCAAAATTCATTTAGAATTTTCTTTTGCATTCATATATTTACATATGGTTTTAGATAATATGAACAAGGGAGTGAAGCTTCAACTGTGATTTCCAGTTTGCTAGAAACCGTTTCTGTTAATGATGATATTCACTGTTGTCTTGACAACTGTGCAAGCTGGGGTTAGTAATAATCAGGCTTCTTTTAATATGGTCTAGACTCTCAGATGTATTTGACAAATAGTTTCTATGACTGGGCAAAACCCAAGAAAATTGCAGTGTAAGAAGTTCCAAGGTTTCAAAAGCATTCATTAGTTTGCATAGTAAAAGCTGGAAATTTAAACATGTAAACAATACAGGTCAGCAGTGCAAACTACAAAACAAGTAGTAACCAATTTGTTAGGGCTCTGGCCTGAGATTTGGCAAATATGGGTTCATATTTGGGTTCTAAGTCAGGCAACTTGGTTTTCCCATTTTAAAAAGCATCACAGAGCTCTAAAGTTAGAGAAACACGGACATGAAGTATAATGGATAAGGACAATGAAAATGTCATGTTAAATGTGGTTTTGCTTTCTTATATTGTTCTTAAGCTGTTCTGCAAGATAGGTACAATCTCAGGTAAATTCAAAGGGAAGGTGAATTAAGTTCAGTAAAGGCTTCTGGGTGTCCTGATCCAGGTCCCAGAGATTGTTCAAAGAAATCCTTCTGGGGCGGTAGAAGCCTTTGAAGTGAATTCCAGTATTACAAAGTTCTCTACTTCAGTAAAGCCTTCAATATTTTACAGCATTCTCCTGGAGAAGCAGGCAGCCCATGGCCTGGACAGGTGCACCCTTTGCTGGGTTAAGAACTGGCTGGACAGCTGGGCCCAGAGCGTTCGGGAATGCTGCTGCATCCAGCAGGCAGCCAGTCCCCTGTGGTGTCCCCCAGGGACCAGTACTGGGCCTGGTCCTTTTTATTGTCTTTGTAGATGATATGGTCAAGGGGATAAAGTGCACCCCCAGTACGTTTGCAAAAGACTCCCAGGCTGGATGGGAGCATTGATCTGCTGGAGGACAGGAAGGCTCTGCAGAGGGATCTGGCCCGGCTGGATGGATGAGCTGAGGCCAATGGCGTAAGGTTCAATATGGTGGAGCGCTGGATCCTGCACTTGGGTCACAACAACCCTGGCAGTGCTGCTGGCTGGGGAAGAGTGTCTGGAAAACTGCTCATAAAAAAAGGACCTGGGACTGCTGGTTGACAGCAGCTGAACACGAGCCAGGTGGCCAAGGCGGCCAGGGGCATCCTGGCCTGTATCAGGAATAGTGTGGCCAGCAGGAGCAGGGCAGTGATTGTGCCCCTGTACTCGTCACCAGTGAGGGCACACCTGGAGAGCTGTGCCCAGCTGTGGGCCCATCACCTCAGGGGAGACACTGAGGGGCTGGAGCCAACCTGGAGAAGGGCAGTGGAGCTGGGGAAGGGGCTGGAGAGCGAGTCCTGTGAGGAGTGGCTGAGGGAGCTGGGGTTTAGTCTGGAGAGGAGGCGGCTCAGGGCAGAATTTACCATTCTCTACAGCTGCCCACAAGGAGGGTTTAACAAGATTGGGGTTGGCCTCTTCTCCCAGGCAAACAGCAATAGGACAAGAGGGCATGGCCTCAAGCTGTGCCAGGGAAGGTTCAGGCTGGACATCAGGAGGAATTTTTTCACTGAATGGGTTGTCAAGCATTGGAACAGGCTGCTCAGGGAGGTCCCTGGAAGTGTTTGCAAAACAACTGGAGGTGGCACTTAGTGCTGTGGTTTAGTTGACAAGGTGGTGTTTGGTCAAAGGCTGGTCTCAATGATCTCAGGGATGTTTTCCAAACTTAGTGATGCTATGAAAGTAGCCACTAGGCTTCTGTTAGTGTGTTTATTTGGGACTGAGAGAGTAAGACCAAGTTTCTCTTCTACCTTCTATATTTACATTTATCTCCAGTGCAATCACTTGAATGCTGCTTAGGCCATGCTTTTTGGAGAAAAGCAAGTGACTGCTTCTTATGTATTTAACAAAAATGTTGTGCTGCTTCCAAACTGCAACAACACTTTGCATCTTGGGTGACCAGCTCGTGTTCCTCTGATATATCTATCTCAGCACCAAGAAACCAACACTCTCTGCCACAGAGGACGTATTAATTAGGTAAGCCACTGATTGGATTATTGATTTAGACCCTTATTTAGACTGCCTTTGGCTTAGAGATTTCCCTAAAAAAAATTAGCTGTAGAGGTGTTCTCAGAGTGAAAAAAAAAAAATCCCATAAAACTGGGGTTGAGGGAATGTTTAACTTGCTCCCCTTGGAATTTATTTTCTATATATGCATCTTCACAATTTTATAAATTTGCCATATTATTAACAGCATGTGGGTATGAGATGCTGCAAAATGCTAGTGTTTCTAGTCGTGTTTGGTGTTGCATAGAAATGCATGCAGAATGTTAAGGCACTTGAGAACTTTTAATAGTACTTCCATTATAAAAACCCATGTGGCTATAATTTTGAGTGCCATTTTGAAAGCAGAACTTCACTATCATTCTTAGTTTACATTACAGATCAAACAGATTGCCAACATCACTTGCACTGACGAAGCATTAGCCATATGCCTTCGCAGTGCAAGGCTGCCCTGGATAAGGATAGCTATGACTAACCAAGCTGCTTATGTGCTAGAAGCTGTTTAGTGGCATTAACAAGGCACTGTTAAGCTCTGCCCATGCAGTTTTACCATGCTCTTTGTTGGCTAACTAACTTCTGAGTCACCCACTAGCCACCCTTTGAGAGCCTGGGATGAATTGCTCAAATCTGGCCACGATGGAATAATTTCTGTCTATAGACAGATGCTGCAGAGCTGTAACACCAAACATATATAGGAGCCCATGACAATAATGTAATTATTTTTGTGATAATTGTTAGAACTTGCATTGTCTTTGTCATTTCTGTGGAGAATTAAAGAACTTCATATTTCATTTTGCAATTAAAAAGAAAAAGAAGGTTCTGATACATGTTAAGACCATTTTTTCAGGCGTCACTCACTGAAAATTTTGTGAAATTAGTGATAATGCTTAACTTCTGCACTACAGAATGTAACTGCATTGCCCTATATATATATTTTTCAAGTGTAAACCATGAAAATTATAAAGTACCTTGTTTTGGGCTTGATTGTGATATTCAGTTAATTATCAGCTTCATAATACTTTCCCCAGAAATTTTAAAACTTAAATGAATTTCCAAGTTTGTCAGCTGATTGCTGCACATCCCTTGTTCAAAGTATTGTATTTAATTTCTTATTTTAATTTATGAGGCTTTTTTTTTTTTTTTGGTCCAGTGATAGGCTGGTTTATTTAGATGTTACAGGGGAGGAGATTAAGATAAGTTGAATTGTTTTCCGTTGAATGTTCCTTTAGTCACCTAGCCAGGATAAACTGACAAATACAACTTTCACTGATTATGTTTCTGAATGGCAAGTATGAAAGGATATTGATTTTTTTTTTGCTATTACAATTGGCAATGTAGATTTGCAGTTACTTTACATCAGAAGTTTGAATTATGCTTGTAGTGTATATAACTTGTACATGGATATAGAACAAAAACATTGTGAACAAAATAGCAAAAAAAAATAATATTTACAGGTTTGGAAACTGCATTATAATTGCTACTTTTGCTGATATGCTGAAATGTGCTTTAGGAAGCATCTTACATGAAGATTTTTGATAAAATCTTGTATGTCTTTCATATGCTCTTTCATCTGTATTACCGTGACCGAAATATGCTTTGGGTCTGTTCTGAGCATGGTAAATACAATGTTTCTGTATTTGTGTGTAGTATTCCCAAGAAGTATTTCAGAGAGGAAAAAAACACCTACTTTGTGTCACTTCCACTGAGGACAGCCTGGTTTTGTTTTTGAACCATTTAGTTTTATGGTTTAAAGAAAAGAATTGGATAACAGTCAAAATTTGGTTTTTAACAAACTGCAGGAGATGTTTTCTGATGTTGGTGGTGAAAGAGATTTTGAAAACCACTGTGACAGATGGTTTACCACAAAGACTCCGAAGGTGGCATGAAGGGGGTGCAGTGTCGTACCTTTCAGTGACTAACAGCCACTCATGCAAACAGAGTAGAAAATTACACTACAGAATTTTGAGTTCACTCCATGGGTTCCCTCTTTGTTATTTTTTAAAATGCAAAGTTTGAAAATATTTCTGAAATGTGTTCTTTGCTACCATTACCATTCTGGAAGATGTGTTCTGAATTGCCAGAGGGACAATGTATACAATATGGACTACCAGCCTGTACACTTCAGAAAAGGTTTTGGTTCATGAAATAGAAATGTAAAAAAAGTAAAGATATGAGTGAAGAAAATTTTCTGGTGGTTTTGCTATGAGCCATGGCTTTTTATAGATTATTGATGCTTGATTTTTATGTTGCAGGGCTTTGGATGCTTTAGGTAGAAGGATGCATTTTACCATTTTAAACCATAATGAATGCTGGGGATGTATACAGAAGTTAGGCGTGTTGCAGCTTTGGCAACAAAGTCAGATGTTTTAGTGGAAGATGTTGAAGCTCATGCTGTTTTATTTAGAAGTCATTAGTTTAATCTGTAGCCAGCCTACTGAGAGTACCACATTCCACATGTATTTAACAAAGGCCATTTCCTACAGTTTTGTCTACAGTCAGAAACCAGTCTGTCTTTAAAAATGCTGTTTTAGATATATCTGCACTTATTTTTTTCAGACATTTACTGTAGTTCTCAAAAGCCTGACAAAGTATAATCCTTCTTCCTCCTTTGTGTTGTCCTTGGACTTTCTGTTGCAATGGGTGTCTTTGAGTACATTCTTTTTGGAGTTTAGGATACAAAGCAAAGCTAAGAGCTTGAGGAAAACATACAATCTTCATTGAAAATTGCATTATTAGGTAGTGTGTCCTTCCATTGTATGTTGATTGTTGCCAGGTAATTATTTTCTTTTCTGATTATGGTGGTGTGCTGATCTGGGAGGGATACAGTTAGCTTTCTTCATAGCAGGTGCTCTGGGGCTGTGTTTTGGATTTGTGCTGAAAACAGTGTTGATAACACAGGGATGTTTTAGCTATTGCTGAGCAGCACTTACTCAGCATCAAGGCCTTTCCTCACCCTGCCCCCCAGCAAGGGGGCCAGGAGTGCAGAAGGAGTTGGGACACAGCGAGGACAGCTGACCCCAACTGAGCCAAGGGATATCCCAGACAGGTATGGAGGTATGGGAAGAACGATGGGGTAGGCTTTCAGAGCTATGGTCTTTTGTCTCTTCCCAAGACACAGTGTAACAAAGTGAATGCATTCCTGGTTTTGCTTTGCTTGCATATGCAGCTTTTGCTTTACCTACTCAGCTGATTTTTGTCTCAACCCATGAGGTTTCACTTTTACTGTTCCAATTTGCTTCCTTATTCCATCAGGAAAGTGTGAATGAGTGGCTTGGTGAGGCTTAGTTGCTGGCTGGGGTTAAACCATGACATGTGTTTAGAACCCCTTGGTTATAATGACTATTATTAGCTACTGCTACTTTTTTTGCTGCCTCTCAAGAGTTCTAGCTTTATACTGACTATTGCGGTTTTTGGATGTAAGAGCAAACGTTCATTTTCCTAGAAATATTTTGCATGTTAGGGTGAGGATATTTCAGAGATTAAACTGTGGGTCCAGCTGTGCCCTAATATATTCACCTTCCATCAAAATTAATCTGTCCTTCCCCTGTAGACTTCTGGATTTAAATACTGTTTATTTACTTGAGGCTATTCGGGAGACCAAGAAAAGATTATCTAAATTTAATGTTCTAATGGAATCAACCTACTTATTGAAGGTAAGAATGTAAAGTGTATTGGACTTTTTTCAGTGAGACAGTTGTTAAGATACACTGGAATCAGTACTATACATTTAACTAACTGGATACGAAATTTGACAGAAACAATTTCCCATCCTTATGTCTTCAGAACAAAGATACTTTACATAGGAATCTGTTTCATTGGAGCTTGCTGTTGAAAAGTTTATAGGCACTTTGTTTTACAGGAGACCACCCAGAGGCTTTCACTGCTAGTGCCTAAGGCAAGGCTACTAAATCTCAAGGCATTTCTAGGGCTGAGGAAGGTTACGATCTCAGTCAACAATTTGAACGGAGAAGCTGCTTACAGAGTGAGACAAACAGAAGAGTTGTGGCAGAGAATAAAGGAACAAACAATTCTGGAGTGACTCCTCCTGCCATCTTGAATGCTTATCTAGGGTGTGCTTTGTAAGGTGCACAGAGTATTGGCAGTGACAAAGTTCTTTGTGGAGCAGGCATTTGCAGAAGGCTTCAATTTGTATGTATGTAGTGTATTTAGGTTGTTCAGCTTTTCCTTCTGGTTTAGTCCAATACCAAAAATTAAGGTGATTTGTGGTTTTTGTGGTTTGTTGTTGTTTTGTTGGGTTTCTTTTGTCCCCAGGAAGAAAAAAAAATCTCTTCTGTAAAATAAATCCTGAACTGTTCTAAATATCACCATAGAATTGCACCCATTCAAATGAATTTTAATAGTTGATCTGTATATGGAACGGAATGTAATGGAAAGTATTATAATGTGATTTCCATCAGAATACTTACAAAAGACTTGATTTATAATCTGATACCATTACAATACAATAATCTTTTAAAACAAGTAAGTTATTTTAAAATAGTATGACTACTCTTTAAAGTCCTATTTTTGATAGTATTTAATATTTCTACTATTGCCACATTAAAAATTAGGGATTACTATTACTATATATAGTACTTTTTCATTTAATAAAGTCATTACAGCTGCTATCTTTATAAAGACTATTACTTTTATTACTACTATCAAATAGTGGTGTTTAATGGTACTGATTAATGCCACAAATACTTTTCTTACCGCTGTTTTGCCTATTGAATATTTTTTTCCACATTTGTGGTCATTAATTTGTATTAACCAAGCATTTCCTTTGTAATTATTAATGTGACAAATAAAAAAAAAATACTTTTAAGCTGATATCTGACAGTATTACCAAAAAGATAAGAAAACTCTTCGAGGAGTGTTTTAAAATAGAAAAAAAATATTTAAAAAATATTTTTTCTCTTTATCTTACCTGATATATCTTCCTTGATTGGTCAAAAAGTGTTTTTCCTAGTGCCTCTTCTTGCTTATCTGTGTTTTTCTAATGAAGAGAAGATGCACTTGAGCACGTGCAGAACAGTTTCTGTTCCCAGGGAGCTACAGTGGCTTGCTTGGCTCATGGCTGGCTGTTACATGTTGGGCTGTGCCTCTCAGTATCCACCCCTCAGTCTTCTCATTGCGAATTTGCTTGCATGGCAACTGCTGGTGCTGTTAACCCTCTTCTGTCCTGAAGGGTATTCCCTTGTAGCTTCTCAGATTAAATATTTAATTGGGTGGGAATTGTTCTTGTAATTAAAGAACTATACAGAGCTGTTTAAAAACACTTTACCAGGAATGGTTACATATTTAAAAGAGATTCTGGCTGCACTGAGTGTGTTCCACTAAAGAGAGCTGTGGCAGCATGGCTGAGAGCCGCTGGCTAGGTAGCTGCAGTAGCCTAAACAGAAGATGTTTCTTGAGTTCATCTTTCAGCCTGCGCTGAGGTGCAGCTGCACAAGGAGCAGCGCGTGGCACGGCTTCTCTCTGGGTGCTTGGAGAAGCACAAATGGCTCCTGTGTGAGTCACATGTTCAGTCATGGCCTGCCTGTAAGGTGCTCGGTGTCACCTCCGGACGCCGGTAGCAGCTGTGCAAGGGCTGCAGGGCAGCGCGTGCCGGGCCGGGATGCGCTGCTGCGCCGAGGCAGGTGAGCGCTGCCCTGCTGCCCCTGGCATGGCTGGCACAGGGAGCTGGCACAGGGAAGCTTCAGGAACACGCATGTCCGTGGCACTTGCTCAAGCCTACAGGACTAGGTTAGAAGTAAGCTGAAATAAGCACTTTACAGGGAGGGTTATGTCGGGCTTAATGCCAGCTGTTTTGTTGTAGAAACCCTCTGTTTCTGGGCCACACTGCTCATCGACACAGTCATGTTCAGGTATCTTCTGCAATTAGAGATGTCGACATTCTAGGCACAAATCCTTCTGTGGGCAGAATCATAGGGAAAGGCTGGTTATCACCTCAGAGGAGAGAGACCCACTCTTCACCCAACTGCAGATGAAATCCCTGATTTTCCTTTTATACTACAGGAAGCCATTTAATGAGCAGGGACTATACAGAATGAATTTATTCCCCTATTTCTTACTTGAAATAGATCTGTTTCAGTAAGTGTAAAACTAACTCCCTGCTTCTATGATCAATTTTTATTCCTTTATTCTGTTTGGGTACATTGGGTGAATGAAGACTTTAATTTGGAAAGGTCTAAGTAATCTTTTTGCTATTGGCATTGCTAACTATTCTTTCTCTTGCTGGTATAGCAATGTCATAACACATAAAATTTATTTTGTTTTCAAACTAAAGCTGAAAACAGAGCCTTGAAATGCAACTTCTCTTAATATTTTCTCTTCTATCATACTCATTTCATTCTTGATGTAAAACAAGAATTCATTGCTTTTGTGGGAGCACGAAGCCACAAGTTGATAATGGTAACTCAATGTTCGTAATATAAAGTGCTGTTCCTGTAGTGTGGTCCAATTACACAATAGTAAAGCAGGGATGTAACACAGCAATGCTGCTTTCCTATTTGTTTCAGTAAGTTTAGCACAGCGGGAAACGTGGCATTCTTCCAAGGTAATGCGTCAAGCTTACAGTTGGATGGAAGTGCGATGGAAATTATTCCAAGTCTTCGCGTGCCAGCTAATAACTCTCGCTGAATGTATGCGACAATTGTCTTGTGGAATGTATTTGATGTCATTTCATTGCGAGGATTTTACATTTTAATTTTGAGATATTATGGTATTCTAGAGATATTTGAAAAAGTTTCTCTGTAGGTGCTACATTTAAGGCATTGTAGTTTTAGTAATCAAATGCAATTTCTGTCTGGTTAGAGAGCATGTATACCCTTTTAAAAAATCCTGCTGTATCTTCTGAAATCAGAAAGAAGTACTCCATTAATTAGATCAAATTATGTACATTGTTCCTCAAAAAATGTCTTATTTTTTGAGGAAGAATATATCTAAAACAAAAATCTTAGCTGAAAATATATGCATGATAGCAACAGAATGTCTCCTTTCATTTTGAAGTGTGGAAAGTAATAATGTATCAGTCATTTGGCAGCTGGGAGAAACCAGAACTGTCGAGGCATCTTTTTTGGTAGTCATTTTGCTACAGAGACCTGGGGGTTGGATAGGAATCAGAATTTTTGCAGTTGGTCTTATTCTTCACTAGTTTTCACATTGCTTTAAAGCCATTCCCCAAGTCAGTAAATATCACTGTTGCACTGTGGCATCAACCCACTGGGACTGTCTTAAAGATACATTGATATTCTTTACAGCTTTGAACAGTCTTCAGCAAAATATATACATTTAAAATACCGTGGCAGTGGCTTTATAAATAGCTCTATGATAAATCTTTTCATTTTTCAAATGTGGTGAGGAGCAGCCACTGCTTATGGAGCATTAGCAAATAGTTTACCATTAAGGAGTTAATCTTTAGCCTCACTAGCAGTCTTGGAACAGAGGGTGTCAGTGCATACTAAAAACGGTATTGGGTTTTCTTTTTGTGAACCACAGAGAGCTCAGAGTACATCAGTTACTTCCAAACAGGCTATTGAATGCTATCATAGGTAAAAATACCAGCTGTACTGCATCTGATTTGATTTTATGACTATAAACGTAAAATTCCTCCATCTCAGGCTTTTTTTTTTTTTTTTGGTTAATCCCCACTGCTCATTTTCAGTCAGTATTCTTAGAAGGGTATCTGACACCTCTTGCTCACAGACATTTTCTCTGTGGTAGAAAGTTTGGGCATACAATAAAGATAATAATTACTGCTATTGTTTTAAACTTTCCAAAGGTCTTTAGTTACATAATACATATACTTTTCTTGAAGCATTTCTGAATGCCTTTGGCAGCATTGATCCAGCAAGTGGAAGGTTGGTTGTTCCAGAGGGTGTGTTTGTTCCAGCTGGTGGTGGGAGGCGTTTCAATGCTGACATGTGAAGAGTATATAAAAGAAAATAAAGAACAGAAGAGATGCACAGGGGTTAATCAGCCAACCATCAGCCTTGGCCCATTCTCCTGCAGGCAGAAGTAGTATCAGGATTGGGGGGAAAAAAAAAAAAGACTACTGAGCTAGTTGAGCATCAAGACCTGCACAGGTCCAGCCAAGCAAAGAGCAGACAATTATTAATGGGACTGAAATCGGGGATTAATCACTACTGATATCCCATAGTAATTCCTCCTAGCATCAAGAGAATCAACAAATTCTCCATGCAGTTTATATGGTGAGCTTGCTGACTACAAATGTGTGTTGTGTATGTTGTCAGCAGGTAAGGGTCCTTGTGCATGAGAATTGCCTCAAGCAGTGGGGAGCGAAAGAAGAGTGTGCTGAGTGGACGAGGGTACATGCTGATTTGGCAAAGGATATAGGATGAATTCCTGGGTCAGTAGTGATAATGATCAGAGTGCCTTTCTGATGAATAATTAAGTATGGGGTGGTCAAAATTTTCCTCTCAGTAGTGACATAATTTGACATAGTAAGTGCCAATATTTAATGGAGAATACACGTTTGGGATTGTCCAAGCTGGTTTTAGGCTCTTACAGCTGCTTTCAAAGCTTTGAAAGCTCAATTTTGGATTGTAAAAAAAACCAAAAAAAAACCCCAAACAACCCCCCTCCCCACATTTGAACATTACCTGTTAGGAATTTTGGGGACAGCAATCACAAAACGAGGATCAGTCAGAGATAAAGATCAAAACCACAGAGTGACAAAACATGCTTGTCCCTGGATATCCTGGATCAGAGTATCTGCTCAACACCTTGCTTTGCTTTGATGACTAGTGCTGACACTGAGATGGTGCTGCTTTTTCAGTAACAAAACTCCAGCTGAACCACTGAGTCAGAATATGTAACATGCTGTGATTTTTTTTCACCTATTTCCTTGCAGACAAACATACAGTGAGAGAACAAGTCATTACAGTTTGCATTTCAAATGCTACAGGCAGGCCTGAGTTAGAAATAAAAAATGAAATCCAAATTCTATGAAAATAAATAGCATCTTTCTTTAAACCAAAGCCTCATACCTACTGCTGTACAAAGCAGAATGACTGGAAAATTTAAACTTGGTGTTTTGTTTATGGCTATGAATCACTCATTAATTCCCTTGTTAAATTTCATAATTTAATGTTTTACAGACCTTTGATTATTGTGGCACTGAATTTTCTCCAGTAAATTTGTAATATTTCTGTGCCTTATGTGGCAGTGTTGTCTTTTATATTTAGTGTGGAACTCCTTTTTGACAGTTGTTGTGCAAAATAATTTTGAGTGTTTGGAGGTGAAAGGACTGTACCACTCAGATGAAGTGAGCATTATTTCTGAAAGCATAACCTACACTGCTGTTGCTGTCTTAAATATGTCTTGGTGCTTTATTTGCTTTTATGTTTAAAATTACGGTTTGGTGGTTAATGTTGGAAATTACTACAAGAAGGGAAAAGAAACTTTCAGGGGTTTTTTTACTGCATCTTGGCTGCAGTTGGAACAATGGGTCAGTGGCACTAAGTATAGTCTGTTTGCTCATTTTATTTTGCGTTTCCTCCAGTGGATGGATAACAGTCATTTCATACCTTTAATACTGTTTTTTAATATATATATATTAAAAAAATGTAAGAAAGAAAAGCAGTGGGGAGGATTTTTTCTCATCATCATCTCTGATTGCCAAGTTATTTGTATGTAGAGGGAAGATTCTTTTGGTATAATCAATCTGCTGCTACCCATTTTACTGCCAAGCATTCCTTCTCTATGGTAGCGTAATGTTACCTAGGGAACAGCTTAAAGCTGACACATACAGTGGTGCCACAAATTAATTTCACAGTTATCAGGATATAGGGTGATAACAACAACATGAGCTACTGTGAAATTACCATTGTTCCTATTGAGTTACAGTGTAATTATTACTTTTGTGGCAACTATGCAAATAACTCATGTCACCATTGTAGGATGGGATATGCATTCCTTTCTCTGATTCAGTACTTTGTGCTTCAGAGACATCTTCATGTGCTATAAACTAGAGCTCTGCTTTGAATTAAAAGCTAAATATGGTTATATCTTCACAAAGAAGAAAGATGAAAAGCGAAAAGCAATACTTAAGAGACTAAAAACCAAAATCCATTGCAGTGTGTCCATTATCACCTGGAATCGGATCTGCAAATATGTGATAATTTAGTAGAATAATAACCACACTGTTATTCTTTCATTGCTTCCAGAATGCGAGTTGGAACCTTCCTTCAAAAAGGGAGCTTTGAATTAGTTACTTGCTGCTGTTTTGGTTTGGTAAAAGGGACAGGTGAAGAGATGTTTGATTACATTTATTCTTATTGACAAGTAGGAAAAAAAATTGTGGAACAAGGTTAAGATGCTGTTTCCAGTATATAAGTTGGAATGCATCCTTGGCCCTGAACATTGGACCCTGGTTAAAACAAAACAGCTGCTGAGGGTTAATGATGGCAGAAGACCAGGTCAGATTGTGTGGTGAAGCTGGTACAGGTGCTCCTTGTAGTGCTTGCTTCGAACCAGAAAGAAGTAAGCATGCTTTGGGGGCTGCAGGGCAGCTCACATGTTTTCAGAAAGGTAAGATCCTTGAGGTGGCTTTTTTAAAATTTTTCTACCTATAGACTGACATTTTCAAAAATTCCTATGGAGAGCTTGGATGGGCAACTTGCAATTATGTATGGATAGATCCTTATAAGAAGCCTCCAAGATTTTTATTCTAGATAAGTAGCTAATGACCAAATTTTCAAAAGTGCTTGAGAATTCAAGAGCTTGTAATGTTTAAATAAAGAAAGAATGTTTTTGAGATGTGTCATTTAGAAATACATCGCAGCTACTATTGCATTTAAAGAATGAACAAATGAAACTTGATTAAATAAGTCCATAATTGTCCAAGAGAAAATCTATATGTGTAAGATAACTCACTATTATAAAAATTGAGAGCAAGATAAATTTCCTTGAAGGACAAAATTCTGATTATGGGCAATTTTTTTTTCTTTTTTAGAGTTTAGTGAAACTTCATTGACAAATAATTGTAATGTAATGATACCCTCTGATTTTTCCCCCCCAATTTAAACTCTTAGTTTGTATCTTGTAGTATATTAAAAATGAAATTGAAGAAAGCATTCTTTCATTTTGGTTATGACTTTTCAGATATTCTTTTTCAAAAGAATGTTTTTGAATTTATTTTGAAGTATTGTTTTAAATTGCAAGTAGCTTCCAAAAGGAATCTGTTCCCTCAGTTCTTGTTTCTCTGCATGAACAGAAATACAGAACAGCTTGGTGAGCCCATTTCTGTGAAGGAATAAATATGAACAACATTCTGAAGGAGCTCTCTGTGTTCGTGAAGATTTCTAAAATGTCTGTCTGTACTGTATCACCAAGATTTGAACTGCAATAGTTGGGGCATTTTTCAGTAGTTTGATAGTTGTAAGTCTGTCTATAGAAAAATAATGTTCTGTTTCTTTCTTGTTCTGAATTTTTTGGTTTTTTTTATTGGGTCAACACAATCTGCTCAGGCTTTGCGCTGATGGAATATAGCAGTACCATAAAACCTCTGCAACTGATGATCTGGGGGAAGCAATCACAAGATAAATAAACCTTATGTTATGGCTCATTTATTATCCATGTGATGAATAATGGTTGAAAAGTGTGTGGTAATTAATGGACTGGCTTCAATGAAAGACTCCTGTTTATCATATGGTTGTTGCTCTTTCTAGTGGTTTGTTGACAAGTATATTTATTGCAGTATGAGGAGGTCACTAATTAATATGGATATTAGTAAGGCTTTGTGATAATACTCTGAAAAACCTGATTGTTTAAAAATTTTCTCTCTGTCCTCCATTCAGTTTTTTCAGTTCTGTGCATTGAAGATGTAAGTCAATATTTGATGCTACAATAATTGCCCAGGTGCAGTAATCTTTAACCCATGAAAGTTACATTTAAAAGAAACAGCTTGGGCTTAGCAAGAGTTTCTGGAAGATCTGGTGCAATCCTTGCATGCTTGTTAGGAGTCAGCCTTGTGGAAGCAAGTCATAAAGGTTTAGAGCCACCAAGGTGCTCATTGTCCCAGTTTTGGAGAATGTGGGGGTCAGGGTGGGTCGCTGTTGTACTGTGGGGAGCTTCTACTGGAGCCACAAGTGACCCAGAAGTAGGAGATCATTAGAAAAATCAAATGTTGTGTTTTGTATACCTGAAGACCCAGACACTGTTTAGGATAAGTGTTATGTATTGACAGCTTTTTTATTATAAGTAAAATAAAGTTGTTGAGGTTTTTGGTGGTTTTTGTTGTGGGTGTTTTTTTTTTGGTTTTTTTGGTTTTTTTTTTTTTTAGAGTGTAATTTTGAACCATATGATGGGTTTTTTTGTTAAAATGTAACTACGACCTACCACCACAACTGCTTGCATAAAAATCTCTGGCTAGCCATAGAGCAAAAATCAAGAATAATTTTCTTGCAAAACAGATAGTGTCAATTATTTTATTGCTTTTGGTGTAATTTATGTATGGTTTCTTATCTTTACTAGACAAATAATGGTAATTTTGTGCTGCATGATGAGATAGATGTTGTTTTAAAAGAGCAAGGAAGTTTAGATCTCTTCCCATGTTTTCAAGTAAGAGGATGACCTCAGGTGGTTATTTTGGTGGATTTCTTTCCCCTCATCTGTGATGATCAGTTTCAGATATCCTAATAGGGGGATAAGAGTGGGCTTTTTTTGGTGTTAGGCAGCTAACCTTGTCCCTTTCTGTTCCTTTTAAGTATTTTTTTTGTCTCCAGGTTTTTTTAGTAGTTCCTCCATGTATTCCACTTGCACTTCACTAGTGAAGAGGGACTGAGCCATGTCCTGTACTGTAATCTTTCTTCCTTTGCTTATGGAATAGCTGTAGGAAAGGTGGTAGCTTTCCAGACTGATCTTATATTTTCTTCTTCCATCTCTGATTGACCACTCATCAATCACACTTCAAAATTCTCAGCAGGAGCAGCCTGAGAACTGAGGTCCAGCCCTGACTGCCAGGAAAGCAGATTAGGATGTGGTGGTTTACAAAGGGTCAAACCCAACATAATAACTGAGTCACTCAGCTACTGCATGGTCAGTTTAAGCCTCTGAAGTCAGGTCTGTCAGCAGAGTCCTGGGGAGGTCCTTTGACAGGTTCTTATGACCCCTATCACACACAGGCAGCCTAATCTGAACTGGAAATACAACCTAAGCTATAGTATGCACTGTAAGTACTGATAAGTGGATGTGCTATTGGAATGGTGGTGTGTAAAAGTGAGAAAAATCTTTTTTCAGGAGTCTTGCTGGAGAGGGCATCAGAAGATAAGATACCTGTTGTTTTTGTTTTCACAACTGACACCACTTTTTGCTTCATGCTGTGACTTAATATGGGAAAAAAACGAACCATGTGAGAATGGGAGAAGTCCATAGCAATGTTTCAGTTGATGGAAGGTGAACTTTTAATGTGAAATTTGCATGCCCCTTCCTGTTTGTCACAGGTGCTGACAATGAGAGAACTGTGGCCATGTCCTTCCTTGAAAAAGCTTTCCTTGGAAATTCCACTTTCCCGAAAAGACTTAAAATGCCTTGACTAAAATTGTGGCTCTTTACCAGGTTGAAAGCTGTGGTCGTCTTGTTTCAAAATAATAAACCTACAATTTCTTTATGCAGGGCCACTGAAAATTAACAATTATCATCTGTGTTCTGAAGAATATAAATAGTTCCTCCAGGGAAAAATACATAAATCAGTGCCAAATCTCACTAAATTAAAAATACAAATAACCTATTTCATTTTGGCAGGGTTGATAATGTTCTGATCCTTGGCTTCAGGGCCAACGTATTTTTCTAGGTCTACATAGAAAGATGTTCATGTCATTCTGCCTCTACAGTAAATAAAAAGCTGGATCAGCTCTCCTATGTTGTCTGTAATGAGTTCCAACTGGAGTACTATCCCTCCATCCTTGGCAGCCTAGGCAGCTTTTCAGTGGAAAATTTTCTGTTTTTCCGAAAGCAAAATTTTTAACCTCTTCCTTGCTCAGAAAGGTATAGACTTTGTAACATTAGAGATTACCTTAAAAACTGCATCAAAGTTTTGAGATTTATGGACATTAGTATATTTTGTGTTTAGCCAGAAGAGTCCTTCACATTCTTACACATCTTATTTCTTGTTTGGAGAATGGGCTTTCAGTTTTGTTTATTGTTAGAAGATAGTACCAGACTTTATCCAGAACCTCTAAGAGCAGTGTCATACCAGCTACTTCTATACGATACAAATTTCTTTATCTCTCTCTTCTCCCCTTCTGCCCTGCAATTACTTTGCTCAGCAGTCTTTTGTACTGTTTTTTCTCATTGAAATACTAAAGCCTGCAAGAAGTTAGGTCATGATGAAATTATTTGCCTGGTCAGTTCACCTCTGACCAAAGCAACAAGTTCAGCAGTAGTGAAGTTTTAACAGAAGGCAATATATGGCATTTTATATCCAACAATGCCAAACAGGTAAAACTGTATTACAGCAGAAATGGGATCTATACCAACTTCCCTAGGAGATTATATGTGATTAAGGAATTCCTTGGAAAAGAATAAACTCTTTTCATTGTCCTTCACTAAGATCTGTGACAAGCTTGCTTTTTCTTCCTATTTTGCCAATTTTCATATTCTTTTGGGGATAAATCAGATCTGGCACATCAATGTGCTGCTTTACAGCTATGAATTCCTTCCCTCAGCACACATGGAAGACTCAGCAAAGTCCTGAGCACTTTGGCCAGCACTGAGAAATTTATTTTGCTTTAATTTTAAATGAAACCAAATTCTTTTCTAAAACTCTCACCTTTACACATGAGCTGGGGTGTGTGCACAGCATAGAGCCACAGTGCTTGTGTCAGTAAAGGTAATATCTGTGCTGTATGTTGTATTTATGTTGGCTCATGGAAACAGACTCAAGCCCTAGGAATTCAGCTGTTGCCTCTTTTGAGATGCTGCCCTGCCACGTGCCCAGTGACCTGCCCTGAAGCAGCTCATTTGCTGGAAGTTCTCACTAGATCAATCCTGAGTTTCATCCACAGACTACTTTCTAAGAACACTAATACTCCTGTAACACCATGGATAGTCCTGATCTTGTGTGAGTACATTTCTGTGAGGAGTAGGATTAATAATTAATGCATGTTCCCTCTGTGTAAAACAGGATAATCTCTGACAGATGGTGATTTTTAACAAGAACATTGTAGCAATTCAGCATGAAAAGCATGCTTTTTCTGTGCCTCAAAACTAAAAGATGCTTACACAGAAGTATGTAAAACCTGCATGGCTTTCTTGTACTCTGTTACTAGTTTTGGATCATGCATAGATTGAATTTCTGGGAGGTTGTAATGGTGGTAGTGTGATTTTGTCAAATTTCATGGCATTATAAAAATGTCTGAATACTTCCTGTCTGTTGTGCTATCTGTAGGTGAACAGCTGAGAGAAAAAAACAAATTGCAACCAATAGTAGCAACTTATTAAAAAAAGTCTGTCAAAATATTTTTTATCATGTTTACTATTATGGATAATATACAGAAGTCGGGAGTTTTATTCGTTATATACCTTCTATAGTGTTGTTGAGCAAACAAGATAGTTAATCAGTTCTTAATCTTTGTAGGCTATGAAATGCTCCCCAGAGATCTGGAGGTCAAACTAGGCACCCATCAGTAAAGTCAAGCTGTGCTGGTCTCCAAGGGAGGATCAGCTGTCTCTTTCTGAAAGCTGCAGAGATGTATATTAATGAATGATTGAATGGTTGATGTGCTGTCAGGTGCTCCTCCAACATCAGCATTAGGCTGATATACTAGGAAGACTGCCTGCTATGCTATAAACATGTTGTATATTTAGATTTTCTCATTGTATGTAAAGAACTGTTAGAAAAAACCATGCACCATTGCATACTTCAGATGGATGGGTGTCATTGCTTAAATGAAGGCTTTGAATCACAAATGTATGTGCAAGTAGCTATTTTCTTCCATTTGTAAAATGCTCAGCTAACTATTTCTCAGAATGAGTAATGTACCATATATAGCACCAAAACAGTGTCTATAGTGCTTCGTATGATTCTAAGCAGAAATAGATATGTTTATTGAATACAGCCTCTAGTTTGCATCCTTGGAAGTATCCATTTGGACCTTCTTTCTCTGGAAATGGGATTTTTGAAATGCAGCGCATCTGTTCAACAGAATATATCTATTTTTCAAGTTTATTGAACAGAATATAATATTTTTCAAAGAAATGAACTGAGTATTTAATCAGTTTTTATACTGAGGAGGCTGAGAACATATGAGAATATCTTTTAGATTACCAGGTCAGATAAAGTACCTGGTTGTTATGAGACAGTGGAGGGGAATTATTAAAGTCTCTTAGGAGTTGACACTTTACCTTCCTAAAGCCCAAGAGCACCTAAAGGCTGCCAGAGTACTTAGGCTGCACTTCCATAAAAGAGCTTCTCAACACTGCACTCTGTAGTAGGTTTCCAAATAGACTCTTCCTGTTCTATGTTGATTCAGTCCCTCCAGGTTAACCAAGCCAGATGTACAGAGGGAGCTTAGAAACTCTCTGATACCTAAAGCTGATAGGGTAGAGGTTTGCCAGGTATTTCACGTGTTAAATATGTGAGCTCAAATCCCTGCTCTTCCTGATTTTTGAGTAAGTGCCTGAATTTAGAACTTTCACAGCTTAGGGCTCAAATATAAGTTGTCTGATAATAGTTGCTGTGAAACTGTTTTGATTTTTTTTTCTATTTTCAGATGGAAAAGCAGAGCTTAAATTTATTCCCTCATGAGCAAGTGCATAGTAGTAACCTTTGGTAAAAGGAAGGCATGGCTCTAGTTTGTCTCTGACCCTGTCAGATATTTAGCAACTTAACTCTTAGCAGCTAGCATCTTGGTTGTTCTTTTGAGAATCTCTTACATGTACTCCTGCCTACTCTGTCCATTCATTTAGTGTGTTTTAAGAGCCTGAATATCCAAGTTGGGTTGAAGAAGTCAGCTTTAGTTAACTTTGGGTCTTCAAAGCTCAGGTCTTTTCTTTGAAGATGAAACAGCAGTCAAAAATACTGCTTCAATACTTGCATTTTGAATTCATGAAAAAGGAATGCCACGTGCTTGAATAACCCAAAATAAAAGCTAATTCTCTGAATGAGAGGTTATACTGCTGAATGTATGACTTAGAAGGTAGGATATTTAAAAATACCTCTAAAATTTTGGAATGGTGAGAAGAGCCAATCTTTCTTCTGTATCTTCAAGCCTGAACCACTATGCAGGGTCACCCAAATGATTTGAGCAAAGGTAATTTCCATGTGTGTGGCAGTGCAAGTAGGTGTATTGCAGTTCTCAAGATAACTGTTACCATTCTAGTCCTGTTTGTGTTGAGGTGAACTGTCTGGGCTCAGTTTAGATTTCAAGGCCCCTTAGATTGTATCCACAAGATTTTTTCACCATTCACAGCTCCATTTTTCACAAATGTAAGCAAATGAGAGATGGTAACCACAGGGCGCCTAAGAGCTGTGTTAAAAATTACATATCCATCAGGAACCCCCAAGAATATCTCTCCCTTGGGCATATTTGAACTTTCAATCTTCTTGATTTAATAATTTGATTCAAAATCTTCAGATGAGAGTGGATCAGTAACTGGGTGTCTGCCTGGGTAACTGACTTTGTCTCCTTTGAAGTAAAATGAGATTTAGTTTTGTGTTCTCTGAGTTTTGAATACACTTATCTTCTAACACCTTGTTTTATATTATAATTTCAGTATTAGCATAAGTCATCAAAATAATTCCTCTGGATACATTACTTGGCCCTGGACCATGGGAGAGAGATTTTATGATAGGAGCCATCCTAATATCATCTCTGTTTTAGACTGCTGTGGAGGCTTGAAGCAGTGTAAGGAATGACTGGGAGCTGAGTATGCTGCTGCCCACTCCGATATGGCTGGGACGAGGCTCTGCAAGGCCTGATGATTGCTTTAGGTATATGTATTTTTAGTGTGGAGTATGTGGGGTGTATGGATGTGTTTAGTAAGTGATCATCTCACTGGATCTACTGGACAGAGACTGGAAGTGGAGTCTGCACTGAAGAGCAAGAACTGAAGCAGACAGATCCAGAAACACTCTGCACAGCAGAGCCATGAGGGAAAGGGAAATAGTACAGTAAAGCAGCGTTCAAAAAGGGAGAGGTATGCCTGTGCCCTCCACGTGAGCTGAGTATGATGATGTGGTACTGAACAAATAATGGTGGTATGTACAAATTCACTAATCTGTAAAATCTATCGTCTCTGTAGTTTGCATAACACTGCATTGAGATCAATGGGTGATTGACTATAGCAGATTGACAGTGGTCAGCTTTACCTCTGATAACAGACCGAGATAAAGAAAAGAAGTTGAGCTTCTCTGCCAAGTAAGTTTCGTAAGTGTGTTTTACATTGAAGGACTGCTCTCACCTTCTGGAAAATGTTTTAAAAATCCTAATGTCTGCAGTTTTTTGTGGAGCAATAGTCTGAAATCTGTTTTCTTTTTCCTGTAGAAGTAGATTGACTTGTAAGAGTATTAAAAAAATTGAAGTGCCAAGTTATGTTAGTACACGGTATTAGTACTGTACTTTATAGTGTTCAGGTCAGTTATTGTATCACAGTGGAAATGCTCAGAGAGTATTTCTGTAGAGTTAGGAAGAGCCTAACAGCAAGCAGTTTATTGCAAGAACAAGGAAGATTGTTCTTGCTGCAGTGATTTGCAGCAAGATTGTGAAATATTATGAGACTTGCTAGGCTATGCTGTTATTGTGGTGGATTTGGTAGACATATAGAAGTTACCAGCCTTGCACTCTGTATTTATTTCATAGCATTCTGGTGTTGTGAAGTTGAGGGAAACTCATGTACTTCTTCACTTTTTGTAACTCCAGATATTCCTGGGCACGTTGCTCAAGAAAATAGCTCTCTCATGAATGTGTACTGGGGTGCTAGGACTTTGGAAAGGATTTGAGTAAATAGCAAGTGAAAACCTAGGAGTAATGAGACTGCTTTATACCTTTTCTGCCGCTGCAGTGTAGTTTGCAAATATTAACGTTTATTTCCATGCAGACAAATCACATGGGACTTTAACCTGGAAAAGTGATCATTATTATTAGTATACAATTGTAAAAGAAATCACAATGAATACATGTCCAATATTTTAAACTTTTGTGTGTTATTTTTTGTGGTTGTGGTGTGGCATGGTAAGGCCTCCACATGGGAAGGGCTACAGTCCTTTCCTTATACTGATCCTGCTGTATTTACAACTCTGTAACTCACTTTGGGGAAGTTTGTGGTGCTCAATTGGCAACTGGGATGTGCTTTCAAACAGGAATAAACTGTTTGTCTTTTGTTCCAAGATTGGACTGGTGAATCATGAAGAGCTGTCTGCAGTGTCCAGTATATCTTTATTGGGTTATTGTACTAATGTTTTCTCATTAGTGCCCATAGACCCACTGAAAAGAGAAATCATGAAAATAAGTTCACGTGTAATAAATATTTTTCAGCTTTTTGGTTGTGGTTTTAAACAACAGTCCTGTTAAAATTTATGTGTTTTAATCAAAGATATTGCACTGTTAGACAGAATCTACAATGTCACCACAAATGGTATGATTTTATTAGTGGTATATCTGCCACATGAAACAATTGCCAAATCAAGGTCTATACCCATGTGACAAAATTAAAAGCTTTAAGTACCTCTCACTAATTAATTCTGATATTTTTATCATATGGTAAGTCTGTTCTCAATACAGAATTCCTAGTGTTGCTTATAGACTGTGTTTGAGAAGAGGGAGTGTGGGTTTGTACAATGCTGCTGTCTGGTGCAAGTCAGAATATGCCTCCTCCCGAGCAGACAGCTGCTGCAGTAATGTCAAGAAGACTCCATGTAACCTTCCCTGTTGCTTTTCCAGGTGCTGCAATACCTGGAGGAGGTGAAACTTTTACAGATGTTAGCATCTGCAGCAGAATAAGGCTCTGTTGATTAAAACTTGAATAATCTAACCACCTTAGCAGGAGTTAACCCAAAGTACTTGTGCACTATGGAAGTGACATGTCATGTTACCGATAGCTTCTTTCCTCCTCCCTCTGTGTTTTAAAGTAAGTGATCTGTTTCTTCTCCTGGTAGGAACTCTTGGGGATTTTTCTATATTGTCAAACTATTGAATGCAGTCATACTTTGAAAAATAAAAATATTCAGATTAAATTATTTTGCACTAGAATTCGATATACATTTGGGAACTACAACATGCACTTTACAATCTTGATACATATAATTTAGTACTAAATAGAGTATATGAATCTGTAGGCTGTAACTTGCCTGCTGGATGGACATTACAGTGGATGCATGGTCCACTTCTCTGTGAGCAGTACACATAGTGCTCATTTTAGAAGATCTGGAAAACATCTCTTTACTCAGTGTTGTAAGAGGTGTGTTTTCTGTACTCTGGGACGAAGTTTCATATGCTACTTTGCATAGCAGAGGGTGAAGCACCAAAATTTTTTTCTGGAAAAATGGCTGAAGAAGGATGAATCTTATGTGTAACTGACCTAGAAATGCAGCTCTAGCTATGATAGGGTAGGATGCAGGTGAAATTTGTGAGGACTGGCTTTGTGAGGATTGCATGTGGGCAATTCCTTCCCCATCTAAGATGTACTAAGGATATGAAAAGTATGTACAGTTGGAGGTAAATAACTGTCCAGCTTCCAAATTCTTTCTGGTAGCATTTTGTGGTAGAGGTATTTCCAGGCAAGCCTAGTTGTAGGTTTTAAGAGAACCACTTTGGGAGGAAATTTTCTCTTCTTAAGTCACTTCATGTACTGAAGGTTACAGAGTCCTACACTGTCTGCATCTTCTGTTAACTGGCAGCTGCTTTTGTTTCATATATCTAACTGTGACTTATATCTGGGCATATTCTGGTTTTTATATTTCCTTGTTTCTTGTTCTTGATAATGGTTCTTGATAAATGCTTAGTGTTGAAATCTGTATATTACCTACTCATTTCTCGAGTGGGGGATAACTGCATTGGTTTCCTGCAAACTTGTTAGAAACTTGTGAGGATGTGCTTGCATGCCACTTAGCAGTATAAGTGTTTGCCTGGTTTTGGACAGAATTTAAGATGTGCATGTACCTATTTTAGAGAGACTTACAAAGACCAGTGATTTTTAATTAGCTGGTAGGGTGATGCTGCTCTTCTGAATGTGGCAGTACAGCACTGCTGTTGTGCTGGGCAGTCGAGGCAAGGGACCATCGTTCAAGTGAAAAGCTGCCCATGTAATTCCTGGATCTGCTGTGGCTTGGATCTGGTAACCTTGACAGCATCCTGTAAGCATCCTCTGCATCACCAGGTTTTTCTGGAGCAGGGGGAAAGCTGGCAAGAACTTTCAGTTGTGTTCATTCTTCTAAGTTTTTTTTTTTTTTTTTACGCTTGGATTGATACTTTAAAAGGTGAAAAAAATTTCAAAGAGAAGGTAGGCTTTCATTATATATTATAGATCAAAATAATGTGTTGGTTTGTTGGGTGGTTTTGTTTGGTTTTTTTTCAACCAGGTTTTAAGTCAAAGCTTTAGTTGATAATGTAGCTGCTGACATTAGGAACAGTTCAAAAAGCACTGAAAATTTATCTTCTTGCATTTCTTCTGCACTACATATAATGTCTTGTAATTTGAGGCTTCCCTACAGCAGAAGCCTCACACTGCTCAAAGGAAATTCTTGGAGACTTTACCCTCTCTAAGTGCAAAATTTCATTAAAACACAGACTTTGCAGCTCGCTAGGTACTGCAAGTTTAAACACCCCGTCACCTAGCTTGGCTGCCTGCAGGCTGGAAGTACTTTGGAAACTGTAGCACTAAAAGGCAACTTTTGGAAGGGACTGATGGTTAGAGGCAGGAGGACTTCTTCTCTGGGGTTGTCTTTTGGCAGTGTGGTCTGTCAGGAAGATGTATTTAACATGCTGGCTAAAAATAGGAGAACTCTGAGGCCTGTCATCCCTGAGCCTCTCTTGATACCTCAGATGGTTGAATTTAGAGATTGTTAAAGTATTTTGAGGAAATTTAAGTCTCGTTAGGTGGAAGGGTCTTGTTTCCTTCTAACAAATTCCCTTTCAATGAATAACTTTGCAGTCAGTCAATAGAACTATTTGGTACCATAGTCCAACTTCAGTTTCACTGTGTGCATCAGGCAGGTGGATGCTTTGTATGACAGGTGAGAGTGGAGGTTTCCTTCAGAAGTTTCTTTTCAAAGATATTTATTTACAGACTGCAGCCTCAGGGATAGCACTAATGCTTTTCTTAGCTACTGATTTATGCTAGCCCCAATCCAAATAAAACATTTGATTTGTGCATTCTATTTTAAACAGATGTGCACATGCTTGCTCCCTTCAGACATAGAGTATTTTATCAACACGAGGGATCCTTATTTCTTTTATTACAGTGTGTAGTGACTACTGAGAGACAACAGTGAAGCAAGAAAGTTACCTAATGTTAAATTCAGACAAGAAGTGATAGTCTCCTGTTCAGAATGTCTTCAAAGTGTTTCATACAGCTGGAAAACATTTGTGTTACTCTATGGAAAGAAACTGAATATTGTTTGGATTCCTATTTAACTGAAGAAAATGACAGCTTCATTTTAATACTGTTTCTGATATGTTTGGTGACATACTTGAGCAGGTTAAATAATTTTATTCCATGTGGTAATCACAGTGTACAGAGCACTGTTTTGTTCAGTATATTTTGAATGTAGTCTGTTAACATGCAGTAATCTTCAGGGATTTTTTTCTTTAAACAATCTAACACAGAGCCCCAGAACTTAGATGTAAAATAAAATTATTATTTAATGTAGTGATGCAGTATGTCCACATGCTGAGTTACCCCTTATTTTCTTCATGAAACTGATGCAGAACCTACTAGATACTCCCTCTGTGATTGGTATTGCAAGTTGATCAGAGAATCATTAGGGGAAAGACACTTCAAAAAGTCCTCTGTAGGATTTCTCATTAGTGTGAGAGTATATTCCTTATTGCAGTAATTATTGCTGTACTTAAATGTAGTGGAGGACAATGTAAAGTGAACTGATTATTGTAAATGTGTAAAGATATCCAGTCTTTCCTGTTTACAAGTAATTTCAAACATACTTTGTGCTTTTTGTTTAAAGAACCATACAAATAAGACTGCTTAGTTTTCTGAAAGTGTTAAATGCTAAATATGAATTTGCTTTAAGAATAACAGTAATTTGGCATATCTTCAAAAAATTTAATGGACTTGTAACAGTGCTGGTTGCAAGACCTCTCTGAGCAGTAAAAAAATCACAATTTAGAGACTTGAAATGTCTCACAAGTTACACACGTCTTTCATCCTAAATATAAAAAACATTTTATTATGTGGCATAATGCAGATCTTTACTGTTGAGGCTTTATCTGTATCTAGCAGAAGTTGAAAAAAGATATGTTCTATACTATGAGATTTTATACTAGAAAACAACTGTTTCTTTTGACATGCATAAATATAGGGTTTTTTTAATAACTGTATTTCAGTTCATTCTCATGCAAATGTTAAATACAATTACCTTGGTGCTCCAGTCAGTCTTCATTCACAAATGTATGATATGAAAAAAAGTGATGTAACCCGACATTATTTATTAAGGCATTTAGTTTTATCAAAGGAGATTTTTAAAATGTCATTAAGGAACTGAATCTCCGACTTCTAAATGTACTGGTTCTGTTTACAGGTTATTTTTCCTTTTAAAATGTCTAATCAATAAGCCTCCAACTTCAACAGAAGTCTAAAATTAAATCTTTTATTTTTTACATTCATATTAATGTCTGTGACAAGAATTCTTCATCTGACACTCAGCAGTCTTGCTGATGTTCAGTTACAATCTAAATTCCAGGTAACTCCTGAGTTGCCTTCACTTTACAGAATAAATACAAGTAAGAGTAGCAAAAATGTTGCTACAACTTCACCTTGTGGTACGCTGAAGTTAAAGACAGACGTCTCATTTACTTCCTGGGATTATGATTTTGTTTGCTTGGAGCAACAGATTGGGAGTTATTCTCTTGATCACTGTAGCTTTTAAATAAAATTTTTCAGAAAGCTCTTGTTAACTTAAGACAGTATCATGGAACTTGATGCTCCAGTGGAGCACCCAGGATTGAGGGATAACTTGGAGGTTCTGGTATTGCCTGGGAGGCTGGGATGCAAGTGGTTTCTGTGTTGCAGGTTGCTGAAACTGCCAAAATATTCTGTACCTTAGTCCTTTGTTGTCAAAACTGCAATAATATTTCATTGCCTTATATCTGGATGGGGAGGGGAGTACAAAGCAAGAGTGAGAGGTGCTCAGGTGCTTTGTTGAGGGTGACTGCCTGGGTAAATGTGGGAGGATAAACACAGTCTCTGTACAGGAGTGAACTTGCCTTGTCTGAGTTCTGTGTTGATGGGGGTTAGCATAGCTCTAGCGACCCTGGGAGGGCAGGCAGGGATAAATGACCTTCAAGAGATGGTTTGGTTATCTCTTGTACTATCAGAGTCACTTAGTGAGATTGAAAGGGACATAGGGAGGTTGTCTAGGCCAATCCTCTTACTCAGAACAGTGTTGACTAGAGCAGATCGCACTGAGCTGTGTCCAGCCAGGTTTTGAATACCTCTAAGAATGGACTCTTCAGTCTCTGTGAGCAACCAGAAAATGTTTCAACCTTATACTGAGCCAAAACTAACTGGCAGAATAAGAAATGGACAGAGCTAATTCTTTCATGTGTGGTTATGGGCACTGACCTAGCTTTATTACTTCCAGATTCAAAGTGAAGGGTTATGGCTTTGCTTTCACCTGGCCCACTTCCCCTAGGAAGATCTGCACAATGCTGAGGGTTGGACAACAGACTGAGAGTCAGTTATATTCTTAGGGCTGCTGAGATGTCTCAAAACAAGTCAAAGATCCTTATATTTTAGGAAACTAGATTTCTGCATACAAAACTGTAACAGACCATTTTCAGGATGAACACTAATCACAGGAGTCACAATACAGCTAAGTTTTATGTTAGCAAGAAGTCATGGTTTATGAAATAATATTTTGAAATAATATTTTTGACGAGTGGCTCACTGATTCATGACACTAGGTTCAGGTATCTGCTTTTATCTCTTGGTTAGTGAGGCAAAAGTTGTGTCACCTATTTTTAGGTTATGGTATGGTATAAGGCTGGGTTCTGAGCCTACAAAAAAGTGCTGCTGGTCTCTATTAAAAAAATAGCAGTTTGTAGCTGGGAAGAAAAAGTCAAATGAGTTATGTTAAAACAATGTTTAGAAATAAGTTTGCCACATATCCAAGATGTACCAATATAATGATTTAGTACAATAGAGCATACATGTTCATGAAACACTATGCAAATTTCAACATTTTCATTTTGGAATATGACTCAAATACCTGTTCTTGTTTAAAAGGAGAATGTAAAATTCTGAAAAATCAGCAAATTAGTATTAGTGTGCTTGCAGCACAACTGTAGGTTTACAGCAGACTGTAGGTTTCTGTGCTCTAAGTACTGGTCCCAGAACTGGCATCTGTAGCAATCTGAAAGACTTGGCCACTTGGAATAGGTTTGGTATGAAAAACTTGGCCTAGCAAGGTGTTTGTGTTTAGTTAATGCTTGCTACTGTTGGGTTTTTGTTTTCTTTTTCTTAATCGACATTTTTCCCACTTATATTTCCCCACCCCTGGATACAGTGTGTCAGGAATTGAATCTCTTATTTCTCCAAGAATAAGGTAGTAATGTCATACTTTATATTCATGATAAATTCATAAAATATTTAATAGATACTAGCAAGAGCCATTATGAACTGACTATGTAAAAAGATGGAATACTTGAGGGCATTTGTCGCACATAATTCATGGCTGACGACTAAACTAATTTCAGCTCTTCTGGTTGAGTTGGGTTGAGTCTCACACCTTATGTTGCAGATATTGTGGGAAGATTGAAAATACTGAAACTCGTTATTTTTTTTGTCTTAGTAGAAAGGTAAAACTAAATCACAGCATCTGAAAAGGAGTCTGGTTTGCTTGTTCTTTTGGAACATAAAACTTAGTTAAAATGTTCATTATATTATTTGTAATGTGCGTGTTGTGTAACTAGTACACAGACCATAGTAATGAGGTAGATGCATTAAGAAAAACCCTTCTTCCTCCAAAAATGATGGTGCATGCAAAGCAATACTATAGTTGAACTATAGCTGAATGATTTTTTGGTTGAATCTAAAACCAAAACATGATGTTTAATTTTTTTCATGGAACCTGCATCTCATTGAGGTTTATCTCTACACAGTGACTTAGGCTTATATATGGGAAAAGTGTGTGTTAGAGAAGGACAGGTACAGTGTTACTGGTGTGGCAGTAATAGGATTCATCCAGTGAAGAAATGACTTCAGTTTAAAATATGTGAATAGTAGTGTGATCAGGAGCAACTCAGAAAAAAAATAGCTTTATATTTTCATGCTAAGCAGAAAAATGCTGCTGAGTGATATACTCCCACCAGGCTGATGTTGAGAGATATGTCAGGAGGTTGTGAAGAGCTATTTTCAGGTTCAAAATAATCACCCAAGAATTTCATTTGACCAGGTAATATTTTTTCATTTTCTCAAAGGCAACAAACATGCAAAGGATAGTATACATTTGATGTGTATTTTTAACTATGTGCTAGAAAATCATTAATTTGACCTAATGACAGGGAGACTCTTTTATGAATTACTGAATCATGCAAATTAGCAAGTGAACAAACACAATAAAAAAAGAATAATATATCACATAATGTTCTTAGTCTGTTTTGACATTTGATTCAGTGTTAACTCTTTTTGCCAGTACATCATCTTGCACAGTGCTAGTAAACATATTCAAGTATATTTTAGGAAAGATCGTGCTGAGCTATCAGTAGAGCATTTTTCCAGAGCAGTGTCACTCCCTCTTTGCTGAAACTGGAGAGGGTTATGTTGCTGTATCTAATATATTGTGCATATTTCTATTGCTTTAGTTTTGAATTGAGGACAGAGTTTTGCATGCTTGTGTTTTGCATGTGAGCAAAAGAGTATAACTTAGGTTTCTGGATCTAACATGTGTAAAACACCAAAATGGATTAGTAGAGAGATCTTCCAAAATACTGTCAGGAACTCTGCTCTTAATTACTCTGATTTGAATTGTTTTTGCATTTTGGGAATGGATTTTTTTTTTTTTTAAATTCTCTTTGAGGGATAACTGTCAAACTCCTGTCTCTCTGAAAAGCTCCTGCTTGTTGAAGGGGCTAAAGAGACTGGTCATGGATAAGGAAGTGAAGGGATGAAGAAAAGGTAGAGCTTTTACTGTTCTTCACTCCTATCTTCATTTCCAAAAAGGCAGACTTCTTATGGTTGGAAAAATATCCCATCTGGTTTTGCAAAAAAATTGCTTCAGTGTAGGAAACAATAAGTAGAGGTTATTTCCAAGAAATTGTTTCCAATCATAAGACAACTAATAGTACATTTCACATCCTTAGTGAAACAGGAAATTAAAGAGTGGATAATTCTATCTTTCTGCTATTCTAGGCTTGCAAAAGAAAAACAAATTGCATTGACTAAATTAGAAGTGACTAAACACCCTTTAGTTGCATTTGTTGTCCTCTGTTCCATTGCTTCCTGTTATGTGCTTGAACACATATTGACAGCACAACAAACACCCAAATGTGGGTTTGAATTTATGTTGATAATCTTTGTTGAACTGACTAACTTCAGTCAGAGGCTGAAGATGAAACCTAAGTAGCTCTAGTATCTTTGGGAGTCTTTCTTGACTGAGCAATGTTTAACTCCATCCAGCCCATCATGGAAAATACAGCCCCTGAATATACCCGAAATGGGTTTGGAGTGGGATTCTACCACAAAGTATCTTTCCTCTCCTGCTTAAAATTTGGAAAGCAATATCAAGATACCTTCATGAAAGTGAGCTAACTGCTTTTAAAATTGCTCACTGGACAAGTCATGCCAGAATGGAATCTGATAAAAGCAGCAGCATCATTTGCAATCAAAACTCTTACTGGTCTACAGTAACCCCAAACTGGAATATATTCTGCTGTGATCAGATCCTGGCCAAGGACTGGGGGAACAATAGGCAGGCTTGCCTGCTGACATCCTGGAGCCAGGGATGTAGGAATGGAGCAGAGTGACAGTAGTAGCTGTTAGCGAGGTTTTCTTGTTGGCTTAATTTGTAGCATGGGTACAGAGCTTCAGAATTCTTACTGCTGAGAAATTTAATAAGAGCTGTCTGAGTTTGCAGCCAGTAGACTTGGGCATTCACCTGGAGTAAAGAAAACAAGTGGCAACCCTCACTGTTAAGGAAGAGAGACACTGGTAAGTAAACTATACCTGTGATTGTGTTGATATCATAGGCTGCATCATAGGATCCTGTAAATCCTGAGGTATGAAACTCTGGAAGTTATTGGGTGCATTCATTAAACCCTAATGTCTCTGGGTTAGAAAAAGCAATGCTAAAATCAGAGCATCTAAGTCTGGGATGCAGGAACAGTTGGGGAGTTGCTAATGGGTGCTGTGTGTGATTTTGTGTAGAGGAGGTACTAATGCAGGGTGGACGAGAAGAAGCATTTTGTACTGATTCCTAGGCTTTCTGAAATGTCTGTGTGACTAGTCTGAGAAATGCAAATCTTTGTGGAGTTTTTTTTTAATATATATAAATTTTAATATTTTTCTGTAATTGTTTTCAAATTACTGCATAAAAAAGAGTTGCCAAAAGGCAGACATCTGCTCATTTGTAGCAAGCAAAACTATCTACCAAAAGAGAATATTTAAATCCTTCCAGCAGGTTTTTCAAAATGCAGTGCCTTTGGGAAATGGGAAAAGTGTGCTTTTTCAGCCACACTACATTTACAGTCCTGGGATTGCTGTATTTGATGTAGGTCTAACAATTTGAGCATGTACAAAGAAGAACAATGCCACAAATTCAAGAACAAGCGATCTATCAAACTGTCGTGAACCAACAGATTAATATTTTTTTATGCATCCTAAGATTTCTTAAAGCTGTGTTTCTCAAAAAAAAAAAAAACAAACCAAAAAACCAAACCAACATTTCTTTTGATATTTTCCAGACAGCACTATAACTGCTGAACCATCACAGAAAATGTATTCAAAAATGTATTCATTCTTATGCCATTAACTTCAGTATGGGAGGAAATGTGACAAATACTTTCTTTATATAATCTTCTTAAAAGGATGTGAAAATTCTCCCTGCTTAGCTTATAAAGGTGAAACCTAAAATGCAAGATTTTTGTGCCTTCCTTTTAGCAACAAATGTTTGTCCTATTTTTGCAAACAGTGATTATTCTCAAGTTACCCTCCCCAAGCCTTCTTGACATTGAGAGTCCAAAGTCTTCTCTATGTTTAACTGGTAGATGGAGTTTTCTTTGCCAATATACATTGACCTAAAAGGCCATGCTGTAGTGCTCAGAAATCAAACTGTTTTTAAAAGATTTTCATGTGGTTATCCTTTCAGAATCGTTGTATATATTTAATATTTTAGATCCTTTGGGTCCTGTTATTTCAACTACAGCCCTTTTTATTTATCCTAATTTTGGGGTGCCTGGTAAAGTGCTGAAAATAAGGATTAATTTATAAGGAAAATGAATACTCATGTCACTCCTCTAGTTCTAAATAACTTGAGATGGACATGAACTCTTAAATTTTTAGAGTCTGCTTATCTCTGTGGGAAGTCTCAACTGTAGATGGATAAGAAGACATAAATTTGCCATTTCAAAAGGCCAATATTCAGCATACTAGGAGAAATTGCAAAGATAGTGTAAACCAGTTAGGTCATGTAGTCCAGCCTTCTGTCCATGTAGCCTGGTGAAACTGCAAAGCTTGAACAGCTCTCTCCAATTGAGTAGTTTGCTCAGAGGAGATCTGCATGTCAGAGATTTCTGCACTGGAAGAAGGAAGCTGTGAAGAGGTACAAGGATACAGTGGGATGCTTCTGTAGGCAGCCTTGCTACCAAGGGTGTCAGGTGTTAAATTTATTTGGTGATCTACAGAAAGGCTCTGTCTATATTGTTTTGTTTGGTGGGGTTTTTTATTGCATTGTTTAGGTTTTGGTTTGGTGTTTTTTAGCTGGGGGAGCTGCCCAGCTAAAAAAATTTTAAATGATATATTGATTTCACATAATGTGAAGTCTAGACAGTGACTTTCAGCTATGTCATTTATTCATATTATCATATCGTGAATGCATGAATATTATAAAATTTTTCCCAGTGAAGGTGGATATAGCAAAATTTGGATATAGCACATACAAGACCAATCATTTAGTTTTAATGAGTTAGTGTATTTCCCTCTTGCAAATAATTAAGACTGAATTTTAAACGATGTACTATTAAAATGTTACTTATATCTTTAAACTCAAGATATAAGGAATGCAGCATTGTTTCTTAGTAATTTGTTCAGGGTTTCTTTTTACTCGGTGCTTACGCCTCTAGTTTCCCTCTGTGATTTGTGATTATGTCTCATTCTATCTGTCCATCTGCTGAGGGGATGATGATTTTGATTCTTTATTTTTTGAATAAATTTAGGGTAGAAAAGCAAAGCCAAATAATTATCTTAAACATCAGAACATGAAAGAAAAGGCTACCTTTTAAAAAAGATGCCTCTATATTATAAACAGGGTAATGTTATTTTCTTATGACTAAAAATGTACCAATTATTTGTAGTGTAGAAAATCAGAATTGAAATAGCAGGCAGATTTCATTTTTTCTGAGTCTTGATGACTGAGCATATTAACAAGTTACAGTATCACTTATTAAGGTATGTTAAACAAACCTCTTCATTTGAAAAGAGGATGAAAGACAGTCCTTGTACGCATGCAGTTTCTAGATAAAATATTACATTCTTAGAAACCTCTGCTGAATTCTCACAGTTTCCAAAAGAGGGAAAAGACAGGAGTAGTGGCACATGGTTGTCAAATGTGTAGCTGCAGCAATTTTAAGTGAGGAAGGGTGAGGACACTGGAGTGCTGGGAGCTCACTTCTGGAAGACCTGCATGAGGCTGGCTTAAGAAAGTGCTTAAGCCTCTTCATTATAAGCAATTGAATGGTTTGACCGGGTCCAACTGGGGCTACATAAATTAAAATAGAGCACAGTTAAGCAATCTGAAAATGAACTGGAGTGTTCATTGTCTGGAAGGACTGTGCTTGATTTACTGAGGAAACTCTGCCTTTCTTTCCAAGTTTTAAAACTTGGAAAAAGGTGGTCAGCTTGGGTCAATGACTTATCTCCTCCATTGGAAGAAGCATCTTTATCAGGTTTGCAGTGGAAAGGTGACTGACCTCTCAATTTTCTCTGGAGTTCTGAACTGTAGTAGCAGCCAAAACAGGTAATTATTTTTTGTTCTGCAAATCTGAAAGCAAGAGCAATTGAAACCTTTGAAGTTTTTAGTTTTAGTCTGAAGTTCAATGATTTAATTTCTGCTTTTGCTTGCCTCCTGATTATGCCCAGTGTAGGTGTCCAGGTGACACCAACAGCAAAGCTAAAACCCTCCTGGTGTTTTGCCCTCTTTTCTCCTTTTCTCTCACCTTCCTACCCCTTGCTAATATTAGCATCATGAATTGGGAAATGGTGGGGATGGATTGTGTGCAGAGATCAGTGCAGCCTGACTTGTGAGTGGCAGGGTTCTAGATCAGCATTCAGTCAGATCTGTGGATAATTGCAGGGTGAGAGTTGGGGAATTTTTGGTGCTCAGATCCTAAAAAGGAAAGCTTTATCTTATTATGCTGTTACTGTCTTTTCCAAAGCTAATTTTCCACGAAAGTTGTTTAAATCACTCTTCAGTTAATTGTGACAGAATTGCTGGCATGCCTAAGTTGTAAGACTGATTGTGGTGCTGTAGTGAGGCAATCCATTTCTTCTGGGTTCATGGTTTTAATTGAGGACATTTTCTTAAATTTTCAATTAATACATTTTAGTTAGGTTATACAGTATCATAGATTGTTTATAAATGTTATTCTTAAATTTAATCAATTTTCTCAGTGCAAATAAATGGTAGATTTGTGCTCCTGATATTGATATATTGAACAGAGTGGCGTTTGTAAGATGTGCATGGATGATGAAGGCATTTGGGAGAAAAACAGCTTTGACTGAACTTGTGAAGTGTATCTTTCCTGAAGTGAACCCAGAGGAGTTTTGTTGACATTAAGATAAAAAGACAACAAGTGTTTCATATTTTGGAAAGGTAATTTACACAGGACAAGAATCATGCCACATAAAACTAATTTCTGATCTTCTAAAAACCCTAGAAGGGATACTTGATGTAAGTCAAAAAATCTGTAACACTTCTGGGAGAATAGTCCAGGTGAAAGAAGATTATTGTGAACAGGACAAGCCATAATAAAAACTGTCAGTTCTGTCAACCTTTCTGTCTACGGTCTATAGAGGATTAAAAGGATATTGAACATTGTGTAACAGCTGTCTCTTATGTGAAAGGGATCACTGTTGTGGTGAACATAAATGTACCCGTTTAAAAAGCTCCATGAGGCGAGGTGTGGCTGGGCCACAAGTGGCTGCTTTGGCAGGTAAAGTGCTGCTTTCAAGGACTTGAAGAGCACAGTGCGAGGTCTAATAGGTACTCTCAGTGTTTTATCAACAAGTGGGTTTCTTGTGTGTCTTTTGCACTACTGGAATAGTATGGGTATTATCAAGTTCATGGTCATAAGCAGGAAACTATATTGTGCTCCTATGATGTTGAGAAAATACTAATTAATATGTAGTGTGGGATTTAATCAAGTGTTAACAGAAGTTGCAGATTGACTTTTAAGTATTTGGTATTTTGGTAACTCTAAAAACTTCAAGATTTAAATAAAAATGTTTTGTTGGCAACAATAAAGCCTTTAACTAGCCATAGTTTTTATGGGACAATTTAATGAATTTTGAATGTTGATTAATACTGTTGTAAACACAGCAATTTCATAATCTTTACCATGAAACAAGAAAAAAGGGGACCATGCTTCGAATTAATATTGCTGTAATGGATGGTTGAAATTACTTTCACCATCAATATTAAAAAAAATTGATTTCTAATATGTCAAAAGGATTAAACAGTTTTTCTGATTTGGCATCAGCTGATATGCATGCTTTGTGCTACAGTATTCTGTAAGCAGAACTGTGTTTTCTATTTTTAATCCCTCTAATTTATATAACAGCTTTATTCAGCAACATTATAAATTGGAGAAACGCAATTAAAGTAATATATACAAGTTATATACATTAAGTGGCTGAAAGGCAGCAATCTTTTTGCTTATATTGCAAAATGATTGGTGAAAAATTGTGTCCCAGTAAGATGACAGGAGGAATTTAAGGAGAATATAACTTCCCATGAACTGTCTTGGAGCAGGCTGCTCCCCACAGCGCAGTGCAGACAGAGCCCAGCTGTGTTCCCACTGCTCAGCAAAGGGTTAAGAGGAAATCCCACCAACCTGCTTTTCCTCCAGTAGGCTCTAATTGTGGGTCTGATCACAGACCAAGATAGCTCTGTCCAAAGTATGCAGAAGACATGACATTAGGCAATGACAGTTTTAGTGCAGAAATGGGGGTTTCTGATGGGCTGAATGGTAGTTGACAACTCCATCTTCTGATGGACTGTAAAATGACTGGTGTACACTTTCCTACATCACTGTCATTGATACCTGATAACAGACAGTGGCTCCTTTATTATATTATCAACATTGCCCATTGAAATGAAGTTATGATGGAAGATGATAAAAAGTTACAGGACAGAGAAGTGGAAAAGTTTCAGATGAATGGGGAAGAATAACTACAGAAAACAGGAAGACAGCCAAGACAGCCAAGCAGAAGCAAAGAGGAGAGGAGAGTTCCTGCACTCAAAGGGGATTCAGAAGTAGATGAGAAAAGAATTACAGCTGTGTAGAGAGCCAAAGAAGAAACAAGAAAGATGAGGCATTGATGAATAGAATGATTTGGAGCCTATGTCCATATGATTCACCATCTCTTAAGTGTCCAAAAATAACCTTGTCTGTAAGTGCCATTATTCTGCACTAGGGTAGGAGGTTTTTGTGTGTAAAGACTAAGTTTCAACTCTGATCATTTCTTCTTTTTGATAAAAAGCACCTCCCTTATGAGTCCTGTAACTGCCAGCAGCAATGCCGTGTCTGTCTCTAATCCTGTAGAGTGCCTCTATTTAAACTTTGCTTCCTCTAGTCATGTGAATTTACAGAGAAGTAGTGCCATTTTTTATGGATCTGCAGAAGGCTTACAGGACTTCAGGTGACTGAAGAGGCAACAGCAAGAGTGTGGGAGTCTTTCCTGCTTTCTTTAGACATGAGCTAGTATTGCCAATTTACATGATACTGAATGTTTTGTTTCTTACAGCTCCTGTGGATTGTTAACAGGCCAGGCATTTCTCACAAACAGAAATTTTCACATGCCATTCTGGAAAATAAACTAAAAGACTGCTGCCTTTTACCCACTATTAAATATCTAGGACCAGACCATCTACTTGTCTGTATTGCTGTGTTTGTACAGTTTCTGGTGCCCTTTATACTAGAGGTGTTTCTTGGCAATTAGATTTGTTTTTTCTGTAATCCAAAATTGTTTTCACAGTTGATTCTAATTTAAGATTTTGTTCTCTTTGCCACGTTGTACTTTGCACAACTGTACTTTGCACTGTACATTGCACAAGAGAGTTCTTGGCCTTGCATGGGAGAATTCCTTTTTCTGTTTCTTGACTTCGAATATACCTGCATCATTTGTCTTTGGTACTCATCAGACCCATGTATCAACTGTTATGGTGTTTTGGTATTTAAACCTGGCAAAACATCTCCCAGTTACTTTATAATCCTTTCTCCCTCTCCATTGTGAAATGCAATAAACACAAAGACAAAAGAATGTGGGATTTTTCTTTGTGAATGTTAGTTTTGAGTGTGTGGTTTTTTGTTTGTTTGTCTGTTTTTAATTAGGGAAATAATGGCAGCTTTTTTTTTTTTTTTTTTTTTTTTTTTTTTTTTTTTTTTTTCAGCTACCAACAGTAAGTTTTCACCAATGGCTCACCATTTTAGTAGTGGATCTTTATCCTGGCGTCCCTTACCTTTATTAAATGAGTCTATATATGTCCAAATCTCAGTTTAGGTTTGTCCTTCACCCTCTTACAGTACAGCAAGAAGCAAGATCAAATGGGGAGTATGGCTACAGGACTAGCCATAATAATTAAAGGATTGAACTTTAAGAGAAAAAGCTATATAATGCTTTTCACTTTGGCCATCAAAGGCAAGGGGCATTCAGCTTGGAATTTAGATTTATTTGGAAATAATAGATTCATTTCTTCCTGACATGCAGCTTTCTTATCTCAGTGCTTACTGTCCCCAGCTCAGGGATTAAAGTGGTGCAAGAGACTTGGAACCAAGAGGAGCTTTGGGTGGGTCAAAGTTGGGTCTCCTGTTCATGCTGACCTCTTATTTACTGGCTGCAGGTAGCTCTGCCATTCTCTTAAAGTTAATTGACCAAAGCCTCAGAAAGCACACACAGACCTTCACTGGGGCTATTTCTTGGAGTAGTGGATAAAGTTTTAGAAATTTCTTCAAGTACTAGAGCTGGAACCCTTTTTTCAAAATGACTGTTTATGTCCTGCAGAAATGAATTAGGATTCAATTTGCTTCTAAACCTCTGTCAACAGTAACCATAATAAAGGTTATTTGCTCTGTTTTGTGATACATGAAGATTTGATAGGTTATCAGCTACAATTTGTTGAGGAATATTACTTAAGATTATCTGTTTCACCCCCAGTCTTTCAGCATTCATGTACTTGCACTTCAGGTGATGTTACTGCCAGTTACATAGACAATTGTTCACTGCATTTTTAGGTAACAATACAACTAAATTGTCCTTTATTTGGAAGCAGAAGTGTGTTAAGAGCTGGCCTATACCTGGAAATGGGACTGTTGATCAGATATTTCAACTTTAAAATAAAATATTGGGTAATATTCCAACTGTACAACAAAATCTATTAACTGAAGATTATCTTGGCTATGGCTTCCTTTTCTCTTCTGCAATGCAAAGATTGTGGTGTTGCCTTTTATATGGAAATTAATATGCATGTGAAGTGAATGTTGTATCTTTTAAGATTCAAACCAGCCTATGTTTCTAAAGGAGATGCTGTTCCATGAGCAATGAGAGAAGAATCCATAATATAGGGTGTTTTCTAATAGTTGGTTGGATTTTTCCTGTGTTTTTAGTAAGAAATGCTGAGATATATATTCTCAGATTAGCACAGGTCCATAGGTAGTCCAGAGTGTTGTTTGTTTGGGGTTTTTTTGTAATGAGCATGCACCTCTTCATTCAATTTGCTAGGAGCTAATGGGTGAATTAGAAACATTTAATCTAATTTTCCAATTTGTTTACAATATTTTGAAACAAAATAATAGTAATAAAATAACCTTGTAAAATATAAGGTGGGATTTCTCAGGGTGGGAGGACAGTTGGAGAAAAAGAAAGGAAGTATAATGCTTGATGTTTCTCCACTGGGGTATATGCATGTGGAACTGAAGCTCATGGTAATTGTTGGTGTGCTCCCTTAAGCAGGGTATTTTGCCTGTGATTTTTGAAAGGATCAATCACTTGCAGCAATTTATGTAATAACTTTCTGATGTGTGACTCTAATACTTTATTTATTCTTTTTGCCTGATTTGCCAGAATGCAATACCTTTGCTCCTTTGTACAGTAAATTCACTCTGTGATATCTGTGATGGTATGGTCAAAGGATAATTTATTGTCAGATAGAAAAATAGGTCAACACTAATGTCACTTCATGATCAACCCCCCAAGTTTAATAAAACACCTCACCAGCATGCATTCAGCACAGTGCTTGATGTTTTATTAGGACTACAGTACCTTACAGTACCTAGCTATAGCAGGCATGTAATTACTGAGCTGTCATGGTGATAAGTGGGATTAATGGCAGCCCGGTGCACTTTAGTCTGCAGAGTGCCTGGAAGATGGTATTATTATAAGAGAAAGTCTGGACTGCCATATTCATGCACCCTCCCCTCCTCCCCCAAAGCTCACATTCAAGTTTGCATTACCTGCCCCTCCCAGCAGCTGACATTTTCAACAGCTGTTATTTGTGAAGCAGCTCAAAAATCAAAAGAGAAATAATTTGGTAAAGATGCTTGCAAGTCTGAACGAGTAATCTGTACACATCTTATCCTGCCAGGTGCCATGCAGTTTTGACATGAGATTGTTCTATATATAATCCACAGAATGCATTTTATGTTCAGTGTGCTTCCTCTGATTTTGAATACAGGACTGTTGTATTTTAAATAAAATGTCACTGAGGAAAGTGAAGAGTAAAAAATTGTAATGGAATTGATGTCTTTTTTAATTGCAGGATTTTTGAGTTTTGTTATTTCCTTATTGCCTTCACAGGCAAACTGCTCATCTCAATCCTCATAGTGGTGTTGTTTTGTCTATTGCATCTCCTTTTTTGCTGGCTTCTACTATGAGAACTTTGCTCTTTTTTTTAAGAAGAGAAATTCTTGTTTGCTTAGAATGCTAAGAGCGTCCTCTTGACTCAATGTTCTGGCCACAACCTTTTGAGGTCTCCCTGTCCCACCTTTCCTTGTTAATGCCTTTTTAACATGTACCTGTCACAGGTAGTGCTGGGCAGTGTTATGTTCAGCTGCCACAGCTAAACCTGCCGATGCTTTTCTGACATCCCACCTAGCTGAACTAGTAACCCAGTGTGGTGTTGAACCCAGGTTTGGCTTCTGCAGGTTTCCCATCTTTTGGAGCCTGTGAGCCCTGTTTACTTTAAGTATGTCCTCTGGGGCCTTTTTTCAATGACTAGTCTTGTGAGAAGATCTGAACAGCCACTACCACATGTGCCTTCAAATTTTTCTGGTGCCATATTGTCTGCAATACCCAGCTAGATGATAATGAATAAGAAGATGAAAGGCTGATTAATCTTTTACTTAACTAGCTTCCCCTTCTCTCATATTCCACCCTTAACTATAAAAGTGACAACAAAACAAACCTTGATGTGATTGACAAAGTCAGAACAATATTTTGCTGCAGGTATTCTAGTCATTTATTTCCTTTTAATGTAATCTTAATTTCTTTGCATATAGTCCACTGGCCTCTTGCAGCTTTTTTCTGTTTTAAAATACTCTGTCCCAAACAGTTCCACAGTGTTGTTACCTAGAACTAAATAAAAATAATAAAGATAGACTTGTGGAACTTATGTATCTGGGCTCAAATAATATGTGAAGACCAAATTTTATTTCATTTTCCATACATTGTTAAATCCCTAATTTGCATTAGTTCTGACTGTTACTAAGGCAGTATCAAAAGAGCATCTGGAATAACCTGATGAATTCTGAGACAAGTAGTGAGGCATTTGACCTGTGATAATAATTGATCTATAAAAGCAAGGCTGTGTTCTAATACCTCTGTGCCTAATAGAGAACTGTTTTACTCCTTCAGTTGACTTTTATCTTTTTTTTTTAGGCGTGCTTAATGCTAGTTGTGTAGAATGTCCTAAGGACTTAATCCTTAGATGGAAGTGGTGCAAGCAACCAGATCACCATACCCCCATGAATGACTATGCAGAAACAGAAAATCAATCTTTATTACTTAGGATGTTTTGTCACCTTATTGCTTAGGTTTTGTCATAAGAAATGGCAGGAAGAAGATATTAGAGATTTGGTTGGGAGTATGTATAAGACTTCTGAATTGTTTTCAGAAGTCACAGACATATCACAGGAAATTCATAGAAAAGTGACTTGAAAATTCATCAGCTGTTCTTATTCTTTGGACATACAGTAAAAAGTAATTCCTTCCTTTGTGGAAATACTGTTGCTTTGGTATGTCTGATGGTCCAACACTCAGCATAATGAAACTTCCAGAATTTAGTTAATAAATTTAGGTTTACAACACAGGTGTTTTCAAATAGAAAAATAAACTTTTTTCATAAGTCACAAGTTTAGCAGTCATGGATTCCAGGGAAAAAAATTACCTCTATGTAATTTGAGGGTTTTCTAATACTTCAACAGGTGTTGTCTGTGTGCTTGTAAATGGTACCCTCTGCCTTCCTTTGTAAAGTGCAGCCAACAAGACATAACTAATCTGTGTTGATGACAGTCAATAATGATCATGTAGTGCTTTGAGATTTTAAATAGAAATTCTATGTTAGTGTTCTGCATTATTGCTTTGTGACTTATTTTTAGCATGCTAACTTGAAAACCTTATGCTATTGGCAGCACTTGTATTCCATGTCTCCTTGACACATTTTCTTTTATTCCCATAGATGCCTAAAGTGTGCAGATGCCCCCTGTCAGAAGAGTTGCCCAACTAATCTGGACATCAAGTCATTCATCACAAGTATTGCAAACAAGGTAAAGTCGGGCTCGCAGTTGCACATGGCAGGAGATAACAGCAGTTACTTGCAATTTTGTGAGTGAGATTGCATTTCGAGGCTTATCTTTGTAAAGTCCTCAAAATGAAGTGTTTAGAACAGACATTTTGAAGTTTGAGTCAGCTAATTTTGATTATTTTTACTTCTGTTCTGTGCCTGTACAGATAGTGTATACTGCAGATCTATTTCTTCATGTTATTTTTTCTATAAAGCTTTTGGTTTTGATGGTTTTCAACTACCATGGTAGTTGAAAACATGAGCGTTATAATGTCATTATTTAACTTTTCTGCTACCTGAGGTATTGCATTTACAAACCTCTCCTTCAATTAAAGCTGTGTGTAGGGGTCTTGGTGCTTTTCTATTTTTTTTGCTTTTTAGAAGTGATTATAATTTAAATTTCATATGTGCAGAAATTTGGTATAAAAATGATAACCTCAAGGAATATTATCTTGTCCTTTATAGTAGGAGGCTGTGTTTAATGGGAGTGTAGTCAGTCACTGGGACTGTTATACTACAGGAATAACTGGGCCCCCCTCTTGGGAGGTACTGTACCTTTTCTTAATAGGCTACTCTATGATGATCGTAATGAAATCTTAAAAACATTTTTCTGAATTGTGGTTTAAAAATTACTTTTAATGGTCATAAATAGAAATAAATAAAGGTTACTGCAAATTTGGTGTGAATTATTAGGACATCTGGGATGGCTTAGAGATATCTGGATATTGGTTGCCCCATGCCTCTTAAAGCTTACTTCATATCTGTAGAGTCATCAGCTGCCATGTGACTTACATCTGTATGAACCCAACTAGGTTCTTAATCTACTGAGGGTGCTATAAAGATTATCTGTCTGCTTTTTATGCTCTAACATTTCTCACTGTTACATGCATTTGAGAGGGCCAGCACAGGTACCACTGAGTGAAGTGAGTGGCCAACAGCATCACTTCCCTGTGCAAGTGAACAGCCACATTGGTTTTACTAAACTGGGTGGTTACAGGGAAGACACCAGTAAATCCTGCACCTTAACAAGAAACATTAGGATAAGAGGAGATAATAAAATGTGTGTATCAATTATCAAGTAACTACATGTTGCTGTGGTTTGCAGTAATTTGCATTATGCCCAGTATATGCATATAGACTGTTTTCATATGTAATCTGTATCCTGTCACTGCTGCATTTATTTTCATGAATGTAGGCATCTGTTTGCAACCACAGCATAGTTTGTGGAATATTGGTGCTTGTTACCTCTTCAGGCATCGTGAAGCAGGCAAACCGAGCAGAGAAGGTACAAGGAAGTAATGGAACTGCTACTCTCTGTCTCATCTGCCTGTATCAGGAATAGTGTGGCCAGCAGGAGCAGGGAGGTCATTCTTCCCAGTACTCAGCACTGGTGAGGCCACACCTGGAGTGCTGTGTCCAGTTCTGGCCCCTCAGTTTGGGAAGGACGTTGAGACACTTGAGCGCATCCAGAGGAGGCAATGAGGCTGGTGAGGGGCTTGGGACACAAACCCTGTGAGGTATAACTGAGGGAGCTGGGGGTGTTTAGCCTGGAGAAAAGGAGACTCAGAGGTGACCTTAGAACTCTCTACAGCTCCCTGAAAGGCGGTTGTAGTCAGGTGGGGTTGGTCTCTTTCTCCAGGCAGGCAGAACCAGAGGATACAGTCTAAAGCTGCGCCAAGGGAAATATAGGTTGGATATTAGGAAAAAAGTTTTTTATGGAAAGAGTGATAAAGTACTGTACTGGAATTATCTGCCTGGGGAGGTGGGGGAGTCACCATCCCTGGATGTGTTTAAAAAAAAGATTGGATGTGGCACTTGATGCCATGGTTTAGTTGATGTATTAGGGCATGGATTGGACTTGATGATCTTGAAGGTCTCTTCCAACCTAGTGATTCTGGGATGCTGTGTGATTCTGTGTACCTAGTGCTGTAGTTTGTTTAGGAAATATAAAGCAAATTTTATGGAAGTATTTCACTAGGGTGGTCTTTTCTTATGGAGGATTAATTATGCTGCTTTGGGTAGGATGGCTTGATATGTTATTGAGGAAAGAAAAGGGGCCTAGTTATCAAAACATAAAGCTGGGAATAAGCAACCAAGGAAGATGGATTGAAGCCTGCAAGAGGATGTCAGAAAAAGAACTAACACCAATAGCATCCTGGTACAGTAAATTTGGTGGGTCTCTTAGACTCTGGCAGCCCCCAAAATATGATGCCCCTTAGTAACTTGATGGAAAGGGTAAGTTATTTTAAAGGCAGATTAATTTTGAATTCTGTGTTTGTGTTACAGAGCAGAGACAATTAAAGTAGGGATGACTGCAGAGCTTTGAGAGTTGTGTTTTGGCAACGCTATACTGGAATAATATTAATAAACTGCCTTGAAGTTTTAAGTAGTCTTTGCCTTGCTGAAGCCAATGAGTACATCCTTACTGATTCTAATAGGGCTGATTTAACCTGTTAGATGGTCAGTGAGGTGGATCAACCCTGCAGAATTTGGGTTGTTTGATGATGACTTTTGAATCCTCCTGGAAGCTGCAGATGCGTGGTAAGACTGGCTTTGCTCTGAGCAGGTGACCTGATCACTTGGTGTTTTATCAGAACATCTTGCTATAGAAAGAATTGCAGCTTACTACCTTTCTCTCAGTAGATTTAAGTTTTTTGTGGAGAACCCAGAGTATCTTAGGTTACTGAAAAGTAATCATAGCATATCTTTTTGGACTCTGTCCCTACCCGTCAATATCTTCTGTATCCACTCTGAAACTTATAAAAGGTATAACACAACTTTGGTAGCTGCTTTTACTTCATGTTTATGTCTGGTTGTTGTGTAAGCAGCAAGAAACATTCACACAGAGGAAGTTTTGAAAAGCTGGATATTTGGTTTCTGCTGTTCAAGATGTTAGGATGGAAAAATTGCATGCCTAAATCAGCACTGCTTCTGTTAATTCAAGTTTCAAGTGTGAGTTTACATACAGTCTTATGCTCTTCTTTCTCTCCTTGCCCTATAAGAAGAAATCTTACATGGTGTGATTGTGGAAGCATTTCTCTGCAACAGCTCTGATGCTCACTTTAAAACTAAACAGCCAGAAAACCAAACCAAAAGAACAAACTCCTAAAATAAGAAGTTAGTAAAACCCCCAGGGGGACATGCTTAGCATGCTTAGCTGAATTCATGGGCTGAGAAACAAGACTAGAGAGTCTTGCATGCCCGTGGCAGGGAGTTTGGAGCTGGATGGTCTTCAAGGTTCCCTTCCAACCCAAACCAGTCTATGATTTTGTGTTTTTAACCTCCATGTCAATGGCTATGCCTCCTGTAATTTGTGTCCCAAGCAACTTAAGGAAACTAACAAGCCTGAGGGAACACAGCCTTGACTTGATGGCTGCAGTCTGCTGGGTTGAATTTTCCTTTTGATGTATTAGTTTGTGATGCCTTTGCTATAAAATATCTCTTATAACAAAATTGTTATTCAGAAAATTACAGGAAATTCTTATGGTTTTCTGTATTAATGGCATCTTTTTATAGTTGTAGGTATGTACTGCTGTTTTTACAGTACTGCATTTTGAAACTCCTTGCTTTCAGTCAAAGGTACAAGGTGAAATTGAGAGGGGTGTTTTAAAAGTTGAAATGTTTCACCTGAAATCATGACCTGGCAGAATCTGTGTAAGGGCCCACTACCATGGCTGCTCCTGTGGTGTCCTTTGCTCTCTTTCATTCTGCTGCTATGGTGGTACCTGGACCATTCAGTTTTAGAGCAGATAGAAGACAAGAATAGTGTGCTTTTGAACACTAAAACATATAATTTATAATTTTGATAGTGTTTAATAGAACCAGTAAGTAATTTTTCACTTTGTTATGCATTTTGCAGAACTTCTGTTGAAATACTAAGTTAGATATTATCATTCAGCAGTCTGAATATTCAGCTTGATGAAAATTTCTGTATTATTGTCACTGAAGTTCTTGCTTAAGATGATCAAGGATATTTTGCATGTAATTGAAAATCAATATGATAAATTTGTTTTTGCTGTTTTCCTCTTGTAAATAAACTTCCATTTCTAATTCAAAAGCTTATAAATATGTATGATAACTTCTAGAAGAAATAAATAGGTGAAACATAGAACATTCAAATGTTTGAGTTCAATAGATTCAGGGAATTGGGGTACATTTTCTAGACTTACTGAAGATTTATGTCTGAATCTCTCATCGCCCAATTGAGAAACTTGCTTCAGCTGCTTACCCTTCTACCTGTTTAGAGAAGATTATGTTCCATAAATTCCCTGTCCTTATCCTTGTGTTAGCAGTATTGCACGCAGGTATTTATTTAATCATGATTCATTATTAATATAGACTATTTAGACAGCAGTAAACTGAAAATGAATTACTTTGTCAGGTATTAAAAAGCTCTATTGTGTGTGGTTTGTTTTGTTGGGAAATGGCTATAGCAACCATAAAAGGTCAGGGATTCTTGTTCTCTTAAGCCTGAGGCTTTTTAGATATTTACAGGCCACGTACAATGTAGCTGTTCTGGCTGTTCTGCCATTAGACCTCAGCTCTGAAGTAGAAGAGGGACAAGGGAGGAGGGTTGTTTCTGGGTTGAGAGGGTAATTGAATTGCCAGACTCAATGAGCCTTGAGCCTCTTTGAGAGAAAGGATGTCACTTATGCTGTATTGTGTTAGCTGCTGTGACTCAGTAGAGTTTAGGCCACAACTTCCACATTCTCTTTTTCCATACAAACTGGATTACAACTCCACTTTATAAAGGTACAATCTATTCCATTGTGTCTTCCCAGTTCCTGTTTCTCAGTTCATAAAGACCACTTGCAATTGTGTCTCTCAGAGATCAGACTTCAAATTCACCAGGCACACGTTACTATTTTTGTTTCCAAACATCAGAAGATGGCAAACAAGAATTCTGACTTCCAGCCATCCTCTTTAAATACCACCATATTGCAAAACATGTATTTCTTGCTTTATAATGAACAAGTGTTGTAATAGTTGTTTATTTCTTTTAAAAGAAAAAAAAAAAATACACAAAAGAAAGTCCAAATGTGTTCAGCTGCTGCAGTAGAAGCTTTTCACCCCAGCCCTGAAGTAGTACCAGGAATGATTTTAGGATTTTATGCCCTCCTTTTCCTGTGTTGATATGTCAAAGTAAGAAGGAATTTTTAAAATGGAGCTTTAGCACTTGTCATCCTTTAGGACTGGCACAAGCAAATGTTTTACTGCAGCAGAAAATCCTACAATTTCCCAGAAGCATCTCTCAGCCTGAGCACTTGTAGGGTGTGCAGCTTTTCTCCTGTTCAGCAAAACCGTGCCAGAGAAGCGGCCCTTTAGAAAGCAGCAGCTCCTCACATGCTTTACCATTGAACTCCTCAGTGAGAGTCTTGGAGCTTTTTGTTATCAGATGCCTTTATGGTTTGAGTAGTAGCATTGAAAAACAACTCTTGGTGCACAAAGGTATATCAACTTTTGTTACACAGCACAGGCATAAGGAATGAGTGACTCAGCCTTTACAGTCTCAGTCTGTAATGAAGAATACGGGCTACAGAAGTATCTTTTTTGTTATCTGTACTCATAGAACTCACTTTAGTACTGTAGCCCTCTGTGACTAGCTCTCACAATTTTATTTCAAGCCATGCATTTTTACAATGATTCCTGACATTGACTGTACAGTTTTTTCTGTGTTCAGAAAGACCACCGTCTCCCACATCCCTTAGTAATAAAGATAAGCTGGTTTGCACTGACACATCAACCCTTTTAACAGACTCTATGGAGGCCAGCATTAGAAATAGAACAACAACAGAGATCCCAATGCCTCCCCAAAACTCCCAAACCAAATGAAAACTCCACATTGGAAAACAAACTCAAAAAAAACCCCAATCCCCAAAATCAGCAAAGCCATGCTGCCCTCTGGATAAAAGGTAAAAGGTTGTCCCTGGGCTGTGCAGAACACTGGGAGGGAAATGGAGGTGGGAGAAATTAATGTCAGGAACAGTACAGATAAACTTGTGGAACACAGGGGAAAGTTTTAGGATTTCAAAGGAATCTTTAGGTTTAAATGAAACTAAAGAAAATTTGGGATTTTCAAGAATGTAATTCGATTTTTTCAAAGGAGAAATCAGAGAGGGAACAAACTGGAAGGCAGAGAAGGACGCCAAGGGATAAGGGTAAATCTGAAGTTTGGGAGATTGAGGGAGTAAAGGAAAATGTGTTTGTGGTAATACACTAGAAATAAAAATGAAAAGTGTATAGACAGAGGAAAAGAAGATACAAAAAGTTGTGGAATTGCCAAGAGAAAATAAATGAAGAGAAGATTGCCACAGAGAAAGGGTGTTGAGAGACATAGGATTGTGACAGGTGAGAAAAACAGAATGATGGATTTTTTTCTGTGCCAGAGGAACTCTGACTAAATTAACAAAGGACATCTATATGCCATTGCAAAGACTGTAGAAAGCGACGAGTCACAGTTCATATGTAAAATGCTGTAGGTGGGGTACTGTTAATACAATGGAGGATTGTGGAAGTTAGAAAGCTGCTAGGTGCCTGGTAATAATTATATACAGATAATCACAATTAATCTTTAGGTACTGCTTTGAGGCCCCAGGTTTTTCCAAAGTGCTGTTTTATTCAGCTTTCTCTGTAGTATATTTCAGGTCACTAAATAAAATAGTAAGGAAAAAAATAATTTAAAAGAAAAATTAGGAATGATGTTAAATTGATGCACATGAAACAGTGACTTTTCTTGAGATGTCTGTTTGTACTTAGTGTAATGGAATGGCTGACAGCTGGTTTCAGTCGCCGTCGTGTAATTATGTAGAATAGACTTTTGCGATGACACTATGTCAATTAAGGAATCTCTCACATTCTAGACTACAAAGGACAAAATGACAGTACAAGATATTTCTTCCGTTCTTTTTCATAAAAAGATAGTGACACTGTGTGAAATTACAGTCCTGTTATGGTGACACAAGTCAAATGATGTGAAAGATTTCTGGATTGATTAAAAATCATCAGCATTATAATATAGAATATGTATGATTTGATAAGTTGCTGTTATGTTTTGTTCATTCTTCTTTGGAAGATATTTGGGGGGGGCTGACAGACTGAGGGCGTTTCTTGTTATATTTGAACTGGTGTGTGTCAGTGTGAAAAATGCTCCTTATATAACAACGTACTTTAAAAAGTGACTCTTCGGTCTGTGGAAATGTTTTAATCCAATACATCTTGAGTAAATTTTAAAGGCATTGCAGAACATGAACTAGAATACGAGGTGGTGATATTTTTCCATGTATTTTGCTATATCCCCCTTTTTTAAACTTAAATCCAGATGGAAAAGAAACTATGACTGTTTTCTTATTTCCTTTTAAAGTATTCACATTGTCTCCAAATTCTGATAAAGTCAGTGTATTAATTTTTATTACATAAAGCATAATAATGCATATTCTTCAGGGTTTTTTAGAAAACTAAAATATCAAAACGCCTTGAAGCATAATGAATTTATTTAAAAAGCTCTTGAATTGAATTGAAAGAAAGGATGCTATAAGCATTTCCTGATAGTAAATGCAATTTCTTCTGGTCTCTCAGTATTGATCCTATGTGTTTTAATAGATTTTTTCCAAGTAAAAAACAGTCTAATTTGCATGCAAATTATATAATGCTTCCAAATGATACATGTGGAGATTCTCTTCTGCCTGTTTTCCTCAGATTATTGATATCTGTTTAAGGCTTCTTTTTGTTCCCTATGTTAGCAATTTAGTATTTATTGACATTTTGTTGTAGGAAACCACAAACCATCTTATCCAGTTAGATTAATTTATTTCCATGGAAATGCACAGGAAAAAAAATTCCATGAACAAAGGCAGGAGCAGACATTTATCTCATTAAAAAATTCAGAAACATTCTAGTTTTAGACTTGCTTCCTCTATGACGTCTGTAAGAAACTGGCCAACTGAGTCATCTTATTATTTAAACATCTACAAAAATTACTCCAAACTGTTAAGGTAGCTTGCATTATTCCATGCACTGTGTCATTTTAATGAAGCTAGCCTCCCTTTAATTATGATCCTTTCTCATGTACAACATGTGCATAGTTCCCAGCCTGCCAGGTCTGCATCTCTGCATATCTATTTTATATGCAGCCTACTACACACTACTACACATTTTTGTAAAATGAAGTGATCAATATTTTTTAAAAATGTGAATATTCTCTGAATATTTTACTTCTAATGTCACTGATGAATAAAATGATCATTAATACATGCTTTCAGCTTAAAAAGGATAAAGCCGTGTAAGCAAAATATGTTTGTGTAACTAAACATTTAAGATACTATACACATTCTACAAACTAATTTATTACTGTGCTACCATGCTTTGTAGTTTTGTAACACAGTTTGCATAACACCACTCAGTGTAACTTAGTAGACTTTCTGAATTTATCTGTTGGTTTTTTGTCAAGTATTGTAAAACATTTTTCTGATTTTTTTGGTATGTTAGATAATTACAAAGTAAAGATAGTATAAATGATTAAAAAGAAGGACAAAAAGATGAAGCAGAGCCAGGCACATGCATGCCTGCCCAGAGCCCAGCCTCTAGACTGCACTGTGCCCTGGCAGGCAGGAGGTTTGCAGGTGGACTTGCTCTCGAGGCACTGCACAGTTGTGGTAGCAGCACATGGCAATATCTTTTCACTGGGAGTGAGCAGGAACAGTGGCAATGGGAACGGTGCTTACACTGATCTTCAGGAAGGTAGAAAAGGAGAATAAGGGAACTGGGCTCTTCTGAGAGAATGTTGCAAGTTTACCTATGGTAAAATTAGCACAGAGTAATTATGTTTTGGCAGACCATGAAACCAAGCCCAGTCCGAACCGGTGCTTCCACTTCATCTCTAGAGGTGCCCACGTTAGCACAGTTGGAACACACTAGTGAAGCAGTGCAGAAGCCTTGCCCTGCTGTTCTCAAATGTGACTGTCTTTTAATTTATCATTAAAATTATTTTAGGTGCTAAGACTAGAAGATATATACTGGTTGATACAATTCATTTAAGGTCTTATTATTTAGCGTGGCAATGTGTACTATGTAGTTTTTGATATTCTTATTTGAAGAGAATGCAGTTCCTTTTTTTCTCAGGTGCTACCACTACCAGTGCCAGCTGCAGGAACTCATGATCGTGACAGCAGTATCTCAAAACTTCCCAAATCAGGTCTCTATCTTCATATACTCAATCATGTTTCTCCCAAAGTAAGAGTTCAGCAGTAGTTGGCCTTACCCCCACTGAGTCTTCAGTTCCAGCTTCCTTCTTACCAAACTCTGGTATGGTGTTCTGAGACAGATTTCCTTAGATATCCCCTTAATAAATTGTGATCTTGGTCCTATACCCCTACTGGCCCTGGGCTTTTCTCTCTGAAGTCAGTTGTGCTCTGTCTTTCTATAGCGTAGCTGTGCTCAAAGTTTGGTTTGAGCTTTCAAAAGAAGTAAGATGTTGCCAGCTGTGTTGACGTTGTATTGGCGCAGCTCAAGTGTGAGAATATACTTTATATATGTAAGAAAATTAATTTTAAAAAAAGAATATTTAACAGCTTTGCTTATAGGCGTAATAACTAGGTCTGTGTATAGATTTTAATTACAAAGCTGAAAAATGTAGACAGTCGTTAATGAAGTTGCTTAAGTCATAATGCACTTTGTTGCCATTGAACCACAGTTGAAGATAGTAAATGTAATGATACTGGGCAACACAGGAAGGAAAACTGTAAGTCTAATATGTGTGAAACATAAAAGAGAACAAAAGTTCATTGAAAACCATTTTGTCTTTGAGTTAGTGAGAAAAATAACCAGCACTAATTTGTAATTATTCCTTTAGAGTAGAAGAAAGGAATGGCTAGATGTAATTGCCTGAGGAACAGCCATCTAATGCCACTTAAGATGCTGCACGGTAACTAGGATGGTCTCATTGCTGCTTTGGAAAGATGTGGGTCTCATGCATTGATTTTCACCTCTGCTGTCTGCAAATTTGTGTCAGTGACATCTCCAATATAACTGGACTTTTGTAATTTGCTGCCAAATTGAGCTTGCAGTGTCTTTACAGGTTTTTTAAAGCATCCCTAATAATCTCTGATATTAAAACAGTATAATAATCTGGAAGAGCAAAACTCTTTGCTAATACGTACAATTCCATTTTAACTAATACTCCTTTACATTGGAATAAATGAGAATTGGGGGCAATAAAATGTCTTACAAGTCACCACAGGGGAAATGGCTGAAGGTTCTTCAGAACAGTTGTATAAAGGGGTTGCCTGTTCAGCCAGGATTAGAATTTCAGCGGGGTTTAATACTGTCTAGGGAGCTGGTTTGTGTTTCCATGTGATGGACAGGGGCTCGTGATCTGCAGTAGACCAGCAGCTGTAAACAGGGAGTCCAGTTACATTTGCAAATACATTTCTTGAATTTTGGAGTTTTCTTGCGTGTCTGTATGATCTGGTTTAACTTTAGAGAATTGCATGCTCAGTCTAATAATATGCCTGTAGTGAATTTGAACCTCCCAAACCTCTTGTTACCCATTGTTGGTTAAATTTTCAGATCTTGACACTTCTCTTTTTATTCCTAAGTGGATTTTTACTCTATGTGGCAAATGATACAATATGATTTCATTAACGTAGGTGCAGAATTGCCAACAGTAGTTCTCTCCCTTTAAATGACACTTCAGGTCACTCCTGGCATTTCCTCTGATTCTTCTTCTAAAGACAATTATCTAGCTGAAAAAAACACCAGAGGTTTTTTCTCATGGCATCAGACACTGGGAACTTGCTAAAGTCCATTCCTTAGAGTTTTAGTATGGAAAGAATCCCTGCAAGTTCTCATATAGCTGGTGACTATGCCTTTTCTGAAGAAGTCCACTGAATATTGAGAATCTTTGAAGTTGTGAATTGTAGTTAACATCTTTAATTAGTTCCCTGGTTTATGATTTAAGGAAACAGGAGAGTAAGTGTTTGCCCTGATCACTATGTGTTGAGAAAAAAAAGATCAAAAAGAATTCAGTAGTGCAATATCTGCAGGTGGCTACATGGAAAGTCTTCTCATCTTGTGTCTGGGAAAACTGGCACTACTGGTCTGGTGTGAAGGACAGGCATATTCACAGAGATGGTGTGCACAGATGTGTAAAATAAGATTTTCATTCCTGAGCCGTAAAGAACTGGTAATATAACTGGCACTTTCTGGTCATACCTGTAACCAGGGTTGCAACTCAGCTACTGCCCAATTAACCTAGAAATGGAGAGAATATTTTCAAGTACATAATGCAGCAATTGTAGGTTTTGAAGGTAGATTTGTAAAGCTGCTAAAAATCCTACAACCACCTCAGACTGAAGATCCTTTTAACCATTTTGCATGCTAAAAAGCAAAAGTTTACCTTTGCATAATCCACAGTATTTGCTGATTTTCTACTCAGTGTCTTTGATGGGATTTTGCATAACATGTTAGTACATTTCAGTAATGTCAATGTTATTTAGCATGTATGCTTATATATTATTTTGTTACAAACTTCTCTCTTGAAGATTTGAATTTTTGCGTCATTGGCATGTGACTGTCGTTTTTTATTTCTTCTTCCTTTCTCTTTTTCCTTCAGAACTACTATGGAGCTGCCAAAATGATTCTTTCTGACAATCCACTTGGCCTGACATGCGGAATGGTGTGTCCAACATCAGATCTCTGTGTTGGTGGCTGCAATTTGTACGCCACTGAGGAAGGACCAATTAATATTGGTGGATTGCAGCAGTTTGCTACTGAGGTAGGACTTGCAAATGTCTAAAATTCTTTGCATGTACCATTGAGTATTGCCTGTGGTTACCTTTGTTAGTGATTTTTTTTCAAGAAAAGTTGATACTAATAAATTAAAGCATAGAAAGCCAGAATAATTATCCTTTTTCTTACAGCACACTCAAATGTTTAGAAATGCTTTCATAATGCAGTACATTAGAGGAACATAAGGAACATTATTTGTGAACAAGATGATTCTGTAGACATACAATTTCTTTTATAATGAAAGATTTATTTCAGGTGAAATTGTGGATATTGCTCCATTGTAGATTGTAGGCTGTATAGGGGAAAGGATCAAGTGCAGCTGTAAGTAAGTGCATATTAAGGAGGTGTAGAAGTGTTCTGGGCATAGGGTAGATTCTATAGCAGAATTAATGTGTGTTTGTGCTGGCTTTGAGACAAAGGATAAACTTCAGATGATTTTTTCTTTTTTATGTCCTGTTTTTCCAAACCTAAGTAAATACATAGTTTGAGGTTGACCTAAAATACATGTCCACGTGTATCTATTTATATAGGTAAAATTCACAGTGTATATGTGTAAATTTACTAGTTCATAAAGGTAGGTTCATGTTTTGGCTATTGTAGCAAAGGTTGTTACTTGCTGCTTCACATTAGAAATTCTTTGCATGGGTTTTTGTTGAGCTTCTTGTGCATTGCTTGGGATTATGTAGTTTTATGCTCCAGTTTCTGTCTGAAGAAAGAGGCAACTACTTGTTTGTTAATTTCTTTTGAGGGCAGGGAGAATTTTACCTAACTCAAGGTCTCAGATGGTACCTAATCTGATCTATCTGAAGTAAAATTTTGTAAAAATTAATATTTTAGCCTCTGTAAAAGTGAGGGAGTTATGGCTATATTAAAACCAGCATTTTCATGTGTTAAGACTGCACATTTCTATACAGTCCTTAACTAATGTGCATGTCCCTGTTCTGTATCATGAGCCATTTGGCTGATCTTATTTACAGACATACAGTGAAGTTCCAGTCAACTTTGCAAAGCCTGGGAAAAAAACAACTTTGTAGAACAGACCAAAATAGAAATGCAGATCAATCTGGAAGTAACAGATGATATCTGTAAGACCAGTATTTTCCTCTAGTGTCAAGCATAGACTTCCCATCCTCTTCTCAATGGCTGTAGGTCATGATTTGATGAGCAAATATTACTACCTTCTGCTGCTGTTCTCCTTTTATCTGTTTGTATCCCTCTTTTTTTTTCTCCAGGAGACTTGTAAATCTTCTGAGGCACCTGATAAACTTTTTTTGCTAGCTGTTGCTGAATTTTCTCTCCTCTCCTCTCCTCTTTGTTATTTAAGTAGTTATCCACTTCATTTTCCTTGAGATTTGAACACACCAGTGTAAGAATCCAAAGTTCTCATTTACAGGATGAGACTAGAGACACTGAACTGTGTTAATTCTGTTTGTATGTTGAATAGTTGGGCTTTATCAGTCAAGAAACACTTTTATTAGCTTTTTTTCTAGTGGCCTTTATTCTTTATATATAAAAGGCTAGTATTTGTTGCAAAGTAGAAGACTTCTTCTTTCCTTAACCCCTCCACAAAACCAAAGATAGAAACCTGAAACCAACTGACCAAACAAAAAAAGATTAAACAGTTGGCAAGTAGATCATAAATACAATGGTGAAATATTACTGTTAAGGAACCAAATGCAAGTAATACCTATTATAATTTGATTTGTGTCTTCTTTTAGCTCTTATTCTGTGATTAATAGAGAGGAATTATGACTTGGTAGATAATGCTAAATATCTGCCATTTTTCTTCAAAAATCTTTAGAAATCTATTAAAAAACCCCCAGTGCTAGCATAATGATTGATATGAAAACTGCAGAGGATGAATAGTTTTCAATGTTTCAAATTTGTTTAAAATTATGTTAGTTCCAGGAGCTCTAGCAGAATAAAATTGTTATATAGTTCTACATGGCAGTCCAACAAAAAGAACGTTTCAAAAAATGTTATTATCTTTAATATTTTCATAGTATCTATGTTTCTATACATCTAATATATAAGAAATGTAAAAGAAAAAAATTGTTGTTAATAACCTTTAGGGTATTAAAAATATAATGGGATGAGTGCTTCCAAGTAAAAATCATTATAAAAATATAGATTATAATATTGAAGAAAATTGTAAGGTGCTACTGTTCATACAAGAATTGGCCCAGATAGTGTGTTCACAGCTCTACCTGAACAAGTAACTTAGCAAATTGTGTAATTTAGGCATGCAACATGTGTTTGTCTTAATGAGAGCTGCATGGTGATTCTCATGCATGGTGTAATATTTGTCCCACAGGGGCTTATTTACTGAGAACTCCATTGTGCATGAAGCCAGTTTTAGGCTTTTTTTTCCCTCGGAATTAGTCTGAGGATCATACACTTGATGCATTATGAGGGTGAGCAATAATAAAAGGGCACAACTGCTAGCTGAGATAATAGATAAAATTGCAGTAAAGCAGGAATGTGGATTTAAAATGGAAAATATATGAGTGTGACGTGTGCCCGTTTGTGCTTCTGAACAATGACTGATCATCTGCTCATACTGCAGATAAAGCTCCCTAATTGTAAAATATTTGTCTTGCATACGGTAGAGCAGTAAAAAAAAAAATGGCACCTTATGCTGCCTGCATTTCCCTTCTGCCCTTTCATAGTTTTGTAACTATGTTTGGCTCATTCTCAAAGTGAATTGTAATCCAGCCTGAGAAAATGTGGTTTTTGACAATTAAATGTTTAAGTGGAAAAAGGGAAATGTCCGTTTGTATTTGTGATGTAGAATGTGTGTACTGGGATGCAGTTACCATGGTAACTGTTGCATCTAGAGAATAACATGGAGTAAATCTCACTATTATAAATGACGAGTGTCAAGCTCAGGTTACACCTGCTGCTTGCACAGGTCAAAATTATATTAATGCCTTTATCTGTCTCCTTTGCCCAAGTACTTCAGAATCAGGAAACATCCGTTTTTTGAACACAAGTTCAGTGAAAATATACTGAGATTGCAGTGACAATACATATAAGCATGAGGTATGTGGCTGTCAGTCCCAAAATGAACTAAAATCACTGGTTACTCAAGTACAAGTTTGCAGGCTTATAGTGAAAAGGAAGCGAGGTCTATTACCTTATCTGCTGTCATATGACTAAGAAACCCTCAAATTACTATGTTTTTGGATAGACTTTGGTAAATCTAAAGGGTTTTTTCTGTTTCTGCTTAATCATTCTGAATGACGCAGCACAAGCTAAATAGAAAATGTATTATTTTCATCTCTGCATACTAGATATAAACACTAGATCATTTAGTACTGTGGTTCTTGTGCCAGTTACAGTTCTGGTGATTTGTTCCTCTTTGCAGATACAGTCTGACTGCTGCTGTAGCAGTAAGAAATTGGAAAAGGAAATTTGATATGTGTTTTTCTGAAAACGAGGGATTGTATGAGCTTACCTGCTGCTCACCTAGGGACAGCTCAGCAGAGTACCTGTGCTGGAAGGAGTGTTCTGGTGAGGGACCTGAGTGGTGAACCTCCCTTCTCCCCCAGCCCACCACAGTCAAGGAAGAAATATCTTTCCTGAGGGATTGCCATGGAGTGGCACACTGTGCCCTTGGGCTTGGGTTCCTCTTTGAGTTGCAAATTGACAGCTCTGCTCAGTCTGTAGTGCAGCTGTGAGGAGAAGGTGGTTCTCATGGGGCTGCCCCTCCTGCAGCAGGATGGCCTTGAGATGCCAGGCTGGGCATCATCACGGGCATGGATCCATGAGCTGCATCTGCAAGAGCAGGCTTGTTCTGGGATGCTAAGACAGAAGGACAAATAGAAAAAGAGAAAAAGCCCTTTATTTGTCACTATTAATTTTAATACATCTTTAGGTAATTATATCTTTTAAGTTGTGTTGAAATACATGATAATAGTAAATAAAATTTCAGGCTTGTCTGAGGGGAGTGGTGTAGCTTTCTACAATAGTTCAGGGGATGAATCTGAGGACTTCTGATTTCTCTGGCCAATGCTTTCTCTGGCCAAGAGCAACTTTAGGTCTTAAATTGTGGAGGGAAGATCACAAACGTATCATAACTAGCACGTCTGTGGAAAAAACACTTCATGTAACATCCTGTGCTATCCACTGCAATTAAATGGAAGTAATTGGGTGATAATATAATTTGACAACTTCAAGAAGGTTCCTCTGCATGCAATTTGCTTTATTTTGCATTAAAATATGTGCAGAAAATGATTTTCTTTAAATATTCAACTGCCCCATATTAATGTAAACCAGCCTACAGATAAATATCCATGGAAACCAGTGGGAAAGTGTGAAACTGGTAAAACCAGTTCCTAAATGTTCCTGATTTCATTGCCTGTATTCTGCTGTCTGTGCATTAGTGAAATGTGGTAACAATTCAGTGTATACTGATACATTTCACACTAATCCCAGTTAGATTCTAATGTCTATGTCAGTAACTGGTATCTCACTGCCTTTGTGAAGGATGTTTAACTGTAAACCTTACTGATAAACTTATTTCTAGAGCCTTTTAAGTATGGAACCAAGCATTATATGTGAAGAATATAAAAAATTCAGTTATCCAGTCAAAACTTGTATTACTAAGAGGTTAAATTGTCCTTCTGAAACATGTCCTTCTCTTTATACCTTGGATATACAAAGTATGTTTTGATAGTCTTATTTTGTAGGAGTAGACAAAAGTTTTTCACATTTTAACACTGAGATTGCTCTTTCAATCTATTTACTGTTTTGTTTAATACATTGTCGTAGTCCAAACATAATTTTAAGAAATCATGGAATAAAACAATGGCTTGTGTTGGAAGGAAGCTTAAAGATTATCTAGTTCCAACTCCCCTGCCTTGGACAAGGACACCTTCCCCTGGACCAAGTTGCTCAAAGACACCTCCAACCTGGCCTTGAACTCTGCCAGGGATCATGGAATCATTAAGTTTGGAAGAGATCTCCAAGATCATTAAGTCCAACCTTTGACCAAACAACACCTTTTCAACTAAACCATAGCTCTAAGAGCCACACTGATTGAAATTAAGTATTTTATTTACTTTAAACTGTATAAAATTTGAGGTAAAAATTCTGAGTATCAGTTCTAGCCTGTTTTAATGGTTTTAAATGTTTTGGACTCATTTAAGTCATGCTTACTTTGCCTTAAAATTATTTTCATCTGATTAGCAAAATACATTTCTCTGAGTCACCTGCTATTCTTTGCAGAATGTCACATCTTTTCATCAAAACATTTTAATACAAGAGTGGTGCAGTGAAGAAAAGAACCAGAATTTTATTACATGAGGCTAACAATAAGCTTTTCCCTATCTGCATTCTCAAAAGCAGCTAAAATGATTTATCTAAGACTTTCCAGGAAATTTAAACAGGAATCAGTTGCTCAACAGCTGAAACCACTGTATTGGCTCAGGTGGGACATGTTGTGGAACCTGAGTATAAACTCATGTTATGCATTACTTTTATATATTTTTGGAATTATGCTCTTTGTTGAATGCTTTGGAACACGACCCTTTTGCAGTGAAAGGATGCTTTATTTACAATGGAGAATGCAACAAACTGTTGGATTTCATACTATAGAGAACCATGCTATAGAGAGCATTGAGCAAGTTCACTCACACCTTCACACAATGAAGTGATGCAAATAGGACAACTATGATATGTTACAAACGTGTGAATCAAGAGAGGATTTTTTTCAGTTGTTGGATCTTAGCAGAATAGATTGCCTGTTTTGGTTTGGTCAAATTGGAACTCACTTGTGGACTCTCCATGTTTTATAAATGGGGATATCCTCTTGGAGGACTCTAATGGACATGAGGCATAAGAAGTGGACAGAATCAATGTGGGTTGAATTTGAATAGGTCCTAGACAGTGAAGTAATGCTAATTGTGTCATATTTGATAAAAAGTTTAGGAATAAATGCCTAATGTTATTAATATCTGTTATTAATCTGTGTATGAGAGAGCGCCAGAAGGAAAGGCAGACATGAGGATGATGGCTGAGGCTTTTCACTGAGAGACTGCTTCAAAATTGGTCATTTGGTCTCCTTTTCCTGAATGGGTCTTGGTTAAAAAGCCCTGCAAAACAAAGAAAAAACTCGATCCAAATACCCAGCAAGAAAGAAATAATGTTTTTGAAGGAAAATTGGAAAGAAGGGTAATAGTATTAAATTTTACCTGCATCCTGAACATAGTCTGAAGAGATTAGGAGCAGAAAGGACAGTTGAATGTAACGTGCCACTGAGCACTTGCTTGCCAGTTACTCATCTCTGGCCACCAAAGGATTTATACAGAGGAATTCAGTGATATTTAATTAAGTGACTTACAGTATAGGGAAACTTCACCATGAGGTGAGTAAAAATCCTTTGAAATGCATTAAAGCAGTTTGCTATTTTCACACAGTTACCCTGCCAGCCTTAATATGCAAAACTGCCACTGAATTCCAGATGGCAAGATACTGCCACACAAGCTGGCTGTGCTGCATAAAGGCAGTTTTACCCTGTTTGCAAATAGGCAGAATTAAAGTTGACCATTCAGCCTGAACTCCTAGGATTTTCTGCATGAGTGCTTGGTTTCTGAAGCTTAACAGTGCACTACAGTGGTGTGGAACTTCAGTGTAACATTTATTAGGTAGGTATGACTATTCAATAATACATATAAAAATAGTTATGTTAACAATAAAGTAAATTTAGTAGTAAATTTGTTAAGCATATGCATATTCAGAGTGTTCAATATGCACATTAAATATGCAAGTTATATAATTTTTGTTACAGAATAGTCTTTTTAAACAACTATATGAGACTAATGAAAATTTGGTGTAATTCAAGCAATTTCTTATGAATATAACAAAGCAGACATTTTAGAAATATCATTGCATTTGGGTTATCATAATCTAGTTTCACAGTACAATATGAGCTTTTCAGCCTGTGAAATCCATTAATAACCACATTAAACTTTCCCATATTGTATGAATTGTCAGGTTTAAATAATTCTTTCTTTAAAACAATTATCTGTCTCTTGCTTCATGCAGTTTGTTAAACCGCTGTGTCAATTTACAAAGACTGGGGGAGTTTGACACAGAAATTTTAGAGAGGGAAGGAACTAATCATTGGTTTACCTAGCATGAGTGCTCAAGTGCATATGAAGAAAATGAACATTGATTCAAAATATAAATGAAAAATTCTAATCATGAGTGGAATTGCCAAAGTTTAACTTGAAAACCCTTTGCTCCTAGGGAAAGTAAAATCTGTTGGAAAGCTTCTAAATAGTTTAAATATGCTGTTTATAAAGTTAAGTGTCAGTGTATGTATTTTAGAGGACTAGTTAGCACTTAGAGAACACAGATCTGCATTGAAATAGCTGGGGAACAGTGTGGTCTCCTGGTAGTTTTTGAGATTCTACATTGATGGTGTTTGTGATATGACTGAGAATTCCCATGCAATGCACTCTTGAATTATTTTGTCTGCTAGAGATATATACTGCTTGGGTTAAACATATTTCTGCCTAATGACTAAAGTGAAAAGACGTACCTGTGCTCTTCCATATTTCTAATGTTTAGTAGCCTCTAAGGCTGTATGTCTATTCTTTTTCCTTTTGTAGATCATATAAGATAGAGACTCAATTCCTTTCTCTAAGTGCAGAGAGTGAAATCTTCCTTGGGCAATACAGATTATTTCTACTTTCACCTCTTACCTGTATATCTGAGTATAGAACTGATTTAATGCAAATCTGAAAAATTGTGGGACATTACAACCAGGTTAGCAGCCCATTGCATTGGGTTCTATAGAAATACACAACAGTGGGCAGAGATTGTTCCTAAGTATTTTTAATAGTCAGGACAGATTGGAGCAGGTCATCACCATTATGCAGGTGAATGAATAATTGGGGCATAGGGAGAGCAGTCTGGCTTTCAGATGTGTCTACAGTTTTTGGAAACCCAATTAAAAAGTGGACAACAAATTAAATAAGATAGGTAAGAAACTGAAATAAAGTCCTATAAAAATTATCTAAGAGGATGCATCTAAAGTGTGGGCTAACAGTGAAAATATAGCACTGAAGACTAAGTGTGGTTCCTAAAAAACATTTCAAACCCACCTAAAGTTTGTCACCTACCACCTCTAAAATTCAAGCTACAAGTGATTTTCCAGGATCATGCAGGTTGTCTCTTGAAAAAGCAAAGCCTCTTTACTGGCACTATAATCCTTTGCATTACTTGCAGAGGTATTTTTCTACTAGTAAGAATAATTTGTTTGCAGGGAATTTTTTTGGCATTTCAGAGATTCTCTACCATCTGGCTGACTTTGCATTCCTATTCTGTCACTGGTAGTCTGGATCCGTCTTCTCTGTAAAATTTACAGTAGTGAAAAACCTGACTTCAGAGATTTTTAAAACAAAAAGACCCATGGAAGGACCAAACCCTGCAAATACAACATCCCTCACAAATGTACAGATCATGTCATTTGGAAAACTCTATAATGTTGTGAATTTGCTATAATAAATCAGCTATGTGACAGCACTAGCAGAAGCTTCCATCATGTCAGTCATACTAAAATTTAAAGAGGGAATCTGTTTAACCTGTTGATTGTGTTGCTTTTCAGGTTTTCAAGGCCATGAATATTCCTCAGATCAGAAACCCTTCCTTACCTCCTCTAGAAGATATGCCTGAAGCATATCAGGTGAAGATAGCTCTTCTTGGTGCAGGACCTGCAAGTTTAAGTTGTGCTTCTTTTTTGGCTCGACTGGGCTATTCAAACATCACCATATTTGAAAAGCAGGAGTACCTTGGGGGCTTAAGGTAATAAAACAATAATAACAAAGCACTGTTTCCAATTATTGTAGAAAGCATAGCAAAAACTGATGTACACATATAGTCTATATATGATCCCTTGACTTTTAGCAAAGGAAGAGAAAGAAGATTTCAGATCTGTAAAAGTCACCTTTTGTGTAAATAATTGATCATTCATGTTAAGAGAGGTACAGTTGCAGGAAGCTTTAACTGAAAATCTAGTGGCTATCTCCTATATTCTCTTCATATGACCTGTTAAATTCCAGAGCTCAATTGTTACTATCAAATTAACATGTTAGAAAACTGAGTCAGGAACCATTTTCCCTTATCCTTAAAACAAGATTAGGTCCCTGTAGCCCTCGTGAAAGAATGTTTAAAATGCTTTAGATAGTAATTTCATGGAGAGTTTTAGTTTTAGCATGCTTTCCTGGACTACCTTGTGTAAATAAAGGTGACAGTGGCAATCAGCCATCAGTGGATCTGCTTTAGCAGACCATACCCTATGGGTGAAATAAACCCCCTGCAATTCAACCTTGAAAAAGTTACAAATACATAAAGGAAGGTACGTTTGCAATTTTCCTCTGTGGTAAACCCTTGGCTAGTATTTGCATGTTGTCAGTCCTCTGCACTAGAAAATTAATTTTTGCCACTGCAGGAATGGCTATGATCAAATCTGGTAGGTTTGTTGGAATCCCTGTGTATGAGATAATTCAGACACTGACTAGTGGATACTAAGCCATTCAAAATCAAAATTAAATTCTACAATGTAAGGTGTGCAAGAGTACAAAATGCACTCAGACAATGAGTTTAAAATATAAAAAATATAATGAAACAGAGAGAAAGAAGGGTGATGCACTTACATTTCTTAATGCAGCATCACTGAGATCAATAGAGTTGACACAGTTAATGAAATTGATCCAAAATGTCATAATGTCAAATACTTATTCAGTGCTCTGCAAGAAAGAGTATCAGTTCTGGAGAAGTTGAAGTGATTACTTGCATTTTTCCCAGTGAGGTTCAGAATTATTCTACCCAATTACCAAGGTGTTAATCCATAGGCATTTAACTGTGAAGCTGTTTTACTTGAACTACTTACCACAGAGGGTTGCAAATTTAGTATGTGAAATACCTATTTACCTGTTTGATAACACGTTATCCTAAATACCAGATAAAAATCAGTTTTGTTGCTGTAAAGTAGTCAGAATTAATGAGATGTTTTTAACAAAAAGGCTCTTTTTGGTGACAGGCTGGACTTAGGTTGGACTTGGCAATGCAATGCAGGACTTCCTGCAGCTGTGTCAGTTCTCTAGTGCAATGCCACCGTTGCTTAGTACGTGCTTGGGTATTTGAAGCAGCGTGATCTTAAGTTCTTCATGGTTTAACTTGAATTTAAAATAATGTTTTGCCTGTTCTTTCTCCTAATGCAAAAAGCCTTACACAGAGTTTTGCCTGTTCTCTTAGTATCCTGAATGGTTGAGGAGTGTATTTTAAAATTTATTTCTTTCTGTTGAGTCTTAATGTGTGTTAATCAAGGTCAAATTTTACTTCCATTCACTGTAGAAATGCTCATGTGTGGTTTAAGGGCATCAATTCCTTTTGTCCTTACTTTAATCTTGAAACAGAAGAGGGGGCTGGCCTGTGGCAGCAGTCATCCATTATTGCATTTCTAAGTCTTTGCAGCACATCTTTTAACAAATTTAGTTTATTGATGAGTGTGTTTCCAAGGCTTCATAAACTATTGCAAATTGCTAAGAAGACCAAATCAATTTTGTATTTGGAATCAGCTGTTTATAATGGCAGTGTTTTTACCTTCTTAAAGTTTTTTCCAGTTGTTTTTAATTAGGATGTTTCTTGCATCATAGCTAATTTTCATAATATTGTGATGCTAGAAAGGTGTCTAGTGATTGCAATTCCTGTTGTGGGAAATTTAAATATAACATAAATCTGGGCTTCTCTGAATGTGTCTGGATTTTAAATATCTATGGGCAGGTTTTCCTGCATTTCATCAGTTGTGTAAAATTTATGCTTTATAGTGGAGTAGGCATGAGCACACCATGCTCTTGCCTAGAGACCATGAACAAGCTTTACTACTTTTGCTCCTATCTGTTCCACTGCTTTACAGTGTACCAAAATACTTCTCTCACTAGGCCACAGAGTTGTCCCTTGAGCAGCAGTAATTTGAGGTCTCTGAGGAACACCAAGCACCTGTCCAAGCACCTCTGACTTGGGTCAAATTTGAGGTTGACATGAATTTGTGGGACACTTTGCATCCACTGCATCCCTCCTCCATCTCTGCCCCATTTCCTTTTCCCCTCTGTCTCTCCATTGCAGAGTCAGAGACCATCTGCTGCTGCTGAAAGAAATTGCATCAAAATTATTGCTGTATAGTTGACTTCCATAAAAAGCCTATTTTCATAGTTAATGTGCATGCATGTGGGTATACCTCACAGCATAAAACTAAGTGTTTAATAAGAGGAAAAAAAAGTGTTTACGAATTCTGAACGTGATGTAACACAGCCAGTGGTGTTCTGGGAGCATGTTGTGGAGACAACATTGGTGGCCTGGAAAATAGAACTTTCCTCTTTTCTGATTAGATTTCTTTATTGAATCTCTGTTGCAGAATCATATTGATACATTAGTTTCTGCCTCAGACACTTTTATTTAGCGTGACCTGTGAAAGTTGTATTGACACATTCATTAGATCTGATATTTACAGCTCTTCTCATTGCACACTGGTCAAGAAAGGTGTAAAAAGGGCAGTATTAGAAACAAGGAAGAACACCAGTTTCTTATCAATATAATTAAAGTTGATGCAAAAGAAATAAAACTCTTCTGGCCTGTCAAAGTTAGATGCCAAAGATGTGTGGTCAATATCAATATGTAAAATAAGCTGCAGTGAATCTCTTGTGTCTCTGCTTTGTTATGGATATTACAGATTCATTAATTTGAAAACAGATTAGACCGTTTGAAGCTTAGAGGTATCTGGGGAGAAGCCTTTACTTTTCTGCATATTTAGGTTTTTATCTTCATTGAACAAAAGTATCTAAAATATAACTTCGCTCTGTTTATCTGCAACATGTTTTACAGTAGGAATTTAGAACTGGCATGTATAGATGTCATTTCACTGGAGATAAATATATATATATATATATTAGATTTGTATCAGTAGATATAAAGTGAGGTTCTATGCTGGCACTGCAGTTTTTCCCTTCTGTGATTCTGGGAACTTGAAGATGTCATTCTTAATTTTCCCCAGGAGGAAAAAATGCCGGTTAATAGACATTAACTCAAAAAACAGACACGAAATCAACAGCTGATAAAGTGTTTGTCCATCCTGGAAAATAATTAAAAATTTATGAAGTAGAAATGGAGGTACAGTTTTAAATACCCTAGCTCAAAATAGCAATGTAACAAAAAAATTGTATGGGAAATTTGATACTCTAGTATTAGATAGCTTAATGAAAGATTGCTATGTCACTTTGCTTTCAGTAGCCAAGAGGTCTTTTTTTAAATGGGTATCCTAAGCTTAGTGTTATGTATTCTGCTGAACAAAAGGAATGGAGCTGAAGTCCTTTAGAATTCAAACATAACATATGTTAATTAGTCAAGAGTGGGCAGTGCTGGCCTCAAGGTACTGCCTTTCTGGCCTATATTTTTAGCATTGAATGAATATTGCTTTTTTGTCGCTCTAAAAATAAAAAAAAAGTCAAGAGTCATATTTCAGCACATTTCCATTCACATATGTCACAATTAACTAAGGTATAATAGAAGTATTTTGCAAATAATAATAAATTTTAAAATAATATTTTCCTAATAGTTACAGGCTTTTTTTTTTTTGTTTAGTACGTCTGAAATCCCCCAGTTCCGTTTGCCATATGATGTAGTGAATTTTGAAGCCAAGCTTATGAAGGATCTTGGAGTGAAGGTAATGAAAAATATATCCTGCCTATGTATAGCTCAAAAAAAAAAAAAAAAAGAACAAGAACTCTGCCAAAGATTAACAGCAAAATGTCATGCACATTAGTAAAGAACGATTAAAAGCTATGCTAGACAGAGGCAGGAAGATGCTTCCTCTTGCTCAGGGCATTTGTCTGTCTCCTGTCTGAATGCCACTAGTTTGGAAAAGGGCAATCAATAGTTCTCATCTGGAATGCCTGCATGTGATTAATTGTCTGTAAGAAACAAATTCCTAAATTGCTTTAGGGGTTCAATGTAGCTATTGGAATGATTTGATTTTTTTTAATCAAGTTTTTTTCATGCAAGTTTGGCACTACTTAAACCATTCATATTTGATACTTCTTTTGTTCCTTCTCCCTGAGTTTTTTTTTCCTAATGGTTTATCATACAGTCTTGCTTCCAAGTTAATTTTATAATAAAATGCATCAAATTAAAGTGTTAACATGATCATCTGTTATAAACAATAACAATCTATTCAACTTCTTGGAAAGCAATAGTTATGCATTATTTTGTTAAATAAATGTGTGTTGTTTATAGATAATGGGAACAGCGATTTATTATAATTTAGGACTTGGGCTGAAGATTTAGATAGTATTTAAAATTGTTGCACATATTAATGGAAGTTACAAATATACCATTGGATCAAATTTTTGAGTGCCAGGAGGGATGCATTATGTTGAATACATTACTATAGCCTTCCATGAAGCAGGAAATTCTTGGATTGAATTCTTTCATGTTGAGTCTTTTTGTAAAAGCAGTAGATTGTTGTCACCAGACCTGAGTGAGAACATTATCCTGCCTGGGTTTTTTTAAGAATGATAGTAAAGTGCAAGATAAGGTTTTAAGTGCTACTGGTCTGTTTTTCTACTTTCAAGTTCCCTTTGCAAGCCTTGTAAAGACTGACAGAATGGAGGTTTAGTTAGGGATGCCGTTAAACAGAGCACTGAGATGCTTTTAGACAAAATTGCTGGGCATAGACTCCTGGGACTCCTCTGCCAGCCTCAGTTCCCAAGGCTCTGTGTTATGACAATATCTCCAGAATGGACTGATGGAGCCACCATGTCATCCTGACCTGCAAGTCCTCTGCGGTTCTGGAGTGCGGCAGAGAATCTCAACGTAAACTTGTTTCAAAGCTCTGCTGTTGGTTTGCAATTGACCCTCTGGCAAGCTGGTTAAATAAGTACCTTAGCTTTATGCCTCTATAAGCTGGAAATATTTTCTGGTGTTTACTTAAAGCATTTCAAATCTGTGGTGGAAGGTGCTGTGTTGTGTAAATGCTCAGTAGTGCTGTTTATTCAAGTAATTCCACTGAAATTAGTAAGAATTAGTCAGCTGGATAAGGATTACAGAGCTAGGCTCTAGAAGTATTATGAATCCTCACAAAAAATAGTATTGCTATTTAAATTCCTTCATTAGGTTTTCTTAACATATGTACACAACAGGATAAAAAAAAGTAATGACAATTTATGGAATGTCTTTTGTTGCAAGTGAGGATGGAGTCTGCATTGTTTTAAGGATTGCAATAGTACATGACTTTCCACCTCTGATAAAATTTATACTAAATCTTCAAAGACAAAGTAAGTCAGTGTTTTAAGTAGTGTCAATTGTATTTTACCTCTGCCTTTTTTCCCCACCAACCTAAAAAGTATACTAAATGAAATATAGGCAGATTGAATAACAAACAAGATACACAGTGACTTGAAGGCTAAACTGTTAAGATCACAAAGTAGAGAGTTACACGACAGCACTGCATTTTGTGAAGTAAAATCACATGTGATATAAAAAACCTGAGGGAAAACATTGAGGTTCAGAGAGTCTAAGATGTGGAGATAAAAACACACATACCTATGTCAAGAAGTATGAAATATCAGAAGAGGAATCGCGCGCACTTTTTGTGCTCAAAGGCCTTGGGGTTAGGAGTGATGAACAAAGGGTGTGTGTATCTCCAGTTGCATGACCTCTGCACAGGGACTGCCATTGTTGGTTTCCTGAGCACGCAGAGAGCACCTAGAGCACCAGAGAGCATTCTGTGTCTCTTACACTTACAGCTCCTCTGGGTGCTCAGCCTGGGCAGTGGCTGCTCAGAGCAGGGTTGGTGGTGGAGAATGGCTCCGGAAAAAAAATTGCAGCTTTTGCTTCTGGAAGCAAAAAGCAATTGATCAGAAACAAATATAGATTATAGGTGTGTTTTGATTGCTGTGAGTTATTTCTTTCAATAAATGAACATCAATTACTGCACAATGGACATTGTTTAAAATGTCTAAATTAGAATTAACAATTGCAAGTCTAAATCAAAACTAATGTCATTCATAATTTTGAAAACTTTTGTTAGTTTACCATGCAGAATGTGCTGCTTCATTATAATTGCAATTTTTACCAAGCAGTTTTTAATTGTTTCAGATAATTTTTCGGAAAGGCCTTGCAGTGGATGGAATGACACTCCGTACTCTGAAAGAAGATGGCTATAAGGCAGTCTTTATTGGAATAGGTAAGAGCTCATGGTCCCATGTTTTGTCATACTGAAACTGAAGGACTCCCTAGGAATGAACTGGAATTTGTATCTTTGTTAATAACATGATGGGAGAAAGTTTTTATTTGGTGCATTATGGAAGTATGGAATATAAGAAAAAATTTAAAATCAGGAAGCTAAAATTAGTGGCCTTAAGAGGATTACTAAAATTTTCAGATTTATATTACAGATCTTCAAGTAATATGTGAAACTGAAGGACTCCCTAGGAATGAACTGGAATTTGTATCTTTGTTAATAACATGATGGGAGAAAGTTTTTATTTGGTGCATTATGGAAGTATGGAATATAAGAAAAAAATTAAAATCAGGAAGCTAAAATTAGTGGCCTTAAGAGGATTACTAAAATTTTCAGATTTATATTACAGATCTTCAAGTAATATGTGAATGTAGCCGAATGGGTTGATTTATTGTCTGTTTAGATAGTTAAAAATGGATGAACTAAAAATTTGCTTGTAATTAATTGCCATATTGGCCTAGAGCGATACACAAGTTTAGTTTTCAATTTTTGCGAACAGCTTACTACACCCACACAATTACTGAGTCTATATGTAAGCCAGTGATATCATGCTTGGTTGCTTTTTTTCTTTCATCCATATAAAATGTGCAACATCCTTCAGATAGGCTGTAGTGAAATGTACTTATGGACTGGGTTAACAAAATAAGCTGATTTTGACTTGTACAAAACTGGCATCATAGGTCTATCTTCCTCATATACAGAGAAGTCCTGCACCTCTCTGCTGTTTGAATCATCACTTCTTTTTAATGTTAGATTAGAATTATTATCCATTTACAATTATTTTGAAGTACAGCTGGACCCATTGCTGCCATATGATAGGCATGTTGAGCAGGCATTGTCTACAGTTGGTATGAGGCTTAATGCTCTTTATTGATCTAGACGTTGCCTAAGTGAACATAATAGGAAACAAGTTGTCCAACTGTTCCTCCTTCCTATTATTGATTACAGAGATGTAATTCTTAGTACAACGACAACTGTTGTTTACCATCTGGTTGTGCAGTATAATAAGCTTTGCAGGTCTATTCTGTTGTGTAATGATAGCACAGAGTGTTGTGATTTATGTAATCCTAAATCCTCACATTGTTAGAGAACGTCCATGTATAGGAATTCTGATGTATTGTATTTTGATGTAATCGTATACGAGGCAAATGGTGTGACTTGTATTTGTTATTATTTTCATCTGTGTCTTTCAAACCACATTGCACAATCTCACCAATGAGGAATTGATTCATAAGCATTTGTTTTCTGTGAGTCTAGCACTTAGGAAAAAAATTCTCAGTCATTTTTTTTAACATCAGCATCGTTCCTCTGCATTTCTGACTCAGAAGCTTAGAATAACAGTTCAGTTTAGTGTCAGCAAAAATGACCACTGAGCACTTCCCATTGAATTTGAGTGTTCAGTTTATGTATCTGGATTTATTTTCTGACTTTAGTAAAGCTATGCTAATATAAAATATTTTGGTTAGAAATATATTTATATATATATATATATATATATATATATATATATATATATATATATATATATATATACCTACAGGCAACATTTTGCCATACAGATACTAGGTAAAGGGACACAGCCAGAATTTTAATAAACAAGAGAAGGTATCTGAAGCATAATTCTCCTGTAAAGCATGTGTTCATTGATTGTACTAGGAAACAGAGTGTATAAATGTTAATGAAGGATTATGTGTACCTACAAAGTTTCATTATTGGACACTACCTTGCATTTATGATGCCCTTTCTGTACCCCTTGTCTGCCTGTCATCTCACTTTTGCAGAACTGTGTAGGGCAGTGGACAGTAAAATGGCCTTGCATACTGGTAGTGAGAGGGAGGACATGCTGAGGGGCTGCATATTTGTGGAGTTAACAATATTAATGTAATAGAGCATTTATAAGCTATCAGCAACAGTAATTTCTCCATAATGAGGCTGAACTGCATTTCTTTTTGTGTTCTTTGCCTACTGAACAAACATATTCAATGAAATACCACATTTGAACATTACTCTGAATCATAAGGGTAAAATAATTACGGAGCTACTTACATAAAACGGAAGATTTATTTTTTGTTGCAATTTGCTTCAGAATGAATTTGTACCTCGATGGAAAAGAAATATGGTAGTTTTACATTTTCCCTGTTAGCGGAAAAAAGAAGTAAATGAGTGTATAAAAGAAAATGAAATCCCTGATAGGATGAGAGTACAGTGTGAGAGGACTTTTTTGCAGAAATGTGATTTTTGAAGTTGGGATTGTACAAAAGTCCATGTGTGATTCATGAAACAGAAGATCACTTGTAAATAACCAACTACCTGAGGGCAGGTGGAGTTGGAAAGAGAACTACTTTGAAAACTGTTTTTCACACAGTTATGCATCAGGGAAAATCTGTTGCCTGTGGGAATATTGTGTGTGGTAGGGAAAGTTCCCTCCACTGCAGGTTCTGTCAATGGTAAAACACAGTGACTGAGGTTGGAGCATTCTAGCGAGTGACCGTATTGAAGAGAAATGAACAGCAAAGGCTTTTTGTGAGAGCTGTTTGGACAGGTGTTAAAAGTGTGCTCTAATCACCTGTTTGCAGCTTTTCTGACAGGAGAGGTAAAGAATTCCTAAGTTTACAAAAGGATACAAGCTAACAGACTTATATGAAATGAATAATAACAAAAGAGTGTGCTTTGCTTCAATTCTTTGCTTACTGAAGCATTGAGGCTACGATGGTTTATCTTAAGGGGAAAGATGCTCTCCAGCCAGTAGATCTGGTATATTTAGTCACTGGCTCAAAGTTGAGAGAAATACCTTGTACTAGACTTGAAAACAAGCAGGTGGCCAGTATATGTCACCAACATTTGACAACCTCTGGGGTCTCAGTGTGAGTCACACCTTACCTCCATCTCACCTTTCCCAATGAGGCTGTGAAGACTGATGTGAAATTTGGAGTTATGAAGGCCCATGTTGAACTAGGAAAGACTAAGTCCTAGGAAAAGCTTTCATAGTTACCTGGATAAGCAGTAAGGATCCAGCTGGACAATGGCAATTTAAGAGATACACCATGCTTCTGGTTTTCTCCAGCAGTCACAATTTCAGATTACAGCTAACACAAGTGTTAGGGGATAGTCAAGGAATCTCAGTTTCTTCATCAAAATTAATAATAGACAATGGCATGCGTGATAATTTTTAAAGGAACAAAAAGTAGCAGCTAGACAATGGGAGGAACAATATTCTTGGAGTCTCTACTGTATTTTTTTAGGTTTTTTTTCATTGTCATTTAGGTAGATGCTATTTCTAAACTTAGTCTTAATTCATTGGGCAATTAAAAATGCTAATGAAGAATTAGTCCCTAATGTTTTCATCTTAGAATTTCAATTCTCTTCCAGTTACAAAACTTTGGCTTTATTTTGTTTCTCACAAACATTAATTAATAGGAATTGTCTCCCAATTAAACTGTCAAAGTTTTAAAACCTACCTCTAAAAGTAAGCATAAAATAAAAAATCCTGTCCTGTCCTGATTTGAAAGATTACTCAATGTGCTCTGCATTGAATCAGCTCTGCTTTTTGAAAAGAAGAGTTTTTGAAGAATTTGTGACTGAACTGACAAATCTGTTTGAAAATTTTGCTTTAAAAAAAAAAAAAAGTCTTGCATCAGTTGCTGCCTTCTGTAAACACCGTAGAGACTCAGGGCAACAGAGAATAAGCGTGCTGAGAGCAAAAGGAGAAATCAATGGAGGGGCGAGGGGTTAGAGGAGAGAGCACATGGTCCTCAGAGACAGCAGAGGAAGGCAGCCAAGGGTATCCTGTGGGGAACAGAGCAGTCTGAATGCTTTGTGTTACTGTGGCTCTTCATGGATTTTCAGAGTGGAATATGATTTTTACCAATAAGAAAACCCAAAACAAAACACATGTATGTGTCTCTCATGGCTACCAGAGCAAATGCAGAAATGCCAGGCTTTTATTACTCATGCCTTCTTTGGAAAAACGGGATTTTAAGACTCCACAAAGCATTTCAAATCCTTTTTGAAAGAGAAAGTACATAACAGTTTCTTAATAGAACTACTAAATTGAATAAAAATGAATGAACTAAATATTTAAAGGACATTTTTCATGTGACATTCAAACGACTACATGGAAATGCTATCACCGTAAACATATTTTCTGCAGACTTTTACACAAACCTCTAGTCTTATTCTCTGATATTTTATAACAATATATACATTCTCCTTAGAGAATGTCAGATAAAAATATATCCTGAAATATTGTTTTATTTGGTGAACTTTTTAGAAAAATTTAAGCCCCAATTCCCAGAAATTCCTCAAACACTTTAACTTCAGTATTTGTATATTTAAACTTGCAGCACTAACTTTCTACTTAACTTCTCATTTGAGTAATGAAAATTTTTATTCCTCCATCTTCTGCTGCTGAATTGCTGTGAAGTTAGTTTTACTGTATATGGGTGTTCAGAGGTCTGTTAAATACTGTAAAATGGTGGGTTAGGTGAGTGTACCGAGTAAATCTAAGCAGATTGTTGTTTGAATGTATTCTAAATAGCATATCCTGCTTACAAGGGTTAAAACTGTACATGAAAAAAAAAAAAAAAAAAGAAAATACATGAAATTCCTTGTGGAATGAACCTTTGTCATAATTGCAGTAATTCATAGTTAATTAACATCACATTCAAACAATGATATAATAAGATCATGTCATTGATTGGAGTGAAATTACACACACACAAAAAAAAAGAAGAATTTTAAAGTGTAAGCATGAATGTACCTTGTTTTAAAAAAACTCTGTGAGATTGATTTACTCTCTCTTCCCCAAAAAGTAAGTAATCTCCTCATGCCTGTTATTATCTTCTGATTAACTATGCAGTGCCACCTGGTGTGCAGATGGGAGGACTATTACACATCAAGAGCTCTGTTCACACCCACCCACACAGATATAAACCTACATGGCAAAAAGTGAACAGATGTTCATTTTGCTTGTGCTATAGGAAAAAATTGTGCATCGTACTCCTGATTCATAAACTAAATTTGGAGGACATGAAATCTGCATATGGGGCCCGTAGGCCCATGGCCAGCACAGACATTTATGGAGGAAATATGTCATGTTCAAAATAGTTCTCATTTCAGGTTGTGAACAGACTTTTATTTGCTTGCTTCTCTGGTTTTGGTTTACCTTGTATTTCCGAGTTTTCTTTTTTTTCTTTTCATCTGGAATTTCACTTACCTCCTCCAAAGGAAGAGTTTAGAGGCAGAGTTATTTGAAAACATATCCAGGATTTATCTGTTAGTTGGTTGCTTTTCAGAGTTGACTTGTGTTTCTTATGTTGTGGGAGGCTGTCAGGCCCCTTGGTGAAGAGCTGTTTGTCTCAGTGGTAATGTAACAAGTCGTGTAAACGGCAGTGCACCCTGGTGAAAGATAAACCTTTAGGACAGGCGTTGTGCAGCCTTAGGCTCTTAGGATCACCAGCTGTGTTGTTGGAGGTTTCTTCTTTTGTTTTGTATTATTTTATAATTTCATAAATATTTTGGCACTTTATATAGGTTTTTCTGCAAGGAAGTCAAAGCCTAGAGACCGGCGGATGAAAGACAACAACTAAGGGAGAAAAAAAATATCTTGGGAGGTCGTGAAGCAAAGAACGATGTTGGAAACACGATCAGCTAGATACTCAAACCTGTGCCTGGCATAGTTTCAGGGTTTATTTCATTGCTCCTTGTAGACAAGGGAGATGACTGTTTCAGAATCTTGCAAGCTAAGTGCTTTTCACCAAAGATTTTATATGGTGACAACAATGGCCTTTTAAACATTGGTATCCACATACAGTTGAAGATATTAAAGGCTACAGAACCAGGGAAAACATTTGAAATTGTATTTTATTGTTGCAAGCTGACATATTCAAATTCATGTATCTGCAAAAAGCTGTGAGCCTTTGGTATTAGAAATAATGAGAATGAAATAATCGAGATGAGTCATGAAGTCAGAGTACTTTGAAGAGTTTGAAGAACAGCAGTGGTGAAGAGTGGTGGCAGGATCTGGGCAAAGCTAATTCAAAATATTTCATAATTGCCTTACAGCTCCTAGACTAATATTAAAATTAAAGTTTAAAAACGTTTTTTAAATGAAGATTCCATGAGAAGGCCAGGGATAGATGTGTTTGCACTTTGTTCAAAACTTCATACTGAACTGCAACTGCCTGAAGTCTCAAAGAAGGTCTGCGCAAGTCTGTGCAGTCAAGTGTAGGAGATTCTTGATAATCTGCCTCCTGGAGAGCCTTAGCTCATGGCTCACAGCTTGGAGAATAAATGCCTCCTTCTTTAACACTGCATTTCTTGTTTCATGTCCCATGTGAATAATATTAATGAATTATACAATCAGTTGGTTCTAATAGAAAGCTTGTTCATCTTTATTATTGTCTGCTACTCTTTAATCTAAAAAGCATTGTTACTAAAAACCAAATACTCACATTAAAAAAGGAACTCTGAAAGAACCTGGTCTTACATGCTATAGAATGGAACAATTTGAGCTTGCTATTATTCCCAATGCAGCATCTTTCCTGGAGACCAACCATGTACATCAATCCAAGAATTTTTATGCTTGAGGCATGTTTTTCCTACTATTGGCATTTGTAGTAAGCTGTTATTTCAGCTCTTTAGTCCTCGGTACTGCTCTGGATATTGGTGGAATATTCCTATATATACATTGGAAGCACTAGGCAGTTGAAAGCTTTTAGGGCTAAGATTCACAAAACAGCTTATTTATTATTAATAGTCTGAGGACACTTTCAAAAAATACTAATAATCTGCTCCTGGGCATCCTTATGATATTCACTTGTAAATTACACAGATTTTTCTGCTCTTACTTACTTATCTTTCCTACCAAAACACTACTTAGCATAACAATCTCTCCTGCATATGTTTTACAATACACACTCCTGTCTTTTTCCATGATGGACAGTCTGCCTGAAGAACTGATAATCTAAATATAATAACAAAATTAATTTGATTCTTATTGTTCTAAGAGTAGTTAATTTTTTCATATTTTAGCGGATTATGTAATCTAACATTATTTAGCACTTTTTAAAATTCAAGCATATATTTTTAAGCATTTTTATGTTTGAGGTGTATAAAAAAAAGAAAAACAAGATGGTGATGTTATATTTTCCTATTTTGACTTGAATGCTTTAAGAAAAGAGCTGTGCTTGCTTGCCTGTTGTTTCCAAAAGTTCACTCCATAACTCAGTTACTTTTATCTTTTAGATGTACAAATATTAATTGTGCTGCCATCTTTTTACTTCCACATTAATATTCAGAGACAGAATGAACAGCCTCCTAAAGTGCAGTTTATGAGTTGATCCATATCCTTTACTTCAGCTGAGCTCTCTTTTTTTTGTAAGAAAAGTGTATGTGGTCCCATCTGGGTTTAATGCAATCAGACACCTTTTGAAACGTTGTTCTACCTAATACTATAGGAGGACTGCCATAATACAAAATATAAATAAGAGCTTTAGAAATTCCTTACTTTCCTAAATCTTGTTTGCAAAAGATAAAACACTGGTTAAAAACTTAGGCTTGTCACGTTTAATTTATTTTAAGATTATACACAAATAGAGTATCTCAATCTCACTTTACTTAGTGCCAATTATTGGTGAGAAGATGACATGCAATTTTTTGTGTTAATGAATAAAATTTTAAGCAGACTTCCTGTCATATTTATGTCTCATATATATAATGTTCCTGAATTAATATTCCTTTCACTGCCCACTCAGCAAGGTGTGTATCCCCTTGTTGAATTCAGATGACAAAGTTAAGACAAAACTGTATTTGTGCTGTGGATTTGTAGTACATGTTGAAAGAATTTTAGAGATTGCTTTAGGAGATCTTGCTCTGCCACTTCTCTACTTCACGAGATTGGTGCCTGGGAAGCTACTGCTGGGCATGGGCAGGGCTCAGGGCTTCCATCTGACCCAGTGGTTGTTTTGTGCTTCTCAGTCCTCTGCCTCCCTTTTTATGGTTGCTCAGTAGTCAGGACTTAGTTGGTTTAGGAGCAGTTTGATACAATGAAAGGCAGTTACCTCATTTTGGGGGAAGACCCGGGCGGTGCTTGAAACCAGTTTTGTTCTTCATTTACCTTGGAGCACATGCACTAGTGATTCTGTTTCTGGCTGGGATTCATAGTCTGAGGGCCCTCTGAGTCCTGTAATAGCTTGCAGTGTTTACCCATGGGCATCCCTCACTCCTCCCTTTAAAGTCAACTCCTTAATTGGAAAGCTTTCTTCTTCCAGAAGCATTTGTAAGTGTATTTATTGTCCAATGCAGTAGCCTCCATTGTCATGGGAAGGCACATCCTCTGCCTTTCATTAATTTTAGTGCCATGGACATTTTTAAAGGGAGCAAATATCTGAGAAGAAAATTGTACATGTGTACTATAACAAGTAATCTTTAACTAAGCTATAGAAATGTTTGTGCTGCTGTGTCTCTGCTTTTGCATATATGCTGGTTGTCCAGGCTTTTGAACCACTTGTTATGGTCATGATACTTGAAAGTTGTTTTCTTACTGCTCTAATCTATACTTTTCAAATAGGCCACTTATGTCATTGCTTTTAGTATGAAATTTAAAGTAACTATGCAAATGCATATATTTATGAATACAAAATGAAAGCTAAGAAGCATAAAAATATTTCTCTGGGTTTATGTGATATGTTGGTGTATTCTATAGATTTGAGACAACTTTGTCATTCCTTGTGCATAAGTTATGTAGATAGTCATCTGTGTACATTTTATAGTGTCAAACCATATTCGAAATTTGACACTTGGTGATGTCATAAGTACATATAGTAATTAAGATTGAGTTTTTGTACCGTTTGAGTTTTTAGTGTGTTAATGCTAAATTTACTGTAGTTTTATAAATAATTGTTTATAAGACAAAAACACAGAAATAAACACACTACTTAGAGTGTTGTTAGAGTTAATACAAATTACATGTTTATCTAACACAAAAAATTGTTTTCCAAATGTTGTCCTTGATGCTGTTTTTTTGGAAATCCTTGGGCTATTGTTCATTAATTTGTGCTAAAAGTGTATTGAGCTGAATATGAACCATGAGATAATGTAAAAATGCATTCAATAGCTAGTGTGATAGCTCAATATTCCCTCAAATGATCTTTGGTGATCAGTTTCACAGGAAGAAAAAGAAAGAATAATATGAACTCAAAGATCAGCAGATTTCAGCCAATAATCTTTAATGTTAATATTGTTACAGTATTGAAATGGTAGTCACCAAGTAGAAACTTGCAGTGTATCACTGCATTTCTAAGAGTTGTCAAGGTGTTGTTTGTTACTGTTCCATTAATGTAACAGGAGATGGTGTAACTCACTTCAGATTTCATAGGATTATTTTTGTTAGAAATGATTCTTTGTTTATTTGTGACCATTGATAACAGAGATGTATTTGGGTGTGATGCATATGTTTAAAAAGATTTTAACACTTAAGTAGAAAGTAGAATGTCAGTACCTGATTGTTATTTACATTGAAATCCCATTATTAAGCATTATTAAAGATAATTTCTAAATAATATAATATTTATAGATTTTTTTGATAATACGTTAGATTTTTAAATGAGAACAGAACTATCTTTGAAAGGAAACAGTTATCCTAATTTTATAAATAGCCTATTGCTTAGTAGTTAGACATTGGAAATATCACAATTCATTATTTCAATATCTGAGTGACTTAGACATGATTTCATTTGTTTGTTGGTAAAGACAGGCTTGATGCTCCTATTATGGCCCAGCACAAATCTTCTGTAGGTGAAAAATGATGGCCAGATTTTTATCTGTGAGAATTTATGACCATGAGATTAGCTCAGTTGGTTGGAGCATGGGGGTAATGACACCAAGTTTGTGGCTTAAAGCCCTTCCTGGGTCATTCACTTAAGAGTTGGACTTGATGATTCTTGTGGGTCCCTTCCACCCCAGTGTATTCTGGGATCTGGAAATATTTATGTTTTGTTAAACTTTATCAAGTTAGATAAGAGTTTCTCCAAAAAAAAAAAAAGTTCTTAAAAAGACTTTACATACTTGGGTGACCACATAGCCTCTGTTTACATTTTTTTATTGCTTGTCTCCTTACACTCAGAGTTTGAGTTCTTGACTAGATGAAGTCTCTTGCAGAAGGAAATTTCCAGTTAGAGGAGATGGAGTGACCGTTGTGTGCATGAAGCATAAGGTACTTGGTTGTGGTCTCTGCACTAATCACTGGGGTAAAGTTCCTGCCCATGTTCTTTCTGTTGTAGCTGCTTGATAAAAAATGCTTGATGTAAATTTGCATTAAAGAATTCCTTCCTGCAGTAGGCAGGATCTGAAGAAATCACCCCTAATTGTTACAACCTATACCTTTGTGCATAGCTTTTTCTGGAAATCCCAACAAAACTAAGTAAAGAAAGCTCTGAAATGTTAGCACTCTTTAAATTGTAGGGACATAAGAGTCTTAATACAACCTCTGCATTGACGAGTTGGTTTCTTATTTTTCAGATGCAAATATGGGCCTTTGCATGTGCTGAATGTGCCCTATATTGTATTGAGGCATAGAAAATACACCTCGTAGCTCAGTCCCTTCTGTAGACCTGCCAAGAATGGGATATGTTTAATCAGGAGGGTGAATAATTCTAGATACAAGTGTGGCGTTCAATGTTCATTCAGAAAGATGTAGAATATGCAAGCAAAATGTTGAGTTAAAGGAGAGCTGAGTGAATTGCTGCTGTGGCAGGAGATGGTAGTAGTTTTTCACCGGAAGCGTGCTCATTGCCTTTAATTTTTCACTTGGTTAATAACAGAAATATGAATCATGTACAGCACAGTAGATCACTGGAAGGAAGCATTGTGTTGTGATGGTCTGCTGAGGGTGACACTTTTGGGCTCTGGCTGTTGGCATCCTGACTGAGTTCATTCTTCTCTAAAATCATGTTGGAAGATTGAAATGTAGCCCTAAAAGGACTGTGAAAGTGCTCAGTACTGTAAAATGCTGTGGGGAAGCCATACTGTGTTCTTGCTGGAAAATGTTTAGGCTGTTTCTTAAGCTACAGAAATCTTCATTCCTAAGCACTTGGAGTTGCGTGGCTCTCCCAATTTCATTTCTATTCCAGCATTTTGAAAAATGTGTAACAACCAATAGAGCAGATGAAATAATGCAGATTTTATTTGGCATTATTGGCATGAATCCAGCAATATATCAATGATCATAAGGAAGTTGAAATTTTCTATCAGATAACTTCTTACTCGCATTTAAACATTTTCTTTAGATTTTCCCCACCAGGATTTTGCTGGTAAGGATGTATTGTATGCTACATACCATTTTCTGAAATGAAATTTTAATAATTTATCAAAAATGAAATGTATCTTGCATGGTGCCTAATATATATTTATTTCAACCTTTCAGATATGAAATGATCCAGACCAGAAATAGTTTGCTTACATGGTTATATTTTACTTAGGTTTTGGAAAAGAGCTTTGAAGACAATTTGATTGCATTTGTGTTGCCAGTTTGAAGAGCTGCCTGACATTTTTTCCTTTGGTTCTTAAAGAAAAAATGCTTCTGCTTGTATAACACCCCTTCTAAAACCCCCTGTAGTAGGATCTGCCATGCAGTGGGTGTTTCTAATAAGTGTGCAGCAGTAGAAGGGTCAGGGACTAACCAGTGAATAAAAGTCAAAACTCAAAATGAGGTACCTTTCCTGTTTAGCACTGGGCAGTGATAGATACTGATAATGTTTGATTAATGAGCAGCAGACTTGCACTGGGTGAAAACATCTGTAAGAAATGATTTATTATTTCAAAGGTATTGGAAGCTTACTGTATCTTGTAGATTCAACTGTGTGTGCCTGAATAAAATAAATGAGATGCAACATGTGAAAAATGAAAACACATTACTTGTAAAGGATATGTCACAAGCAGGGTATTTTTGTTCAAGTACACTTTGTCACTTTGGGGATTTTTAATGTTGGTCTGAATACAAATCATTTAACTGGCTCATAAAATCTACCTAGCTGGAATTCTTGCATCTATCATTGAGACAGAAATGAGGGTTAAACTTAATATGCTGGAACATCCCTTAAATTTTTGCATTTGGCATCATACACAGCTGTTCCATCTGTACATGTGAACAGAAAGAATTCTCCTAGCAATGTCATAGGAGTGAAAAAATGTAATGATGCAATTTTAACATTGAAATTAGGAAAATTAATTCATTTGTAGAGTCATTAAAAAGGAGTGTCATTAAAGTTGATAAAGCTTCCTATACATATGTCTATGAACCAATGTCTGATTCTCTTCTCCCTACTCAAGCTGTGTTTGAAAATGAACAATGACTCGTAGATGAAGGTTTTACTTTTGTGTACTTGCAATTTAGTCTTGTAGTTGCTGGGTAGTCTTTTAGCCTGCCTTTGGTTTATAAAGTGACCTTATGCTGTGCTGCTACATGTCAGTGGCTGTCAGTCTGGTGTCAGGTCCTTTGGTTCTGTTCAGAGCTGCCATGGAGCTGGGAGCACAGAGAGCTAATGATGGTGCAGACTCACCTCCATCAAGCTGCACCGTGTGTTCAGACAAGCTGGAGTGCCCTGACTCCAGGATTAGAGCAAACTGCCTTTTCTCTAGCTTTGGAAATAGTAAAGGTGGGGCAGTGGAAATGTAATCCACTCTCCAAATTTCTCCTCTTTTGCTGGTCAGTGACTGTGGAACACTTCTCTGTAGTGGGTAATGTTTGTAAATTCTGATAGATGCTGTTCCATAAATCTAAACCTATTATGTGTGTATACCTTATCCACTTTCTTACTATTCTCTTCTAATTCAATAGACAGCTAAAATATTTTTCGTTTTGGGATTAATCACTGATTATTTCTATGTGTATAAATGCCAGTCCAAAAAAGACATGTTTTTATGTTGTGCAAAAAAAGTATAACCTGATAAAGGTCTTAATAAAGGTGTGGCAATTTTTGGTAAAATTGGATGATACACTGCAATATCCCTTGAACCTAAATTCACACTGATTTGTGTGTGTAATTTCATACTGAATAGCAAAAAACATATTTAGTTACTTAGGGTCAAAATTGTTTATCAGAAGTTTTGTTAAGGATCTTTTTTGATAGATTCTATTCATAGCATTTGATCTGTTCTTCTTCTTGTTTTGATCTTACAGGGTCCAATATAGTGGGAGCTAAAGAATAGAAAAAAATAATCTTTATCTTCAATTCTTTTTCATATTATATCTGAAATAGAAAGAAAAGGAAATTAATCTTGTCCTTGGACTGTGCCTCCAGCCAGTTCTTTAGAGTCCTTAAGTAATGTCATGGCTTTGAGTTAGAAGGTTCTCTTGTTCATGGAGAGGTTGGCTCATCCTCTCATCAGGCCCTAGATGTTACTATTCTAAGATGTACTAGACAGCTAAAGCTATTATGAAAGTGGAGGGCATCAGGTTTTACTGTCACTGGATTTCATAAAACAGAGCTCCAGCAGTGACAGCTCCCTCTCTTTAATGTGGAAGCCACAAATTGACTACATTAAAGGAGTGACCTTTCAACCTACAAACTGAGTGGAGTTAGAGCAGCTTGCCAACTATGAGGTCTTGGTAGCATCTCTGCAGCAGGTGCTGGCCTAGAGAACATATGGATGAACAGCTGGATACTAAATCCTCTGAGCACTCTCAGGATCCTGACCCATTTGTATTTACAGAGGGAAGAGGAAAAACACCCCCAAATCCAAGCCAATCAAACCTAAAGGAGTAGATAACTAGAACTTATAGTGATGCTATACATGGACAGGGCAATAATTTAGTCTAGAAGCCAGATTGAAAGTTCAGAAGTAAAAGCTGTCAAAAACATTGTTAATGTGATATTTCTGCACTGAAAAATCTGGATCCAGATTCTTTGGTCAGGCAGTTAAGTCTGTAAGCAGTGAAGCATGGAAGAGGTCAGATCTGCTGCAGGCCTATTTGCAGGCTTCTTTTGTAAAATGTATGCAGAAAGCCAAGCAGGATATTTTCCCCTTTCCTTGTTGTCCACCAATTTCACAAGAAAATCATACTACATCCATAGTTAATGCATCTTTTAGTGTCCTTTTTTGCTGTTTCGTTTAGTGATTACTTGCAGCTTCTGAATTAAACTGGCTCACTGTGTTGCAGATGACCTCTAAAATGCCACCGAATTAAGGTTATGATTAAGGACAGAACTTTTTAATGCAGTCAGATTTTTACATGCAACATGTTTTTGGGGTTTTTTTGGTCTTTTTTATTTATTGTCTTTAATAAAAATATTAAATCTTTAATATCTTTATGAAATATATTTTGCACAGTGAAATATCTGAGAGCTTTTGATCTGTATTATTACACAATATTTACAGCAAGTTTGATGCCTGGCCCTTTGTATACAAGCAGAAATGGAAAAGGAAAACCTTATAATGGCTTTTCCTTGCAGTTCTGAGCAGGAACCACACAAAATACATTATCACTGCTCTCAGGAGTACCAGAACTGTGCTACTACTACTTCTTGGCATGTTACCTTTTCTAAGCACTAAATACAACTATTTGATCATCCCCATTTTGTGGCAGAGACCTTTTTTTAAAAAAGGTCTCCAAAACAAGTTTAATGGTTGTGGAATAGGCAAGCAAAAAGAAAGACAACTCAAAGTTGAAAAGTCAAGTTCATTATCCAGTTGTTAGTCCGAAAATTCAGTATTTTTTGCTAAGACTCTGTGGACAACAAAATTTGTCCCAAGACTAACTTCTGGTTAGGTGACTTAGAAGATGAAGCAGGAGAATAGGAAAAGAGAAGTCTGGTTTAAGCAAGTTTATGTTTGCTTGATATAACTAGCAGACCAAAGAATCATTTAACATCCCCTGCCTCCAGTTTGTCAGAATTCATTTTAAAAAATTGATTGATTACCTTTCCTCATGTCTGTGTGCATCTGTGAACATGTGGGAAAAGGACTCTGTCAAGGGTTGGTCCAGCTGCTGTTTCGGTTGCATCAGTGCACAAGGGGAAGGAACAGGGTCACATGTAGTGATTTAAGTTCCACATGTTTTGCACAGAACAAGCCCAGCTCACTAGTGAAGGCAGATTTCCTGGTACATACCTAAAATAGTTTGGAAAATCTGTGGTCGAACATATTGGAGCTATTTCTCATATTTTAGTTAAAGAATAGTAGGATCTGCTTGCATAACAAATGATGTGTCTACAAAGGAAGAATTTTATACAAGGGCAAAAAAGTATTCCTAAATTTTGAGATTATTTTTCACGACTTAGAAAAAAAAGCTTGTAAACTGATTCATATATCTAAAAAATGTGTTATTAGGATTTTTTGGTGCCTCTTGAAGCTTCTGCCACTGTTTTATTGGAATTTCTAAATTTGAAAACAGATTCAGGACTTAGTGTTTCAAATGTGCATGGAAATGAGTAACTAAATGTAAGGATCCTTCCTTAAGTCAGGAGTTATTCACAAAGTAGTAGTCACAGATGTTGAAATACATTTTGCAGTCATCTTAGTGGCTGTATTACATCCCAGGGGTATGCAAAAGTCCTCTACTCTAGCCACTGTTATTTTGAAAAGACACTGATTTGGGGTCCTTCAGCTGTCATTGTTTTCCAGCGCAGTGAGACTTGGATAATAAGCTGCCATATGCAAGAATTATAAACTAATGCTGCAAGATAAAGTTCATTATGCCATTGTGTGCTTTTAAAATCCTGTGCTATTTTTGCTCATGTTCTTCAGCTGGGATGGAAGTGTATCTATAACAGTATGACTAATTATCTTTACATGCATTTATCACTAAATAAACTTCACACAAGACAGCAAGATTGTTTACTTAAGCAGTATAATACTGGGAATGGAAGATAGCTCTAGAACATAGGATTACATTGCCAGAATGGCACTATTTATTAAGCTATGATAACGCTAATGTTCCTTTTTGATGTATAGCATGTGTGACTTCAGCTGAACTTGTAGAGAGCCTTAAGGATGTTTCATTGAACATTTAGTATGGCAGCAAGCCAGAATACATTTAGCCTAAACCCAGATGACAGGTTGGTAATGAGGTAGTGATTGATGACCACTGCTTCCATATGAAAACCTGCTTGATATGCTGGGGGGGAAATGCATTGCTAGCTCTTTTTATTTCATTCCCTCTGTATTAGTTATTCTTACTATGGAGGAGTACTGTTGGCTGCTGGTTATTCAATCCTGGTTTCACTTTTGGATGAGAATTGAGTACTCAGCTGAGATGGTAGAAGCATAGCCCAATAGCTACATTTATATGTTTTTCAAATCCTAATTTCAATGGATTTTTATTGTCAAAATAACTGCAATTAAATCAATTAATGAAGCAGCCTCTAATATTATTACCTGCCTCTGTAATTTTACAAGTCTTTGTGATTCACTTTCTGTGCCATCTAAATGGCGTTGCTTTCCCTTCTGATATAAAAAGAGAAACTTGGCCCGAAGGTTGTAACACATGGGTCAGGCAAACAAGCCTAAACAAAAGACTGCTGATTATTTTGCCTAGTCCTGTTGAATGCTTCTGTGTAAAGACACTGCACACCTTATTTAGATGAGGGGCAAACTGTGGTTCTATGCACTAAGAAGGGTATTTAAGCCCTGTCCTTCAGCCAGATTCCAGCCTGATGTCTGGATTAGCAGTAAGGGTTAGGAGGAGGCAGCAGAGGCCTGTAGGGGTTATGTCCATAGCTGTACCCAGTCAGACAGAGTGGATATTAGATGTCCCCAAAGCTGGAGGATAACTAATGGGATCACATTAAGGTCTGGTTAGAAATCACCCAGGGATGCAGCAAAGGGCACTAGGGCAGCATAAATATCTAATGTCAAAAGAGACTCATTATTAGTGTTTTCCCAGGCAGAAGTGACTTTTGGTCAGGAAGGGGTGAGGAAGTTTGTCACCCTAACCAGAGTGACACTGCACTTCCTCAGAGCAAAAATATGAGCAACAAAAATGGGGATCAGTGGTAGAATCAAAAGCCAGAATAAGGAGGTTGTGAAGCAGGGCTGGGGCAGTTTCCATTCTTCTCCTGCTGCTTTCAGAGATGTAAAGGAAGTTTTCATGCCCTCTGGAGGCAAAGTGACTGACTTTTCAATAAGGAATGAGTGCAATATTAGAATGGCAGATTTTTGGGGTGAACATGCATTGGACCCAAATGAGGGAGTGAGTCCAGGAGCATGCAAAGTAAGAGCTAAAGTAATCAGTAATGCCTCTTGGTGAAAGAGAAGGTTCTTGCGGAATTGCAGTAGCCTACACATGTAAAGAAAAGGGATAAAGAAGAAAGGACGGCCGCAGCGCTGGGCTGGATTCAGATATGCAGAGCAGAAGTTTATCTCTATGTGCACAAATGGAAAATGCTTATGACAGGAATCTTTATCTGGTCTATCTAGGTCATTTAACTTCCACAAAATTAACATTGTTTTTCTTACTAAGCCATACTCCTCTGATGTTTTCATTCTTGTGGCTTTCGCTTTTACACGTACCTGACATCTTTTTTGCAAAACTCTGTTTATTGCACAGTAAGCTCTTTGAGGAGCACTGGTCTTCTTTTTCTCTTTGGAAGGTACCCACATCCTACATGTTCAGTACCAGAAATTAGTACCTTTTAACTTAGATATGTCATTCATTTGAACTTTCCATTCATTTGGCACTTCCATTCCATAAATTCCTGTGTATAGCTGTAGCTTCCCCAGGCAGGAGTCCTGTGAGCTGCAGAATTTGTCAATTCAAGTAAAAAACTGCAATCTTTTGAATGTTTTGAGTGAGTTTGTCAAATGTTCACACCTATAAACTGTCCTTAATTGAGACAGCCACATTTTGTTGTTTACTGACCAGTGACAAGATGGAGCAGGTCCATTGATTTTTTACCCTCTTCCTCGCAAGACCTTAGTTTTAACAAGTAGTGGCAAGTGAGGACATAGTCTTTCAGTGGAGATTAATGGCCATATGGTGTTGTTGCTTATACACTGGAAAGCTTAGTTATTTACTGTAAAATCTGACTCAAAATTCTATACGCAAATCAGAAACTCCTACTTGGTTTGTTTCCATAACAACACACAAAACAACATCAATCACTTATAGTAGAGCTCCACACTCCATAATTAGGGATGCAGTTTTAAGAAGTGTGGGAGGAGTTCTGTAAAGTGTTTTTATGTTCAAAACAACATTAAGCCTTGTTCTCACAAAAGCTTATGCACAAACTTCACTTAACAGAATGTAATTAATTCCATTGGCATTTATGGTATGTCTCCACGGCTCTGATGCAGTGTCTGGAGTGACTACGCATGCCCTGCTCTGTCGTGTCTGAATGACTGCAGTATGAGCAAGGTTTCCTTGAAGGCAAGCTTGCCTTCTGTAAAGGGAGCAAATGGGGGGTTTACTCCAACAGACAGAGTCACCACTTTACCCTACAAAGCATGGATTTCAGTATGAGAGTAAATGCTTGCAGTACGACAACTGTCATATTGGAGAAGAGTGATATCAAGAAAAAACTGCTTAAAGCACTTGATGTAGCAAAAAAATCCTAAAATTTGCTGTGTATCTTTCTGAGATAGAATCTAAGCCAAAGGGATATCTACCATATATGGTATTTCCCACTAGTATCAGAAGTATTTATACCTGGTATAGTGGAGAATACTCTCCATGCTTTCTTCACTATCGCAGTGAAGGACAGGCACTGCTATATGAAGCTGTTACAACATCATAACACCTTCAGTGAGGCAGTCCCACAGCCCCACTGATGCCTTGCAGTAATTTACAGATTGGAGCAGTTTGAAATAATCAAATGCAAAGTATTACTTCTCCGCTCTACTTACTACTTGGCTAAAAAATGGGGAGTTTTGTGTATAATTGGATTTTTTTTTGTGTTGTTTGTTAGTGTTTGGGGGCTTTTGTTGATTTTTTTAAAATGCACATTGTCTTTTTTTTAAAGAACCAAAAAAGCATGCTTTAAGTTCTCCTGGCATTTTTGAGGCAATAACTAAAACATTTTCTCTAAAGCATCCTGTAGCTGAGAAATCCCTGGGCCCTTAGGCAAACTGTGTTTGAGTCTTGTTGCTTTCAGCTGCTCCAGAGACACACGTGGTGTGTGCCTAGGAAGGAAAGGCTGAAGGGGAAAACCCTGAACAAAGTGGGGGACAGTTAAAAAAAAATAGTAGATAAATGGGAGAGAGGATAATAGTAGATAAATGGGAGACAAGAATTTCTGTAATGAAATGGAACTGAAAAAAATTAAGGAAATAAAAAGAAAGAAAAAGTAGGTAGAATACATAAACTAGGGGGAAAAAGGCAAATAGGGGAAATAAAAGTGGAAAGACATTACATTATCCATAAAGGTGATAAAAATTGGAAGGATTAAAATAAAAAAGGAGCTCATATAGTTGTTCTGGCCACATTTTCAATAGTTTGATAACCTAGATGTCAACTTTCTCTTTAAAGAAAAAGAGTAGCTGAGTAGAACAAGAGTTTTACTGAGTTTTGATCCTTCCTGTCCCTCATAAAATATTAATTGTCATGTACACCAAATAAGTAAGATCTAAAATTTAAAAAAAAAAACCCAACCAAAAACAACCAAACATATTTATATGAAAAACTCTCCTGACTGGTCAGCTGTGGTAAGTTAAAAGATGGAGAAGTGTGTATTTTCTGATTTTTACACCAGTTTTGATTATGTTTCATACTCATCTCAAAGAATAAGCATATTGTTATATCAGTGGATATATTACATTATATTACAAAAAACCATCATAATTAAATCACAGCTAAGGTTGCTAGGTGACAAGTAAGAGAAGCTAAATAATTAGACATGTCCAAAAAAAAGTCAAATCGTGGAAGGAAGGAAGGTTGCCATTGTCTGTGCTGACACCAAATGACCATCTCATTCAAATGTGCACTTCATTAAAGAGTCACCTCCTGCTTGGCTTCTGCAGCTGAGGTCTTACTACTCTGTGTGGAGTCGGTGGAAACAGGGAGAGTTTTAATTAAGTGTGAATTTTGATTTGCTCTCTGAATCCCTTTGACAGCATATTATTCCTTGGTTTTAATATTAGCAATCACATGTTTTTCCTGAAGACAAAGGTAGTAGCTGCCCACTCATTTTTGTGAGTCTTTCTACCTGTGTCAAACCTGTCCAGGCTACGGGCAAAATAGCTGTGATGTGACACAGTCTGTAGATGTAATCCATCTCCTTAAAGCAAGGAAGCGAAAATAGTTGCAAAAAATAAGCATTTTACAATAATTAACAGTTGTTGGGGGTTTGATTCCTGTCTCTAGTAATTGAGGAGCTCTCCCAGTCCACCAGGCCTTTGTAAGACCATAGAGACTGGCCTTTCAAGGACATTGCTCCCATCTCTCAGCGCCGTGGATGATTCCTGTGTTGGGCACAAGTGGTCTGGGTTCCTCCAGGGCTCCAGTTGCAAGCAGGAGAAGTGTTCAGACAATGCTTGCACTGGCATGGTTGGAGGCAGGACGTAGTCTGCATGCTTCCCATACCATAAAAGTTCTAGCTTGAAGATCCACTCTTCAAGTCTTTTAAATCCTCTTGTGTGAATTGCCCAGGAGCCATCACAGCCTTGCTTCTATTGTATGGTCCTCAGCAAATCACTTAAATTTCTTTGCACATCTGTAAAATACAGGGATAAATGTTGATCTCTTATCTGGGTCCTGGATATTTTGAGGATTGACTGTTTGTGTAGCACCTTGCAAATAGAAAGTGCTACAAACAGTAAATGCTATTTGTTACTCATGGTATCAAAAATAACTCATGCAGCCAAGCGTGGAGTATGGCTTGCTGTCTGCCTACCTGATTTCCATTCCTACATGCAGTGAAAATAGGAAGGTGTTGCATAATATCTATACCTGCATTTTTATAAATTTTATGGCTCTGCTGTCTGGTCAGAAATTTGGCATTACATCTGCTATACATTTAATTACAAGGCTACAGAAATTTTAGTTATTATGTTTTCTTCCATTTTTCTTCAATGTCACAGCAACATTCCATTCATGGCTTCATTTGCTGAAGGTGTAGTTCTGTTAATTTCTTCCCAGGTGTTTAGTTAGGTGTGTGATTTACCCTTTAATAATAAATGTTCCCCCATTCTGTAAAATTTATGAAATTAGGAATTTTGGTTTCAGCACAGTGTTCTAAATTGTCTGTGTAAATGATTGAATGAATAAATAAGTAAATAGTAAGGTATCCTCCCCTGTGGTGCCTCAAAATTAATGCTTTATCCTGCAAAGACGGCATTTAGAAACTATGTCGCTTCCTGCCCCTTCAACAGTTTTTTATTCAGATATTCTGAAATGTAGCTTAATTCATTATGTTTTTGCCTGAACTACAAGCCTCTGAAAATGGCTTTTTTCTTTTTAAGTCAGTGATAGAGATGAGCATGTGAAAAAAAAAAAAAAAGTTGTCTGATATATAGGTGTATATCTGCTCAGCATTTGATTTCAGGCTCAAGGGTTACTATAATTGTAATCTCTCCCTCCAAAAGTTGGAGAGCATGAGCTTTTGGGAAGATGTGTACTTAAAGGTATGGAGCTCTATCTGTGCATATAATTGGTGACATGATTGCCAGTGCAGGGTTAACCAACTTTCATCCCACATGCTGTACCTTCAACGTGCAGATTTGATTTTGCATTTAAATGCTCAAGTGAATACTTGTTTTCTATTTATATGTATGCTATAATCAGAAATAAAGAATTCAGAATCAGAGGTAGACTTTGTTTTAGCAGATGATTCTGTTTATCTGAGTCTCTCTCTCTCACACAACTGTTGTTGTTGCTAAGGTTAATTAAAGTCATTCTATGTCTAATTTTTTATGTAAAGCAAAACAAATTTATAATTTAAAATTTAAAATGCTTGTGTAAAAGTCTTGGTTCCATGTAACTGATTTGGTTATGCTGTACTTCTGAAAGATAATTTTATCAGTAGGGCAGTGGATGTACAAATCAAGTTTTCCATCTATGTGGTAGAATTTTTGCATGGACTTTCAGGAAGCTCCAGGATTGATCAATATCAGTTGTAACCTGTTATAAAATGACATGACAAATAGAATTACTGTTGTTACATGTTACAAACATCCACAGCTATAGATAGTGATATTTGGGAAGTTGTTTTTAAATGCTAACAACTGAAATAATCTGTGAATGGAGGAAAATTGTATTCAGTTTTTAATTTTAAGTTGTTGTCCTTATCCCACACTCTGATTTTACAAGGTCATTGAGCCATTTTGTTGAATAAGGCAAGCCCAATTCCATCATTTGCTCAGAAAGGGACTGTGAGAAGCTAAGATGTGCTGTTTGAAAAAAAGTATGTGTGGTACTAATTATAAGGATGGAATGAGGTTTTGGAGAGAAGACATTTCAGAAATTAACTCTTGAATGTTGTGTGAGATCTGTGTTTTCTGGTTTTCCATGACTGAGCTTTGTTTCTTTGTAGCATGGGTGGAGGGAGAAGGGGTCTGATTCCTGGTACACTGCCACTGGCTTGGAGAGCTCTGTAGCTGATAGAAACACACCAGCTATTGAATTTCTGTGTTCTATGAGTGTCTGGTACCTATGCCCTGAAAGGGAATACTTTCCTTTTACCTAACTGTAGTAGTGGATTTTTTAAATCCCAGATGGAAAACTCAGAAATTTTTCCATGGCTTAGGACCTCAACCAGGGCATATTTCATAGAATTGTAAAATAATTGGAAGGGGCCTTTGGCGATTGTCTAGTGTAGCCCCCTAGCTCCAAGCAGGGTCAGCTGGAGCAGGTTGCCTAGGACCATATCCAGTGTTGAACATCTCTAAATACTTAAGAATGCCTGCTCTGAAAATCTCCTGGCACTCCTGAGGTTCTTTTCCCCCACATCAGTAATGTACATTCAAGCAGAGCTTTTGGCAGACAAGGGGTGGGTCCCGAAGGTACTTAGGCCCAAATCAATCAGAGTATTTAGGTGCACACCTCGGAAGGGGTTTGTTTGAGGTACTGCTCTCAGTTTGGTCTGTAACACCTGTAACTGTGTTACAGTTAATGTCATATTTCTGCAGGGAAACCTTTTTCAAAACTTGATTTCATTGTGAGTGCTTTCAAAAACGTATCTGACTTTCACTACCCGACTTCCCTGCAAATTCCTACTAGGATTTTCTTCTGGCACTTGGGTAGTCACAGAAGACTTCCAATTATGTTTCTAGATGTGTTTCTGTGTTCAAAAATTTTTGTACTAATGTGAAAGTAAGCAAGTTTTTTATGTTTTGATCTTCTGCATACTTTCATTTTAACTCTAAACAACATGTTATCTCTGGTTGTATTTTATAATTGTGTCTAATTATGTAATTATATCAATTTTTTTACTACTGTCAGAAGCTTTTAAAAAAAGTTTGATACTTTTT